>NC_000077.6:55299120-55909120 GCF_000001635.26 Mus musculus
ATGGTGAGCGATGACTGAGTTCCTTCAAAGGGCTGGTGAACCCCCATATAAGGATGGGAAACACCCACTGAGCTGGTGTGGTGTAAGTCCCTACCTCTCCCAGCCCCAGGTGACACTCTGTTGATTTAACTATTATCCCTTTTCTCCTCCAGACTAAGTTTTCCCATCACCCCAGCTCAGGAACAGTCTTCCCTCTCCCTCTGCCCCCAGACAAGTTATCAACAGCTGTTAAGTCTCCTCTGAGGGATTTCTGCTCCTTCATTCCTTGATCCACTGAAGTCTAGGGCTCTCCCCCAACGAATTATTCATTCAAATGTCCCCACTCCTCTATCCTTCAGCATCACAGAGCCAATGTTGTTGACCCCTTATGTGCCAGGCTTTCTTCTAAGTTCTTTCTATAGCTATAGCACTCCATACTAATTCAGTCAGGACCCATAGCCATCTAGGAAGCAGTTGGTATGGTTGTATTTAACTTGTGGAAACTTAAGTACAAACCAGTGCTTAGCATGGACATTACTTTCAAAAGCTCATGTGTTGTAACTATTATCCCCAGATTATTGTTCATCTACTTTGGCTTTTTGAGACAAGACTCTTTATGTACGTAACCCACACTGTCCTGGTACTGACTCATTCACCCTGTAGCTGAGTCTGCCCTTGCACTCTGATCTTCCTGCCTGAGACTATAGGTACGTGACACCATACCTGGGTCTATCCATAGCTGAATGGGATTTGTAGATAGACTCTCAGGAGGTAATTAGGATCAGATGAAGTCATGAGAGTAGAGTCCCCATGAGTGTATTAATGGCTTTATAGCAAGAGAAGACCTAACACACTCACTCTATACTTCACCATGCTAATCTGCACCATGGTGCCCCCACAAGGGGCCAGTGCGATGCTCTTAGACATCTCATCCCCCAGAACCACAAGCTAAATAATCCTGTGTTCCTTATCAATTACCCATCCCGAGGTCCTCAATTAGAGCAGCATGCAATGGACTAAGAGAGGGTCCCAGAAACTTTCTCAAGACCCCACCAGTTATAAATGGTGGGAACAGGCTGTCTCCAAACCATGGCTTCTATCCACAATGAGAGACTCATCATCCCCCCCCACACACACACACACACACTTGGAGGTTCTCAGAACACCCTCTCTGTCTTTGTCCCCTCCTAGACTGCTGCATATCACCTCCCCTGCCCCACGTAGCCCTCTGCAGTTTGGCCACAGCCAGCAGCTTTTTCCCTGCTCTGAGCAGCCACAGCGCCTACCAACTGCATGTACTCTTTCTGCTGTTCCTATGGTATCTACCCCCAAACATTCATGATCCTGGTGAGCTGGCTTCCTGAGACCAAGAAGCAGGTCTTATTTCTCTTTATATCTCTCCACAGCACAAGGCTCTGAGGCCTCTCAGGGGAGACCTCTTTAAGCATTTGCTGGGTACATGCCTGGGTTATCCACAAGGACTCATTCACCCATTCAACAATTGCTTAGGGAGCTTGTACTGTACTCTGTGGCACTGCCAGGTACTGAAGATGCTCTGGCTGGCAAAAGCAGTTAACTTCCCTTTTTAGGGACTTGTAGAAGGCCAGTGGTGATGGAGTAGCAGAACAATTATTTGAATGAGTACTGTGGGCTGAGTGGTATATTAGCGGTACCAGCATGTTTGTTATGATATTAGGGACCATCTGGCTGGTCTCTGTGAGAGACCAGAGGCCACACAGACAAAAAGAGAGTGGAAGTCTGACATGTAGTCAGCCAAGCTTTTAATCGCAGAACTAGGGAGACAGAGCAGGCAGTTCTCTGTGAGTTCAAGGTCAGCCTATTCTACTTAGCAAGTTCTAGGCCAGCCAGGACTACATATTAAGAGAGCAAGGAGAGACTCCTGTAGTATGTCGCAAAACCCATGTTAAGAGTTTCTATGGTCCGAAGCTGCTGTGAACAAAAATTCCTGAAGAAACAATATCTAGACATCATCATCAATAACAACAACAACTTCTCCTGGAAGGAGTGTGTGTCTGCAGAGACTGGCCAACTAATTGGAATTTCAGTCCTATGGAGAGACTGGAACTTTGTAAGTGCAGAGACTTATCACCTTAACTGGGGCTAATCGAGCCTTCTGGAACAGCCATTCCCTGGCCCACTCTGTATCTGAACTAATACCTCATAGTAATAAATAAAAATGTCTTAGAAGCTGTTAACTTAGCAGAACACTAGCTTCCACCAATCCAGGAGTGAAGAACGTCATCAGATAGCATCTTGGGTCTATAAAAAAGCTTCCCCATTTTGATGTATCTGCCTCTCTGGTATTCCCCGCCAATATATTTTAAAGCTGGCTAGATTTATGACTTTCTTTGTTCTGTAAAACTATAAAACCCTGTGAAACTGCACCCACTTTGAATGTGGAATTTGATCAGGGTAACCTAAATCTGTGTTCCCAGGCTACAGTCACACACGGTGTCTCCAGAGTCAACTCTCTCTTATTCCCTTTAAGATGAGACCTGTGCTTTTAATGTTGACACAGCCCTGTTGGAGCCAAAAAAGGTCTGGTGGGAGGGATACAGCAAAGCCAGAGAAGTCAGGGGGGCCCGTTAAGGTACCAGCTTGTGGGACACAGGAGACCCTTGCTTTATCTGGAGGACACAGAGAAACCTGCCAGGCTTCTGTAGTGGGGATGTGGAATGGTAAGGTGGCTTCCATGAGGAAGGTGGGTTGGGGGCTGGTGGTGGATGTGATTCCCCGCTAGTCAGTCATGATTTCTTCTGCCTGGCTGCAGGAAATCTGGGAGGAGCCTGCCTGCAAGGGCATCAGGCCAGGCCTGCTGCCAGAGGACTGTTGACAGTAAATAGAAGAGGGATTGGGAGAAGCCTAGGCCTTAATGCCTTAGGTGAGGGATCCATCTCCTCACTCTTCTGGAAAGAGGAGTGGGGCATAGGGGTGTGGGTGTGGTACCTTGGGGACGTGGGGTGAGCCTGAGGGGAGAACCTGCTTGGACCTGTTTTCTAAAAGAAAAGTTCCCTCAGTTCAGAGAGAAGAGGATGTGTCTATAGCCTGAGGTCAAAGGTTAACAGAAAAGGCTCTCACCAAAGTCTTCAGTGTCAAAGAGACGAGCATCCCTTACCTACTCTTTGCCCCACTTCTCTCTGGGGCTCCTGGGAAAGCCCACAAACACCTTCTCGTCCCCCCTCTACAGTCTGTCCTTTTACAGCAAGAGTGCATTGTGGTGGGAAAGATTGGGTCACATGGAAAGGTCATCCTTCCTTCCAGGAGGCCTGTAGCCTCTGTCAGACTCCAGCGGGAACAAGAATGTCAGGTGCCATAACTGGAGGAGGCAGGCTGGGACTAAGACAACAGGGGTAGGGGAGGGGACTGTGGGACCAAAGAATGTCCGTGGGATCTGCTCAGTGAGCTGCTGTCAGCCTCTGGTCTACTGTGTCCCTCAGAGAATGTGGGGGAAGTGTGATCAGAGCATGCCGTTTCTGAAGAACACTCAGAGATCTGGAATGTTCTCTGGAATTTGCCAGTGTGGACTACAAGTTGGCAAATTTGTGCTTTAAGTTTCTGAGTCGAGTCAGATATCTTTGGGGGGGGGGGGTCCTCTGCAGCTGGCTGCTGCAACAGGGTGACCTGTTTGGCCTTCTAACCACCCTTGGCCTGTGAGAAGGCTGATGGGACATGAGTGGGATGACAGTCGTTAGTTTTTCATGGGCAGGTTTGAGGCTTGTCTGCAATAGGGACTGTCCTAGTGAGCTTTGCTTGTTGACTGGACACAGCCTAGAGTCATCTGAAAGAAAAGCCTCAATTGAGGAATTGCTTAGATCAAATTGACCTGTGTGCATGTCTGCAGAGGATCGGCTTGATAGTTCATTGATGTAGCTCACTGTGGGTAGTACCATTTTCTGGGCAGGTGGTCCTGGGCTGCATAAGAAAGCTAGGTATGCATGAGCCCGTAAATAAGGCAGAGAGCCAGCCTGAAGACTGTTCCTTCATGGCTCCTGCCTTAAGTTCCTACCCTGACTTCCCTCAATGACAGAGTGTGACCCGGAAGTCTAAGCCAATAAAGTATATTTATTGAATAAACCCTTTCTACCATAAGTTGCTCCTGATCAGAGTGGTTTTTACTACAGCAACAGAGATAAAGTAGAACAAAGGCCAATGATGGTTCTGGCCATGGCTGTGACTAGGGATAAAGGTCAGTTTGAGAGCATCCAAGGGCCTGAACTAATTTCAGCTTGACCTCTGGGACATGTGTTGGACTCCAAGACAAGAAAGATTTTAACATATTCTCCTTAGGTGGAGTGAAATGTATCTTAACTTTGACACCCATCAGAATGCCATGCTTGCTAAAACATACATTTCTAGAGTCTGCCCTCTGAATATGGATTAGATAGGTCTAGTATAGGGGCCTGAGAATTGGAATTTCTGACCTGTTTGCAGGTGGCCCTGATGCCACCTCAGGAACACTCCAAGAAACTGCTTTGTAGATCTATATATCCCTGTTCCTCCAGCTTTCTGGGCCTCACCTGTGAATGGATGAACGATGAAATGTCCCATGTGGTTCCCACTGGTGAGGTTGAAGGTCAGCTTCCCTTGAGAGCTGAAGTCTGGGTCCCAGGCCTCCAGTTGAAGCACAGAGGTACCCAAGGGGGCATCTTCCTTGACAGAGGGGTAGAACACAGGTCTAGACATGGAGGGAATGTTGTCATTGATGTCTGTAACCTCAATGTAGACTTCAGTGACAGCAGAGAGGGGAACGGAGCCTCTGTCCACAGCTAACACCGTCAACCAGTAGTAGGGTGTGAATTCTCGGTCCAGAGGTGCCAGAGTCTCGAGCATTCCTGGGGACAGCAAGTGATCAAACTAAATATACTGAGATTTCAGAGAGGCTTTAGAAACCACTCTACCCAGAGCTAGGGAGATGACTCAGTGAAGTGTCTGCTGCATAAGGACCTGATCTCCAGCCCCTACATAAAAACTGGGAATGGTACCATGTACCCATGATTCCCGGCACTAGGGAGGAGGAGTGGCAGAGACAGAAGAGTCTGTGGAGCTTGTTGGCTGCCAGTCTAGCTGCAGCAGTGAGCTCTGGGTTCTGTGATGACTGTCTCAGACAATAAAGTGGAGATCAATAGAGGATGAAGCCTAATTTATCAACCTCTGGCTTTGATGTGTCTGCCCACATGTCTATGGACACACTCACACATGTCTGTCCAGTACACACACACACACACACATGAATGCATATATAGATATACATACACACAGATTCATATTCTCTCTCTCTCTCTCTCTCTCTCTCTCTCTCTCTCTCTCTCTCTCTCTCCCCTCTCTCTCTCCCCCCTCTCTCTGCATGCACATATAAATAAAGAAAAAGAAAAAGCTCACCTCACCCAACATCTACTGATCTGTATGTGGAAAGAACGTTGACAGGAAGTTCAGGGAAAGAGGGCAGGGCTGTCAGTATGAGGTGGGAGATGCTAAGGTGGATGTCCATTTAGTAGAACTTCTCAGCCTTTCTCTGCTAAAACGGGCCCTCACTTCTGACATACAGACATATACAAGGCTTCCAAGAGACAGTAGAAGTTTATCAGATTCCACCAGTTCTTTCAACCCAAGTGCCAGCTAGTCCCTTCACATCTGTAAGTGAGATGTCCTATAGTGGCCTTGACCTGATTCCACTAGTCCTTAAATCCTGACAGATTTTCAAATTGCTGGTTAGGGGTTTGAGGAATACATTTCTGTCCCCTACTTTGTCACTTCATGGTCCTAGGGGCTTAGCTGCATTTTTTTGGTCCATTTACTCTACACACTGCCTATAAGGGCCAGCTCTGATCTAGAGCATGAGGCTCTAACAGTGCCACAGCCCATCTATCCCTTAAGTTCTCACTGGTCACTCCCAGCTGATGGGGTCTGCATGAGGGAGCAGGGTCTAGATTCACAATCAGAGCACAGCAGACCAGAAGTAACAAATGGGGAAACTGAGGCCCATAGAGGAAGCATAAATTTGGTCATGATTATATAGTAAGAGGAAGAGCTGGGGCTAAGCATAATGCGTGACTTTCATCTCAGCACACAGGAGGCAGAGGCAGGGAAATCTCTGTGAGACTGAGGCCAGCCTGGTCTGCAGAGTGAGTTCCAGGCCAGCCAGAGCTACACAGAGGCCCTGGAGAGAGGAAGAGGAGAAGGGTGAGGGGAGGAGGAGGAGGAGCAGGAGGAGAGAGAGGAAACAGAGATTAAGAGAGCTGGATCTAGAATCTAGTAAGTGGAATACTCTATCCACCACACTACTCTGCTCTTCACCCTGGAAACAAACTACAACTTCACACCTCAAGATATTATTACAGAACCACAGCAATAAAACAATATGGTATTGGCACAAAAGCGGACATATAGAGCAAAGAAACAAAAACCAGAGACCCAAACGTGAGTACGTGCAAACGGTTATTTAATATTTCACGAAAATGCCATTAACATATGCTAGAGAAAAGAAACCATCCTCCACAAATAGCTCTGGAAAAACTGGGGAGCCACATGCAGAAGAATGAACTCATACCAGTCTCTACTACATTGCCCCCAAACTAATTCCAGACTAACCAAAGACATAAGTTTGAAAGCCGAAATACTGAACCTGTCAGAAGAAAGTGCAGGCAGTGCCTGTGTGATACAGGTGGAAGAAGGGACTTCCTGCATCAAACTCTACTTCCATGAATTACAGCCAACAACTGACAAATAGGATTTCATAATTCCAAAGCTTTTGCACAGCTACAGAACCTCCCAACCCGCTGAAGAGGAAACCCATAGGATGAGAGGGAATTTTTGCCAGCTATATGTCTGAAAGAGGATTAATATCCAGACTATACAACGAACTCACCAAACAAACAAACAAACAAACAAACAAACAACAAGCAAGCTTTTAAAAAAATCCTAACAACTCATTCAAAAATGGGTCTGGACTCTGAGCAGAGAGTTTTCAAAAGAAGGAAAAAAATAAACATCTAAAAAAATTATTTTCATCATCTCCAGAAATTAGGGAAATACACAACACAACTTTTGCATTTTCATCTAACATCGGCCAGAATGACAAAGATCAACTGGAAGTGCTGGCAGCAAATGTTGGGGGGGGGGTGATTCGGGGATTGCAAACTGGCACAGCCACTATGGAAATCAGTGTAGCGAATTCTCCAAAAGCTCAAGTAAATGGACTCTTTGACTCTGATGTATGGCTCCCACCATATGCCCAAGGGACACCACACCCTGCTCCACAGACACTCGCTCTGCCATGTTCATTGCTGCTATATGCACAATAGCTAGGAAATAGAAACAACCGACATGTCCTGCAACTGACGAGGTTATGGAGAAAATGTGCTTCATATATACAATGGGATACTATTCACCTCTAAAGAAAAATGAAATCATGAGCTCTGTAGGTACATGGATGGAACTAGGAAAAACCATATTGATGGACGTAACCCAGACCCAGAAAGACAAATGGTGCAGTCTCTCTTATCGAAGGCTCCAAGCTCCTATGTGAGTACATAGCCCGTAGTAACCACAGAAACCAGGAAAATGAAACTGCATCCTTGCCAGGATGTGGGGTTTGGGGAGCAATGTAGTGAGAGAGAGCAGTGTACACAGGATCTGATCCTAGAGATGGGAAAGGAGAACATCTCTGAGGAGGGAGAGAGTAAAATACAGAGGCAGGTGGGAGGAAGGCAAAGAGGAATAGCAGGGTACAAGTGATCTGCTGAAATGGAAAAAGCAGAGGGTCTGTTAGGGAAAGATGATGGAGATTAATCCAGAAGAAAGGGACGTGCAGAAAGTAACAAATGAGTATGTCTTAAAAAGCTGTAAGAAATTACACCATTAACTGTTTACTGAAAAACAAACAAAAACCTCAAACACCTATAATACATATAATTCGGTGTGTAATGAACCTTTACCATCTGGACCAACGGGATTCCTCCAAGAGCCAAAGACCAACGAAACAAAACCCCCAACACCAGACATAAGAAGCCTTTTTTTGAATTGCTGGCCAGGGTTGTTCAAGAGGCTCTCAGAACACAGAGCTTATTGCTGTTGCCCTTGGAAAGTACCAGAGCTGAAAGGTAAGTCCTTATTACTGAAGACACCATGTTCTTCCAAAACAGGGCCCAGAGAGCCCTGAACTGGAACCAACTTGAAAGCCTCGTCCCTGAGAGGACTAGCGTTCATGGTACCAGGAAGCACCATGCAAGCATCCAAAGGAGGGAGGTGACCAACAGTCCTACCTAGCTGTGATGCCCACGAACCACAGCAACAAACACCATGGCACAATAACCCTAGTAGTGGCAAGTATACCTTGGTGGTAACTAAAAGCTCTCTAATTGGACTTAAGACCTGCTCAGCAAGAGGGAGGCCATGATTGATCCTGGAAACCTCGCTGACTACTCAGTGCTAATGATGAAATCATAGATACTGGAGAAGAATCTACAACCACTAATTTACTAAACCAGCATAATCCCCAACAACAGTCTATGCATTTGTCCCTTTTCCCACAGATATGTCTTCCTCCCTCATCAAAGAAGCGTCTCTTTGCAACAGATGGGGATCATTACAGAAAACCACAACCTATCAAAATGCAGAGCTGTGGAGCCCAGTCACCACAGATACATCTACAAGACACTCCTGCACCTAGGGCTCAGGGAACTCTGTAGAAGATTGGGTAGAAAGACTGTGAGAGGCAGAAAGTCAGGGAGTTTGCTCTGAGATTGTGTTTCCTAGTAATCAGAAGCTACACCCATGGAGTCTCACCAACATGACCGCCCAAATGTAAGCTGAACAAGGAGGACACCAGTGAACATATGTGCCAAACTGGATGGAGAGAAGGCCACAAGACTTCTACACACGGATCTATAGGCAGCTAAGGAAGCCTGAGAGTGCTCTGCCTTACCCCAGAGAAAAGCATACCAACTGATTGTCCAGTGCCAAACGGTCTGCCCTGAAAACATACACATACATGCAGGTAGCATTATATGTGCGGATAGGTTATATTTAGGAATATACATGTATGTACATATACATATATGCATGCAATAGCAATTAGTAAAGAAACAAAAAGAGGCCACAGCTTTAAGGAGAGCAAGGAGGCGTGTATGGGAGAGTTTAGAGGAAGAAGAGGAAAGGAGAAATGTATTAAATTGTAGTCTCGGGGGCTGGAGAGATGGCTCAGCGGTTAAGAGCACTGACTGCTCTTCCAAAGGTCCTGAGTTCAAATCTCAGCAACCACATGGTGGCTCACAACCACCCATAATGATATCTGATCCCCTCTTCTGGTGTGTCTGAAGACAGCTACAGTGTACTTACATATAATAATAAATAAATCTTTTTAAAAATTGTAGTCTCAAAGATAAAAAGAAGAGGCTGGAGGGAGGACTCTGCAGTTAAGAGCACTGGCTGCTCTTCCAGAGGTCCTGAGTTCAATTCCCAGCAACCACATGGTGGCTCACAACCATCTGTAATGGGATCCAATGCCCTCTTCTGGTGTGTCTGAAAACAGCTACAGTGTTTTCACACAAATAAAATAGGTAAATCTTTAAAAAAAAAAAAAGAGTTTAAAACAAGAAAAAAGTGTATAGCTCTCATGTATTACTTTCGTAAATGGGACATATATATATATATATATATATATATATATATATGTCTATTCTACACATATAGTATGAATTTTACACATGCATTTATATGGGTGTGAGTCTACAAAAGTCTGCCGTAAAATTCCTCATAAAGACAGATTTAAAATACAAGGAGCAGAAGGGTGAATCTCCACTTGTCCCTGTGCTTCGCTCATCCTACTGTCCTCCAGGCCCTGCCTCTCCATGTACCTCACCCCAGTACCTGTGTCTTGGTTGATGCTGAAGGCTTCCAGGCCAGTGCCAGCCCGTAGGAAGTACTGGAGCTCTCCATCCAAGCCACTGTCATCATCCTGAGCTGTGACTACCATCACCTGGGTCCCTGCAGGGCTGTTCTCCTGCACCTGGCCCTGGTATACAAAGGATGAAAAGTGGGGAGAGTGGAGATTCTCATTTACATCCATGACTAACACTTCTACGTGGCAGAGGGTCCGGCGGGCTAGAGGCCTCCCACTGTCACTGGCCCAAAAGCTCAGATTGTAACCAGCCCGCCTCTCAAAGTCCAACTCTTTTTCCAGACTCAGAGCGCCAGTCATCGGGTCCACCCGGAAGGTTCCATGGACATCATCCACCAAGATATATTTCACTTCACCTGCAGGGCCCAAGTCAGGATCAGAAGCATCTAGGAATGTCAAGACTGTCCCAAGGGGCATGTCCTCTGGCACCTTCAGGCTACTGTGCTCTGTGATACACTGGGGAGGGTTGTCATTGATATCCTCCAATGTGACTATCACGTCGGTGACAGAGAAGAGCTGGTGGCCCTTCGTGGGCTGGTCCCTGGCCTCTGCCTTGAGTATGTACTGAGGCTCTGATTCCCTGTCAAGCTGTCCTGTTACAACCAACTCCCCAGTGAGTGGATGGAGAGAGAACTTCTCTGTAGGGGTCAGTAGGGTGTAGCGAACCCTCCCGTTGTCCTCTGAGTCGGTGTCCCTTGTCTTCAGCTCTGCGACAGTGGTTCCAACTTCTGTGTCCTCAGAAATGGTGAGCTGGTATCCACCTGGAGGAAACCTGGGTGGTTTATCATTCCAGTCTTTCACAGTCACTGTCAACAACTTCCAGGAGGACTTCGGAGGAGTGCCCAGGTCATACACGGTCACATTGAGGACATAGAAGCTGGTGGTCTCATAGTCCAAGGCTGCTGCCACCGTGAGCAGCCCAGTCTCCAGCTCAATGTCAAAACAACCTTCCTCATTGCCATCTGCAATCACATAGACTAGTCTGCCATGAAAGCCAGGATCTGGATCAGTGGCTGCCAGGTGGGCCAAGGGGGTGTTGACGGGAACCTGCTCCAGAATGTCAATGGACTGGGGGAAGTGGTCCTCAAACTGAGGAGCATGATGGTTGATCTGATAGTTGCCAAGGGAGGTGAAGTCTTCTTCACCCATCTCTTGGCCCTGAAGCCCAGCAGACTGGAGGATGGTCTTTGTGATATGGGTCAGCACTCCCGTTTTATCACACTGTACCGGGACCTCGGAGCGAGGGTCCTTCACCACAGTGACTTTCAGAGTTGTCGGGGAGGCGTAGTTCTTGCCATCAGAGGCTGTAATCTTCAGAGAATAGACAGTGGGCCGAACAGCAGTGAGATTCATGAAAGAGCGTTTGAGAGATATCACTCCTGAGAAATGGTTGAGATGGAAATAGTCTTGTTCGTTGCCAGACACGATTTCATATTTTAGGTTCTGAAGTTCATCCATGTCTATTGCAGACACAGCCATTATCGATTTCCCGACCGGCGCGTCTTGACGGAGAGACACAGTGCAGTTGACTTCCTCAAACATAGGCTGGTTGTCATTCAAATTCTTGAGCCTCAGAGAGACGGACACCTCCTTCTCCTGGCGAAAAGGGGACCCCCAGTCTGACGCTCGGACCCGAAAGGTATAAATTCTCTTCATGAGTTCGTAGTCCATGGATTTGGTGGTGGAGATGACCCCCAGGTAAGGGTCAATAGAGAATGGCACAGCTTTGGGGCCAGCAATGGAATAGGTGATGTGTCCATTGTCCCCGTGGTCCTGGTCTGTGGCTGTCACAGTCAAAACACTGGTACCAGGAGGGATGTTCTCATCCAAGGTACCTTCGTAGGACGATCTGTTAAAGACTGGGGCGTGGTTGTTACAGTCCACAATATCAATGATCACGGTGGTGGTAGCCTGACCCAGGGAAGTTTTAACATGGAGCTGGTACTGGTTTTGCTCATGGAAGTCCACAGGCTTCGTGGTGGTGATCAGGCCTGTGCGAGCATTCAACTTGAACACTGTGCTGCCTGAGGATGGCTTTAGAGCATAACGCAAAGTGGGGAGAGCTGTGGTGACCCTCACCAATGCTACGCGGCTTCCAGGAGGAGAAAATTCGCTGAGCTTTACTCTGTAAACGGCTTTCTCGAATCTGAGGTTGGCCAGCGTGTATGGTGGGAGATGGAAAGCCCTGATGATGGAGCGGGATGGAAATCTGCTCCTACTGTGGGTCTGGAGGCTGATGTTGAAGCCATGAAGGTGTTCCGCCCAGTTAATGTCCCTGACTGCCACCAAATTGAACTCATTGCCTTGGGCATAGGACTTGAGGACTTTGAAGTACTTTCCAGGGTCACCACCAACCACCTCCAGAGAATCTACTTCAGCTCCTGAACCATTTGTATCCACTGTGACAGTGGCATAAATGTCACCTTCATCACCCTCTGGTGGATTCAGGACCACTAAGGTGATAACTGGGGGTTTCCTGTGTACAGGCTCCACATAAATTACCAACGGAGCCAAGTTGCCAAACCCATTGCCCTCTGAGATTTTTCTCATGCGATCCACAGCCAGCACCTGGAGCTCATACTTCCCTCGCCATGTGACATTCAGTTTCCCGGCCACAGTGACCACCCCACTGGTGGGATGGATGGCAAACACCTCTGACCTGGCATTAAAGGCGTAATAGAACTCGGCATTCTGGCCCAGATCGGCATCTGTGGCAGTGACTTTGCAGATGGGGCTCTTAAGGGGCCTGTCCTCGGAGATGGTGAATCTGTAGGAAGGTGGGGAAAAGAGTGGCTTCAGGTCATTCTGGTCCAGGATGTGGACCACCACTTGGGTCAGCGCTTCAAACTCCAGACTCTTGTCTGAGGCTTGCACGACGAGCGTGTAGCTGTCTCGCACCTCCCTGTTGAGAAGCGCCGTGTTGCTGCTCTTGGTCCTTATTCTCAGAAAGCAGAAGTTGCCCACCACGTGCTCCTCAGTCTTAAATACTCCAGCCGCATCTCCGGAGATGATCCGGTACTTCACCACCCAGTGGGGCTCTGCCAGATACATGCCCATCTTCACTGGGCTCTCCACATAGGTCTTGGGAGCAGAGTTTTCATAAATGGTGGCATTGTATAGGGAGTGAGTGAAGCGCCAAGTCAGGGGGGTGATGGTTTCTTCTAGGGGCTTCTCACAGGCTGCACGGTGGAGCAATACCATGGCTACACCCAGCAGGACAAGCGTCATGGTGAAAGCTCCTGGGTAAGAAGAGGGAAAGGGTTCAGGTCAGAGAGGAGACAGCGCCCATCATCATGCTCCTTTCTTTTTTGAAAGCATATATTAACTGTACTTAATGACTGGTTTAATACATTTTTCACACATGAATATAATGTATGTGATGATCTTCACCCTTGTTACCCTCTTTTACTCCTCCTCCCATTCCCCCAGATCCAGATCCCCCTTCCTCAATAGCGCAATGAAGGACGAAGAATAAAAAGCACAGTTAACCTGCTCTCCCCCTGTTGCTGCAGGCAGAGGCTCCGTCTGACTTATGCCGCGCGTCTGAACACAGACAGCTGGAAATATTCTCTCAGTGGCATCCCGTGCATACATCCTAGTTTTGATTGGCTCCTCCCACCAACCCCCAGAAACCTTTGTGGCTACCTTGAGAAGGTAAAATTGTTCCACCTCTTAGCCAAGGATACAAGCTTAGCAGTTTCTCCATGTAAGACCCCTCCACTGGTGCTGAGCCAGGGCTGGAATGAACTGTATCTGTTCACACAGAGACTATACAGACAAGCAGTGTCATCAGGATCCCAGATCTGGCACCAGGTTACCTGGATCTCAACCTCCGCTCTCCATTTAACCCTCCAGCAAGTCCCTGGCCTCTGTGAACCTGGATTCCTTATTCCATAACATAGGGATAAAAATAGTATCTAGGTGGTGCTGGTGAAGATGTCTCAGTGGTTACGAGTACATACTGCTCTTCCAGAGGACCAGAGTTTGGCTCCCAGTGCCACATCAGGCAGTTCACAATTACATCTAACTCCAGCTCCGGCGAATCTGACACCTTCTTTTGGCCTCTTGCAGGCACCCACACTCACTTATACATGCCCACACATTGGCACATACATACACATATTATTTAAAAATAATATGATATATATGTTTGTGTAGTATTTAGGGTTGAAGATATGGTTAAATCAATAGAGTTGCTTGATGCCTGTAAACTCAGCGCACAGGAGATAGAGGAAGGGGACCAGAAGTTCAAGGTCATTCTTATTTACATATCAAGTTTGAGGCCAGGCTAGGCAACATGAGACCCTGTCTTAAAAAAAAAAAAAGTATGGGTGACTATCTTATAGCAGTGTTGTGTAAATTAAAGGGGGAAATGCAGGCAAGGGATCTAGCAGAGATCTATATGAGGTATGTCTTACCAAGAGTAGCCATTATTAAGAATGGGAAGGATGAGGCCTTGTACCTACCAGGAGACAGACCAGGACCTGCATGGAGCTTCTGTAGTCGCTGGCTGGGCTGCTTCCCCTGTCTCAGGCTTAGCGACACCTAGCTCACCCCTACTCACTGTGGCCAGGCCTTAACTCCAGATAGGAACCTCCTAGTCTCAGGGAAATGTCACAGCCAAAAATGGACCTCAAAGGGGCTCTGTACTCGTGTGCAAACGGGCAAAGAGTCCCATTCTGGAGATATGGCTTTCGCCAGTTCATATGGTGGGTGGCTAGGTCTGAACTGGTCCAAGGAACTGGTCCTCCTTGAACTAACCTCCTGACTCTTTGGTCCTCTCTACTCGCTTGCTGTATCCCATAGAGCTGAGCCTGCTCCAGAGACCCGCAGGTAGGAGCCGACTGGGGAGCCTAGTGAGAGGGCTAAAGCCCAGTCTGCCCCTGGGAACTCCATTCCCAGGAACACCCTGGCTGTGGGCCATGTGTGGAGCATTCCTGGGTAAGACGGGACAGACTCGTTTTTCTGGTTATCTTGCTCTTCAAAGACACCGAAGAGTTAAATTTCCAGGCCAAGGGGGAACGAAGGGCGCCACCTCTTCTCAGAGTCCCCAGTGTGCAGGGCACAGGGTTCCCTGTCAGCCTGCAGGAAATGTTTCAAGATGGGAGGCAGCAACGGAAAAGCCCACCTGACCCGGGTTCTGGAAGCCTGGGACAGAAAAGAGGCAGGGTCTAGCCCACCCTTCAACACCACAGTCTGCCGCTTAAGACTGTGTTGGGGCGCCTGGAGGTAACCTCTGCAAAAGGATACAGGACAGAGGCAGACACCACACTTGGAGGCCCCCAAATCAGCGTTTCTCACCCTCGTGCCCACCACCTCACCCCAGCCCCTACCGCCCCGTTCTTACCTTACTGCAACACGTTCTTACCTTACTGTCCGTCCTGCAGCAAATGCAGAAGCTATCCAGGGACCCCGCCCCCGGACCCTCAAGCAGCCCCAGCTCTCACTAGATTGTGTGCTCACTGAAGTTGAAATCCCGGGAGGAAAGAGCACTTACCCCAGTCAAGGATCCTCAGCTCCAGGGAGCCAGGCGCTTGCAGCCCGCCCTAGCTGCTCTGCTTGCCCCGCTGTGTAGGGCGCTTCCTGTTCCCCTGGGTCAGCACCAGCAATGGGCAGGTCCCAACAAGAGCAGGCTCAGCCGGCATAGGCGCCAAGCCGACCCGTTAAGATGCACTGTAGGGATGAGGTGGCCACAGGGTCTTCCTGGGGGTTGAGAAGCAGAGAGAGAACACCCTGGGGATGTATGTACCCCCATGCAAAGTATAGGACTGACAGACAGCCTCAGTGGGCAGGCAACCTATGGAGGGAGGACACTGTGCCTACACGTGGCTGTTTCCTGGCACCTAGTGCCAACAGGTGAGCATGCTCTCAGGGTACAGAGGCACCCAGGCCTCCCTGTCTTACCCTCTGAACCTCCCATACCCAGGAGCACTACATGAGACTTCTTGTAAAAATGCACAGCAGTTCATATCGTCATATCATTACCAGTGAAAATTTTTCTAAGTTTCCCATAGATCTTAGATTAGGATCTTATCACCTTAGGATGGTGTAAAGGGTCCCGGAGCCACCTGGTGATGCCGTCACACCATTCCCCAAGCTACTGATATACTGGCGGTTACCTTTTCCCTCTGTAAACACATTCGGGGGAGAGGGGAGCTGCCTCAAGACGGTTGATTTTGTGGCTCCCTCCACTTATGCCTCTCTCACAAGACCCTGCTGACCCCCATTTGAAGCAACCTTCCCCCAATACCATCTGTGTCATTTCAGGGTCTTTAGCATCACCCTGTTTATCCAGTGGCAGTCCTCCCCCACTGAACATCGGACTCCACGAAGAGCTCCTTACTAGTAGTGGGAACTCCACTGGGTGGGGGTGGGGGGGTCAATACTGGGTCTACACCCAGCTGGATTGATACCAGCTGAAAATGGGAGGCTCTGAACCTAGGGCAAGTCATGAGAGAAGAAAATGGAATCTTTGGAAATGGTCTGTTCAGAGCAGGGGGGTGGGGGTGGGGGTGGGATATGGGGTTGGATAGATGGCTCAAAAGTTAAAAGCACTTAAATTCCCAAGGACCAGTTTGTTCCCAGCACTCACATCTGGTGGCTCACAACCACTTGTAACTCTGACTATAGGTGACCCAACATTCTCTCCTGGCCTCCATCAGCACCTGGACTTGTGGACACATACCCACATACTGGTACACATACACATAATTAAAAATAAGATAAATCTGTTTTTAAGGGGAAGGAAAATAAAGTCCCGGAGGAAGAAGGGGATTTGCCCAGAGTTTCAGAGTGAGAATGACAGCCAGGGATTTTTCCCCCAACGGGGCCACCAGAAAGTGATGCTATTTTCTTAGAACCCTAGTCCCAGCGCCATCCCTCAGCCAACTGTATTGCTGAGTCCATTGCTTGATCTCTGGAAACCTTGTTATCCTGGTCTAGAAGATGGGCTGTTGAGAACTTCTTACCCACTGGGTTTTAGGAAAATGAAGAAAAGTTGTGATCATGAACACGCTCTGCCTGAGTACAGCCTGCCGAGTGTCTTATATTCTCAGTTCTCAATGAATCAGAGCCTGCGATGGGGTGAGGTTGGGGCCCACTGACATGTCTGGAGAGAGTCCAGCCTGGGCCCCAGTGGAACAGGAAGCAGGTCTCTGCATGCTGGCCCTACTCCATTCTCTTCTGGGAAGCTGCTAGCGGGTACTTGTCTGGGGTGGGGCCTGGCGCTCCCCAGCTCCCCAGGCCCAGACAGACAGGAAGGGGACACATGCAAAGGGGATGACTTTGGACTGTCATGTGGAGTTATCATACCTATCTATTGTGAATAAAACCCCGTGAGGATCTAGATATGAATCTAGCTGCCTCCGTGGGAGACCCAGTCCTACTTCACAGAAGAGGCACCAGCAGGGTGGCCTCAGGTAACGGCTTGCCTTGGCTGATCATTAGATTTCCAAATTTATGGAAACGAAGTTGTGGAGAGTACGGATGTGAGACCTGGTTTCCTGGTTTTCTTTCTTTTTCAATAATTTATTTTTTATTATTTTGTGTGCATTGGTATTTTGCCTACATGCAAGTCAGAGTCCCTGGAACTGGAGTTACAGTTGTCTCTCTAGTAGTTTGTGGTATCAAGTGTCCTGCTCATCTGCAACACAAAACACGGGGTTGTGTATTTGCTTGCTTGTTTTATTTTTTAAACTTTCAATCTTTCTGTTACATTTATTTATTCATTTATTTACTTATTTATAGAGATAAACACAGACACACACACAGATACACACACACGGTGCAAGAGAAGGGAAAGGAAGGTTTCACAGCACATGTATGGACATTAGAGAACAACTTACTGGAATTGGTTCTTTCCTATCACATGGAACCTGGGGAACAAACTAAGGTTAGCATCTTTCTGTGCTAAATCATCTCACCTCCCTGGCTTGTTTTTATAATATAGGGTCTTGTGTAGCCCAGGCTGACCTCAAACTTACTATGTAGCTATGTAGTCAAGGGTGGCTTTGAACTTCTGATCCTCCTGCCTCTACCTCCCAAATTCTGGGATCATGGGAGTATACCATCACACCTGGTTTATGCAGTGTTGGGAATGGAACCCAGGACTTAGCGCACGCTAGGCCCGCACTCTACCAAGTGAGCCACGTCCTCAGCCCTGCTGCTAAAGGATTTTTAAGATGCTGTGATTCTCGTCATCCTGCGATTCAGCTCCCAATTCCTCCGAAGACTGCTTCTGACATTCAAGAAAGAACTTTGTGGCACTAAATTTGGTAAAACTGATCCAGAGTGTCCCATAAGATGGTGCAATTCCATCCCTGGGGACAGCAATCAGTCTGAGCTGCACTCGTGGCGGGCATTCTACACCAAGGAGCTGCAGAGTTGTAAGGTCCCCCGGACTCATTCAGGCATGGCTCTCTGAACTATATACACAGAGTCAGCTCCAGCAGATATTAAAGGAGCCTCTTAGAGGCCTTGAGAGATGACCCCAGTCTTGGACCCATCTGTACACCCACCAGTACAACCCTAGGTCAGATCCCTGAGAAGGTCCCCTAGCACCCCAGAATCTGAGGTCCCCCATTCATTGTGTGTTCTCAGCCATATACAATAGCTCCACCTCACAAATCTCTTTGTAAGTACTGTGTATATTAGGCTCAGCGAGGTGGGAATGGCTCAATGGTTCCAGGGCTCTTTCTTTGAAGGTAAAACTCTCCTTTCCTAACATAATTAGGCTGATGTATGAACAACCTGAAGATGACTGTGTTGTAAAAAGCAGGGCTGGGGCCTGCGCCCTGCCCCCCAGCCTTGCCCCTCACCTGATAGGGAACTCATGCTGGGCCGAGCCGCATGCTGGAGGACCCCTAAAAGTCCTTTCCACTCTGGCAAGCTGGCTCTGCTCGCCCAGCATTCTGAGTCCTGTCAGAAGAGGTCTGGGGACATCTGGTCTGGTGTGCTGTGATCTTCACGCCTGTCACAGCACATGCAGCAGCCTATGTGTGGCGTGTCACTTTAAACTCCAGGAGTCTGTGACTCTAACTGATGTCTGTTCTATGAAGAGATGGATGAATCAAAGCCAGACCAAGCCTCAACTGAAGGAGCACCAGAAAATGCTCCTGTCTTTCCCAGAAACACTGGAGCCTAGAGCAGAGGGACACCTGTCCTCTGTCTAATGCCTCCATTTTTAAACTTTAATTGTTAAGTTTTCATACATGTATATCTTTTATGTTGAACATATAGCTCCCATCTATCTCCACATCTCCTATACCTTTCTGACCCTTCTCGTTTGTCCCCTCTGACCTCTAGGCAGTTTTATTCCTACTTTTACTTAATATAAACATACATAATTTTATACAATACATTAAAAATCTAAAAACCACAAATGAGAGCAAACCCATATTTGACTTTTTGGAATGGACCTAATTTTTAATATGATTATCTCCTGCTTCATCTATTTTCCTACAAATGATATAACTTTGTTCTTGCTTATGTCTAAAAAATAATCTTTTTTTTGTATACACATTTTCCTTATCCATTCTCTGTTGATGGATCCCTGAGTTGGTTCTATGTCTTAGCTACTGTCAATATTGCTGCAGTGAACATGGTACGTGTCCGTGACACGTTGTCTCCGTCCTCTGGGTAAATCTCAGGAGTGGTATAGGGGGGTCATGTGGAAAATAAAACTAGATATTCACATGCAGAAGGATGAAGCCAGACTCCTGACCATCTAGCTGCGTGAAAATTGTCTCTAAATGGATCAAAGACCTTAGCTTAAGACCTGAAACTCTGAAACCCTTGTGGGGGAGGGAGCGAGGAAAGTGTGGTATGACCTAGGCAAAAGCGGAGACTTTCTGAGTAGCCCTTCAAGGGCCAACACCTCCCTTCTCTCAGCACAAGGATGATGTTAATGAGCAGTGTCCCAAAGCTCCTAAGATCCCACATGTCAGAAGGATAAAACTGACTCCGACAAATTGACCTCTGACCTCCACACACCCGCTGTGGTATGTATACACACACACACACACACACACACACACACACACACACGAACAAAAACAAATATGAATAAATGTTAAGGAATGGAAGTAGGAAGGAGAGGGAGGTAGGAAGACACTTGCCTTTTACTCCAGCTCTCAAGGAGAGGAAGTAGGCTTACATGGCTGCCCAGAGCACCCTCCCCCGAGTTGCAACAGGGGCTGACCCCTGAACAGACTCCCAACTTCTGGAATTTGGTGCATCCATGTACCGGAGCTGGAGGAGTGCTGGCTGATAGATAGCTCAGGTGCTGTTTAAACTTAGAAGGCCTTTCAAGAAAGGACAAGCCTCTGCATTCATTCACCGTGAGTCCCTGGGCACAAGTCCCTTAGCACCATCGGATACCTCCCCTCCTCCCAAACCCAGTACAACAACAGTGAACTCAGTGCTGCAGTGCTCTTAGTTCCTCCTCCTAGTGCCTCTTTTGGTCTGGACATTTGGTGCTAGGGATGGTTCTAGTGGCATTCAAGAAGGAATCCTAAATGTATTGTCTTTGCTAAAGCTGTAGGGCTGATGAGCAGAGTATGCCTTCAAAACAAACTGTAAGTTCTGCATAGTTGTCAGCCATGAAGGCTAATCTCTCTCTGTCTCTGTCTCATGTCTCTGTCTCTGTCTCTCTGTCTCTCTCTCTCTCTGTCTCTGTCTCTCTCTCTCTCTGTTTCTCTCTCCCCCTCCCCCTCCCCCTTTCCCCTTCCCCTCCCCCTTCCCCCTCCCCCTCCCCCTCCCCTCTCCCTCTCCCTCTCCCTTTCCCTCTCCCTCTCCTTCCCCTCCCTCCTTTCTTTCCCTTTCTTCCTTCCTTTCCTTGGTAGCAGAGAGCCTTCCAGGGTGCTTGAGAAGACGCAGGACTGTTTTGAGAAAACTAATCTAACATCAGATCAAGACTCTCCTACCTCGGAATGCTGGGCAAGAGCTCCTGCACTGCACCCCTAAGCCAAAGGGAATTCTCATCTACAAAATCCAGAGAGCGCTCAATCCATCTGTCAGTTTGTAGGCAGCCACTACTGAGTGTTTGAGTAAAAACACCAAAGGCCCCGCTGCATGAGTGCAGAAGACAGCCAGTGGTTTGAACCACATAGATGGATCACATGACCTTGAGAAAGCCACCTGACCTGTCGTGGGTCTTCCATTTACCGGTGATGATAACAACTATTCTGACCCACTTCCCAGGGATGTAAGAGGGCAGATGTAGTGACAAGAGGATGCACAGAGAAAGGAGGCAGGTAGCATCCTTTAGGGCCCGCAATATATGGAGATTACGGCAGGCCCAGAGGCTTTCTGAGGAGATCTGCAAGCATCAGCTCCACCCATCCCTGAGACCAGAAGGATGAAGAATCACCCAAAAGGAAGCTGACAGAGTGGGTAGCATGCTTGCCTAGCTTGTAAGAAGCCCTGAGTTCCACCCCTAGAACTACATAAACCAACCTGGCTATAGAGTGTGGTACAGGAAAGAGTGGGGTTGGGGTGGGGCCGCTCAAAATTTAGATTGAAGACAATGGGTTTTTGTTTTGTTTGGGGGGGAGGGGGTTGTTTATTTATTTTGAGACAGAGTCTCATGTATTCCAGGCTGGTTTTAAATTCACTATATAGCTGAGAATAGCTTTCAACTTCTTATCCTCCTGCCTCCGTCTCCTGACTGCCAGGAGTACAGAGACACACCCCCACCCCTGGTTAAATGATGATGCAGGTTGAACCAAGGCTTCCTAGATCCTAGGCAAGCACTCTGCCATCTGGGTCCCGTTCCCAGCCCCAAAGACAGTGCTAGCATAGACGATAAAATGCCCATCCTCGTTCCAATGCTGTGCTAAAATATAACTGTTCGTTTGTAACTGTATGGTTGTTTTAAATGTTTCTCAGAGGAAGGGTCCCCCAAAGGCTTTATACCTGGGGTCCTCAAGGGTTGGAATGCAATTATGTGGGCGGGGCATATGAAGGATGCTAAGCCCTTCCAGGCATCTGTGTTTGGAAGAAGAAAGATGATATATGGGGGGGGGGGGGGGCTTGATTGTGGTTTCTGTGCAGGGTCTCCTCTGCCAGATTCAATGACTGGTTCATTTAGAGCTCATGAAGTGGAACCTTCTACCTGGAGTTCTAGAACAAAGGATAAGAGAAGCTGAACTTCTTTTTGCTCGTGGGGGACTACATTCTTGTGGAGGGAAATGCATTCTTGTGGGAAAGGCGCAGAGAGATTATATGCACTGTGTCCTTCCATGAAGCTGAGATACAGGAAAACCATGTAGGATGGGGAAGAAGGGTTGTCCTAGGAAGGGACTTTGGAAGGACAGGTGATCTAAGAGCAGGATGCTGTCAGAGTGAGGAAGATAGCCATGTAGTTATCTTAAGGAAGAGAGTTTCTGGCCAAAGATACAGGCAATGAAAAGCCCTGAGGCAGGAGCAAAGGGGTGGGTGGGGCAATGGAGGGAAGAAGGAGTGAGGATGTCTGTGTGAGCAGAGAGGTGGCCAAAAGCCCTGAGTCCAAAGAGACTTGCAGAGAGGAAGATGGCACTGTAGGATCTGAGGGACAGTTACATAGAGAAGAGTGTCCATGGTGGTGGACCAGTGTCTTAGCTCTGTGCAGAGCCTGAGGAGATGGCTCAGGCAGTAAAGTGCTTGCTATCTAATCATGAGGACTTGAATTCAATCTCGAGAACTCGCATTAAAAATCTGGCTGTGGTGGAGCACACCTTGAATTCCAGAGGCAGGGGGATCTGAGACTCTCTAACCAGTCAGCCTGGTCTAAATAGTGAGCTTCTGGCCAATAAGAGACCATGTTTATAATTATGTAGATTATGTCCTCAGAAATGACATCTGAGTTCACCTCTGGCTTCCATGTGAACATGTGCGCACACATGTAATACATTCACACACACAGACACACATAGACGACACACACACACACACACACACACACACATACACACACACACACACACACACACACATACACACACACACACACACACACTGGTTAAAATAAACAATTTCACTTGGGTGGTGGTAGGGTATGCCTTTAGTTCTAACACTTGGGAGGCAGAAACAGGATCTCTGTGAGTTTGAGGCCAGCCTGGTCCACTGAGGGAGTTCCAGGATAACCAGGGCTACACAGAGAAACCCTGTCTCAAAAAAACAAAATTAATTAATTAAATTAAATAAACAACCTTCAAGGGTGCTCCATGAAGCCAAACTGGTGGGATCCAGTTACGTTTGTGGCCTGTAACAGATCATCCTGCTATTTGGGGTGTGTGTGTGTGTGTGTGTGTGTGTGTGTGTGTGTGTGTGTTTAATCCACTGCTTGGGGATTTTTATGGTGAGTTATTCACATAACAACTCTAGGAAACTTTCCCCCAAACCTGGATTTCAGCTCCTCTTTCCAAGACTGGAAGACATGACCTAGGGCTCTTGTGTGGCACCAGCTGACTGATGCTGAGTGGTAAATGCTTCTAGTGGGTGCTTACTGATGCCCCTCCTCAGTGCCAGTTTACATGTGGACAAGAAGCAAATTATTTTCCCATGTCTCTCTCCAACCTAAGCAAAGGGCAGAGCCCAGCTGCAGCCACTATAAATAAGCCCAATTTCATGTGATAGTGAAAGTTAAGCAGGGTCAGATCTGGGTAGGACTTGGGTGGGAGAAAGCCAAGCCTGGGAGGACCACCCACTTTCCTTGTAGTAGCTGGACACCCAGGAGACGAACGGAGACCACCGCCTCTTGAGTGATGTGTGTGAGCTAAAACTGCCTGAGCCAGGAAGAAACCTCTCCAAGATGCTCTGCAGAGACAGGGGAAGGGCTCTGGAGGCCCACCCACACCCACCTATGGCTAACAAACATGCCACCGCTCCAGGTCCCTCTGACCACCCGGCCCCTCCAGGTTCTTGGGGAGCTTCACTGACAAGTGATTTTTGAGGTCAGACCAGAAAGAGCCAGCCCTGTCTGGTATGTACTAGCCAACTGTCGATGGACAGAGCCCCTCCCCTGGGGTCAGAATTTAGACTCAAAGATTCATTTGCATCTTCAACTGTGGAGCATCTGGTCACGTAATGACTGGAGGGCCCAGGATGCCTTGAGGTCTATCTCATAATTTCATGGGAACTATGAGATAGACCAGCTCTGTAGGAGTGGGAGAACTTTTTTCCTGAAGGAGGTCTCCCTATGTAACCATAGCTGGCCTTGAACTCCCAGAGATCTGCCTGCCTCTGACTTCTCAGTGTTGGGATTAGCAGCATTCATTGAGAGCTTTGTTAGAAAGATCACAGAGGCCAGGAGTGATGGTATACACAAAATTCAGTTAGGGGATCCATTGCACAGCACAGTGGCACCCCAGCACTTGGAAGAAAGCTGGAGGGTCAAGAGTTTAAGCTCATTTGGGCTACATAGAAGTAAGCTCAAAGCAAGCCTGAGCTACATCAGACCCCGTCTGTCTCAAAACAAAACAGAGAGAGGAGCATAAGAAAAGAAGGAAGGGAGGAAGGGAGGGAGGGAGTAGGGAGGGAGGGAGGCAGGCAGGCAGGCAGGCAGGCAGGCAGGAAAGAAGAAAGGCAGGAAGAAAGTCAGGCAGACAGGGAAAGAAGGATGGATGGAAGGCAGGAAGGAAGGATGGACAAAAGAAAGGAAGAAAGGAAGGGAGGGAGGGAGGGAGGGAGGAAGAAGGAAGGAAGGAAGGAAGGAAGGAAGGAAGGAAGGAAGACAGGGAAAGAAGGATGGATGGAAGAAAGATAGGCAGGCAAGAACATGAAAGAACAGAGTACAATGCAGAGACCAGCAGACCTGCTGAACAGGCCTCTGCCTCTTTGATTCAGCAGAATCCCTTGCAAAACTGTTGAGTCTCTCAGACACATAGACCTCAGATTCCGACCTGGGTGGCCTTGGGTAAGTTAATCACTAGGCCAGTCTTTCTCTGTCTGTTAGAATGGCTGTCATCAAAAAGACTAAAGACAACAAGTGCTGGTGAGGGTGTGGAGGGAGAAGCCCAGTGCGTGCTGTTGGTGATGTAAACAGCCGTGATGGAAAACAGCAGGGAGGTTCCTCAAAGAACTACAAATAGAACTACCATATGGTCCAGCAATCCCACCTCTGGGCGAGCATCCAAAGGAAATGGAATCAGTCTGCCCACCCACGCCGCAGCACATTCGTGCTACCCAATGGAAACAACCCACGTGTCCATCATCTGATGAATGGATAAAGACAATGTAGTCTGTATGGAATACTACTTGGACTTTAAAGGGGGTGTGGGGGAGCTGGTAAGATGGCTCAGCAGGAAATGTGTTTATCTCCAAGCCTAATGGTCTATGTTCTTACCCCGGATCCATGTGGTGGAAAGAGAGAACTGACTGCCACATGCTTCCTAGGGCATGCATAGATACACAAAATAAATAAATAAAAACGGAGCTAACATTAAAAAAATAAATAGATAAGATAAAAAGAAAATTTTATGCAAATGTATTGTTGAGATTGCATGGTTGCAGCCTTCCTGTGATGTCCAGAATACTGTCTCACAGAAGATGTGACAGCAGTTGACACGCCAACATAGATGCGAGGAAATTTCACAAGGCCCCAATTCTAGATGAAGAGCTACAGGCAAGCAATGGCTAATGAGGGAGGGAGAATTCGTTTTCTCCAGTTCATCCTTTTTGACTAGTTATCCGATCCCCAGGGTCAGTCTTAAAGGTGTGTATGTATAAGCAATATGAGATGGATTCAATAGGGTGTGTGTGTGTGTGTGTGTGTGTGTGTGTGTAATTAGAAAGGAGGTTATGAATCTGAGAGAGAAAATAGGGGGAACACAGAAGCAGTCAGAGAGGGAGAGGGAGGGTAGAAATGATATAAATACATTACTTTATAAATGACATAAATATATTTATGAAATTCTCAAAAGAAGATCAAATTCAAAAGCAAGATTTTGAAGAGAGAAGGAAACCCCATCATTCCTAACAAGGCAGATGAAGCTGTAGGGCATCACGAGTGAAGCAGAGCAGACGCACGCGGAAAGCCTGTGCTGTTCCCTTTCACTCTCAGGGAAACTCTAAGGTTGAACTAACAAACTCCAAGAGTGGAATACCGGTTAACGGTGGGAGGCAGGAAGTGCTGGTCAAAAGACACCGAATTTCAGTTAGGAGTTCAGGAGATCCACGGTGCAATAGGTGACTCTTAATGAGGAACAATAGCTGGTCTCTGTGATGCACATCTGTAGTCCCAGCTATTAAGGAGGCAGAGGCAGGAAGATCACAAGTTCCAGGCCTGCCTGGAGTACAGAGAGAGTTCAAGGGCAGCCTGGGCAATGTAGTCAGACTGCCTCAAAATAAAAAGTAAAAAGTGAGCCGAAGTGTATGTATCTCAGTGGTGATGCGTTTGCTGAGTACGCACGAGGGTTTAGGCTCACTCCCCAGTGTTCCCTCCCCAACTCACACACAAATCATGTACCTGAAAATTACTAGGAGTAGATTTTACATGTCCTTACTGCAAAAACATGTTGTGTGTTAAATAACTTCATTTAGTTTTATTGATTTAAAAAAAAAAAGGACTAAAGGCACATCTCAGTGCCCAAGTGCTTGCCTGGTGTGCCGAAAGCCCTGTGTTTGACCCCACAGCCACAGAATTATATTTTAAAGTAGAAAACACTGTGTGTGTGTTTGTGTGTGTGTGTGTGTGTGTGTGTGTGTGTGTGTGTGTGTGTGTGTGTGTGTGTTCAGGATGAGGACAGGGGAGATGGTTCAGCCTGCTAAATGCTTGCCTTGTAAGTGTGAGGCCCTGAGTTTCGATCCCTAAACTCACATAAATGTCAGGTGGGCGTGACCACCCGCCTGTAGTTGGGTGCTTGAGAGGTTAATATGGGATCCTTGAAGCAAGCTTACTATTAACCTCCCTGGATTAGCAAGCTCTGGGTTCAAGTGAGAGACTCTGCCTCAATATATAAGGCCGAGAGAAACAGCATCTACTTCTGGCCTCTGTGTGCACACACAGAGACATACATATGTACTCAAACACATGTGAACTCAGAGTGCACACACACATAAAATCTCAACACACACTCATACAAGAAACAAACTGAATCCTCTGGTAACTTCTGCAGCTTGGGGCTAATGACCCAAATGTACATCGTGCATATGAGTGATTTAGTAATCGCTGTCTGAATCCTGTCTTTTACTCTTGTAAACTGCTGTGAAGACTATGTTAAAGATACTGGAAAGTATTTTTGCCTTCTTCAGCATCTGTGATTCCCAAGCTTTGCCAGCCCAAGCCTCAGTGCTCCTATTTATCCCACCCCACCCCTGGGACTGGGGGGCCTGAAGGACTTAGTGTGAAAAGCATTTGGCAAGATGCCAGGCAAGATGCTGAAGTAGCTGACAAGTTGAAGTCAGTCCTATCACAGTACATGCTCAGAAATTTGTGGAATTCGGGAATTCTCCACACATCACTGGTCACCAGTGTGCCCAGGAGCTCTTTGTGGGAGCAGTCCCAGAGACACACATATATGTGTGCGGGTGCACTTGCGCATGTGTGTGCACTTGCACGTGCGTGCGCATACACACACACACACACACACACACACACACACCTGCAGGCCCGTAACACTCCTCTCTTTGCAGTGATTTGTTTCAAATGTGAAGAAGCAGCCTGAAAGATATGAACTCTTCCAGGGTTTCAGAAGGGACAGAAAAGAAAGGGCATGGAGAGGAAATGCTACACATGGGCTGGGGTCTCAGCTCTCTGCCAAGCAGGTGCACAGCCCTGAATTCTATCTTCAAGGAAAAAAAGGAAAGAGACAGAGGGAGGGAGGAGAAGGGAGAGAGAAGAAGGGGAGAGGAAAGAGGAAGAAAAGGAAAGGAGGACCAGGGAAAGAAGGAAGGGAGGAAGGGGAAGAGGACAGGAGGGGAGAAGAGAAGGGAGGGGAGACAGAGATCTAGTCTGACCACTTAGATGCCTTCTGATGATGGTCCTCCAGACCCTGTGTGTTCTCCAGAGATATTCAGGGTGCCCTCTCTGCTACATTTCCATTTGTAAAAGAGCATACACAGCCCTTGCCCTCTGTACTGTATCTAGAGCTTCCTGCTTGACTTTCCCACCCCCAGCCCCCACCCCCACCCAGACACAGGGAATGGATGCTGTGTCTTGTCCTTGCTCCTTGCCCACAAGCACTTCGGTGATGTGGCCACTCCCTGCCAGGTTCTACCTCCAACTTTAGCACAGGAAGATATGCCAGGTAGGGCAAGGAAGTATACCACGGTGGTCATGTACAGACGAGTCCTGCCTTGGCCCATGGCCTGTTGGTGACTTTCAGCCAACGAGGGGACCTGACTGAGCCTTGGTCTTTTTATACATCAACCAGGAAATAAGCATCAGGCAATTAGGGGACCAAAGTAGGATGGGATGTGGACAGCACAAAGCCATGCCTGGAACCTTACGACCCCAATGGCATGGTTGTCACCAGAGGGACTGAGTGATCCCAGGGCAGAGTCCCTCATTCTGTAGAGCCTAGCAACCATCTGAGATAGGATGAACTACCTATTCTCCTACCTCTCTGAGCCAACGCTCCCTTAAACTATCATTAGTGATGCACTGAGGTTCAGCGGAGGGTGGAGACATGCAGATCTCAGAGGCAGGTGACAACGAACATTTACTGTAAGCTAAAACGGTGGTGAGCACATAGTACCTTCATCTCCAGCAACCCCGAGTTTAGCTTTGTCCTGGAAAAGACTGCTGAGGGCCAGCGAGATGGCTCAGCAGGCAAAGGTGCACACTGCCAAGCCTGGCAACCTGAGTTTGATCCCAAGAATCCACACAGTGGAAGGAAAACTGATTTCTGCAAGTTGTCCTTGAACTCACACACACACACACACATACACACACACAAAGACATTGATGGGACTCACATAAGTGACCCACCTTTCTGATCCCACAGCCAAGCTGGAGTAAAACTCACATTGCCTATGTGTCGAACAGTTGCCTGGCCTGTCTGTTCATGCCCATGGGTTGGAAAGAGCCACCAGGAAGGGAGAGGTTCTGTGGTCCCTCCCCCCCCCCCACAGCAGGAATCCTAATACCATGGGACCGCTCATACCAGCAGATTCTCAGCCAAGGCTCCATGTCCAATCCTTCCTTGAGTTCCCTTCTCTCCAGCCTGGCCCTACCCAGCCTTCTGTCCATCTGTCCTCTCCCTCCCCTGAGCAGGGCAGCTTAGGACAGAACCAGGCAGGCTGGCAGGTCACAGCAGGTAGAGAACAGTCTTCTAGCAATGAGGAAAGAGTGCATACTGGGCCAGCGGCTCCTGGTGAGTGAGGGTTGTCTTTGGAGCATCCTCTGTTGACTCAAAGGTGCTGGACCCCAACCACACCCCTCCATTTCAGGACTCTGTACATCCTAAGTTCCCTTGTCTACTCTAAATGTATATCCCTTCTGCTCATCTGCAGACATAGGAGTCAATGGATCTGTGGAGCAGCCTGTGCTCTGCAAAGCAGGCTGCTGTGGTAACCAGGGGTTAAAACATAAATATCCCAGCCCCACCCCAGATCTATTGACTCAAGATCCTCAGGGGTGGGGCTCAGGAATAGGAGTCTAACAAGTTTCCTGGATGATTTTGGTGTGTCTGGAGTTGAGGATCTACTGAACAAGACACATGGCTCTTCCCTTAGGGTCTTCCATTGGGGCTGTATCTCATTTGAGAGACCAGATCCCCCTTAGGGCGTTGGTGCAGTTGGACAATGTGAGGAAGAGATTTTATAGAAAGGCTTTGATCTTCGAGGTCAGATAAGGGATTTGGTGTGTTGGAGACCACAGCCTTTGAGAAGCATGATTGGGTATCTTCTGGATGCTCTTGTGGGAGCATAGGACCTTGGTAGACTGCCAAATGGATCACCCAGAAGAGTGGCCAGGAGGGAAAGCAACCAACCTCACATATCTGAAGTTCACCTGGATTCAGAACCTGTACCTGTTGCATCCATCTGTTTTAGGGCCCCAGGGGCAATTGTTTACCTTCCTGAGACAGAGTCTGTCCACCTCCAGAGAGTCCCAGCCCATGAAACATGGTCCTCTTGCAATAAATAGAACTGAACCTGAAAATGATAGCCTCTGTGCATGAACACACAGCTCATGGACCAATAGAAACAGAAACAAACCTTCACCTGAGATTCTTCATCATCATTATCTCTATCAAACAGCCCAAAGAACCAGGGCCAAATGCTTAAGTCTACTGGGGTATGGTTGTGTATTAGAATACTATGCAGCAAAGAAGAAGAATCATTGTTCTTGGAACCATGCAGATGGGTCTTGTTTATGATGTGGAGCTGTGTGTGTGTGTGTGTGTGTGTGTGTGTGTGTGTGTGTGTGTGCATGCGTGTGCGTGTGCGTGTATGTGTACATGTGTACATTGTGCTACAACTAGTATATAAAGGTTAAAATAGGCAAATAGAAGATATGAGTTAGATTAGGGTAAAATTACCTTCAAAGGTGTGGGAGCAGTTGGTGAAAGGCACACAAAGCGGGGTGTCTGGATGGAAGGTATGTTAATGTTTATCTTGGAGTTGGTTAGTTTTCACTAAATTGAATGTTATGACTCATGCTCTTTTCTGTATGAATATCATATTTCATTAGAAAGGTTTTTAAGCCCTAGTAAGTGTTCAGAGGTGACTTTGATAGGGAAGGAGCCATGTAAATGATGGCAGCCGTCTAACTGGCTCTGGATCAAGTGGGGTCTCTTCCTACCCCCAGGAACCAGGAACCAGAAACGGGGTAGTGCTCAAAACCAAGCTGTATGGGAACTGTGCCCGGCAAGGCAGGACTATGGAAACCAATGCTCTATAGTGCCCTGCCCGGAGCCTCCAAGCCCATGAAAAATCTACTTTCTCAGCCCCTGCCACATTTTACTCCTTTACACATGGAATTGGCTGCTTTTCTAAACATCTGAAAAGTTCATCTCTGATCTAGGGCCACAGAACAGGACGGTCACAGCAAAACAGCTTAAAGGTCAGGTTTAGTTTAGCAACGTCAATAATGGGCCTCCCGCATCATTAGTGCTCTGACTGGAGTGCATAGCCAGAGAAGGGAGGTGTTGCCATCCTGAGGTGGCCAGCTGGATATGGGTCATGCACTACAAAGAGGGAGCTAGCATGACAAGGGACCTTAGGAGGGCTCCTGGGGCCCGGGACATTTGCTTTGGGCTCTGGTTGGGTCCTGGTTTCTTTTGCTTTACAAAACCTCAGCAGCTACAGCAAGGGCTTCATGTGCTCTCCTTTTGAAAGTTTACGAAGAGAACTTTAAAAGTTATAGTAGACACTGTCCAGGCTCTGTGCCAAGGCTTGATAGGAGGGTCCAGCAGGGCCTGGTTTCTGGTCTGAATCCAAGGGTCTGAGATCCTGGGAGTTGAATCAGTTCCCAAGACTTCAGGAGCTCCTCTTCACTAAGAGCTGCTGACACACGGTATTCAATTACCATGAGCCGGTAGCTCTGTTAGCTGTAACGTGTGAGTGTGGTGGCAGTGTGTGCCTCTCCGTTGAGGCGAAAGTTGGACCGTAGAGATGGACAGTGACAATCAGGCCAGGAGTGGCTGCAGAACTCACACACATGGAGACCGTCCCGGCACCACCCCCTCTGCTTCCCTGACTGATCCCCCAAGGGCCCAGAGCAATACAGTTCAGGACCCTTGGGTCCCAAATGTTTTGGGAGGACCCAGGGAGGATGGGATAGACAGGCGCTCTGATTCCAGGCACGTGAATTCACGCAAGCCAACACACTCTCACAGGCTGACGTTATCCCACACCGGCGTGTGCCATCCTGCTCAGCCTGGCCGTGGGCATAGGAGCCCAGGGAAGCTGATGGGTCTGCTTGCTGCAGCAGCTTCTACCCGACCTGCCTGGGAAGAGTGATGCTGCACTCTGGCTACACTGGTGGCCTTGAACTGGCCACTGTGACCTCAGGACTAGGAACGATGCTGAGCGAGGCAAGGAGTTGCTGCCTTCTGCAAGCTTCAAGCTACAAAATGCTCAAACTGAGTTCTTCTGTACTACAGATGGCAATAGGTTTAGAGACAGGTTTTGAGTTAGTCTGTGAGTAATGGCGGCATATAAGAACCTGGACTAGCCTATGCAGGACAAGATATCTTAACCTTTAGTTTTCATCTTCATTCTCAGACAGATGTGCCTAGTGAGACACTGGGACCTGAGCTTCTTCATTGCCTCTCAGTGCTTGTAGAGGGCAAGTCACACATAGCCCTGCTTTTAGACCTGTGGGCATGGGACCCAGAAAGATGGCTCAGTGGGTAAAGGCACTTGCCACCAAGCCTGACAACAGAGATTCAATCCCTAGAGAGAGACAACTGACTCCCGAAAGTTCCTTTTATTACCATGTGCATCACGGCACTCCCTCGACCACACACACACACACACACACACACACACACGATAAATAAATACATAAATAAATATGCAATGCTAAGATCTGCAGAGAGATCCAGGTGGACTTGCTTCAAAAAATACCTGGGCCAGAAGCTTGGGAGAGGCTTGGAGGAGGTGTGGTTATTAAAGGCAAAGGACGAGGACCCTTAACACTGTGTACATTTGTATATATGAATGATCCTCCACTGTCTATATGTAAAAATGGCTATGTTCCAGGCATGGTGGCCCATACCTGTCATGCCAGCAGTTGGGAAGCCGAAGTGGGAGGGTCAGGAGTTGGAGGCCAGCCTGGGCTACATGGTGAGAGACTCTGACTCAAAAGCAATTTTTAAAAGTGTCTTAATAAGAAAAAAAAATTAGCCAAGTGTGTTGGGTACACGCCTTTAATCCCAGCACTCTGGAGGCAGAGGCAGGTGGATCTCTGTGAATTCAAGGCCAGCCTGGTCTACAAGGCAAGTCCAGGACAGCCAGGGCTACATAGAGAAACCCTGTTTCAAAAACAAACAAACAAACAAACAAACAAACAAACAAAACTAATTTCAGGGCTCATTTTTATAATCCCAGCACTTGGAAGACTGAGACAGGGGATTGCTGCAAGTTTGAGGCCAGTCTAGGCTACATAGTGAGTTCCAAGATGGCCTGAGATAGTGAGAGACACTGTCTCAGCACATGAAAGCAAGCAAACGAACTGATCTGCACTCCCTTCATAGTCCAGCTCACTGTACTTTCCCAGAACAGCTGCCCCGTCCTCCCCACAAGCGCGAAGGCGCCTATACTTGAAGGCTGCCTGCTGTGGCCCTGCATGTGCTGCTTGGTCTCTGTGGGATGTGCTCTCCTCTGCCTTGCCTTGTCAACTATGTGCAATCTGGAGCTATGGTGTACACTGTACGTACAATGGTCTATCTGGTCTCTGTCCCAGCCTGAGTTTTCCTATGTTTTATTGCCCACCTTGAGGTGTTAAACCATCTGTGTGTGACCTGTCTCTATCAGCTATTTTCTTTATTTGTAGTCAGGGTCCCAGCTGGCCTCCCCAACTTTATGAAGTGACTCTTAGACAACAGAAGCTGTATGATGGAGTTGACCTTTCTGAGTCTGTCCCCCACAATGAAAATAAAGGTGACAGAAAGATCCAGGAGAAGACAGTAAGGGTGACTATGATGTGTATGACGGTTTAGCCTGGAGACATGCACTGCTTAGGACTTAGCTAGCCTGCATCCTCTCCTCATTCACATGCCATGACTGCAAATAGCTTGCTGTTAGATTTAAAAAAATGACCCCAAGTTTAGGTAAATGTTGAAAATCTATAAAACAGGACCAATAGTTCTTCAACAGGCAACTATGGAACCCTTGAGGACCTTTCAGATTAGACATTTATCTGCTGGTTGAATGGAAAGAGCTATAGAACAGGGAAGAACTGTAGAGGTGTCTGGGATGTGGTGTGTGTGTGTGTGTCCATCTGTCTGTCTGTCTATATCTCTATGTGTATATGTATGTGCTGTGTGTTTGTACATATGCACATGTGTGTGTAAAAGTGTCCAACTGATAAGTTTCTGTCCCTTGGACTGCAGCTTATAACCTAGTGACCAGCTTCACTGCCCATCCAGCACACCCTAGTGGACTTGAGATCAATTTACCCTTCCCTAGGGATGGGTTGCCTAGAAACACCCCCTGACTGGCTGAGGCAGTGTGAGGCAGAAGAAAGCAAGAGATGTGGGTCCAGGTCAGGCCTTCCCACTCGCTGTGTGACCTTGGTGTCATTCTCAGCCTCCTATGCTGAGTCTGTCCTGAAGTTGACTGTGCTTCGTGAACTCATAGCCCCTCTCACCGGCAACCAGAACAGAGGCCTCAGTCTCCGCTCGCCTGAGTTAATGGCTCACACACATCCCCTACAGAACCCACCAGGCTCTACAGAGAGCAACACAGTCCCGTGACTGACATTCATTCAAGCAAGAGAGATAACGATAGCCTCAAGCAATGCAGCCCTGGCTGTGATCAGTTGTAGGATGGGAACGATTCAAGGTACCCTGAGATGACAGCACCCAAGTGGAGGACAGAAGAGCCATCAGTGGTCCCCATGCTGTGACTTTGTTGAATCCCACATCAAACTCTCCGAGCAAAGAAGGATGTTGGACTGGCCGCATGGCTCAGCCTGTAAAGTGCTTGCCTTGCAAATATGAGGACATGACTTCTATCCTCAGAACCCATATTAAAAACAAACAAAAAAGGGGGGCTTAGTGTACACTTGTAATCCCAGCACTGAGTGGGCGGAGACCGGCAGAGCACTGGGGTTCACTGGCCAGGCAGCCTAGCTTAATTGACATGAGTGTCAGGCTAGTGGGAAACCCTGACTCAAAAATCAAGATGGACAACATCCAAAGATGTTCTCTGGCCTGCTCATGGATGTGCACCCCTGCGCATCCACACCCCACAAACACCCAGGTGCACACAGGAAGGAAATTGACTGCCAATACTTTTCAAATAGAGACTGAGGGTTTTTGTGGGTTTTTTGTTTGTTTGTTTGTTTTGTTTTTTGTTTTTTTCCAGAAAGTTTGGAGCCCCAGTCACACAACTAACAACACTTGGGGTTTAGATTCACACCCATCTCATTAAAGCTACCTCCAAACTGCCACTGTAAATGGAATTATTAGTGCCGTGAATGGAGCAGTAGAACTCCAAGGCCTGTCCCCAGCTTGGCGGGTATTGGTGACCCAAGAACCACGAAGCTTCCAGAGGGCATGCCCACCTAAGGGGTACCAGGAGGTCCCCATCACCCACATCCCCAGCACACGTGATTCTCCTCTGGGGCTCAGCACCTGCTGATGGTCTCTTCCACAGAGCCCTGTCTGGCCAGTGGTAGCGGCTACATCTCAGCCTATCATGGAAGTTTCCTTTCTCCTGCTGGGCTGAGGGGAGTTAAATCACCAAGGCAGAAGATGAAGGGAGGGGGGCACAGCAGATTCACTCCCAAGGACAGGTGTCCAAGAGCGAGGAGGTGGGTCCAGCTGCTGGGTAGTGGCTGGAGAATACAGGTATCTTGCATATGACTCCCTGGGTCTCTGAGGACTAGATGCTGAGAATCATGAAATCCCAGGGATCCTAGACAATTTGATCTATTCTAGTTCTTCAGCCTTCCTCATATCACAGATGAAGAAACTGAGGCAGAGGGAGAACAGGCTCATTGCTTTATTCCATCTATTGGATGAGCCAGCATTGGAGATGCAGCGTTCTCCTGTGAGAACTCTGGCAAGGTCTCCAGGCAGAGCCTACTGAGAAGCCTCACACCTGCTTCCTCCGGAAACATGGGACACTCAGCCAACAGATTCCTCTGCTTGTCTTGTCTGTCTGATGACATCTTGGGGCTATATTGACCAAAAAAACCTTTATTTATTTTTGTTAGAGGGTCTCACGTAATGCAGTCTGGACTTGAGCCCACTATGTAGCCATGAATGGTCATGGACTTCTGGTATTCCTGTTTCTACCTCCCTGATGCTCTATCAGTTTATACGGTGCTGGGGATAGAACCCAAGACCTTGTGCATGCTAGGTAAACACTCTACCCACTGAGCTATATTCCTAGAACCAACTGAGAATGCGTCAACAGGGTGGGCAAGGTATATCAGTAGATAAAGGTGCCTGCTGCTGAGCCTGATGACCTGAGTTCTGTCCCTGGGATCCCCATGGTTGGAGGAGAGAATCGGCTCCTGAAAGTAGTCCTCTGACCTCTATAGCTATGCTGTGGACATGCAAATGCCTGCATTCTTACACACACACACACACACACACACACACACACACACACACACACAATGTAAAAGAATTTTTAAGTAAAATGAATGAATCTTAATGGCTCTCCAATACCATGACTCCATTGGTAGAAATGTCAACCCAGAGACACATGACCCTGTCCCAGGTCATACAACATGAGAGTCACGGGTGCTTGGTCTCTTTTCACACTGCCACATCTTCTGCTAGGAAAACTAAGAAGACCATGCACACACGCTCAGCACAGACCTCAGCGCACAGAAGAGCTCAGCACGTGCCAGCGTGGTGGTCATCATCGTTCTCACAGGCTAAGGGCATGTGAGTCGGCTCTACCTCAGCTCCACACTTGAAAGTGAGGCTCAAGGATAGAACGCTAGAAGTCTTGAGTCTCTTTTTCCACTTCCCTCCTCGTCCCTGAGCCCAGACACTGGCTCTGAATCCTGTCTTGGGCAGAGGTGGCCTTGGGAGCTCCTGGCAAGCCTCGGCACAGCCTTGCTGCTTCCCAAGCATGGGCGAACACACCATCTTTCTCCTACGGAGGGCTGAGCTGAGCCCCCAGTGGCTTTCTTAGAATTCCACTTGAGCTCTCTGGGCTCAGCTCCTGCTACCCCCAAGGCATGAGAACAGAGTTGGTCTCTGCAGTCTTCTGAGTCAGCTCTACATCCAGAGCCTGTCAAACCACTACCTTTGCTGGCATATAGTCACATTTAGTCACAGCGTATGCCCCTGTCACACAGCCAGGCAAGCCAAGGGTCTGGGTGGGCACCCTTAAAGGACTACAGGATGAGGCATGGGAAGCCCTACTGTTTGATGCCCTCCCAAGTCTTCCATTCTCTTTATTAAGTAGCTTTATCTGCTACGGGGTCTCTGTGCCCCTCAGACACATAAGAGGCTAGCCCCTTGCTTCAGTTTACTTTCTAAAACTACATAGGAAATCTTCCTATAATAAAGTCTCAGCCTTGGAAGCCAAGCAAAAGACAAAAGTCCAACCTTCCCCTCGTGCAAATGTGAGCTTCTCTTCCTCCTCAAGTCCGGAACCTTATCCTTTCAGATTCCTGTTGACTAGTGCCCAGGTGCAGGCGGGCCACATGACTGTCACCTAGGGAGACTAGGACTGGAGTCCCTGTCCACCCCTCTATGTCTGTCTTGCCAGCTCCTGGTTCCTTCACTACCTCTCAGGAGCTTGTGCCAGCTTGCTCAAAGACCAGGTGTAAAAACAAATTCATTTTACAATCCCAGCCCCGACCTCCCAGTTCCTTCCTAGGTCTTACCTGTGCCCCTCAAGTGGGGAGGGTGCCTGGAAGGTGCCGGTCCTGGGCTGGGGCCCCAGTCCCCAGGGTTTAGCTGAAGGCTCCAGAGTGAGGGACAGAGGAGCGAAAAGGAAGGCTCCTAGCACTGCCCCAGCCCAGAGGCTGCTGAGAAAGTTGGAGTAGGTGTGTCCGGGCCCAGGGAGGAGAAGAGAGAGGAGGAGGGAGAGGAGGTGGGAGAAGTGAGGCGGATCATCCCCCTCCTGCCAGCTCTCTGGCTCACCGCAGGGAGAGAAAGCAAGGAAGCCAACTGGTTTGCAGCCCAGAGCTCACAATGGGGTAAGGATGAAGTCAGCGAAGATGACGGCCCCTTGCCACCTCTCTTCCAGGTTCCGCAGCTCAAGAACCCGAGTGCCTGGGCAGGTAGTGACATACAAAGTCACCTCAGACTTCTAGGCTGAGGAAGGTGGCTTAGCTTGCAGGTCAGTGTTCTATCCGCTCCTAATTTTCAGACACCACGCCCCCCCCCCCCCCACACTTCCAGCTCTGCACTGCCAACTGCTAACTACATAGCCTTGGGCAGTTATAGAACTGGAGCCTCAGTTTCCACCACCACCCCCTCCTTTTTTTTTTTTCCTTTTCTTTTTCTTCTCTCATAGCTCCTACCTCCCTGGGTGGTTTTGAGGATTAAATAGAAATAAAAAAGTTGTAGTGAGGGATTGTGGCTCATGACTGAAATCTCAGCACTTGTTAGGCTGCCACTGGAGGATTGCTGTGAGTTCCAAGCCAGCCTGGGCTTGGAACAGAATGAGGACCTGTCTCCTCAACCCCTCCCAAAACAAACACAATGATGGAGGTTGAGAAAAGGCAAATCGTATTGTTATGAGGCTGTAGGATCTAATCTCTCCAAGTCCCAGATCCCCATCTGTAAAGTGTGTGTGTGTGTGTGTGTGTGTGTGTGTGAGAGAGAGAGAGAGAGAGAGAGAGAGACTTGGATGATTTGAGGAGAAAGAAAGAGACGCATAGGAGTTATCGTTCTCCTCATCCTTCCCCCAGTCACTGCCACCCCTCACTGGGGAAGCCCTGTGTGCTTCTGCTTTTTCAGGTGTAGCACTAGCCTTCAAAACTAGATCAGGAAAGAGTCCCTCCTCACACAGGGAAACCATCCTGACCACATTTGGCACTCCCAACCTCCCCTACTACTCCCAGAACTTGATGACCCCTTTACAGCATCCCTGGAAAATACCTGGATCTTTGTTGGTTTTGTGCAGGTCTGATCACAGAGAACGCCTTCCTTCCCAGCACACTGCTCAGACGCAGCAGCAGTCTTACTTGAGGGTCAGCTGAGGAGTGACCTAGAACCTGGCTGATAAGCAAGGGCTCATCACACCGACTTGTTTCCACTGTCGCCTGCTTAGTATCTGCTTTGTTGTTGTTTTCTTATGGTGTGTGTGTGTGTGTGTGTGTGAGAGAGAGAGAGAGAGAGAGAGACAAAGTCTTATGCAGCCCAAGCTGGTCTTGAACTCTCAATATTTCTGCCTCAGTGTCTCGAGTGTTAGGATTAAAAGTTTGAACCATCACACACAGGGCTCTCCCTCTCCCTCTCCCTCTCCCTCTCCCTCTCCCTCTCCCTCTCCCTCTCCCTCTCCCTCTCCCTCTCCCTCTCCCTCTCCCTCCCTCTCTGTCTCTATCTCTCTCTCCCACTCATCTCTCTCTGTCTTTCTCTGTATATCTCTCTCTGCTTCTTAAAAATCTATTTACACAATATTTATTTATGTATTTAGTGTGTGTGTGTGTGTGTGTGTGTGCACCATGGTGCAAGATTGGAGGTCAAAATAATTTATGGAAGTCTGTTCTCTTCTTCTTCAATGTGAGATGCAGGATCAAACTCATGTGGTCAGGTTGGAAGGCAGGCATCTTCACTGAGCCATCTTGCTGGCCACTTGTTTGTTTGATTTTTCCAATATTAAGATTGACTCTAGGGCCTGGGCTGGGATATACAAGTACTCTACCACTGAGCTACAGCCCCAGCCACTCCATGAAGAGAACGTTCAAAGCAGACCTGGCTTCCATTCAGTGTGACGAGAGCTGAGGCCTGATCCCATAGTTAGAATTCTGGGCTAGAACGTTACAATCCCTTACTCAGCCATCATGTTGTTTTCTAGAAAATAAATGAAACTGGAGATCACCATTGTTCTGGTTTACTTTCTTTTGCTATGATGAAACACTCACAAGAAACAAGATGGGGGAGGAAAGGGTTTATTTCAGCTTACCCTTGCGGTCACAGTTCATCCTGAGAGAAGCCAGGGGAGGAACTGAAGCAGAAACCACAGAGGAATGCTACCTTTTTACTCACTCATAGACCCACGCTCAGCCAGATTTCTTTTATAGCCCAGGCCAACCTGCCTAGGGATGATGCCGCCCACAGTGGGCTGGGCCCTATTACATCAATTAATAATCAAGACAATGCCCCACAGACATGCCAACAGGACAACCTGATGTAGGCAATGCTTCACTTGAGATTCCCTCTTTCTGGGTGACTCTAGGCTGTGTCAGGTTGACAATAAAAACCAATCAGGTCAACCGCATTAGACAATGAAAAGCAGATCCAGAAAAGCAACTGTCACGTGGTTTCTCTCTCAGGCACAGAATGGTGAGGAGAGAGGGAGGAGGAGGACCAGTGGCAACAAGAGAGCAATGGAGCCCCAGCAAATCCTGCATGCTTCCTCTTGGATGCAGGATGTGCACATGCAGAAGTATGTGAGTCTGATATGGAGGCAGGAGAGAACTGTTTGTGGGAGAGGGGAGAGACCATGGCAGTTGGGTGCTTAAGAGCAAAGTACAAAGATCTTCCTCTGTGAAAATGCCATAATGAAACCCCATTGTTTGGGGCCTGGGCCAAGGGTGCAGTGGCCAAAACACTTGCTGTGGAAATGTCAGGACCAGAGTTCAGATCCCAGGACTAATGTACTTATCAGGCATGTGTGGCAACTCACCAGTAAATCCAGACTCCAGAAGTGGAGACAAGATCCCCAGAGCAAGTTAGCTCTTGAGACTGACCTTGTTGGCAAGTTCTGGGTGTGACTGAGAGACCTGCTTCAATGATAAGGAGGAAAGCTGATGAATAATGGCTCCAAGCATCAACGTCAGCCTACATGTACATGCACACATGTGCACGAGTGTGTGCATACACACACATGCAAACACATGTGCATATATACATGCCTACCACACACATATGAAAATGGGGGAATAATGAGGCTTTTGGCTATTTCCAGGCTCTAGGTGAGAATTCATCCAATCTGCTGCTGCAACTATGGTAGGTCATGTCTTCAGGGACAGGTCACTAGTATAGAATGTCACAAGTGAGTCTCTGAAGTCTCTTCCCCAGGATATCTAAGTCTAATAGACAGAGGGCCCAAGGGTTTCCAGTATGGGGCCCCTGTGATCACCTTGGCAGGAGGGCCACACTGGACAGTAATCAATTTGGTTGCCTGTCACCTAGTCTACAAATCTGATATGATTATACATTAACCAGAGGAGGGTGGCAGGATACCCCCACAAGCCCTTTGACTAGTCATGTGCAGAGTGGCAGTCAACTGTCTTTCTTGGGGCCCCCTCTGGTTCAGACGGGGCTCTGGAATGAATAGGTCAGGGAAGAAGGTGTGAGGGTAGGGGTAGACTGCAGACCTGTGCTGCCACAGACACACGTGCCCTCAGACCTTTCTGGTGGATCTCTAGCTTAAGGTCCTATGCACTGAGGAAATGGGACTCTGTGTGTCCCAGAGTGCACTGAACTTTCTCATTCCTAAACTCCTGACCATAGCATCCCTCTTTCTCCAAAGATTATCCTGTTTCTCTGGACACCACTACAATAGCTTATCTGAATCTCAGAAAAGCTTTAATTACCTGCCCAAGGTCAGTGACCTAGATGAAACCGATAGGCAAGCCTTGGTCTGTCTGAGCCCTTGTCCTCCTAACCTCTGGTCTCCACTGTCTGTGTCTTTCTCTGTCCCAGGGTCTTCTGCCAACCCTCCCAGGTGGCCCTTTATGTTGCATGAGTCTTGACTTTGACTCTTGATCACCTTGTCTTGAGCTCCTTGGGGATGGATGAGTGTGTGATAATGCTTTTCAATCCAGGCTACACAATGGTACCCACTCAGAGAGCTCTTAGCACTCCTGATGCCTACGTCTTCCCCCAGCACAACCACAGTCGTGGGGAAGGGGTATAGGTATCTGTGCTTCCTTGTGCGGGGTCCCCCACATACCCTTGCTGGAACTCTGTGTCTCTATGCAAGTGAGGCCAAGGTTGAACTTTAACAAGATCTTTAACATCTGGTTCACATGAGTGTCTAACCCACCATATGCAGCCCAGGATAGTTGTAAATTCAGCCAACACAAAATCAAACACCAGCTTAAAATATTAATAGATAATTTTATAAACTTTTGTGAAACTTGATCCTGTGGCTCTTGGGTGTGAACTTATGTAGATGACACCACTGTGTTGCAATATCAAAAGAAGGAAGCCCTAGCAGGGACTTCTCAAGACAGACCCAGGGAGGAGCCACCCTGTATTCTCCCACCTCCTTGAGAAAGCTACCCTGTCTCCCATAGACCAGGGAGCTCTCCCTTCCTCCCTCCCTCCCTCTTCCTCTTTCAGGCTGCCCCTTTTACAGGACGCAGCCACATCGCCCATATGAGCAGTGATGGGAATTTCAGTAAATTGATGAGTCTGGAAGCATAGGAAGTACTATTTTTAAGTTTAACACACTGAACACCTTTGATTCCTTCTAGGCCAGGCTAATGGCTAGCAAAAGTTCATTCAGGGCAATTAAGACACAATCCAGAGGCAGGATCATTTACAGCAGTCGTCCTCAACCTCCCCAATGCTGCGGCCCTTTGATACAGTTCCTTGTGTTGTGGTGACCCCCAACCATAACGTTATTTTTGTTGTTACTTCGTAACTGTAATTTTGTTAATGTTACAGATTGTAATGTAAATAACTGATATGCAGGATATCTGATCGACAACCCCTCGACCCACAGGTTAAGAAACCCTGATTTAGATGTACTGGCCGGTTCACTGTCCAAAATCCTGGCTTCCTCGGGACTGAGGGGTCTCTCCAAATGTGAAACCTTCAGTAAAGGAGACAGCCAAGGACATCCATTCTCTTTGGTCATTCCAGGTGAGACAGCTGCTACCTTTGAAGATGGCTTTATTGGGGACAGTTGTCTAACAGACTGGTCACACTGGGCAAAGAGTTTGATGACCATGAAATTTGGGCTGTGTCTTCTTAGGATGGGCTCCCTCTTGGCCTAATGAGAAGTAAATGGAACTGGGAGACAGGTGCAGTGCAAAGACCCTGTCAGTCTGTGGACCCACAGACAGAACAAGGTCCCAGGGCTGACTGTAAAAGGGACCTGATGCCTTTAAGGAGGATGAAGTCACTGGAGAGCAGACCACCTGGCCATAGGAGGGCTGCAGGCAAGAGGGAGAAACAGAAGGTAGAAGGCAGGTGGGCTGTGGGGGCCGAGCCTAGGAGTCCAGCTCTCCCTCAGACAGATGGGCCCCAGCAGGAGTGGGAACGGCCAGCCTTGGCATTGCGTGGGGTACCCGGGAATGTAATCAAACACTCAGCAGACCCGCTGGCCATGGGCATCTGGGCACAAGCTCATCCTCACCCCCCCCAGCCAGCAAGGCTGACAGGCTCCTGTCGAGAGAAGCGTCCAGTCTCGAAGCCAGACCTGTGGGCATGAGCTCATTTTCCACCAATCCCGTCCTTGGTCCTCCTGCCCCAGGCTGGTGTAGTGGGTGGGGCCCCCACTGCTGAGTGCTGCTGGAGCCGGGCTGTCGGGCTGTTGGCCCTAGCTTTGCTTGGGTCACTCCACCTAGAAGCCTGGGAGCTAGCAAGCCACTCTGAGAGCCTGAAACAGGACCTATGATCTGCTCCCTATTCCTGCACCCCACCTCCTCGCCCTTCCTTATTCTTAGGACTCTGAGGTGATCCTGACTTAAAGCACTGGAGATCCTGGTACCATGAACAATCTCCTCATGATCTCCTATTTCTCTCCATCGCATAGTATCAACAGCATTGGTAACGTCACTGGTAACTAAGACCTGTTACCATTCCTTAAGAACTAAGCATCAGGTTGTGGGGATGGCTCCGTGGGTGAAGGGCTTTCCACATAAGCATGGAGACCTGAGTTCGGATCTCCAGAGTCTATGTGAAAGCACATGTGGTAACCTTTGATTGAAATAACAGCACTCCTATGGTAGACGGAGACAAAGGAACTCAGAGAAGGCTATGGGCCAACAAAACTGGTGTGCTCAGCAACAATTAACAAAAGACCCTGTCGCAAACAGGGCAAAAGATGAGGACAGACACTGAGACTGTCCTTAGGTCTACACACACACACCATGGCATTCACACAGACATACACAGAGACATACACACAGACACACAGACACAGACACACAAACACACACACCTTGGCGTTCACACAGACACACACACGCAGACACACATAGACACACACACACCAGGGCATTCACACAGACATAGACACACACTCAAAGATTTAAAAAAAAATAAAAACTAAGCACCACTATGTTCGATTCACAAGTTGACCCCCAAAGTCCCCAGTGAGGGGAGCCACCGTCACTTTCATTCTGCAGGACTTGAGATTCAGGCAGGTAAGTTGGCATTTAGTCTAGGCTCTGCCCCACAGTTGCCTGGCAACAGCCAGGTGTGCCTGACTCACTATAAAAGAGGCTGCTTGCTCCCCTCCCCTCCCCCCCCCCTCTCTCTCTCCTCTTGCTTCCTTTCCCTCTTCCCTCTCTCTCCCCATCTCCCTCCCCCTCTCTCCATGTGCTCATGGCCAGCCTCTATCCCCCCACTTCTCTGTCTCTACTCCCTGCACTCCCCTCCCCATGCCCTGAATAGGTGTGGCTGGTCCCTCAGGGGGAAGGGATGCCTGAGCATGGGCCTGCAGAGTCACCCCCTTCCCCCACACCTGACTACACCTCCACCAGACATATTCCCTCGCTCTTTATTTTTATAAAACACAACAGTAGTAGTTTGCCTAAGGTCAGTGTAGCTTCTAGCAGCAAAGTCAGACCTTAAACTCTTTGTTTAGTTCCAAACTCTTACATTATGCTCCAACCAAATCACATGCGGGGCTCACCTGCATATTAATTAAGCAATCATCAATCAATTCATTAATCCACATATCGTGGTCCTCGGGATTAAACCCAGGGCCTTACAGATGCTAGGGTGAATCTGCTTACTGAATTGCATCCCCAGACCCCAGCACCTGTATTCTGTGTATCTGTGCATGTATCTGTGTGTATGAACATGTGCAGGGAGGTGAGCATGCCTACACATGTTTGTGAAGCCCAAGTTCAGTGCCAGGTGTCTTCATAGTCTCTCACTGCACCTAGGGCTTGCTGGCTAGGCTAGGCTGTCTGGTCGTTGGGCTCTGGATCTACCTGTCTCTGCCGTCACAGCACTGGGAGGACAGATGTGCACTACCCTGCTCTGTATGTGGTTGCTGGGAATCCCAACTCAAGTCCCCATGCTTACACAATAAGCACTTTGCAGCCCTGCTTAAAGCTGTAGAGCTTTAAGATGGCCCTATCCTTGTGTCTGTCCCACTCTGTCCCACTCTATCAAGCCCCTGTGTCTTCTGATGCACTGCCACACTTATTCTGTGACCATGATGGCCCACTGTTCTCAGATTCAGTCTAGCACCCCTTCATGTGCTCGTTGTCCGCACCAGGTGTCCACCTGAACCATAATTCCCCAGTCTCAACAGCTTCGACCCAAGGCTACCTGCTTAGCACCACCCCAATCCCCAGCACCTAGGGGCAGCTGTGGGATTTCTTGCCAATCTGCAGCATAAACTGGTCCCAGAGAGTTTGGTTGTGGAAGCTTCACCCCTTGATGAGCTTGTATGGAGATAACTGAGAGAAAAGTGGACTTTGCTGCTCTGTGGGACAAGGCCCCTCTTCTAGCTGTCAGATGCAGGCATAATTGAAATCCTTACCTTTTTTTAAAGATTTATTTATTTATTTCATGTATGTGAGTACACTATAGCTGTCTTCAGACGGCCATCAGATACCATTACAGATGGTTGTGAGCCACTGTGTGGTTTCTGGGTATTGAACTCAGGACCTCTGGAAGAGCAGTCAGTGCTCTTAACCACTGAGCCATCTCTCCAGCCCCTGAGGTCCTTATCTTACAACAGTTGCCATGAAGATCATGTGATGTAAATCTCTAAGCATCACCCCCGAGGCAAAAAAACAACAACACAAAATCAACAAGACAAAGCAGATGGCCCTTTTCTGAAATCTGTTCCTGTCTGGCGTGTAATCTGCTGACGGCTTCCATAGCTCTTTACACAGTGCTGAGAAACTGCATCAGGTGAGAATTTACAGGTCCGAGATGACTCTGCAGGCTTCATATCTTTTCCTTGTAGGACATGGCCCTACAGATTAGGAAAGTGAGACGTGCGAAGATTCCCTGGCCTCAGAGCCTCTTTCAATTGCTTGGTCCCTGCTGGTCACACCAAATTCAGCAAGGCAGAGTCGCTGAGTGTTGGCAGTCTGTCCTCTGTCCCCTGAGGATCTGGGACCACTGCTCAGCATCCTGAGCTCTGTTTGCAGGCCAGCCGTAGGCCTGACAGCAGGGAAATTCAGTAGCCCAGAGTGTTCTATCTTCACAGTTTGTAGGGCTCAGCACCGTGTGTATATTTTGGTGGAAAGTGTATTAAAATGCACATTCCCAACCCTTATCCCCACCAAGAAGGTCCCCAGTTGTGTGTATATGTGAGTGTGCACGTGTGTGAGTGTTTATGTGAATGCCTTTGCTTGTGGAGGCCAAAAGTCAACCTCTATTGACACTCTGCAGATGCAGTGAGGGTTTCTCACTGATACCTGCAATTTGGCCAGGCTGGCCGGCCAGTGAGACCCAGGGGTCTGCCTGTCTCTGCCTCCCCAGAGATGGGATTACAAATCCATGCCATTACACCCACTTTTGTTTCTTTTATTTTTTCGAGATTATAATAAAATTGTATCATTTTTCCCCTTCCATTTCCTCCCTCCAAACCCATCTATTCTCTCTTTCAAATTCATGGTCTCTTTTTTAAATTAATTTTTGTTACATACATACATACATACATACACATACATACATATATACACTCCTAAATATATAAATGCAACCTGCTCAATCTGTATAATGTTACTTAAATGTATGTCTATAGGGCTGTCCATTTGGTGTTGGATAACCAACTGGTGTGCTCTTCCCTGGAGAAGACTTTTTCTACCAATCTTAGCACTCCTTGATTGCCCATAGTTCTTTGTCTAGGGCTGAGTCCTGGAAGACTTTCTCCCACCCACTGGCATGTCTACTGGTATCACCCTTTGTGATGGCTATTCCTGGTTGTCAGCTTGACTGTATCTTTAATGAACTACAATCCAGAAATGGAGGGCACACCTGTGTTCCAGGTCTTGAGGCTGGAAGACACAGGCTTCTGACCGGGATCTTGGCATGGGATGACACATGCTTTTAATCCAGGTCTTGAGGCATAGTGGCCATGAAAAGTTTAGGCCCAGGAAAGATAGTACATACCTTTAGTCCCAGGAGACTGAAGCAAACAGATCTCTGAGTTCAAGGCCAGCCCAGACAGAGCAAGTTATAAATCCAGGCATGGTGGTACACACCTCTAATCTGGACCATACCTTCTGCTGGAGGCCATTATAAGGCTAATGGAAGAAGGAAGCATCCCTCTTCTTCGTTAGCTTGCACTTACTTGCCAGCGTATGTTAGAACCTACTTCAGCTTATATAGAAGGCCAGCTGAAACACCTAGCCACGTGGGACTGAGCAGCTACTAGATTTTTGGACTTGGCATTCACAGATATCCATTGTTGGGTTAGTTGGACTGCAGACTGTAAGCCATTTCAATAAACTTCCTTAATATAGAGAGACATTTCATAAGTTCTGTGACTCTAGAGAACCCTGACTAATACATCCTTGTTTCAGGTCATGTTCGGGCAGTGATGTTGGTGAGACGTTATGGGTGTAGCTTTTGACATTACTAGGAGATATCTCTCACGTCAAACTTCTTGACCTATTTTGGATTTTACAATCTTTCCACCGGGGCAAATGATCCCTGAGCCTTAGGTTGTATTATAGACGTATCTGTTGGGACTGGATGCCCAGCTTCGTGATAAAGGTTCTGAGGACCAAATTCAGGTCCTCATTATTACACAGCCCATAGATTCTGCAAGTGTGTGTGTGTGTGTGTGTGTGTGTGTGTGTGTGTGTGAGAGAGAGAGAGAGAGAGAGAGAGAGAGAGAGAGAGAGAATGCGTTAATGTGTATGTGGTATGTGTGTGTATGACTGCATATGGTGTGTGTATATGTGTGTATGTGACTGCATGTGGTGTATGTGGTATGCGTATGTATGTGACTGTTGTGATATGTGTGTATGTGAGTGTGTGGTATGCATGTATGTGTATGATGTGCGTGGTATATGTGTATGTGACTGTATGTAGTGTGTGTGTGTGTGTGTGTGTATGTGTGGTGTGTGTGTATATGAGTGTGTGGTATGCATGTGTGTGCGTGTGTGGTATGTGTGGAATGTGTGTATATGGTGTATGTGGTATGTGTGTGTATGGTGTGTGTGCATGGTGTGGTGTGGTATATAGTACATACATGTGTGGACCTGTATGTGCAAAAGTGTACACTAGAGGTTAATATCCGATATTATCCTCCGTTGCTCTCCACTTTATCTTGGGTTCTGGGAATCGAACTCAGATCCTCATGTGCACTGCAAGCACTTTGCCCACTGAGCCATCTCCCCAACCCCTGGATTCTGCACTTTTATGTGAGTTTCTGAAAGGGTTCAAAGCCAAGTCAGCTGATTCCTCCCAGCCTGGCCCAAGGCCACTCAGCTACAGGCCCTGCCCCAGCTGGAAAGCCAAGTCGGGCTCAGGAGGCAAACCACACAGCAGTGGGGAATTCCAGGAAGGGGCACCTGAGAACCACAGAGCAAAGGAACACTAAAGACAGAGTCACCTCCCACAGCCCTCCTTTCACCCCACTGCGCTTTGTCTCCACCCACCCCGCCTTTCAGCTCCACTTTCCGAGCTACTTTCCTTCTCTTTTCAGTCTAGGAGAAGGGACACCATCTTAGAGCCAGACTCATGGGTACAGGCCAGTCTCTCACACTACCATGCTATACAATCCTAGGCAATTTCTTACCCTCTCTGACCCTCAGCTAACTCTGGTAGAATGAGGGATTGGGCTAGGGAGTTTTCTTCAAAGTACATTTCTTGAGTCATCTCTACAGAAGACAGACAGACAGACAGACAGACAGACAGTGGTTCTATGACTTTAATCCCAACACTCAGGAAGCAGAGACGGCGGGTCTCTAAGAGTTTGTCTACATAGTAAGTTCTGGGCTAGCTAGGGCTACTTAGTGAGACCTGTCTCAGAAACAACCAGAATGAGTGCTTCACCATCTCCAGGAGGCCGCCTGCTTGGTACATCAGCACTGCTCAGTGTGTAGCCCTTCAGTCTGCAACCGTCATCCCTCATCCGAGTTCAACTGATGGGTGCCTGACAGTCTAGAGACTTGACTCAGCTCTCCTGCAGACTATTTGGAGACCCCTGTCAATGCCTCCTGCCCAGAGGCAAAGACATAGTTTAAATGACCCTTCCATGGCCCTGCACCCTAAGCTTGCCAACTCCTCAATGGCTCCCAGATACAAGTCCCTCAAATTGCCTGAGGATTTTGAGCTAAGCCCTCAGCTTCCAGCGTGCTTCAACAGGGATCCTTCTGGAACCTGGGGTGAGATACAGGATTCTTGCTGCTCCACCCACCTGGCTGCTGCCCAGATGGAGGCTTCCCTGTTGTCTACACGGGTGTCCCAGGCTGTGGGGCTGTGGGGTTGTGGGGTTGTGGGGTTGTGGGGTTGTGGGGTTGTGGGGTTGTAGGGTTGTGCAAACAGAGCTGAGCTGTCACCCTAAGGTGCTCAGAGCAACTGCTCTCAGCCTGGGCCGAAAGCTTTGAAAATGTTGCTGTCTGCTTAGCCCCAGTGAGTCTGGATGAACGTTGATGCAGCGGAGACATCAAAGCATCCCTAGGTTATGTCAATAGAGAGTGAGGTTGAAAGTTGATGCCTCAAACTTTCATCCCTTCCCCAGGAGTTCTCCACGGCTGGAGAGACAGGCTTAGAACGTGTAAGCATCCCACATGGGAAAACTGAGGCTTGACAACATACTCTCAAACATGTGTGGAGTCCAGGTCACAGTCAGAGGGGTGCTAAGAACAATCATGCAATCAGCTCAGCTAGGCACTCTCCTGCCCCACGCTGCTGCAGGGAACATAGGCAAGCTGGTTATAGTGTGGTGGGCCTCTGAACTGCAGTGTAGCAAAGTGTCCTTCACCAAATCCCAGCAAGTGCCAGCTATAATCTTAGATTTCACAGCCTCCAGAACTTTAAACCATAGAAAACTCCTTTCCTTATAAGCTCTTCCTTAGTCCTGGATATTTTATTCTTCCAAAAACAGACAGAAACAAAACACCAGGATATTATGCACAGGGCTTTTCTGAGCAGATGACTTTAAGGGATACGGAGACAGGACAGACAGGCAGATCGGAGAGGGACTTTCCAGTCAAAAGGATGCATCTGGGACCGAGCCATTCCCAAAACCCTGTGCTTCACGCTTTGCTCTGAACAAACAGAATAACAATGCGAATTTTGCTGTGACATGTGCTGCAGCAGAGAGAGAGGCTTGGTGTCCCTGCTGTTGTAGACAGAGGCCCAGGGTCCCTCCTGCTCTAGACAGCGATTTGGTGTGTTTGTGGCACTGTCCCTGGAGAGGAGACAGAGGCAGGTGAATCTTGCTCACGTTTGAACCTCAGCACCTGGCAGGGACTGCAGGCCTTGAACTGGAGAGGAGAGCCTAAGAGGGATTACACTTAAGTACACCACTGAACCTAAGTGAGATGCCAACTGGTTCCCCAAAAGCAGTGCAGGCTCCCCAACCCTCATAATTGCTCCATTTAATTCATTATGGGATTATCTCTGAGACTAGGGGAGGAGGCAGGGAGCACCACCTGGGAGTCCTGGCACTTGCACAATCCCCTGAGGCTGAAGGGACACCTCAGGACCCCAAACAGGGCAGAAACAACCCAAGTTTCCAGTCCTGAGCCTGCCTCTGGGTGGCTGTGACTCTGAGCAGCCCCATACATCTCTCTGTGTGATGGATGACAGAGAACAAGCTGAAGTGGTCGGGTGAGGCTGCTGCACAGGGGCCTTGATCCTGCAGAGGGGCTGCCCTGGGAAAGAGCCACCAGCAACAAATGGAGTGGGAGAGCAACTAGGGTTCGGGCTCTCTCTAGCCTCGAGGCTGGCCCTCTGACGAGAAGGGAGTGTGTGTGGTGTTAGTGACAAATGAATCAGAGCCCTCCCACATTGTAGGGATCACACAGGATATCAGAAAGCAGTCCAGAAGACCTTAGTGTGCCCCCCCAGACTCTCCACTTCACCCATGAAAGCACTTACAGACTTTCCAAAATGTGAGTGGGGGCACCAGTGGTGGCAGCTGATCTCCTTCGCATCTTCTTTATGCAGATCTTCTTTAACCATGGTGCATGGAGAGGACAGATGTGTGCTGGGGATGCAGCTCGGGAGGTAGAGTGCTTACCCAGCATGCACAGGGCCCTTGGTTTGATCTCCAGCATCATGTAAACTGGGTGTGGTGGCATATACCTGATATCCCAGTCTGCGGGGGTGGGGGTGGGGGTAGGATCAGGAGTTCAAGGTCATCTTCATCTATATATGGAACTGGAGGCCAGCCTGGGCTACATGAGCTCCTCCTGTTTCCTGAAAAGAGGGAAGGGGGAAGAGAGTAAAGAACAGATGTTCTTATTAGATCAATGCTGGAAGGCTCTGTAACACTAGTACTGAGTACCTTTGGTATTCCCAGTTATTCACAGAGAGTGCTCATCAGGGAAGACTCAGCCATGCTCAGCTATTCCTACCATTACTGAAATTTTATTGTTGTTTGAGACAGGGTCTCACTAGGTAGACCAGGTTGGCCTTGAACTCAAAGAGATTCACCTGCCTCTGCCTCCCCAATGCTAGGATTAAAAGTGTGTGCCACCACATCCACCTTATGATTGAGATTTTAATATTATGAAGAGTTTACTATTCAGAGGTTTTGGGGCAGGACTGGTGGTCCTCGTGACCTTCAAGCCCTGGTAGTTCAGTATCTGTATCTCTCTGTGTCTATCTTTCTCTGTCTTTGTTTCTCTCTCCCTTTGTCTCTCTATCTCTGTCTCTCTTCCTCTCTCTATCCATCTCTGTCTCTCTGTCTCTTTGTCTCTCTACCTCTGTCTCTCCTCCTCTCTCTATCCATCTCTGTCTCTCTCCTTCTCTGTCTCTGTGTATATGTGTGTCCCTGTCTGTCTGTGTGTCTCTCTGTGTGTCTCTCTCTGTTTCTCTCTGTGTGTCTGTCTCTCTGTCTCTCTCTCCATCTCTCTATCCATCTCTGTCTCTCTCTCTGTCTCTCTTCCTGTCTCTGTGTGCTTGTGTCTCTCTGTCTGTCTGTCTGTCTGTCTGTCTGTCTGTCTCTCTCTCCCTCTCTCTCTCCATCCCTGTCTCTCTCCTGCCCTCTGTCTCTCTCTGTGTTTGTGTCTCTCTCTTTCTCCCCCCCCCCTCTGAGGTAGCATAATCCAATACCCCAGCATGTCATTTGCTCATTCATAGGAAATGAGAAACAGGATGAGCAGGAGAAACGTGAGGTTTGTTTAGTTTAAAAGATTGCCCTTGGACTAGAGATGAAGACCCACCTAGCAACTAAAGGAGTTGTTGCTGGGCAGGTGCTGGCTGTGTCCCAGGCATCCAACATGCGTTCTCATTTCACCCTGACAACACCCTCCATAGCATGAGCCCAATGTTTTGATTGAGAAAACTGCTGTCTATCAAGATCATTGAGTTTTTTTTAATGTGTGTGTCTGTGTCTGTGTCTGTGTCTGTGTCTGTGTCTGTGTCTCTGTGTCTGTGTCTTCATGTGTGGCATGTGTAAGGCCAACCTTGACTATCATTCCTCAAAGTACTAGTCAACATTTTTTTTGAGACAGTGCCTCACTGATTGGGCTAACTGGCTAGCCAATGAGCTCCAGGGATCTATCTGCCTGTCTTTGCCTCTTCAGTGCTGGGATTTCACACCACCATGCCTGACACCACCACCACCACCACCACCATCATCATCACCATCACCATCACCATCACCATCATCATCATCATCATCATGTAGTTCCAGGACAGCTTGGGCTACGTGGAGAAATCCTGTCTGGAAAAACCAAAAAATTAAAATGTATTGTGAGTGCGTAGGGTGAGTGAAGGGTTGGGGACCACTTCAGTCAGCCATAGCTGTGATGTGGTAGCCATCAAACTGCTTGTAGGAGTTAGTCATCTTTTTATCACGTGGGTTCTGGGGCAGAACTCAGGTTATCAGGCTTGGCAGCAGGCCTTTACCTGCCAGATCATTTCACCTGGAACTTCTTTTGTAGGCTCTGAACATCAAACCCAGGTCTTCAAGCTTTCAAGGCAAGAGCTATATCATCTGAACCATCTCCCCAGCCCCAAGGTCAATGAATCTGTCCAAGGCACCGCAGCTAAGGCAATATAGAGCCAGGACTCACTGAAGCCCCAGGGTCATCAGAGCCCTACTCTCTTAACTGTGATGCCCCTGAATGTTCAACAGCTTTGTTGGTGTATAATTTATACACTGTAAAGTCTGCCTATTAAAGTGAGTGACTCAGTGGCTTTCTTGTTACTCAGAGCCATGGGGCCATTTTAGAACAACTAATTTTAGAACACTTCCATCAGCATTCATCTCCACTACATAACCTCCATCCCCAACCCCGACCCTAGGTGAGCACTAATCCACTTTCTCTACAGCTTTGCTAGTGGAGAAGCACCCTGTCTGCTCTTTGTGCCTAGCTCCTCAGTTAGCTTAACAGGGTCCCGTTGATCCTTTTCTATCCGTGTGCACAGTTGTGCCAGGGCACTTCCTGAAGAGGACTAGTCTCTCCCACTGAGTCGTCCTGACATCTTGTCAAAATCAGACTGTAAATCTAAGTGTTTGCTCCTGGGCTCCTGGTTGCATCCCAGGCACTGTTTGCTCTCCTGATGTCAGCACTGCCCTGTCTAGGTTACCATACCACTGTAGTGAGCTTTGGAATCAGGAGCATGGCCTCGACTTGGTTCTTTTTCTGGGATTACTTTTTCTGGATGTAGTGGCTCATACCTGTGCCCCTGGAACTAGGGCGGTAGAAGCCGGAGGACCAGAAGTTCAAGATTATTATCCTTGACTACATAACAAATAGGAGACTGATACAGATCACACAAGACTCTCTCTCTCTCTCTCTCTCTCTCTCTCTCTCTCTCTCTCTCTCTCTCACACACACACACACACACACACCCACACCACCACCACCACCACCACCACCACCACCACCACCAACAACAACAACAACAACAACAACAACAAAAAACAAAAACAAAAAACAAAGAATAAGAAGAAGCTGGGCGTGGTAGCCTTTAATCCCAGTCCTTGGGAGGCAAAGACAAGTGGATCTCTATGAATTTGAGGCTAGCCTGGTCTTTAAAGAGTTCCAGGCTGGCCAAAACTACAGAGTGAAACCCTGTATCAGATTTAAAAAAAAAAAAGAAGAAAGAAGGAAAAAGAAATTGCTTTAACTTTCTCGGGGGCCCTTTACATTTCCATATGAATTATAAAATTAGCTTGTCAAATGCTGCCAGATCTGCCGGCTTTCCAAGTGTTCTCATAAAATAAGGTGTTAGAGGGTGGTACTGACTCCCTTCTCCCCCCCCCCCCCCACTTATCCCTCCTCCCTCTCTTGCTCTGTGCTCTGGTTTGGTTTCTGCTGCTGTGATAAAACACTCTAACCAAAAGCAGTTTAGGGGAGGAAAAGATGCATGCGGCTGACACTCCCAGATCATAGTCCTCATGAGAGGAGTCAGGCAGGGACTCAGGCAGGAGCAGAGGAGGGAGGTCGGCTTGCTATTCCATGCCTGACCTCTGACCAGGGAACTCAAGCCAATGAAGTGTAGCAGGAACCTCGGAGGATGCTGCTGGCTGGCCTCCCGAATCAGCTAACAATCAAGATAATCCTCCACAGACCTGTCCACAGAGCCATCTGATCTAGACGGTTCCTCAGTTGAGGCTCTCAGGCGAGTTCTAGTTTGTAAAACGTTGATGCTGAAAGCTGACTAGGACAACCCTTCTATACTTTTCTCTCTTCATCCTCCTCTTCTTTCTTCTCTTCCTCTTCCACCCTCTCCCTTCTGCCTTTAAAGGCATTTTATGGGGGGAGGGAAGGGCATCCAATCTCTAAAGTTACAAGGGATTTTCATCTATCTGTAAAATTGGAAAGTGTTTTAGAAGTTCCTGGAAAGGAGCCAGATTTCAGGATGAAGCAGTGCGCACAGCTTAGAATGGATTGCCAAGGGTGCCCTTGCATCTGAGCTGCTGTAGATACACCACATAGCATCTAAACAGCTGGGAGGGGGAGGGTTGTTCAGGATGGATAACGAATTGGTTATACAAAGAGTTTGCCCTGTTTGCATAAAAGATTTAGGAGACTTGAAGTCACCTCCAGTAATGGCAGCCAGGCTCAGGTACCACTTGTACACGGGTACCACTTGTCAGAGCCAGGAAACTGAGGGATTTGGAGTACAGCCCAATGTCTAGTGCATGGCTAAAACTAATTTTAATGAACAAAGTATTTGGCCTGTAGCATCTCTCTTAATGCTTACCATGGTCTCTTGAGGTCACCTCATAATTGCTTGTTTAATTGCCCAAACACAACACTGTCTGAGAGCCATACATGCGATTTTACACTGCCAGGAGCCATATTTAAAAGATAAGAAAGGTATCTTAGCATGGTAATGCATGCCTGTAATCCCAAAATTGAGAAGGGAACAGAAGGAAGATAAGAAGTTCAAGGTCAGCCTCAACTACATATATAGTTTGAGGTCAGCCTGGGCTCTATGAGACCTTGTCTCAAGAAAAAAAGACTTAATTTGATGCTGGAGAGATGACTCAGTGGCTAAGGGCACATGCCACTCTTTCAGTGGACTAAAGTTCAGTTCCCAACACTCAAGTCAGATGCCTCATAACCACTTGTAGCCTCAGCTCCTGGAGACCCAACAGCTCTGACCTCTGCAAGCACCTGCACTCCTAGGCACAGAACACTCCTCCCAAAACACACACATACACACACCACCTAAAAATAAAACTTAAAAAACAATTATCATTTTTAACAAACTTTACTATAAAATGTTACAAATAAATAAAAACATCAAATACCCCAAATAACCAGATTATACCAGTCTACAACTCAATGAACTTCTAAGCTGTTAGCACACACATTCGGAATAGACGCTGCGGAGCTTCATGTTGAATTTTACATTTTCAGTGTTCAATATATTTTCATGTTCTTATCTACAACGAAATCCATGACAGAGTTAGAACTGGAAAAGCAATTACTTAGTGAGTATCCTTTTTCCTAATCGTGCCCATTGTCTAGATTCAGGGCTAGAAAAGCAACTAATTAGCAAGTATCCTTTTATCTAACAGTACCCATTGTCTGGAATGGGGGTGGGGGGCGCTAGAAAAGTAACTAATTAGGAAATATTCTTTTTCCTACTCTTACCCATTGTCTGCACTCAGTGCTTCCCCTCCCTCCTTATCCTTTCTCCTTCTGTTTTCTTCATGGTACACTGCACCTAAATTTGGTGGGTTTACATTTAGTAGAGTGATGCATTTGTTTACATAGATGCATAATATAGAGTATTGGCTAGATTCCACATATAAGAGAGAACATGCAGTTTATTTTTTCTGAGATCATGTAATCTTGCTAGATATTGTACATTCTAAGCCAAATTTTAACTAATTATTATAATATATTTACATATACATAATTAACTAAAGAAAAAAGTCAACAAAAAAAGTCAAACCTGGTGGCACAGTCCTTTAATCCCAACACTGATGAGCCATAGGCAGGGAGATCGATGAAAGTTCAAGGCCAGCCTGGGCTACATAATGTATTATTCTAGGCTAGCTAGGGTACATGGTGAGAGAGGGTCTATAAATAAGTAAACAAACAAACAAAAAAAAGCAAAGGTGAAATTATTTTTGCTTGAGAAACCCACTTTTATTATTTTCAAATTATCATTGGTATTTAAACATTCACGGGTGAGACATTTTCCATTTTGTTTCTTCGTATCTTGAGAAGCCAGTGTGCCTCAATGTCTTTCAAGCATATCTGACTTCTAAGGCTAAATCCCTGTCAGCTCTACTTGATCCATAATTTAGACGTCATAAAATCCCAAAAGGTAGCTTTGCCGCTGCTCATATTAAGCAGACTTAAAAGTGAGCCACTCTTTCATGCATTTGAAAACTTAAAATTAAGCTGGCTATGGTTGAACAAACCTTTAATCCCAGCATTCAGGAGGCAGAGGCAGGTAGATCTCTGATCTCAAGGACAGCCTGCCTGTTCTACAGAGTTCTAGGACAGCCTGGGCTTCACAGAGAAATCTTGTCTAGAAAAACCAAAACAGGGGGCTGGAGAGATGGCTCAGTGGTTAAGAGCACTGACTGCTCTTCCAAAGGTCCTGAGTTCAAATCCCAGCAACCACATGGTGGCTCACAACCATCAGTACAGCTGCAGTGTACTCATATAAACATAAGAATATTTATCTTAATTAATTTAATAAATCTAAAAAAAAAAGAAAAGAAAAGAAAAGAAAAAAAGAAAAAGAAAACCAAAACAAAAACATAAAAATGAGGACTGGGGCATTGCTCAGTTCCTTAGAGTGCTTGCTTAGTATGCAAGAAGCCCTGGGTCCCATGCTTGGCACTGAATAAACCAGGTTATCCCAGCACTAGAACGGGAGGCAAGAAGATCAGAAGTTCAATGTTATCCTGAGCTACATAATAAGTTGAGGCTATGTGAGACCCTGTCTTTAAAGCATCATCATCAACGACAACAACAACAACAACAATAATCTAAATTTTAAATTAGCCAGGATCAGGTGAACTTTACATTTTAGTTCCTTGATTGTCCTTATCACACTTCTAATGCTTGACAGCTGCAAGCACAGAGTGGCCATGGTGTGGGTCATGCCAACACTCTGTCACGCTGTGTCGTGAGGCTAGGGACTACGTTGACTTGTTCATTGCTATGTGCAGGCATGGGTGATACTGGATGTTTATCTCATAGCAAATGGGGGTGAACTGCTGAACACATCACACCAATAAATAAATGGATAGTTCCTATCGTCCCAGTTTGGTGACTGAAAAGGCTCAGGTTCAAGGTAGTGAGATAAGTAGGCCAAACAACCACAGTGAAGCTGGGCAAGGAGGGGATGCCAAGACAGGTCTGACTCATTCCAAAATCTATTGGCTGCAAGAAATGTATGTGGGTTTAGGAAAGGAGAGCTAAAGCCAGGGCTGCAGAGCCAGGCTCTCCAGGGCATCCACAGTGACATGCCAGGCCCCCTACAAGCTTCCCCCTGGCCCAGCTCCAGGCTGTGCCAGAAGCCCAGTGGACAGAAGGCTGGTAGGCCAGGTGACTCCATGGACACAGTGATAGCCAGCCACACTAAGCAAAGGGCAAAGCCAGAGATACGGAAATCAGGTTTGGCCCGCAAAGACAGAGCCCTCATTTGTCTTGAAATCTTCAGGGTTGACCTTGTATCTGGTCACAAGCCCTGGGAACAAGGAGCCAACACGAAACTCTATCTCCAGTCACGAACTGTCAGAGGTGGGGATTGCAGGAAGGAGTGGCCTCATCCACAACGCTTGTCCTGTAGATTATGTGAGGCTCAGCAAAGGCCAGATCCCAGAAAGCTACAAAGGAGAGGCCATGTGTCAAGTTTTCCCGTTGCTGGTGACACCAAGACTTCCCTTCTCTAAAATGTCACCAAGGAGCCAGCAAGTGGTTCCATGGGTAAAGGGACATGTCACCAACCTGACAACCTGAGTTCGATTCCTGGGATCCTAATGATGAAGGGAAAGAAGCCACTCCCCCAGGTTTTCCTCCCACCACCACATGCGCACTGTGAGTTGAGTGCCCTCCCGTAAATAAGTAAATAAATAAATGTAATTTAAATTTAAAAATAAGTAAATAAAATAGTACCAGGTCAGAGTTTTTGTACAACTTTTGATAGTCCTCTGCACCCTTACATGCCTGGGGGATGCGGCCTCGGTGCCCCAGGGACATTGCTTCTCAGATTAATTCACTTGTTTGTTGATTGAAAACATGCTCCTAGTTCTTAGAGCTTCAGCTCTAGGGGAACTCCCCATTGGCCCATTCTTTCTACCTCACGGGCATCAAAGGTAAAAGCAGGAGGGTGTGTGTGTGTGTGTGTGTGTGTGTGTGTGTGTGTGAGAGAGAGAGAGAGAGAGAGAGAGAGAGAGAGAGAGAGAGAGAGGGAGAGAGAGAGAGAGAGAGAGAGAGAGAGAGAGAGAGAAAGAGATTACAGAGGAGAAGGGAAAATATTTGCTCCAAGGTGCCCCACAGTGCTCTACATAGTAAGGCTGTAGGTGCCGACCAGAGGTTAGCCTGCACTTGGCAGGAACATACATGGGGGGAGGTGTAGGGGGAGCAGGCAACGATTCGTCCTTCCGGTCCCTGCGCATTGAGCTGGGGTTGATGGGATTTCTGACAGTGAGAAGTATATATGGGGCTGTCATGGAAGAATGCCAGAAGGATATGAGAGTCCACAGAGCTGAAAGGATGCCGTTGCTGGATGTCAGTGTGACTTTGCTAAGTGCAGGAAACAGGGGTTGAGCTTCCAGAGGAAGCGGCATTTGATGGGATGTGTAGTCCGAGGGGCTTTTGACGGGAGGGTGACGCCATGAGCAAAGGCTCACGGGTAGGAGGAATGTGGCTGATTCCGAATTCCTCATAGGGTTGCATCACATGATTGAGGCTGGTCCTGGGTGGGTACCAGGTATGTCTGCTCCCCTCTGCCCAGGGGATTCTGGGTCTTGAGACCCTCCTCTCTCAGACTTACCGTGGCCTGAAGTTTGCTGGTGTGCACAGCACTTTGCTGTCCCACAGGGCGGGGCGGGGTTAGGGATGGCCTCATGTGTCAGCAGAGGGAGTTGGAGCTCATCCACTCATTGGGAAGGTGACAGAGATAGGGGCACTAAACTGGAAACTGAGATGCAGGAGGCTGAGACTATGACCCAGAAATGAAGGTAACTGGCTTGAATGGCAGAGACTCTCCACCTTTAGGGGGAACATAGTGGAGAAGTGGGGTCCAGTAGCTTTAGTGTGTGGGGAGGGGTCTTGGTTATGGACAGCCTGGGGTTGCTCTTGATACTTATAACTCATAGTCCTGATACTTCAGTCCAGACACACAGCCCACACCTGAATCACTTCCTGGTCCTTACCTGAGAGTGACCTCCTCCTCACCACCAGCACCCCCATCCCTACCTCATGCTGTGCCCTGACTTGCGCAAACCACAGGCCTCTGTTCTGGGCTGAGAAAGGTTGAATAAGTCAGGGATGGCACTCAGGGCCCTGGCGAAACCAGGAAAAGGGAGAGGGAGCACAGAGGGGTGACTTAGGCAGGGGTTGCTCAGGGTGCTTCCTGTCCCCTCAGGGGTAGGGGCTGCCCATGCCATGGTCAGGTTGAACTTAGGAAGTTTTCCAGAGATGCTAGTACTATGCTTTGGGGAGGAAAAGACTATAAGGTTGTGTGTGTGTGTGTGTGTGTGTGTGTGTGTGTGTGTGTGTGTGTGTGTGTGTGTCTGACCCGGGCTACTGAAGCATCCTGTGAACTGGTCTTGGCAGTGGAGGGGAGGTTGATTGACAGACCTGACTTTCTCAAGCTCTGCCCTTGGCCCCTCCCCTGTTTTCTCTGACAAAAGCTCATTTGTATGTCTGTCTCCTACGTTTTTCCCTTTTGTCTCTGTGTCTCTGCCTACTCTGTCTCTCTCAGTTTAATTTGTTGTTGCTGTTGTTTGAGACAGAGGCTCGTGTAACCCAGGCTAGTCTCAACCTCCCTATGTAGCTGAGGCTGATCTGATTCTCCTGCTTCCACTTCCTGAGTGCAGGAATTCCAGATATGTCACCAAATCCTGGTTATGTAATACTCTGGATGGAACCCGGGCTTGGCAGGCACTCTATCCACAGAGCCATACCCATAGTCCCATGAGTCCATCTTTAATGACCATATATGACCATTATAAAGCTGTCCTGACTGATAGGAGAGGCCTCAACTCTGCTATAGTTAGAAAGTGTAGCCCAAGTTCGTGTACTAGAATGAAGAGAGCATACACACACTCCCAACTGCTCAAGTTCCAGGCTGGCCTGATGCTGTCTGACTTGTCATTTTACAAGAAGACCCTCACTGGACACCAGTACCACACTCTCAGATTTCCTTAGCCTGTGAAACCAGAGAAAAAATAACCTTTTATTCTGTATAAATTGCCTGGCCTTTGGTATTTTGTTATAGCAACAGAAGCTGACCTATAACAAGCTGTCAAAAACATTAGGCCATCTTCCCTGCACTAAAAAGCCTTTTTTTTTTCTTTTGGTGTGTTTTATCTTCCCTCATTGATGGTGTTTGGTGTCTTTTATTTCAGGGACACTTCTGTCTCTTTCATTTATGACAGTGACTGTTGAGTTACTGAGTCTGCGTGGTATATGAAATGAACATGTCACTTCTGGCAGGATGGCTTTCCGTGAGTAAAATACACCATGGGGTTTGTTGTGGCCACTAGGAAACAATGGTGTCTGCAGCACACTCAGTGGTGTGGTCTTGACTGAAGGCTGCCTGCGGCTCAGTTTTCCAGCCCCTTCCTTTTGGTGTTATCATATAGTAAGGAGCCTTCCTCTAGCAAGGCTTGCTACAGTAAACATAATTAATGTCTTCTTTGCTATTGTTCCCACCTGAATCTTAGGTCAATGACATCACCACATTCCACATAAGTGAAATAAATTCCTCTCTGTAAGAGTAATGGACTCTCCAGACCCCCAGAGGAAGTTTGGGGGCTACTTATTTATTTATTTGATTGATTGATTGATGGATTTATCTACTTATTTATTTCTTTATATTTGTTTGTTGGTTGGTTGGTTGGTTTCTTTGAGACAGGGTCTCTCTATGTCACCCTGGCTATCCTGGAACTCACTGTGTAGACCAGGCTGTCCTAGAACCCAGAGATCCACCTGCCTCTGCCCCGAGAGTGCTGGGATTAAAGATGTGCACCACCGTACCTGACACATTTTTTTCGAACTGTAAATTACAGATCCTTCAGGGCTGGCGAGATGGCTCAGCGGTTAAGAGCACTGACTGTTCTTCCAAAGGTCCTGAGTTCAGGTCCCAGCAACCACATGGTGGCTCACAACCCCCTCGGTGATGAGATCTGATGCCCTCTTCTGGTGCATCTGAGGTCAGATACAGTGTACTTATGTATGGTAATAAATAAATCTTTGGGTTAGAGCAAGCAGGGTCTGAGAGAACAGAGTTAACTGGAGTGAGCGGGGCCAACTAGACTGAGCAGAGGTCCTAAAAATTCAATTCCCAACAACCACATGAATGCTCATAACCAGCTACAGTGTACTCACATACAGGGAATAAATAATAAATCTTTAAAAAACAAAACTCCATTTCCTCCAGTAGGTGTTGGGGTCCAGGAGTCCCACAAACCACACAAATGCTGATCTCAGTCTGACAAGGATGGTTTATTGAAAGCACACCCTAAGACTGATCAATCAGGACTGTAGCTCAGAATTCGGGGGCTGAGGTTACGACCCTGAACATCTCTCAGAGCTGGCTTATAAAGGAAAAAAACACAATGAGCTCGTGTGCAGGAAGTGCTACCCTGTGGTCAGCTCTGATTCAAGCTATTTTGGCTAGCTAGAAAGAATGGTTCTAACTGACCATTATTCTGATTGGTCCTAAGTGGAGCTTACAGTTATTGAAGTTATTAAGATTAACAAACCTCAGAACATACAGAACATAACAGGGTTATTGGTCAGCATGACCCTGCTCTGAGTCAAGTTATTTTTCTGCATCAACAACTGGCAGGCATGTTGCAGCAACAATATGAAATAGCTGGCAGGCATGGAACAAAATGGCTACGGCTATGCTAGGGAGGTGAGGGGGCTGGCCTCAATAGTAGGAATTTACTTTTATCAACTACAAGAAACACTCGGCAGACAGCTACGGGAGTCATCAGTGACTCTGTTGTAATGTCTGGACTTAGCCGCTGTAATTCCTTCTGCTTCTGCCTCATGGTCACAATATGGCTACTAGAGCTCCAGACATTTCTTCTTACTTTCCGGGCAGGAAGCAGGAGACAGGATGCAGGATGATGCTGGCTGTGTGTATGTTCCCACTTGATTCTCCCTAGGTGTCATAGGGTAGAACCAAGTAACATGGCCCTCACAAGATACAAGATGCCTAAGAAATATAAGGACGAAATAAAGATATCTTGATTGGCATGGCTCATTATCACATGCCTTTTGGGACTCACCTGTCTTTTCCTGGCTCCAATCTCCATCTATAGTTCTGTTAGTTGGGCCAGGAGCTAAAACCACTTTGTGATGCAGAGTTGCAGTTTGGGTCTGGACATCCCGCAGAGGCGCGAGTGCTAAAGGGCTGGTCACAAGTTGAACTATATGGTGGGGTTGGGAGGTGATGTGCTTTGGAGGAATGATGTAGTAGAGGAAGTTGGGTCACTGGGTATGTGCTCTTGAAAAGGGTATGGTGCCCACCTCTCCCTCTGTCTCTGCTTTATGCCCCCACCTTTCCCACTGTGCAGTTCTCACCACAGGCTCAGAGACAGTCAGCTAACAAGCCTGAAGCCTCTCAGGCTATAAACCAAAACAAAGTTGAGTTTCTTAAAGTTTGTTCATCTGAAGTCAGTTGTTTTTGGTCTTTTGTATGTTTGGTTTCTTTGTTTGTTTTCAAGACAAGGTTTCTCTGTGTAACAAGCCTGTTTTGGACTCACTTGTTAGACCAGGCTGGTCTTGAACTCACAGAGATCCACCTGCCTCTGCTGGGACCAAAGGCATGTACCACTATGCTCGGCCGTTGTTTTGTTTTATAATCAGGGTCTTGCTGTGTAACTCTGACTGGCCTAGAACTTGCTATGTAGACCTGGATGTTCTTGAACTCACAGAAATCCACCTGCCTCTGTCTCATGAGTACTGGGATTAAAGGAGTGCACCATGGCCTGCCTCTCTCTCTTTCTTTTTTTCCTAATTAAAAGTAGCATAATCCTAAATCAGAGTAGCTTATACATAAATGAAAACATTGATTAAATATTAGCTAGAAAACAAAACAGTGAAAGAAATGAATATTCCTTGAAAAATCCAGAAGCAGTTTGACTTTGGTCTCAGTGTAGGGCCAGACGGGCAGAACTGCAGGCTGGAGACTGCCCATTCTACATATATTGAAACTAGTTCCCCTGACAATCCCTGGAACTCGGTGTGCCCCTTTCCCACAAGCTTGTGTCTATAGAAATGAGAACAGGTAGTTTTGCCCACTCCAGGAACAAAAGTCCCAGGACAGACACAGATTGGCTGTGATAGGAACCCAGGCCACTTCCAGCCAATCCCAACAACTCCATGAAATTCAGTGCTCTGGTTGGCTCCAGATCTCATACCTAACTCTGGGACAGAGATGGGGTCAACTGTCCCCCAAGCCACTGATTTCCCTTAAAGGCTAGTATAGACAGGACCCTCAGGGAACCTGGCTAAGACAGAAGGACAGGGAATGGAGGGAGAGCCATGTAAAAGGCTTTGACTTTTCTTGTGTGTATGTGTGTGTGTGTGTGTGTGTGTGTGTGTGTGTGTGTGTGTGTGTGTAACTGTGTGTGTGCATGTGGAGGCTAGAGGACAATACTGAGTGCTTTGCTCTATTTCTTCCTGTCATTAGTTAGCTAGCTAGTTAGTTAGTTAATTAGTTAGTTAGTTAGTTAGTTAGTTAGTTAGTTAGTTAGTTAGTTAGTTGAGACAGGGTCTCCTGCTGATCCTGTAGCTCACTGATTCTCTCTGACCCATCAGCAAGCTCCAGGGACTGCCCGTGTCCGTCTCCTTGGTGTGGGGATTACAGATGCAAGCCACCAGGCTTCCTTCTCATGCAGGTTCAGAACTCAGGGCCTCACACTTGGACAGCAAACACTCTGCCTGCCGAGCTGTCTCCCCAGCACCAAGCTTGGCATTCCTAAGGACCTTGTTGCCTGCAGACATCTCTGAGATAGGAAAGGCGGGGATTCTGGTCCTGCACTGCAATGGATAATCTGTTACAAAGAAGTGAAGGGTGACCCCATAACCGTGCTGCTCACAGGCACCTGAGACTCTGACATCCTGCTTTCCGTTTCCTCTACACTGTGCCCAAGTGCACAGACAACTGGTCCACCCGGAGATGGTCCAGGAGTCACAGACTGATCTAGATTGCAGGATTAGTGATGTGTCATGGCTTCCAAGGTGCTTTATAAAGGAAGCCCCTTTGAGAGCTTTGTATCACACAAGGAAGAAGCCCCCAGAAACAGCTACAGCATTGAGAAGGAAGAGGGGGATGCTATGGGGTGACTGAAGGATGGCAGCTGAGGAAGGGCCAGGCAGAACGAGAGCAACTGTGAGTTCTCCAGCACTTTCTACATGCTCTGCCTGCAACACACCATGGGGAAAAGGCTATTCACATTGCAAACATTCAGAAGGCTTGAGCAACCTGTCCAGGGCCACACAGCTACTAAGGAGAGGAATGGGGCTTGAAGCCGTGCCTGCTTCAAAGGCTGAGCCCTGAGCTGAAGTGATCTCTCTCTCTATCTATCAGCCAGATCTCTCTGCCGACCACTATCTGAGGCTCCGAGGAACTACTCATCTAGAGTGCCTGTACTTAGCAGACGAAACCCAGGATAAATCCCAGGATGGCAGTTCCACCCAGCCAGCCCCCTTTTCTTGCTTTGCTGGCACCTGGCACCATGCCCCCTTACTCAAGTATTACCTGTTTGTGACAACTTCAACCCAAGAGCTGTCCTCAAACCCTGCAGCTCAGCCCAGGGGAGAAGAAAGTCTCGGTGAAACCTCAGTTGTGAAACCTGCATTCAAGTCTGTGCCTGACTTGCTGGGGGAACCTGGGAAACATTTCCATTTCCGAGCCTCAGTTTCCCCCTTCTGCCACATAAGTGCCTTGGACTCTGCTCTCCAGACTGGTCTCCAGCTCCTGCAAGTCTATGCTCTCAGGGTCCAGGCTTTCTCCATGGCCTTCGCTTCAGATTTCTGCTGGGGGCAGTGCGAGGGCAAGTTACTACAGTACTGAATCTATGTGCCAGAGAGGCATGGCTCCCAGCCCAGTGCCAGGCTTGCCTAACTCCAGTAAGCAGAGCAGATCCCAGAGAACAAAGGGAGGAGAGGACTCCAGGAGAGGATCTGGTGACTAGTCCTTCCACACTCAGTGACTTTAACCCCTTCTGTACTAATCCCAAGCAGCAGGGGCCTGGGCAGAAGATGTCTGAACTGCCCTAGCCATTATAACCCTCCTGAACTACCCTGGCTCCCACAGTGGGCTTCCTCACACAGGAGCCCCAGGGAGCAGCCTCAGCTGCAGACTCCATTTGTCTTTCAGAGGTCCCCTTGCCCCTTTCTCAAAATGTCAGAAACAGAAAGGAAGATTGTCCACTGCAGCATTTGCCAAGATGAGAACATGTTTAGCTCCGTTGGAAAATCCTTGACTAGTACGGTTCCAGGCACACAGGAGAGCAGGCCTGTGGGATGGCAGGAGACAAGGCCCCTTGCCTAGCGCTCCTTCCTCTAGTCTGTATTGCCTCTGGGGGCGTTGTAAACACCTTTCCATCCCCAAATTAGAAGCAGGCTGTTGAGGCTTGCCCACAGATTCCTCACTTGAACCTGGGGTGACTCATTTTCTCAGAAGTATGGGATCAAACCCACCGAGGCTACTAAAACTTTACTATGAGGCCTCAGTGCCCCAGGGCTGACTTTCTTATTAGCCATGGAACTGGGAGCAGTTAGTGTCAGGGGCCAGGCTGGGCCAAAGAGTGCAGGAGTCAAGTTCCTTCCCTGAGAAGTTTCTGCTGTGGCACTTCTCCTCTGAGGAGTATTGGGGACCCTCAAGGAGGCAGGGATATCTCTTTTTGAACCAATCTGAATCACAAACCAAACGGAAGAGCGCTCCCAAGCAAAGGAAGCCAGGGTTACTGAGTTAAGTCTCTGCGACTCTCAGAAATATCTCTTTTCCTGACATTTCCCAAAGCACACCTGTGTGTGTGTACATGTGCAAATGTGTACGTGTGTGTTTGTGTGTGTGTGTGCACACTGATGTATATGTGCATGTGCTGTGTGTGTGTGTTTGTGTGTGTGTGTGTGTGCGTATGTGTGTGTGCCAGAGGTCCACACCAGGTCTCCTCTATTGCTTGGCATGCTATTTTTTGAGATGGGGTCTCCTACTAAATCTAGCTCACCAGTCTGGTTAGGCTGTCCAGATGGCACCCCCAGGGGCGTCTCCTGTCTCTGCTTCCCTGGCTGTAGGATTACAGGTGCTTGCCACCATGCCCAGCTTTTTAATATATGTGCTGTGGGGGAATCTGAACTCATTCGCAGCAGGCACTTTGCCCATGCCCTGCTTAACACGGTTAGTGAATTTCAAACACTTGATTTGCAAAAGCAGCTACCCAGCCCTGTTGTTGGGGGACCTGGGCTCCCGCAACAGGGACAGGGGCAGGGGTGCAGTCATCAGAGGGCCCAGTGATCTGAGGACAGCAGGGGTGAGACGGGAAGGCTGTCTCCATCCTGGGTTGGTTACCCGTAGAACTGGTCGGTCCCTCTGGAGCATGTGAACTCACAGATGCCTCTTGACACAGCCCTGGGCCGACCTGCAAGGTCCCTGAGGGAGACAGGAGCTCCACAGATCGTTCTGGATATTTTATAAGGGCTACTCTGACATTGTTCTTGGCTCAGAGAATATAGGGAAGGAGAAAGTCACTTGTTCCCTTCCGTGAGAAAACAGAAAATGCCCTAAACTGTTTCAGGGGCTGCAGAGATGCCGAAACTGAGCTCTGACAAATGAACCCTTCTTCTTCAGGGGTCATGTCAGGAAGCCAAACCCACTTCACTGTCCGTCACACGTGTGCCATAGGCTTCCATGCCCTGTCTTCTCACATGAGCTCCTGGGGTCCACCAGCCTGGATCCTCTGGACTTTCCCTCCAAACTGCCCTTCCAGCCCCTCTGCCTGCAAACAGCTGCTGTCTCTCCCTGGGAGATCATCGTCCCTGCTGTCTGCTCTCCAGGGAGACTGCAAAGGGACTTAACTAAGGTCAGTGGCCTAAAGCTCTCCCTTTATTCCTGTGGCCCTGCATGAGAACTGCATGCTCTCTCCAGAGCTCTGCCCCCAACATCTCCATTATCTGTCCCTGCCTCTTGCAACAGGCTCTCCACCAACACCTCTTACCGGAGGCTCACACCCCCACACGTATTCCTGGCCCTCTGTCCAAACCTGGCCTTAGCCTGAGTTGCGCCCCCTCTTAAGCAGCTTGTTCTTGTCACTCAGATGTCAGCATCCACCTGACCTCCCCACTACAACCCCCTTCCCCCATCACAGTGCCTTAAGGGTCACTTTGTGGCACTTCTCCATAGTGGAAATTTACAGTGTGCATTTGTCCTGCCCATCTCAGAGCCGGTGCTAGCTTTGAACTCACTAAGGAACAGTGATGACCTTGAATCTCTTAGCCTCCTGCCTCTATTTCCTGCTGAAATTACAGGTGTGAACTGTCATGTCTGGTTTGTGTCTGTGCTGAGGATCGAACCCAGAGTCTTGTGCACACTAGGCAAGCATACCCTTAAGCCCCATTTCTCACTCTCTGCATAATACCTGGAACTCTGGACTCAGAGAGGTCTCTAGGTACCTCTGCGGCCTTGTTATGTGATTGTCCACAACACTCAGGTAACATGTCCTCTTGGAGAGGAGGGTAGAGTTTGGATGAATCTACTCATTTATTTGATAGCTAGCAAAGTAGAGAACTAATGAGGGATTAGAACCTTCTGGAAGTAACACAGTCTGTGCATGACAGAATCAGACACATTGGGAGAGTCAGAGAAACAACCTGTGCCAAGAGAGTCGAAGGCAGCCTCTCCCTAAGGAAAGCAGCAGGCCGTAGGCAAGAGAGACCAGAACGCAGATGGAAGCAGAAAGGGCCCGAGATGAGCCGGTCAGGCGTGTGCTTAAGATTTTATTCCCTTGAACTAGAACCCAGATTTACTTTGCCCATTTGTGTGGGGTTCTCACAGAGCGGAGATTTGGGAAGTAGCACTGGGCACACATGCTCCCTGCAGAGGGAGGATCCTGAAGTTGAACAAGTCCCACAGAGCACGCCGCCAGGACATGAAAGGTGTTTTCTGCAGCCAAAGCCTGTTCACGCTCTGCCGTCCAGTAGGAACTGCAACCAGAGCCTAAAAGCAGCACAATCCAGCCGTCCCTGCTTCTGACCGGGGGCCAAATTGTTGCACAGTTAGTTACCCGTGCCATGGGCTTTGGACCAATTAAATGAGCAAAGAGGGTGGTTAACAAGGAGTAAACAATCCGAAGGCCTCTGGTATTTTACTCTGGGGCTCTGTGCTAATACACCTAAGCCAGGAGGTGGGGTTGGGGCAAAAACAAACGTGGGGTCTTCTGGCCTTTGCTCCCTCCTGTGGTTGGTCCCACTGGAGTGTCATCTGCTGTTCCATACTCTTAGATCACTCTCTGCTGGCTTTCTTTCTTTCTTTCTTTTTTTCTTTCTCTCTTTCTCTACTCCCTCTTCTACTCAGTCTTTTAAAGTGGCTTGTTGCTGTTGTTTTTTTTTTTTTAAAGTATATGTATGCCAGGTTCTAAATGCCAGGGTTGTAGCAGGAAAAAGTGCAGTTCCTTATGGTACTGACATTCTGAAGTTAAAGAATCAACAGGTAGGTCCATAACTCCTCAGTGCATCAGGCTGTGCCGGGGACACTAACCAGGGTCAGGAGAGCAGAGAAAGCATTTCAGACAAGGTGACGGTTGAGCAGAGATTCTCTGAAGGCTGAAGTACCAGTGTGAACACCTGGGAAACCGCTTGCTAAGCAAAGGACATCAGGAGTAAAGTCCCTGAGGCAGGGAGGAGGGAGGAGGGAAGAGGGGGGTAGGGAGGAGGGAGGAGGGAAGAGGGGGTAGGGAGGAGGGAGGGGGGAAGAGGGAGAAGGGAAGAGGGAGGAGGGAGGAGAGAAGAGGGAGTGAGGGAAGACAGAGAGGGAGGAGGGAAGAGGGGGAGGGAAGAGGAAGGAGGGAAGAGGGAGGAGGGAGGAGGGGGAGGGAAAAAGGAGGAGAGAGGAGGGAGGAGAGAAGAGGGAGGAGGGATTAGAGCAGTGTAGACCAAGAGGAGAGCCATGCTTTAGGACATGGGGGAAGGGGGGTTACACGGCCACAGCAGAGAGCAGAGGACACCAAAGGCTTCAGGAGAGACAAGTGCTCTCTGTTTTTCTATGTATTTTACCTCATTTGATCCTTGGAGCAGGTGCTGAAAGGGCAAGAGGTGAGATTTCTTTTTCCACTTGTCAGCTGAGGATCTAAACTTCTAGAATGTCCCACAGTTCAGCCAGGATCACGCAGGAATGCCCCGATTCAGGGACAGAAATCTGTAGCCTGCAGTCTCCTTTCACGTCAGTTGAGAGGCCTGTTCCCTCTCACACTGTGCCTCTGCCAGTTTCCAGAACAAGATCCACTCTCAGGCAAGTTTCTGGATGGGTGACATAGTTCAAAGCCAAGCCAAGGGCAGTCAAGCTGCCAAGCGGGAGACGGAATGCTCTTGGTGAGCCCTTAAACTGAGTAAATACAGCCCCTGAGGGCTCTAGTCATTTAACTGACTCCGAGTGGCAACTTTATCAGGACATTAAAAAGAGGCAGGCAGGCATGTGGTGGACACCTATAATCCCAATGCATGAGAGGCTGAGTCAGGGGGCTTGTGAGTTCCAGGTCACCTGGGCTACAGAGTGAGACCCTGTCTCAAAAACAAATGAAAGTGCAAGCATTTAAACCCAGAAGAGGGAGGCATATCTATGTGAATTTATGGCCAGCCTGGTCTACATGGTAAGTTTCAGGCCAGCCAGGGTTATACGATGAGACTCTGCCTTAAAATAAAGCAAATCAAAGCAAAGCACTCAAGCACCGCGGGGCACATCCCAGTGCTCAGGATATGGAAGCAGGCGTATCAGGTGTTCAAGAGCATCCTGGGCTACATCGTAAGCTTAAGGTCAGCTACATGAGACCTGTCTCAACCAAACATACAAGCAGTCGAAAGGCAGAGTCTTGTATATGTCACATTGTAACTTAAAAGTTTAGGATGGGACTGGTGAGATGGCTCAGCGGTTAAGAGCACCGACTGCTCTTCCCAAGGTCCTGAGTTCAATTCCCAGCAACCACATGGTGGCTCACAACCATCTGTAATGGGATCTGACCCCCTCTTCTGGTGTGTCTGAAGACAGCTACAGTGTACTTAGATATAATAATAAATAAATCTTTGGGCCTGAGTGAGCAAAGGTCCTGAGTTCAATTCCAGCAACCACATAATGGCTTACAACCATCTGTACAGTTACAGTATACTCATACACATAAAATAAATAAAATTTTTTTAAAAAGATTAAAAAATTAGTTTAGGATGAAGTCTTTCTAAAACACATGCATTTGGGATTCCTTCCCAAAGGGCTCCAAACCAAAGAGAACAATCGGCAAGTTCATATGAAAGATGAAATCGGGAATGCCATCAGAAGACCGATTCTCCTATATGCTTCTGGAACATTCTGCGAAACGTTTTATGACGTTGTCTCCAGATCTGCCATGGTATGGCACTGGACTCACGCATGCTTGCAGAATTCCTCCTGCTGTGGCTACCTGTCACCTTCCATATTCAGCTTCTCATCATTACCCCCAGCAAATAGAAGTCACCAGATGGACTGTCACAAAGTTGGGAGGAATGCTTATGAACTTATATTTCTTGAGAGTGCTCACATGTAGCCCAGGCTGGTCTCTATGTGGTTGAGGATAACCTTAAATTTCTCATTCTTCTGTCTCCATGCTCAAAGACTACAGGCATGAACCAGCATATTCTTTTGGTACCAGCACTGGAGCTAGAGCCAGGGCCTTGGGTCTGCTAGGCAGTGACTCCATCAGGGGCTTCTTCTGTAAAAGGAAATTCTCAATGTCAGTCTCTGGCCTCCACAGCACTGGTGAACACACAAATACACCACATGCACATGTGCACGCGCGCGCGCGCGCACACACACACACACACATATACACACATACACACAGGCAGAGACAGACTATATAGACCATCTAATATAAATTGGCATCTCAGACATTGTAGGCACTCTCAGAATCACAGATCAAAAGAGCCACACCTTCACTCTCATGGAGACATAGAAAGAACCCGGAGAAGGATTTAGGATTGAATCCCATGTGTCAATCACAATTACAGATGCGCTGAGTCAGGGGCCATGGTGTGTGACAGAACTTCTCCTGTGACCCATCAGTAAGGCACATAGAAAACCTGTCTTAAAAATCCAAAACAGAAGGTAATGGGGGGTGGGGGGGGCACAAGATGGTCCAGACATTTAAGGTGCTTGCTGCCAAACCTGTTAGCCTGAGTTCAGTCTCCAGGACCCACATGGTGGGGGAAAAAAGAGTGCCTGAGAATTGTCCTCTGACTACATGTGCACTCCTCTCTGTTGTCTGTTATCTGTCTGCCTCTCCATCTATCCATCTATCTCTATCTGTCTCTTTCTCGCCTCTGTGTGTGTGTGTGTGTGTGTGTGTGTGTGAGAGAGAGAGAGAGAGAGAGAGAGAGAGAGAGAGAGAGAGAGAGAGAGAGAGATTGTTAGAGAAAAAAATAAAAAGGGAAGAAAAGGAAGATATGTGGGGGGAGGGGAAAGAGAGTGGGCAGTAGTGAACTGAATAGCAACGGTTAAATCAACACAACCTGTGGAGTCGGGGTGCTTGTCTACCCAGAGCCCTGGTTCAGCTTAGCTTTTCAAATTATGACAATGAATCTGAATGCCAGGGAGCTCTAGCAGCCTGGTGACTCTGTAGTGTCACATGATAAAATCCTCCAAGAACCTGAGCCCACAGTGACCCAGGAATGGTCGCCATGGTGCATCTTCATCTTGGAAGGCCTATGAGAAAGCTGAAAACTGGAGAAGGTAAATGGAGGCCGAGAGGAAGCAGCAGAGATTGAGGTAGCATGTGGGACCAAGGCCATTGTGCAGAGTGTCTCTGACCAGCCACTGGTGTCAAAGGAAACGAGGGGGGTCTTCCTGACACTGACTGGGGATGTCAGCAGCAGACCTCACTTAACAGAAATGAACCTGCTAGCACAGATATGTGAACACCTGACCCAGAGTCGCCCAGCATTTAGGGCTTCCCCCAATCCCGTTCCCAAGCCAGATACACTGAAAGTGCCCCTCTGGAACTAACAGACTCACACACCAATTCCACCGAGCAGACCCCTGCAGAGAGAGTGGTGTGGAAAGGCAGTCACTCCTCAGGAACTGCCCTCCTGGGTCAGGAAAAAGGGGGATGGGGAGACGTGATCAGGCCTGCAGCCTCTGCCCGGGGGTTCCCCACGCTGCCCATCCCAGAACAAAGCAGGATAAATGAGAGCAAATTACAAGGGTTCTGCGCATGGAAGAGCTTTGATGGCCTCAGGGCAAGGGCTGGATGGGACTTGGTGCTGCCCAGCTCTCTGTCCTCTTGTGCAACCCCATTCACCAGGAACAAGCTGGCACAGGATGAAGCCGAGGGAAGCATCCATCATTGTGTGAGCCCTACTGGGGCTCTGGCAGAGATCCCCTCTTCCACATGCTCAGAGATTCCCAGCCATTCCAAGACTTGGGACTTGAAGAATCTTTGAGGCTCCAGCACAGCCCCCTAATCTCTGCCTTCTCTGTCCATCATCCCTGCTCCATTGATCCTTCTCTGCAGAGGGTGGACAGATAGAGCAAGAATCGCAGCTGGTTCAACACTCAGCCTAGTGCTGGTTTGAGGCAGGGCTGAAGACCTCAATCTTTGTGACAAGTCCTGGGGATAGGAACCATCAAGGCTCTTCTCTCAGTAGCTTAGAGCAGTAGCTAAAGCCAATGGTGGGGCAGCACCTGGCTATGAGAAACCCAGGTGCTCAGTCAAAGCCCAGGTTGCTTTAGGACATGTATAGCTGTGTCTACTGTCCCCAGGACCCTTCCATGTGTGATCCACGAAGTGGCCACAGGCTAGCAGGGACAGGAAGGAGTCCAGAAAGGAGGCACATTTACTGCCACAATGATTGGAGATGGTGGGAGCTGCCGAACTCGGCACTGGTAAAGAGCGGGTTAACAGAGGAGCACAGCTCGGGGCTTACAAAATAATTGGGGTCCAAGCTGGCGAATCTCTGTGAGTTCAAGGCCAGCCCGGGCTACTGAGTTCAAGGACAGCTACGGATACACAGAGAAACCCTGTCTCAAAGGACAAAAAAAAAAAAAAAGAAAAAGAAAAAAGAAAAAAAGAAAAGAAAAAGAAAAAGAAAAAGAAAAAGAAAAAGAAAAAGAAAAAGAAAAAGAAAAAGAAAAAGAAAAAGAAAGAGTGGTGTCTAAGACAGTGTCCTAGTGCATGCCTGCAAACCAGCTCATGTGAGGTAGAGGCAGGAGGATCAGGAGTTTAAGATCAGCCTCAGCTACATAAGGCCAGCCTGAGCTAAGAGTGTGCTGTCTCAAAAAGAGAAGAGAAGAAAAAAGGAGAGAAGAAAGGAGGAAAGGAAGCGGGGAGAGAGAAAGGAAGGAAGAGAAAGGGGGGGGGAGGAAGGAAAAAAGAGGGGACAGGGCTCAGGGTAAAGGTGCTTCCTGCTAACTCTGACCTGAGATCTCTCCCGAGGACTCACAAGGTGGAAAGAGAAAAATGACTCCTGCAGAATGTCTTCTGACCACAACACGTGAGCTGTGACCCACAAACTTCCCTATAGATAAGCAAACAAATAAACCGATAAATAAATGTTTCTTTAATAAAGGCAGACTACAGAAACACGCTTGCTGCGCGCGCATGCGCACAGTGGAGAGCATGTCTCAGGCAGGAAGCAGGAGAGCCGGCGTTGGACTGAGGTCCCAGCCCATCAGAGCCTTTAATTTCCTCCACATTCCGTTGAGGTTGTAACTTGTATTAAATCCATTTCGTTGACTGAAAAACTAAGCCACAGAAAGGTTAAGTGGCTTTCTCTGAGTCATACGGCTAGGTAACAGCAGAACTGAGTTTGTGTGATTCCAGGGCCCAAGTATCAAACCACTGTTTTATACTGGAGGTGGGGGTAGGGTCTCATGTAGACCAGGCTGAAATCACACAATTACCGACATGAACCATCATGCCTAACCCCACTGTATTACTTTGTAAACATGTTTATATACACGGTTCATTTAATCCTCTCAACTCCTTTTAGTGAAAGAGCTGAGCTTTTTTCCCAAGTGGGGGTGGCAGTGGGACGTGTGCAATAAGTGCAGTACCCATGGAGGCCAGAAGGGGGCAGTAGACTCCCCGGATCTAGAGTTACAGGTGATTGTGAGCGTCCTGATGTGGGTGCTGGGAACTAAGTTTGGGTTCTCTGCAAGCTTAGTACTTATCCTTAACCGCTGACTTTTTCCTTTCCTTTCCTTTCCTTTTCCCTTCCCTTCCCTTCCCTTCCCTTCCCTTCCCTTCCCTTCCCTTCCCTTCCCTTCCCTTCCCTTCTCTTCTCTTTTCCCTTCCCTTCCCTTCCCTTCCCTTCCCTTCCCTTCCCTTCCCTTCCCTTCCCTTCTCTTTTCTTTTCTTTTCTTTTCTTTTCTCTTCTTTTTTCAAAGGAGGCAAGATAATTTATTTGGAGCTAAGTAATGGTAGAGACTAAAGTAAGCCCCAAGATTGACAACAGATCACACAGATGAGGATCCTCGGAGACCATTTTTTTCATTGTTTGCTTACTTTGTTTGTTGTTGTTTTGTTTTTGAGACAGGGTTTCTCTTTGTAGCCCTGGCTGTCCTAGAACTCTTTCTGTAGACCAGGCTGGCCTTGAACTCAGAGAGATTCACTGCCTCTGCCACCCATGATTAAAGGTGTGTACTACCACCACCTGGTATAGGAACCATTTTTTTTTTAAGTACAACCTCACTATGTAGCCCAGGCTAGCCTAGAACTTTAATCTTCCTGTCTCTGCTTCCCATATGCTGGGATTAGGGGGCATGTCACGACATAGGTGTCACGAAACTAAACTTAGAAAAAATTTATTTCCCCCCTTTGTGAATAAGGACTGGAGACCCAGAGAAGCTGCTGCTTGTCCAAGGTTACACCACCAAAGCATGGCTGGCCAAGAAGATTCCTGGAAAGAAAGTACAGATGTTGAAATCTGGAGTTTTGATCCCCCCTCCCAAGAGAATCTTCTAAAAACTAGGGATGGAAAACAGAGCCCCATGGACTTCCCCTTGTCTTCTCATTTATCTGGGTCTTGTCTGTCTGTTTGGAGAGGTTCGTTCTTTGGTTTTACTTTTTGTTTTGAGACAGGGGCTTACTTTGTAGCTCAGACTTATCTTGACCTTGTGACCATCCCCCTTCTGAGCCTCCCAAATGCTAGGATTATGGGCGTGGGCCATTGTTCCTCCCAGTTGCAGGCCTCCCCACTTGCTGCTGGGCTTTCCCAAAGCTGCGTTGGGACTGGTCACTCAGATGGCAGAGGCTGAGTGCCCTGGCAGGGAAGGCTTCCCAGGTCTGTGTCCCATCCGGCAAGACTCTCTTCTACAGCCCCCAAAGTGCACTCGATAGCTCAGAGTTCAAGTCCAGGCTCTTCCAGAGACCAAGAGGCTCAGGCTAGTCCCTGCCTTTCTCACCAACCTTACCTCACATCCCTCCAGGAAGTCACCACCCTGAGGTATACCATGAGATGACAAGCCCAAGGATGCCCAACCCTAAGCTGTGTCCTCAGTTTCCCCAAAAGATTACCCCACGAAGATTGGTGTGGATCATCTCTGAGGCCCATTCCAAGGCTCAGCTAGCTACAGGGAGGTAAGCTGGACAGCAGAGATGGCTCTGGGGAAATGTCTGAGATTAGAGGACGCTCACAAACACCCCTCAAAGCCACAGGGCTTCCTGCTCTCACAACCTCCAACCCACCATGACTCTCTTCCGACTGTGTCCAACCTGAGGTCAGCAGTAAGGTTGTGCACCTGAACAGGGCAAAAGGAAAGAGCCTCACAGGCTTTTGTAATAACTTCAAAAAGTAGGCCAAGCATGGTGGCGCACGCCTTTGCTCCCAGCACGTGGGAAGCAGAGGCAGGCATGATCTCTGTGAGTTCGAGGCCAGCCTGGTCTACAGAGCAAGTTCCGGGACAGCCTAAGATACAGAGAAACACTCAACAGGAAAGAAGGAAGGAGGGAAGGAAGGAAGGAGAAAGGAAAGGAGGGAGGGAGGGAGGGAGGGAGGGAGGGAGGGAGGGAGGGAGGGAGGGAAGACAGACTATAAAATGTAAAGCCTGTTTCATGCTAACCCAGTGTCTGCCTCACAAGGACCACTCATGAGACTGGACTTGTCACTCCTCACACATCTCCTAAGACATCTTCAGTGACTACACCTCCCTCAAGTGGTAATAAGGGACCTGGGTATGGCTATGTGCCAAAGCACTTGCCTAATGTGTGCAAGGCCTTGGGTTTGATTCCTAGCCCTGGACCAAGGGCCAACCATGACTGTCTACTTAACAAACTGAAAGTGTGAGGAGAGAAAGAAAAGCCGTTCGCCTGCCCCACCGCCACCCCTCAGCAACAGGGCGTCAGCCTCCTGATGAACTAACTCATCTCTCTAGAGGAGGATTTGACAAGCCATGGGTTGTGCCAACACTCAGGTTAAAGGCACAAGCTGGGATCCTGGAATTTGAAATAGGACAACACACAGGTGGGTTGTTTTCCTGGCTGCACAAGTCAGGCCCTGTGGGTGGCATTGTGGCATCTGGTTCCTGGGCTAGCTCTAGCCGGGCTTCCTATAGGAGGCTGAAGAAGGCATCCTCAAGGAAGACTTTAGGATAGGTCATGTGTTCTTGATTGGCATCCGGAAGCCAGGCACACCTTCCTAAGGAACAGAGCTGAGCTCTGCCTCATCCTGCCCAGCCCAGGGTGTGGGGTGGAAAGCAAGGCCAGGTGGGTTCCCGAAGGCAGAGGAAAATGTTCCCTCTACTCTCAGAGGGAGATATGAAAATCAGTAAGCAACGTCACCAAACACCAATTGTCTGTATCTTTGAATCATCTCTTTTACATCATTAAAAACCACCAGCATACTATAATACAAACCAATCTTGGTCTGAAACTGAAAATACATAGTCCTTAAATCTGACCCTCTCTCAAGGTGATATTCAGTTAGCCCCTCTGCCTGCCTCCCTGGGCCTCAGTTTCTGAACCTGTGTAGAAGGCAGGGTTTCCTTCCCCTTCTGAACTTGGCCCCTGTCAAACGGTGCCATGATTAGGAATCTGGGTGGCAGGTGCCTTTGCTGTTTGTCATTCCTCCATTTTCCACGATTCGTAAAGTTTTTCTAGAACTTTCTAAATTGTGGGTGCTAGGTTAGTTAGCCTTGATGGCCATCTTTGCTAGATTCAGAATTGTCACATCTGAGATGGTATTGCCAGAAAGATCTAACTGAGGAAGGAAGACAGCCAATGAGTGTGAGCGACACCAGCCCATGGGCTGGGGTCCTGGACTGAATCAAATGGGGAAGGTAAGCTACACACCAGCACTCACCTCTGCTTTCCCAGCCCTCGTGCTAGGATCCCCACAACTCTCCTGCCCTATGAGTCATGCATTCACACTCTGAGCCCAAACTAACCTTCCCTTCCTTAAGCTGCTTCTTGTCAGGTATTTTGTGACAACTACAAAAACAAAGTAACTAATGCAGGTACCGCAGGGCTTGGCCACCATCTTTACTGATACAGTGTTTCTCCTTGGGATAAAGCATTCACCAGGGTCACCATCTTGGCTCCATGGCAGGAAGGAAGCCTCAGGGGGTTCCAATTCTTGTGTGACAGGACAAAGGGACCCTACCCACTAGCTGTCACCCAGTGGGTCACCCTGTAATTCTGTGATTTCATAAGCTTTAGGTGTCTCAAAGCAGAGCTGGCCAACCTCACAGACTCTCTGGTGTATAGTCACCTCCCTGAAGAGCTGGGGTCCTAGTTTTCTTTCTATTGCTGTGATAAAACACTTGAGGAGTCTGGGGCTTGTGTGCCTTACAAATGGCAATCATGTCCTTTGCTGAGTGAAACCAAGACAGAAGCTCAAGTGGAACAAAGAGCCCGGAGGCAGGAGTTGGAGCGGAGGCCATGGAGGTCTGCTGCCTACTGGCTTGCTCTCCATGACTTGCTCAGTCTGCTCTCTCTCATTCTCTCTCTCTCTCTCTCTCTCTCTCTCTCTCTCTCTCTCTCTCTCTCCCTTGATTGAACCCTTGCATTTAAAAAAATCTCTATTAAAATATTTTTAACCACTTCCAACTCTGCTCCACACTGGCTTGACCTGAAATTCATTTCTGTTGAAGCCAAGGATCTGATTGTCTGAGTCAATGTTCCTAAAATACTAAGTGCCGCAGATGACAGTATGGAGCTGTGTGTCCCACGCAGTCAGCCCCCAACAGATGCAAAGACTGTCAACGGTTGTTATTGTGTGACAGGACAAAGGGACCCTACCCACTAGCTGTCACCCAGTGGGTCTTCCTGTAATTCTGTGATTTCATAAGCTTTAGGTGTCTCAAAACAGAGCTGGCCAACCTCACAGACTCTCTGGTGTATAGTCACCTCCCTGAAGAGCCGGGGTCCTAAATGCTCTGCAGTGCATGCTGGGATCTCGGCCCCCGAGAAGACACTTCCGAGGGTTTCCACCACAGGATTCAGAGCCATTCTGGGTCCAGACCAATTCTTCTGCTCCAGCTGAGTGACTGACAGCCAGGTCTGGGGCTGGAGGCTGAGAGCTGGAAGAGATCCCAGGCTAGGCGTGTCAGAACTCAAATGCCTAGAGACTTGATGGCTCCCTGTGAGCTACTGGGACTGCAGCTGCTTGAACCACCCCACCCCCAAGGCTCCCGCCAGGAGTAAAAGCCCAGGCTCACACAGCTTCTCTAGGCTGCATCTGAAGACAGTCCCCTCTATGACACCCCTCCAAGTGGCTCCCCCTGAATACCTCAAAGCTCATTCCTCTTCTAAGGGTTCTAGAGAAGCCCTTCCTTGTGTCTAATGGCATCTTCCCACCACAGATCCTGATCTGCTCTTTAGGGCCAACACAAGAAAGTCACTCCTCGGAAAGTCACCAGGCATGGTGGGGCAGACAGCTAGAATCCACCTCAGCATTCATGAGGCAGAGGCAGCAGGATTAGAAGTTTGGCTACATAGCAAGTTTGAGGCCAGTCTAGGCTACGTGAGATCTCATTTCAAAAGCAAAAATTCAAAACAAAGAAAAGCCACCCCCCCACCCCACTCCCACCCCCTCCTCTATGGTTTAGAACTAAATCTACCCACCACCCCAAGGCAATGCGCTAAGGCCTGGGTACCAGTTCCTGTGCCTTGGGAAAGTACTTGGGTTTATTCTGAGAACTCCAAGCTCCACAAGCCCTCAGGGTCCACCCACTTACAGGCTATTGCATCTTGTCATGGGCTATAGGAAAGTACTGGAGACTTAGAAGGGGGCCTAGTCAATATAGTGGATCCATAGAGCATGCTCTTAGGGCTCTCTCTCTCTCTCTTTCTCTCTCTCTTTCTCCCTCCCTTTCTCCTTCCTGGCAGACTTCGACCATCACATGCTTCCACAGTGCTGTTTTCTCTGTCTCTATCTGTCTGTCTGTCTGTCTTTCTTTCTCCCTCTCTCCTTCCTGGCAGTCACATGCTTCCACAGTGATGCTCTCTCTGTCTCTATCTGTCTCTGTCTGTCTGTCTGTCTGTCTGTCTCTCTCTCTCTCTCTCTCTCTCTCTCTCTCACACACACACACACACACACACACACACACACACACACACACACACACATTTTGTTACAGATGCCACAGACCCAAGTAACTTCAGGATGAAAATTTCAACTCCAATAAACCTTTCCTCCTTTGGCACTTTGTCACAGTGGTGGAAAGATGACGGACACACCCTTGAGATCTTTCACGATCAGGTCTTCTTCCTTTCTTGTATCAGTCATAATAATGGCCACCAGTGGACTGCAGTGACTGAATGCAGGCATTCTGAATGCCAAATTTCATATAATCCTCACAACAGTCCCATGACCCAGGGATTGATTCCCTTAAGGAAGGAAGAATGTACTTGGGCCATGGTTTAAGGGGATACTATCTACCATGGTGGGGAAGGTATGGTGGCAGCAGATGCTCATGGCTATGGTAGTGGTCCCTTTCTCACATCTCCATAGATCAAGAAGCAGAGAGAGACTGACCAACAGACTCACAGGGGCTTGGTACAAAGGTGCTGCACGATCGACCCAGTAGAACTCCTGACACCAGAAGCCAGTCTCACAAGTCCAGTGACTAAAGCCCACAGACCACAGGTGAGCACGAATGTGAAAGAAGTGTATAGGGAAGCAGGAGGAAAGTGGGGGAGAGCAGGGGAGGGGGTCTTCTAGATCTAAGATGCTGTTGTATGGGGAGTGAGCACACAAGAGAGAAGACATGGGGTGTCGTGGCTCTTCTCTTTCCAGGCTCAATGATCTTGTACACAAGGAAGAACCCAGCAGGTCTCGTGCAGAACAAGTAAAAACTGGGTCCGGAGAGATGGCTCAGTGGTTAAGAGCACTGACTGCTCTTCCAGAGGTCCTGAGTTCAATTGCTAGGAATTGATGCACTCTTCTGGTGTATGTCTGAAGACAGCTACAGTGTATTCATATAAACATAAATAAATAAATAAATAAATAAATAAATAAATAAATAAAACCTTTTTTACAAAGTAAAAACTGCACCTCAAACCAGTGAGATGGCTCAGCAGGTAGAGACACTTGCTGGATAAACCTGCAGACCTGAGTTGGATCCCTGGGGCCCACAGAGTGGTGGAAGAACCAAACAGATTCAACAGAGCTGTCCTCTTAGTGTATGCACTCCAAGTAAGACACGGGTACACAGACATGCATGCACGAGTGCATGCTTGAACACACACAAGTAAAATTTAAGAAAAAAAGAACTGTGGTTCTTAGACATGGTTTATTGTCTAATTTTAGACATTGGTTGATATGGAGTCACATTGGACAGTGCGAATTTTACTCGGTGTGCTTTGGGATTTGAGTACCCACGGGATGCAAGGAGCCAGGTGTGGGTGGTGTGTGCCTGTAATCCCAGCACTTAGAAACCAAGGCAAGAGGATTTTGAGTTCAAGGGTAACTAAAGTCTCCTTAGAGACAGACAAAATAAGTGGGATTTGGGGTGATAGGGATCAAGCCTGGGGCATTGTGGGTGCTTGTCAAGTACTCTGCCATTTGAGCCCCATCCCAGCCCTAGATTATGACTTTTAAAGGGAAAGCATGCGGTCGTGGTCTCCTTTAACCTTCTACAAGCCCTACCTTGGATTTCTGCCAATGCAGCTGATCCGGCTGTCCCAGATAAGTCTGGATTGTCTTAGTTCAGTTTTCTACTGCTGTGGCCAAGGAAGGGGTGAGTCCTTTACCATCACAGTGGGGAAGCACGGCGGCGACAGGCAGTCATGGTGTCCAGAGCAACAAGCTGAGAGTTCACATTTTAAACCACCAGCAGGAAACAGAGAGCACAAACTCCAATTGATGCAAGTCTTTGAGCTCTCAGAGCCTGCCCCAGTGACACACTTCTTCCAACAAGGTACTAGAAAGTAAGTACCTGTCCTAAGCTTGGAGAAGCTTCTAGGCTCTAAACAGGGAGACAGGAAGGGAAAATACGGTGCACCCCGGAGGTACCTGCAGCAGGCCAGCTGCCAGGTTCTGCAGGCTTCTCCCCTCCTTCCTTGTGGCTGCAGAGGAAAAGAACAAGCCCAGGTGGGGGGGGGGGGGGGCGCGCACAAGTGACCTACTAAGTTCCTTGCAGGGGTTGCCAGGCCTGACTCCAGGGAGTAGGGTGTGTGACCTGCTCCAGGCTTACACTTGGATCTCTGAGTCCAGCTGCACTCACCAGTTTCCAGATCATTCCAGCTGGTCACACATTTTAGGTAAGCCTGGGGTCACCCACACCCAACTTCGGGAGGACAAGAGGAGTGGGCAGGTGCTCAGCCCGTGTAACCCAACCCCGGCCCGCCTCTGATGCACACTGTGACCATCTCAGGGGTAGGGAGCAGGGTGGCCCAGGGCAGTCAGGAGAGTAGCCCTCACCCCACTGCTTCCCAAATGCCATCTGTACCAGTGCCCGGTGCTGCTTTTCCGATACACCCCAGCCACCTGCGGGACTGGTTACAGCCGCACACACACGGCTCTTTGTTTGCTGTCTTGTTTGTTTGCTGGTGTGCAAACAGGTCTTGTAGTTGAGGTTAGAGATTAGCCCAAGGCAAAGTGAGATGGGCAGAGGCGGAAAGAGAGGGGAGCAGGCCTGTGCTTCCCTCCCACTCTGCTACCCAAGCAGAGACCCCCAAGATCCCGATTGCAACACCACCAGCCTTCATTCACCTCCAGGAATTTCCTACCTCTAGAGCTACCTCCATGCAGAACCAGTCTCTCCTGCGCTGGGGGTAGGGGTAAGGTTTGGATGACCTTAGTTGGTCTTGGTTTGTTCTCAACAGTCTCAAGGATCCCGGCTGGTCTTGAACTCACTTTGTAGCAGAGGATGGCCTGGAAGTTTTGATCCTCCTGCCTCCACTTCCCAAGTGCTGAGATTCCCAGGGTACACCACCACGACTGGTTTATTTGGACCTGGAGGGAACGCAGGGCTTCCTGCAGACTAGACAGACAGGTGCTTTATCAGCTGAGCTACATCGCCAGCCTGGATCTTGAACTCCTGATCATTCTGTCTCCACCTCCCAGAGCAGAGATGTCAGCCGTTTGCTGTAACCCCATCAGGTTAGTCATTGATGAATGATGGGCAGGTATTTTGAACATTTCCAGGGTTGTGTGGGTAAAGGAAGGTCTCTCTCCTCTGAACCTCCTGGAGGTTCTTGCTTCTTGGCCCACAGATACCTGTGACTCCAGCTGCTAGGAACTGTATGTTCCCTTCTTGCCTCCTCATACAGAGATGTGGACATTCCTATACATGCACGCATGTGAGTGTGTGTGCACTTGTGCTCGTGCTCACACATGCGCGCGCACACACACACACACATTAAATAGGGAGAGACAAACAGGTACAGAGATTAATAATTATTAAAAAAAAAAGACATTAGAGGAACTGGAGAAATGTGTCAGTTAAGAGTGTTTGCTAGCTGGGCAGTGGGGGCGCACACCTTTAATCCCAGCACTTGGGAGGCAGAAGCAGGCAGATTTCTGAGTTCGAGGCCAGCCTGGTCTACAGAGTGAGTTCCAGGACAGCCAGGGCTATACAGAGAAACCCTGTCTTGAAAAAACAAAAAACAAAAACAAACAAACAAACAGAGTGTTTGCTGCTCTTCTGGAGAACCTGAGTTCAGCTCTGAACAACCAAGTGGGATGACTCACTATAACTGCCTGTGACTCCATCTCCCGCAATCCAGTGCCTTCTCCTGGCTTCTGCAGGCCTCTGGGCACTCACATGGTGTACAGACATACATACAGACAAGACACCCATAACACGTGAAACAAAAATTTAAAAAAATAAATTAATTAAGCTTTAAAAAACAAAACCACAGTGAGACAACTCCTGCAGGCTCCATGTTGTGGTCATGGCAGCCACAATGAGCCTGCAGGAGAGGAGCCACCACTCCGAGCAAACAGTATCCTCTGGGGTTGTATGAAGTGTAGCAGCTCTGATCTCCTCCCCAAACACTCGCCTTCCAGCTCTGAGAACTCTGAGTGGAAATTGTCTTGCTCAGCATCTTTGGTGATCTGGCTGGTGGGTCACCTCTGAGCAGCCCCAGGGGATCTCTGGCCCCTTCAGTAACCGCTGAGCCTAGTAAACACTCCCTTCTCCACAGGTCTTTCATCCCAAGAGGCCTAGCCAAATGCAGGCAGACGCTCCCTCACTCTCCTCCCTAAGCCTTTAAGTAGCTCGAAGCCCCGTCTTCTCAAGCCCTTTGGAAGGAGCTGGGCAGATTAAACTGACAGAGTCTGCATCCAGGTGCAGAGGAATCCAGGGCCTCTCAGGTTTCTTGGCAGAAGGAGAGAGAGCATGCAGAGACTCCTTCAGAACAAGTGAAACTAATTCCTTCCAGGGGCAGAAAAAGGCAGGCTTTTTTGGCAAAGGACTTGATAAGATGTTATCTCAGACACCACATGGGCACCCCGGGAGGGAGGCCAGGACTTGTTCAGCATGTGGGAAGATGGCTAGGGGCCTTGGAGGAGGGACTGGGGCAGGTTCAGGTGGAGGGCTGTTCTACAGCAGCCTCCTGCCTTTCCACTCTTTCCTTCGGAAGGAGAGGAGCATAAAGGGAAGGAGGAAGAAAAGGAAAAAAAAAGCCCGTGTGAGCTCCTCCCCCTTTCCAGGACAGATACAAAGACCTCTGGGCACCAGCCAGCCTATCTGAGTCCAAGGTTGCACAGTGGTCTTGTTGCCCAAGTCAAAGCACCAGAATTCGGATCCCCAGAATCCCCACAAATGCCAGGCAGACATGGAGACCCACCTGTCCAAGACACACCATCTCCAGAGCAAGCTGGCTAGCAAGACTCTCCGTAGCCTCAAATTGTGGGATTGACTCGAAGACTCTGCCTAGAAGAACAAGCTGGAAGAGGGATCAAGGAGCATCCTTGACATTACTCTCTCAAGCCTCCACACACACACCGCGTACACGCACAAGTACCCATACGTATGTGAACATGCATGCGTATCACACGCAATACACATGAAGAAAGAAATGAAGAAGAGGCGGCAGGGATGGATGAGTGATTCCTTTCTCCGGGAGGAAGATGGCTTCTCAGACACCTGAAGAGGAAGTAGAAATTGGCACGTTTGAAAGACAACTTGGCGTTGTCCGCCGAGGATGGAGCACTTGCCTGCTCTTTGACCAGCAACTCCATTTGCAGGGATCCATCCGGAGGAAAGCCTTCTCTGTGAGGAAATGTGTGCGCATGCTGCTCTCTGCAACCTGCTCTACAGCACGGGGCATTTGTGGCAACCAGTAGGGGCAGCTTTAAACGTTTGTGTCACACAGTAAAGTCCCCACAAAGAAGTGGACACACAAAAGCCACCACTTAAGAGAGATGATGGGTCAAATTTTAAAGCAAATACACCCCCCAGGTGTGATGTTTCATGGCTGTGATCTCAGAACTCAGGGGGCTGAAGCAGGGGAATTGCAGCAAGTTTGAGGCCAGCCTGGGTACATAGTAGAGTTCCACGGCAGCCTGGGTTATAGAATAAGACAAACAAAGGGCTGGGTTAGGGCTCAACTGATGGAGTGTTTGTCCAGCATGTAACAACAGTGCCCAAAATAACAAACCAGGCATGATGGGACACGACAGTAATCCCAGTACTCAGAAGGTGGAGGCAGGAGGATCAGAAGTTCAGGGTCATCAACACAGAGTTCAAGGTCAGCCTGGGCTACAAGACATTCTGTCTTAAAACAGAAGGGTCAGTGCCGGGTGTGGTGGCGCATGCCTTTAATCCCAGCACTTGGGAGGCAGAGGCAGGCAGATTTCTGAGTTTGAGGCCACCCTGGTCTACAGAGTGAGTTCCAGGACAGCCAGGGCTACACAGAGAAACCCTGTCTCGAAAAACCAAAAAAAGAAGAAGAAGAAGAAGAAGAAGAAGAAGAAGAAGAAGAAGAAGAAGAAGAAGAAGAAGAAGAAGAAGAAGAAGAAGAAAGAAGGGTCACTGGATAAAGGCACATGCCAGCAAGTCCTGGATTTGATCCCCAGGACTTACATGGTGCAAGGATAAAACTGACCCCCTCAAGTTTTTCTCTGATCTACACACACACACACACACACTAAGTGGGTATTTGAAATATCTGCATGTTTCCCTAACAGTGGCTTCTGTTTGCTTCCTTTCTTGAAGATGCTCCATTCTTCTGTGTAATACAAATAAATGTACAGTGTAAGTAAGGATGGATGGATAGATGGATGGATGGATGGATAGATAGATGGATTGTTGCTTACATCATTTTATTCTCTTTTTAAGATTTATTTATTTTAGGTATATGAGTACACTGTAGTTGTGAGCCTTCGTGTGGTTGTTGGGAATTGAATTTTAGGACCTCTGCTCACTCCGGTCAACCCCACTCACTCCAGTTGGCCCTGCTCAACCCAAAGATTTTATTATTATTATTATATATAAGTATACTGTAGCTGTGTTCAGACACACCAGAAGAGGGTGCCGGATCTCATTACGGGTGATTGTGAGCTACCACGTAGTTGCTGGGATTTGAACTCAGGACCTTCAGAAGAGAAGTCAGTGCTCTTACCTGCTGAGCCATCTCGCCAGCCCACGTCATTTTATTCTTATCATGTAATATTAGTGCATTACCTGAAATATATACAAGAAATAGTGAATGTCAATTTGTTCACAGCCTTCTGCACAGAGTGGGGTTTTCTGTCCAGTACCTCTCCCTTTGTGAGGTATTTTCAATACTGAAAGAAAATCTGAGGCTGGGAGTTGGAGGTGGCTTGGCTGTCATCATGTGATCTTCCACTTCATGCCTGCATTTGCGTCAGAGGTGAGGCTCCAGGCTTCTCCCATTGCACCTGGGCAGGCTATGGTCTCTTCTGAGGTCGGCAGCCAGGCTCCAGCTCGAGGCCACAGCCTCCTCTTCAGCTATCCTTTAGCTGAGAGCTGGAGGTGTGGTCTGTTTCCCAGGGTCCAGGGATCTTTGTGATTCTCTCTAGGGGATCCTGACAGTGTCATGAAGTGTGGGTAGTGAGCTGTGTCACACCTCTTCTTTCTGAGACTCAGTTTCTCCACCCGTGTAGCAGTGTACTGAGCGATGCCACAGTGCCAATGATTCCCCCAAGGTTCTAAAAAGCCACCGTTCAGGCTGCTACTCAGCCTGAGCTGAGCATCTGCGAGGTCCATTCCTGAGTACAGCCTGCCCCCTTCTGGTCTCTCGTGGTAGTGCTCAGTAAGCTTGGCAATTAAGACGCTGCCAATAGTGACTGCACTACCCTCTGGGACCTTCTAGGAAGCTGTGGCAGAGTCTGGAGAAACTAGAAGGCCTTCAAAAGACTAGTCAGTCCAGCTCTCCCGGGGTCTCACCTCCTGCATGCCTCGGCTCTTTCGCTTTTTTCTTTTTTCCTTTGCTATGCTATAGAATCAGGTCTTTGCACTTGTGAAGCAAGTACCCCTCTACCCATAGGACTCCATACCCAGCTGCTGTGTGACTTTTCCTGAAAAAACACCTTTTAAAGGTCTATTTACTCAAGCTAGGGAATTAACAATAGACAAAATGGCTCCACCCAAGTCCAGCTTAGTTTTGGGGTCACATGGGTAACGGAAAAACAGCCGCATCCCTGATTAGCCCATCTTGCCGTGAGTGACAGTTCACAACAGCAGCATCCCTGAAGCTGTATGCCTAAGTTGCAGGCAGCTCCTCAAGTGTCTTCTCCAGTAGCTGTTCTTTGCTGCTATAACCTTGAGGAAGGATCTCTATTGTAAGTGTTTCTGCCTAGGTGGAAGGGTATTCTGGGACTCAGAAGCCTAGGAGCCACGCAGCTCTGAGGGGAGAAAGTATTCCAGTGGAAGAGCATCCAGAGACGCGGGGCGGGGGGAGGGGGGAAGGAGGGAGGAGGGAGTGTCCAGGAACCATACAGCTGTGAGGGGGACAGTGTCCCGAGAGAAGGGCATCCCGAGACTTGGGAGCTCAGGAGCCACGCGGCTCTGAGGAAGCCTCCTCAGCAGAGGTGTTGCAGCTCCCAGAGGATGATGTTCCCAGCTGAGCTCAGGAACTTCAGCCGCTATTCTTTGCATCTTCTCAATCACTCCAGGCAATAAATCTCATGAAAGAGATTTATTGAAGGGTCCAGTGTGTGGAGGGACAAACCCAGGAACGGCTGCCCTCTGCTCGCAGAAGTGGGCAGCAAAAATTGGACAAAGAACAGTGCTTTTATAGAATTTCTTAGGGGTGAAGCTTTTCAAGGCAGAGATTTCCAGAGCGAGGATTGGTGGGATTTCAAGTCATGAGCTTGGGGAGTTCAAGGATTGGTGGGATTTCCTGTTCACGGATTTGTTGGTTTCCTGTTCAGGGATATGGGTTAGCTGTTCAGGGATTGGTGGGTTTCCTGCTCAGAAATTGGTGGGTTTGTGGGAAGCTCAGGGATTGGTGGCTTTTTTCACCCGCTTTTCCCTGAATCGGGGCCATGGGTTAAGGGTGGAAAGTCCTTCCAGGCTGCATTTGGCTTTTGCTGAGGCACCATCTCTGTGGAGCTGCTGAGGGCGGCGGGGGGAGGGGGGTGGAGAGGGGCTGGAGAGGAGGTGCTGCCACTGTAAACAGCTCCCGTGGGACGGATCCTGCACTAGTGTTTCACCAAGGATGTAGGCTGAAGCAGGAAAGGGTAGCCACTGTGGACAGCTCCTGTGATGGCTGCAGGCTGAGGAAATGTCGCAGTGCCGCCATTTTGACAGTAGTGACCATTTCTGACAGCTCCTACAGGGGCTCACCATGGCCAAGACTCGGGCAGAGAAGGAGGGGCCACCACGCTGCTTTAGGGACTATAATTGTAAGTTTCATTAGGTTCCAAAAAGGAATGTTGGAGGAAGTAGCCACAAGACCCAGCTCTTTTTCAGTATCGTCTCCTATTGCTGTGATAAAATATGCTGATAAAACCAAAGTAAGTAAGAAAAGGTTTCTCTCGGCTCATAGTTACAGTCCATTATGGCAGAGAAGTCAGCAGGGGCCTGAAGTGACTAGTCACATTTTATCCCCAGTCAGGAAGAAGAGAGCAGTGAATGTTTATCCTTTACATACAGTCCAGGATCCTAGCCTAGGGAATGGTGCCACCCATAACTGTTGAGTATCTTAGTTTAGGTTAATATTGCTATGACAGAACCATGACCAAAGCAAGTTGGGGAGGAAAGGGTTTTGGTTTACACTTCTACATCACTGTTTATTATTTAAGTTCCTGCTCATCAAAACAGGAACTCAAAGTCAGAGCAGGAACCTAGTGGCAGAAACTGATGCAGAGGTCACGGAATTCTCTGGCTTGCTCCTCGTGGCATGTTCAGCCTGCTTTCTTAAAGAATCTAGGACCACCAGCCCAAGGATAACACTACCCACAGTGAGTGTACTGGGACCTCCCTCAACAATCACTAATTGATAAAATGCCCTACAGCTGGATCTTATGGAGGTATTTGTTTCATTTGAGGTTCTCTCATTTCAAATGACTCTAGCTTATGTCAAGTTGGCACAAAACTATCCTGGACAGTGAGTCTTCGCATCTCCTTAACCTAATCAAGAGAATCCCACGGATGTGCCCAGAGCCCTGTCTCTCAAGTGATTCTATACCTAAAGTTGACAACTGAGATTGGCCACTGGGTCTCCTAGGTAGCCCTGGCTGGATTTGAACTCACAATCCTGCTTCCTGAGTGCTGAGACTTCACTGTGCAATGCTGTACCCATCAAAGAGTAATATAGTAAGATAGCATTTTGTTTTGTTTTGTTTTGATGGTGTTGCTTAGCAATCCCAGGCCCCTTCTCTAAATGAGCACTCTACTATTGGGCTAACCCCCTAGCCCTTCTTGAGTGGCTTCCAAACAAACAAGTGAGCTAAACTTTGTATCCAACTCTCTTTTAAAAGCATTAACCAAATTCCTTGGGCTTAGTTTGCTGTGTATTTTTACCTTGCATTTAAGATGCACTGGGGTTCAGCAACCTGTAGTCAAAGGACGATTGAACTTCACTTTGTGCTAAGTCTCACCAGGAATCATATGTCCATCCCCCCACTCAAGACTGACAATGACCCTTTTATACCCGTTAGACTTGTCCTTAGCCCCTTGGACTTTTCTGTTGTGGCAGGGGTGAGAAGGGTTCCTCATTGTTGCTATGCGTTCAGAATCACCTGGGTTGCAGGGCCAGCTCAGATATGAATTCAGCGGCTGAGCTTAAAGTGTTGCTACAATTACCACAAAAATACACAGTTTAGTGTGACCCTCAGGAATCAACAAGCCATTTTTTTAGTAGACATCCTAGCATATGAGAGGTAGTTGCAATTGTTCTTCTTGTTGTTGGTTTTTAAGTATTTGTTGTTCATAGGAAAATTGAATCAGTAATCTAGTGATCTTACCTGAGGGGTTTTGCTTCTCTGAAATTCATATTCCACATAAGGAAAATGAGGGGGCCAGATTGGACCTCCCTAAAGCTTTAAATAAATTCTAAGTCCCTAGGAACCTTCTTTCTCTCTAGAACCACCAGGGGGCACTCTCTCCTCGATGCCTCTTGGCCTGGTGACTGGCTGGGTCCCGCAGGATCTGTGTGCACAGCTGGAAATCAGGTTAGCTGGATCCAACTATGCCTAGAAAGACCTATCCAAGTAGAGAAAGGCAGATCACAGAATCAGTCCCTGAAGACAAGACTCTGTTGTCCTGATATCCACTGACCATTAAGTAGAAGAGAGGCTTCCCACCCACAGCTGGCTGGATGATACATTTCCAGGCCTGCCCAGGACCCTTTGAGTACGCCTATTCTTCTGTTTCGATTTGGACATATTGAACACTTATAGTCCTGCAGCAGGAACTACCGCAGACACTGCACATCTGGTACAGACTGAAAAGCCCCTGAGTTCCTTCCCAAAGCACATGTGGCCTTGGGGAAGAAATGTGATGGGCAGGAGAAAGGGGACAGGCCAAGACTGTGGAGTGTAGCCGGTGGTGGTGGTGGTGGTGGTGGAGACAAAGATGATGGTGATGGTGGTGATTTGTTGGCTTTTTCTGTACCCTGCCCACAGACTGAAAGACAGAAACATTACTGCCAGAATTGTCACAGGTGGGCCGTGAGATTGGAGTGTTGGCAGAGACTCTATTGGGTTACACTGTGTCTGGGAGGGAGGGAGGAAAGGAAAAAGGAAGTGGGGGGACAGAGGGAGGAGTCCTTTTCTGGTTCCTTTGACCCTGGTATCTCCCATCTCAGGTCTGGTTACCTACTCCCTAGGAAATGCTTGATTCGTTAATGGTGACCCAAAGACCTACACTTCCCGTAAGGGTGGGACAGCCACCATTTTAACTCCAAGATGATTTTAGGAAAGTTCTTTGGTTGGCTTTATGTCTAATTACTTGTAATGTGGTCTTCCTTTGAACTGTCAAGGGCAAGGTCTGATTTCTTTGTGTATAAGAAGCATGGGACATATCCACTCAAGCGAGGCATTGTTTCTCATTGTATTTTTATTGTGTTTATCTTTAAGGTCTAGCTCTAGGGTTGACCTTAAAGTCTAGTGTGTGTGTGTGTGTGTGTGTGTGTGTGTGTGTGTGTGTGTTCTGTTATTTTTAAAATAGGAGTTCATGTAGCCCAGGTGTCTTAGTTAGGGTTTCTATTGTTAAGACAAAACACCGTGACCAAAAAACGAGTTAGAGAGGAAGGGGTTTATTTGGCTTATACTTCCATATCACTGTTCATCGTTGATGGCAATCAGGACAGGAACTCAAGCAGGGCCAGAACCTGAAGGCAGGAACTGACGCAGAGGCTATAGAAGGGTGCTGCTTCCTGGCTTGCTTTCCCTTTTAGCCTTTCTTATAGGACCCAGAACCAACCCAAGGATGAACTACCCACCCAGTGGGCTGTGCCCTCCCCCACCAACCACTAATTAAGAAAACACTTTACAGCTGGACCTTATGAAGGCATCTTCTCAGCTGCGGTTCCTTGTTCGTATGTCAAGTTATCAGAAGACTAGCCAGCACACCAGGCTTTCAACTCACCTGTAGGCCAGAATAAACCTAAATTTCTGATCCTCCTACTTTACCTCCTAAAGACGAAAATTATAGCTCTGTGCCATCGTGCCCAGTTTATTTTGATTTTGGATTTAAAGTCAGGGTTTTATCCATACTAAATGAGTACTCTATCAACTCAGCCACAGTCATGATCTAGGCTGCATGATGCTGGTCTTCTGTCGAGGGTAAGGATACAATTTCCTTTGGATATTAAAGGGCTTTAGTGAAGGGGTTGTTTTATTTGGTTTAGTTTTTAAGACAGGGTCTTGTTATGGAAACATGAATGGCCTAGGATTCACAATGTAACCCAAGCTGCCCTCAAATGTGAGATCTTCCTGCTCCTGCCAAATGCTGGGACTACGGGTGTGTCTTAAGTAGTTTGCTTTAAAGCGGCAGTTTTTGACCTGTGAGTTGTGACCCTTTGTGGGTCGAATGACCCCTTTCACAAGGGTCACATATCAGATATCCTGCATATAAGATACTTACATGATGGTTTGTAACAGCAGCAAAATTACAATTAAGTAGCAACGAAAATAACTTTATGTTTGGGAGTCACCACAACATGCGGAATTGCATTAAAGGGTCACAGCATCAGGAAGATAGAACTGTTGCGTGCAGGTTTTTGTTTTTGTTTTTTTTTTTTGTTTTTGTTTTTTTCTTTTTCTTTTTGGTTTTTTGAGACAGGGTTTCTCTGTATAGCCCTGGCTGTCCTGGAACTCACCCTGTAGACCAGGCTGGCCTCGAACTCAGAAATCTGCCTGCCTCTGCCTCCCAAGTGCTGGGATTAAAGGCATGTGCCACCACTGCCTGGCTTGCATGTAGTTTTACGCTCTATCTGCCTTTAGCTCCGGGAAGTGACCGCACTACCAGCCCCTACCTGGCTTCCCTTAAATTCTCAGACAAAAGACACACACAGTTTGTTCCTTTTCAGCTTGCCTTAGGACACAATTGCTGGGCGTTACTATCTCTCGCCTTTAGTAATATTTTTATCTCCACTCTTCCCACAAGCCCTAAACTTCAGTGGCTAGTCCCACCTAGGCCCCGCTAAACATCCCTAACCACCCGCCTGTAGTAGTGGTCACAGGCCCCAGCTCGTCCTGGGACCTCACATGGCTGCTGTCATCTCTCTCCAAAGCACGGCAAAAAAGCCTCCTCTCCTTCCTTGCATCTTCTTTTCCAATTGGGACCTGGAAGTCCCGCCTACCTTCTTCCCAATTGGCCCACGGCTATCTTTACTGACAGATAAAGAACCAATTGGAGAACAGGACCTTAGCATCAGAACCGCCCCTATAGAGAATCACTGCTTTAAAGAAATTGGCGGACAGAGCCAGGAGGGCAGGGAAGCATCACCTCTGACGACTGATGGTTCTGTTAACTCCGTTGGCAGGTGACTGGCAGTGGGCTGCAGTGCACCTCAACCCAGCCTTGATTTTTAATTCTTCCATGCTGACTTTTCTTGAAAATTCTGAAGACTTGCTGTAGAAGACATTCACATTTGGAGATGAGAGGCCTGCTAAGTTCCAGCCTCTCTCTGCCCTTCACCGCCTTCAAGGTGTAGCCAAGTCATCTAAGCCCCAGAGCTCATTTCTTGAGAGCTGAGCTTTGGGGGTCAGTGCTGTGTGTTCCACAGATGATCTGACCCCGGCTGACCAAGGGGCAAGATCTTGTTCCCCACCTTGACAGAGGGAACAGTTTCACAGTTTCCACACCTGCACCCAGTCTTCGTTTCCTTCGCACACCATTCTGTCTGGAACTGTTCAGTTGTGTGATTCTGCCTTATTCAAGGGACATCTTGTCCACTGGAGGCACCCGACAAACAGCTAATGAATGCAACACCGTAGGAATTTCCTTTTTTTTTTTAAGATTTATTTATTTTTTTATATGTAAGTACACTGTAACTGCCTTCAGACACACCAGAAGAGGGCATCCAATCTCATTACAGATGATTGTGAGCCACCATGTGGTTGCTGGGATTTGAACTCAGGACCTCCGGAAGAGCAGTCGGTGTTCTTAACCGCTGAGCCCTCTCTCTAGCCCCCTGTAGGAATTTCCTAAACCCTCTGATTGCCCAGATTCCCAGAGACCATCAATATACTGGGCTTGCACACATAAGATCAGAACAAAACTTCCTAGATCCTCCCTGCCCTGCCCCTAACATCACACTGGTATGTCTGAGGGGCACAAGTTTCATAAAGTGTTCTGTGGGGTTTTAAGGATTAATAATAATAATAATAATAATAATAATAATAAAAGTGTTATTATTATTGCATCAACCACCAAGGATCCAAGACCTTGCTCCTCCACCTTGCCAGAGGTGTTGTTATTATTATTATTATTATTATTATTATTATTATTATTATTATTATTGAGGCAGGGTCTCAGTATGCAGTCTTAGCTGCCCTATAACTATATAAACCATGCTGCTCTCAAACTCACAGACTGCTGCTCATGACTGCCTCCCAATTACCAAGGTTAAAGGTGTGCACCACTACACTCAGCTCCCTAGAATTTTGTGTGAAGAAAATGTCTTGATTTGGGGTGAACACAGCTTGATTCTCAGACACTTGAAAGGTGGCTGGAATGATTAAAGAACTAATACACACACACACACACACACACACACACACACACACACAGGATGGGGGTGTGTATAGTCTTGTGTAGACGAGGCTGGCCTCCAGCTCACTTGTAGCTAAGGATGACCTTGGACATTTGACTGTCCTGCCTCTACCTCCTTGGGGCTGGGATTTCAAACATTCACTGCCACAGCCAGCTTAGGTTGCGCTGACGATCGAACCTGGGCTTTGTTCATATTGGGTAAGCACTTTATCAACTGAGCTACATCCCAGCCCAGGAACTGGCTTCTTCATGTGTTAAATTAGTGCTCACAGGAGCCATATCTTCCCTGTCTGAGTGTGTGAATATGTGTGTGTGTATAAAAGCACAATGGAGTGTTTGCTTCTGTGCACAAGTATGGCCATGTTTGTGCACACCTGAAAACGAAGCACCGGAGAGTAAGACACACATACCATCACCCGGGACAGGACAGCCGTTTCTAAGTTGTTACTTTTTATTTTGAAAGACTTGTCAAGCTCTTCACATTGCTGTGAGAGTTTGCATGGTTAATGAGAAGCAGCTTTTTCATGAAATGCTTGGAGGGGAACAATTTCTCAGCCTGTGAGATCTGACCATTCCGTTGGCTTGGAAGTTTCTCTTGATTAGTAGAAGGTTTCAAGTGGCAGGGGGTGGGGAGAGGTGAGGGGGAACATGCTAGAAACTTTATGACAGCCATCTAGATGTGAAAAAAATCAAACCAATTCACCAGTCTCACTTCCTCTACGTTACAACCTTTTCTGTCTTCCTCTTGAGTCTCACTTTCCTGAAACAGCCTCCCAGTGCCTAGAGCTCCCGGCAAGAACCTGAAAGCCCAATTGCAGTTGAGTGATGTTCTGGCCCACCCATGGCTCACCAAAACTAAAACCAACAGCCAAACATGGAAAGAAACGCCCTAAGAGTCGAGAAGACAGCAAGGTCCCGGGCTGCTGGGAGTCTGTCATGTGTGCCACAGCTCTGGATTATTCTGTCTTTCCTTGACCTAGGCTACTAAGACTTGCCATGTGGGTTCTGACTGGTGGGTCCTCAGGTCTCACAGCATCTTTACCCAAATTTTGTACCTGTGTCTGTAACTTCCCTCTGCCTAACTCCAAACCACCAGGGGAAAAAGCCCACATCCCCCAAAATGAAATAAGCACAGAGTCTGGGTGAGTGTTAAGAGTCAAATGCAAAACAGAAATGAAAGCTAGAGATATCTCCTCGTGCTTGTGGACGGTGAGCTTATGCAACTCCGTTTCCAACACAGCCAGTGAGACACTGGGTAGTGCAGGGGACCAGGAGGCTGTGGATGGGCCATGGCCTCAGAGTTATGTGGGAAAATGCTGTGACTTGGGTTCTAGTTTCTTTCTTACTTTGTTTTTTTTTTTTTTTTAGCACCGTTAATGTATTCAGTTAAATCTATGTTAGCACCTTATCCCCAGGCGGAACAGCCAACCATCCAAACATTTTAAACAAGGGGGTAATGGGAGGGGGGACACATCAGAGGGAGAGAGTTCAGGACTGCAGCAGGAGGCGTGAACTTAGATCACCAGATCCTTGTTGATGTCCTCTGCAAAGGAAGAAGGGGCGTGGTTAAAATAAGGCTCTACCACTTGAAAACAGGAGGGGGGCTGGTCGGGAAGAGAAGGGGGGCAGTGGGAGTGGGAGCAGGAGAGGGAAATGGGCCACCAGAGGGGAAGGGACAACATCCCATCCCTCAAGGACACTTCTTTCCATTCTTAAGCCCAAACACTCACGCTCCTTGATGCCAAAGCAGCCGGCCCATTCCTCCAGGGCAATGTACTTGTCGTTGTCTAGGTCACAGGTCTCAAAGAAACGTGTGGTGCAATGTTCCATGGGGATGAGGGGAGCGCGCAGTGGGGCCAGCTCAGTGTGGGACAGGTACCTGGCAGGGAAGAGTAGGGAAGGGTGTGAGTGTGGGAGAACAACAGTCCAGTATGGGAAGCCGGTAGTAGGAGCCCAGGGCTGGGATCCTGGCTTTACCCACAGCTCTGCCATGGTCCTGCAGGAGAGACCCAAGACACCACCACACGACCCTACTCTGAGCCTCAGTTTCCTAGCCCATCTGACAGGGAAGTAAGTGAAGTTGTTCCAGTTCTGAGTCTATAGGCCCCATTGTAAGGGCCACTTGGATGAGTGTTGGGGACATAGAAACAATATATTCGGCACCTCAGTTATGCTACGTCAAAGTCTGTGAGATTGCAATATAGATTGTCATTCTTTTCTCTTCTTTTCTTTTCTTTTCCTTTCTTTTTCTTTCCTTTCCTTTCCTTTCCTTTCCTTTCCTTTCCTTTCCTTCCCTTCCCTTCCCTTCCCTTCCCTTCTCTTTTCCCTTCCCTTCCCTTCCCTTCCCTTCCCTTCCCTTCCCTTCCCTTCCCTTCCCTTCCCTTCCCTTCTCCCTTCCCTTCCCCCTTCCCTTCCCTTCCCTTCCCTTCCCTTCCCTTCCCTTCCCTTCCCTTCCCTTCCCTTCCCTTCTCTTTTCCCTTCCCTTCCCTTCCCTTCTCTTTTCCCTTCCCTTCCCTTCCCTTCCCTTCCCTTCCCTTCCCTTCCCTTCCCTTCCCTTCCCTTCCCTTCTCTTTTCCCTTCCCTTCCCTTCTCTTTTCCCTTCCCTTCCCTTCCCTTCCCTTCCCTTCCCTTCCCTTCCCTTCCCTTCCCTTCCCTTTCTTTTCTTTTCTTTGTTGTTGTTTTCAAGACAGGGTTTCTCTGTATAGCCCTGGAACTCTCTAAGTAGGCTAGACTGGCCTCAAACTCAGAGACCTGCCTGCTTCAGTCTCCCAGGTGCTGGGATTAAAGGCGTGCACCACCCCCTCCTGACCACACTATAGATTTTTGATGTTCACACACTGATATAACTGCAGGAGCCTAAAATGGGGTCTTAAAAGACCCATCAGTCCTCTAATAGGGCAGGGATATAGCTCAGCAGTAGAGCACCTGCCTAGAATCCCCCTTGAGAATCCACCAGTAAAGGGTTGGGGGACATAGTTCAGTGGTAGAGTATTGGACTAGAATCCTCCAGTAAGGGACTGGAATGTGGTGTGGTTCAGTGATAGAGCACTTCCTAGAATTCCCTAGTGAGAGGTTCTATCCCCAGTGCTAAAAATAAGTGAACAACAAAATCTGGTGATGGCTCTGACTTCCGGGAGGGGCTGAACCAGGCCTGGCTGGGTGGTAAGATGGGAAGGCTACATCATGCAATGAGTGACTTCAGGGTCACCCTCCCTCTGTCCTCTGTGTGCTCCTGCTGGCCTCAGACCCTAGGGCATGATCTTTGCTTCTTTTCCTTTTCTCTCCTCAGAATCCCAATTAGTTGTCCCCAGAACACAACTACCCACAAGGGACGTCAGGGGACACTCTGACTCCAGTGTTCCTCACAGCCTCCTGCTCACAGGAGGCGTCACACAGAATCTGAGATGGCCAGGACCTTCATGGTCCTGTGAGAAAACAGACTCGGGCCACTGCAAGGCCACCTCCAGCTCTGACCAAGAGGAGGCTGGAGCGTTCCCCAGCCATCCAGCCCTGGCAAGCCACCTCGAACTTTCTCGAGGCCACTTGGCACACGGGATCCGGATGTCCCCCAGGACTCTCCCTTCCATACCCCCGTGTCACTCAGTTGGATCCCAGCCACTGCAAGAGCTTGGGAGAGGAGCAGCTGAGAGCTTCCCAGAGCCTAGGAGAGCCAGGCACTGGGAGGGAATTGGGGGTGGGGGTTGGTCAGCACACAACCGGACATAGAGTGATGAGCATCTCAGAGAGAAGCCTTTCTGGCCTAATATCTCTCTCCCAATTATGCCAGGGAGGTGGTCCTGCCTGTCCCCTGAGTAACCACCTGTTTTTGATATTCAAAGCATAGAGCAGCAACGGCCCCGGGAAGGAGTGAGTGAGTTGCCTCTTTGGGACCTGAACAGGGAGGACCTCTTACTCTCATGGCTGCAAAGGGAAGCCAGAAGTGACAGAGGAGTAGGTACTCAGTGTCAGCTTAGGTACTGCTCTTCAAACTCTCTGAAGTCTTCACAATGCCCAGACCACAGGCCAAGAGCACCCAGGTCAGGAATATGTAATGTGGAAGCCATTGAAATTCTTAGGAACTTCTGGGGCCAGGTGGGCTCCATGGAACTGAACCTCAGGAGGAGTCTGAGACATGGCCGTTGTGGTGGCTGCCCTATTCAGCTGAAGGACCACACACAAGCATGAACAAGGATGAGCAAGGCCTTGGCTCTGGGTCACATTGAAGGCTGTTTCTGGGCTCTTTTTCTCTGCCCACATGGGCCCCCTGCCCCTGCCTTCATAGGCCTGGGAAGAATTCTTTGTACTGCTGCTGACTGCTTCCTCTGACATTACATGTCTCAGGGCTTACTTCCTCCCAGCCCTAAGCTGACCGTGGAGTCTTGGGCCGAGAAGCAGCAAAGGTTGCCCCCTCGAATGCCCTACCAGCCCCAGTCCAGGACAGCGCTGAGCCTATGGTCCTGAGGACCCTGACTCTTACCCATCAATAGGGTGCTGATCCAGCTGGCCAAACTGCCAGTGGACAGGGAAGATGTACATATTGTAGTTCTTCTCAAAGTCTCGGGCCAACAGCTCCACGGGGTGGTCTCCAGCCTCCAGGCGCTTCTCATTCTCATGGATCTTCTTCACCTGTAGGGGCGGGATCAGCAGGTGACCAAGGGTCCATCCCCCTCTACCACATAACAAGAGGCCAGCCAAGACCAGAGCTCACAGTGAGGCTAGGAGAGAGGTGCTGGTGTTAGCAGCTTATCCACACACAGATGGGGAAACCATAGCACCACCTGCCCCAAGCCCCCACTGTCTATGGAGACTTTAGAAGAGGCCGAGAACTCAACACTAGGTCTTTGCCATGAGGCTAAATATGCTCCCTAAAAGAGAAGGCCTGTTGACTCAGGAGGAGAGGGAATAGGGTCATGCTCTGGATCTGTCTACTACAGACCTCCTCAGAGCCTCCAAAGGTGGCTGGAAGTTTTTGTCCTGGTGTCAATGGTGAAGGCACCCTGCAAAGTGGGGCATAGGCCACCTTGGGGCCAGGTTCTAGAGATCAGCCCTAGATCTCCATCAGCAAACTCCAGGGAGATGAATAGCAGGCACAGCAGTCCAAGCTGGGAGGAGGTCACTTACACGCAGCTTCTGCTTCTCAGTGAGGAGGTTGTTGCCCTCATCTCTCTCGTACAAGGTGACCAGGACATTTTTGAGCCAGTCACGCATGCGCAGAGGGAATTCAGTCAGCTCGGAATCCAGGCAGGGGGCGATGTCTAGGGCACAAGAGGCAAGATTAATCAACCTACACCTGCCAGAGGGCAGACTCGCCACCTGACTACTGTCTCCTTCTTGTCTTACAGCCCATGAGAACTCTACTGAGCACCCCTGGCCTTGGTGCCTCTCTCTGTCTCTCTGATCCAGACTCTTTCCAGAGTCATAAGTAAAAAAGTCTGCACGGGGAAGCTCAAGACCTTGCTGCTTCCTGGCTTGCACCCAACCTGCTGAGGGGTTCTATCACCCACCCAGATGCTCTCGCACCTCTCTAGGCGATGGCCAGGGTTTGATCCCAGCAGAACTGGAGGCCAACCTCTAGGAGGTGTTTGAAACAACCTGCATCCATAGGTCCAACACAGCAGCAGTGGGGAGAAGGCTTAAACATGCAAAACCCCTAGAACCGTTTTAGAGACCATAACCCTATCCTTGTCTTTGGAACATAACATCCCAGAATGTCACACCTGGAGATCTCTTCCAAGCTCTCCTGTCATTGGTCTTAACAACGGGCAAAAGGAGGCTCTTGCTTACAGCCAGAATATCAGAGCATCAGCTTTGGATGCAGGGGGGATCAGATGACTGCTCATCCTTGGCTTTGAGCCCAAGGAAAGCTCTTCTGAGCCCAGTACCACCGCCATCTGGGAGTGGAGATCTTCACACGGAGCTGGACTGGGGAGGTGGGTGGCCTCAGGAGCAGCAAGAGCCACTTGCTAAGAGCTCCTTAGAACATGCCTCACCTCATAACCCAAGACTCCTCACCGACTTCCTCTACCCTGTCTTCTCTAAGGCTCTCTAAATCTCTGCCTCCCCTTGGACATCCCAACCCCAACATTAAGAGCTCAGGGCTAACTCACCACCCTCACTTCCTACAGCTGAAAACCTCAGGCTGGGAAAGGACTCTTCTTTGTTTTAGTTTGGTTCAATATGCATGCAGATGGGATGCAGGCCCCTGGGCACACCAGACAATCATTCCACCACTTAACTATAGCCCCAGCCCATGGGGAAGGATGTTCTTATGTGGAACATGCTACAGATATACAGCTCATGTCTCACAGGCAGTGAGTATGGCTTGGGAGACTCAGATGAGGAGGAGGCCCCAGTGTCAGCAGAATTTACAGCTTGGGTCACTAGCAATGGGCCAGTCAGAGCCCCTGGCTTCCCTCTTCAAATTTCCCAGGCTTCTAGAAAAGGGGAAGGAGGAATAAAATGGAATAAGAAGCTAAGGATCTCTGCCAATAGAGGAATAGAGCCTGAAGAAAATGGCAGGTATACCCCCAGTGTTTAATTTTATTTATCCATTTATTTTGGAGATATATATATATATATATATATATATATATACATACACACACATATGTATATACATGTATACATATGTGTATATATATATATATATATATATATACATATATATATATACATACACACACATATGTATATACATGTATACATATGTGTATATATATATATATATATATATGTATATAGTGTGTGTGTGTGTGTGTGTGTGTGTGTGTGTGTGTGCGCACGCGCTCACAGTCATGTGTGCATACACACATGTGTGGAGGCCAGAGGTCAATCACAGATATCACCCCTCAAGGGTCACCCAACTTATTTTTTGAGACATGCTCTTTTGTTGGCCTGGTGCTCACAGATCAGGCTAGAATGACTTGCCAGTGAGCCCCAGGAATGTCCCAGGCTCCACCTCCGCAGCACTGGGGCTACAAGTGTGTGCTACCACACCTAGCCTTTTTACACAAGTACTTTGCCTAGTGAGTCATCTCCTGAGCTCCAGAAATGTCTGTTAGCATTCTGTCTAAGCTCCGCCCCACAGTTACCTGGCAACAGCCAGGTAGGGACCCACTATAAAAGGGGCTACTTGCCCCCTCCTCCCTCTCTTTATCTTTTGCTCTTGCCTTCTTGCTCTTACTCTCTCCCCATCCCCCCCCCCCAACATGCTCATGGCTGGCCTCTACTCCTCTCTCTCTGTCTCTCTCTGTCTCTGTCTCTGTCTCTCTGTCTCTCTCTCTCCCTTTGTCTGCCTCTACTACCCTCTCAACTCCCCTCCCCATTCCCTGAATAAACTCTATTCTATACTATATTGCCGTGTGGCTGGTCCCTCGGGGGAAAGGGATGCCTCAGCATGGGCCCCACTGAGGCACCCCCTTCCCGCACACCTGACTACACATCCATAGAACGTATCCATCCCTCCTCTCTTCATCTTTGTATAACCACATCAATGTCCCTATTTGAAAAGCATTCTAATTCAAAATATTAAAAATATTCTGCAGGCCCCGGTCACACACTGATTTTGTTCTACAGTGCTGAAGTATGAATCATTTGAGTTAGCCTTATGAAGGAGCATCCTCATCAGAAAAAGAAGAAAGAAAGGAAGGAAGATGGTTTGGTTGTCTTGATGCTAGTGGTAGGCTCTTGCAATCTTCTCTGAAATGTGCTTCCATGATGGCTAAGACTTCCCAAGAGAGAAGAAAGCCTGAATTAATTTTATGAATGGGTTCACTGAGGCTCATGGAAGGGATGGGATTTACCCAGGATCACAGAGCTGGCACTGTGGGGCACAGAACCATCTCCCTGAGAAGGAGGCTGGAAGGCATGAGGACACTCACATTTGCATGGTCCGATGTAGTCCAGGTGGAGCTTGTGGCCCTTCTTGGTGCCCTCCAGGGTGCACTTGGTGGCAAAGAAGTGGCAGGAAGAGTCGAAGGTCTTGTTGTCATTGCTGCATACCTGTGAGCCAAGCACAGGGCACCTCCTTCATTCCCACAGCCTGACCTGGGATCCCTGTCATTGCCATTTCAGATGTGGGGACAAGGGAACACAAACAGTGAGAACAGCCAAGTTCTCACACATATGGTGGATTAGAGATTGGGGCACAAAAGCCCACTCTACATGCTGCTGTTCCACCATAGGAGGTCATGGGTGATTTTGGAGCAAAGGCACATCTGAGTCAGGGCTAAGGCACAAAAGTTACTTCAAGAACAGTGAGAGACAGGGGAAAAGACACCTGTACATGGAAAAAAGTACACAGCATGCCAGGAGCCATTATCCTTCTGAAACACACAGTGGGGCAGGTGGGATGGCTCAGACAGTGAGGACACTCAAGCTAGGCATGGTGGCACACACCTTTGATCCCAGCCCTCAAGAGGCAGAGGCAGGTGGATCTCTGTGACTTCAAGCCCATCCTGGTCTACAAAGCAAGTTCTAGGCCAGCCAGGGTAGCACAGAGAAGCCCTGTCTCATAAAAACAAAACAAAACAAAACAAAAACAACAACAACAAGAAGAAAAACCCAACAACAACAAAAAACAAAACAAAACAAAAAACCCTGCCTCCAAACTTATGACATACACACATGTGGGCACATACACACATAAATGAAGGAAGGGGAAGAAAGAGAAATAAGGAAGGAAGAGGGGAAGGAGGAAGGAAAGGAAGGAAGAATGCAGCATAAGTTGGCTCTGGCTTGATGCTGATGACAGTTCCCTAGTTGACAAGGACGCTCACTGATCATGGGCTGCTTGCAGAGGATGCTGTAGGCAGAGTACCCATGTCCCTAGTGGGAGTCTGGAAGTGCTCCACACTCAGCAGAAAGCAGCTATAGCATCAGTCCCTGGTGAAGACATTTTTGCAGTGCCAAAGCTAAATAGCTTTGTGTGTGCTAGGTAGGTAGGTGTTCTATTGATGATCAAAATCCTTATTCCTTTACTATTTTATTTTAGAACACTCTCACTCTATTGGCCAGGCTAACCTTAAACACGCTGTGCAGCAGAGCCAAGCCCTGAACTTTCAACTTTCCTCTTACTCCAACCTTTCTGTACCAAGGGTGATAGGCCTGAACCACCAGGGTTTGCCCAAATATAACTGAAAGGCCAATAAGATAGCTCAGCAGGTAAAAGGTACCATATAGTACCTAACTCCAGAGGGTTCCTCTAAGCAGAAATATCACCGCCCCATGTTTGGAGCTGGGATGAAAGACCCCTGTGGAATTCTCCTAGAGGAAGACTCTCCTGGATGTTTCAGCCTCTCCCTGCTTCCCCTGCTATGTGACTATCCAGAATATGGACTTGGGTGAAACGCAGCTGGACCAATTGACTCATTGAGTCCTGCTGGAAAACCTCAGTCATAGAAGAGCAAAACAGAGAGGCTGGGGGTTAACTGGGATCAGGAGTACAGGTAGGAGCAGCCTTTGATCGGGGAAGGACCTGACCTGCAAGTGTGGAGTCTTACACATTGATGCAGGGGAGACCGCAGCATCAAAGAGCAGTGGAATGGGGAAGAAGAGATAAGAGTTAAAAGTGAAGCTAATATGTAAAGCCCAGAGGCAAGGGTTGTCTTGGGGAGATATTGAAAAATGTGGGCTGGGTAGTAGTGGCATATGCCTTTAATCCCAGCACTTGGGAAGCAGAGGCAGGCAGATCTTTCAGTCCAAGGCCAACTTGGTCTACAGAGACAGAAAAAGGAAGAAAAGAGAAATGCACAACTAGATTGAAAGAACTAGAAAGAGATTTGTTGCCCTAAGCCAGATGGTGGACAGCACAATGGTTGGCACAGGTGAGTATTCGAAAAATATTTAAGTGGATAGATAGATGAGTATGTGGATGGATGGGTGGGTGGGTGGATGGATGATGGATGAGTGGGTGGGTGGGTGGGTGAGTGGATGGATAAGTGGGTGACTATGTGGGTGGGTGAGTAGATGAATGGATGGATGGATGAGTGAGGTGAGAAGATGGTTGGTTAAATGGGTGGGTGGATGGATAGATGAATGAGTGAACAGATGAATGAGTGGATGGGTAGAGAGGCAGATGGGTGGGTGGGTGGATGGTTGAATTGATGGATAGCTAAGTGGCAGATAGATTCATGGGTGGATTTATGGTTGTGTGGGTAGATGAATTCATAGAACAGGTGCATGCTGAAAATATGGATGGGTGGATGAATGTATGGTAGGTGCACACATGTTGGAGATAGAATGGAGACATTTGAGAAATAACGCTAGGTCCATGTCACACACCTGGCATCCTCTAACAAATGGCATAGCAGCACTATGAGTTCAGGATTCTCTCTCCATCTTTGGTTGTGAGGGACTAAGACTTGGAGACACTCAGTGCTTTAACTAAAATCTCACAGCTCTCAAGTGATGGAGATGAGGTTGCTAGTCAGTCTTCAAGCAGACCCCAAAGCCCCATGTGGGCCCAAAGCTTTGCTAACTACCAAGGTATTGAAGGACTAGTGAGATGGCTTAACAGGTGAAGGTGCCTGTCACCAAACCAGCTGACCTGAGTTGGAATCCTGGTCTCCTCATGGTGGAAAGAGAGAACCAACCAAGCAAGTCCTCTGACGTCCACATGCATGCATGCCACACACACACTCATACAAAATAAATAAAGTGTAAAAAAAAAGTATGAACTGGAGTGCATTCCTCCTGAGATTATGAGGCACTCAGTGATCATGTTCAACACAGAGCCTGGAACCTGGTGGTAGAAGTAAACTCTTTTTTAAATTCTCAATGGCGGCTAGAAGGGTGGGGCCAGGCAGGCTCTTGCCTGTGACTCAGCTCCACTTTCCTGTTGTGACTGGTTCCAGGGAGGGGACCTTCTAAGAATGGAGCTTCTCCCTCATGTCTGGAGATTTCTGTAGCTGTCTGCAGACACACCAGAAGAGGGCATCGGATCCCATTACAGATAGTTGTGAGCCATCATGTGGTTGCTGGGATTTGAACTCAGGACCTCTGGAAGAGCAGCCAGTGCTCTTAACAACTGAGCCATCTCTCCAGCCTTGCCGTGTCCGGAGATTTCTTAACAAACATTGTGCTTTGCTGGGCCCAGGCCCCAGCTCTTACCTTCTCAAACTCGCCAATGGGAGCAGGGCAGCTGGTGGGGTCCTGGCACACACACATGGGGGTGTTGCTCTCGTCCAGCTCACACACCTTGCCATGTTTGCAATGATGGTTCTGGCAGGGGTCTGGGGAACAGAACATAATGTCAGTTCACCAGGCTGGCATGTGCTTCCACACCACACAGATGGGACTTTGGGGCTGGCAGCCTCGAGGTGTACTCCACTCTCAGAACCAGAGTTTCAGGCAACCCTGATCCTCCATGCTGAACCACGGGTTTAGGGGAGCAGTTTGCTTAGTCTGGGGATTCAGTCGAGAAGGTCGAGACTAGAAACTTCTCAGAGGGTTGGAACCTCTGTCTGGGACTCAGAGACCTGGGGTACATACAGATCCCCCAGTGACTGACACAATAACCAACTTCTCAGTTCTCTGTTGAGCAACTGCAGTGCTGGATTTCTGGATTCAAAGTATTTTCAAGAGTGACTTAAAAGATAGAGCTATTGGCATGAATTCAACTGAGCTGTGAGATCCAATGGTGTAGAATCAGGTGTCCACAAAGGAACAGGAAGAAGAACCCACAGTAGACAATGGGCCCAGCTCTGACAGGAAACAAAGGCTGGGCATGGAAGAGGAAAGGGATATGACTCAAGACCCCAGGCCCAGCCTTTGTTCCAGCAAGCCCTCCTCATTCTCCCCAGACATCCTTAACTGTCCCCTTGAGAGCTCAAGTGGATGCTGGGGATTCAAACTCCGTCTTCATGGTTGTACAGCAAGTGACCTTACCCACTGAGTCATTTCCTTGGGGCCACCATCTGCACCAATGTCTTGTTAAAAAGCCGTGGTTCAAAGGGTTCAAACCTTGTTTGAATCTCGTGGAATTCCAAAGTCCATGGCTTTGGACACGGATGCCTCAGTCTGTGAGCTAAAGCCCTGAGTCACTGTCTCTCTACTTGAGGTATTAGAATTTACGTCAGGCTCTGCTCCCTCGGGCCAAGTGGAAATTAAATGAGCTCAGATGGACTCCAAAGGAGGAGCTTGAACCCAGGCTGAAGCCCTGGGGCAGGAATCTTGGTGACCGGATGTGACCATGACCTCTGTGAGAATCTGACACCAAACTGTGGAGCTTCCTCTGTCCTTCACAGCTTGGATGGCCTGGCTATAAATTAGATCTATCCCAGACTTCCCTGGCTTGAGGGTTCCCAGCTGGCCTTCCACAGCTACCAGAGCTTCCACAATGCATGCCCCTGACTAGAAACGTCCTGTGGGCTGTCCTTAGGCCTCCACCCACACAGCTGGGGGTGATCCAGATACGCCAAGTGACATGGAAGAGACTTACTGTCAGCCACCACCTCCTCGACCGTTTCCTCTGCACCGTCCTCAAATTCTCCCATTTCCACCTGGACTGGGTTGGCACCCACAGGTACCTGGCATGGGAGAGAAAAAAAATGAGTTCAGGGGTTCTCGCCCCACCCCAGACCTGGGAGAGGGTTGCAAGGAAGAAGGGGCCTGCATGATGCTTCAGAAACCCAGAAGAAAGTGAGGGGCATCCAGGGCTGGGTCCAGACCGCCCTCAGCTGTGTGGGCGGAGGTGCTGGTTTTGGTGGAATTCTGTATTTATTATTAGTTTATTCAGTGTATCAGTCTATATTAAAGGTCTAGAGCCCCAAAATTCCGTTAAAATGAATCAGAGGCTACCAAGATGTTAGGATGAGAAGACATACCAATTCCCCCAGGTCTGACAGGCCCAACTGAGTGGGTCCCTTTGTGGGTCCCTTTGTTTCATGCCAAGGGAGACCGTGGATGATAACAGAAGAAGTATGAATCCTCAGAACCTTGGGGCTCAACTGAAGGTTTGGGGGACAGTGAGGAGTGTCTGTGTATACTCAGGTTAGTATCTGTGTCTTGAATGCACACAAGGAGAGAACGCATGCCCTGGTCCAATGAGGAACCCCACTGCACTTGTCTGGATGGCCCAAAGAAGGGACCAGACAGAAAGGGATCAAGGGTGGGGTCACCACCACCACCACCACCACACCACATACGTACCCCTGTCTCCTCCACCACGGTTTCCTCCTCCACTATCTCCTCAGCAACTTCAGTCTGCTGCTGGAAAAGAGAGCAAGGTTCAGGGAGTTAGTCAAGGCCAAGGCCACCCTCTTCTCGGAAGTGTCTCTGGCTGGGAACACAAGCCTGGAGTGAAGGCTTTGATGCCTCTGGCTGGAGCTCACAGTGCCGCTCCATCCTCCTTCCTTCCTTTAAAAAAAAAAATCTGTTATCACAATGATTTTATTTGTGTGTGTGAGTTTTATGTGGGGGATGGAGTGAGCACCCACAGCACAAAGAATGTGTGGAAGCTGAAGGAGCTTGTGGAAGCCGGTTCTCTCCTGCGGTGTGGGTCCTCAGATCGTCAGGATTGGCTGCCAACCCATCTTGCTGGCCCCATCTTTATTTCTTTTTTTTTAAAAAAAAGTACAGAATGCTTCATGTGGCACTATGGCCGTGCCAGTCTTCTCGGTATCATACAAGTTTCAATCAGTCTATTGCTGAAGCAAGCTTGCGTTTTATTATTTCCTTTCATTTTGACAAGGTTTCGCTACAGAGCCCAGGCTGACCTTGAACTTGCCAATTATGTTTTAGCTTTCTAAGAACTGGGATCACAGGCTTGAGCCATCACACTTGACTTTTATAGATCTTCCACCAAACCATCTTGCCTATTCCTCATTTTACTGACAGAAACATTTCTGCTAGTCAAGCCTCAATACGTCCCCAACACAACAGAAGCAGATTGTGGTGGTTTGAATATGCTTGGCCCATGAAGTGGCACTATTAGGAGGTATGGCTTTGTTGAGTAGGTGTGGTCATGTTGGAGGAAGTGTGTCATTGTGGGCATGGGCTTTAAGACCCTTGTACTAGGTGCCTGGAAGCTAGTCTTCTCCTAGCAGCCTTCAGATGAAGATGTAGAACTCTCAGCTTCCCCTGCACCATGCCTCCCTGGAAGGCACCATGCTCCCGCCTTAATGATAATGGACTGAATCTCTGAACCTGTCAACCACCCTCAATGAAACGTTGTCCTTATAAGAGTTGCCTTGGTCATGGTGTCTGTTCACAGCTGTAAAACCCTAACGAAGACACAGATGAACTCCCTTTAATTCACAGATGGAGAAAATGAGACCCAGACAGAATGAATACCCTCTGTGACTTCTAATAAATGCCAATCCTCCCTGCCTCTCACATGTGACCTCATTTTATTGCAATTAGGAAATTCCCTCCTGATATTTCAGGCTCCGAGAAGAGCAGGTCTGGTAACAAGACATTTTCAGGCCCCTGATTGACTGTAACCCCTTCCAAAGTTAAAGGTAACCTCACCAATCTTCAGCCAAGATCCAAAATCTGCCTGGCTGATGAGTTTGACCAGAAGCTGCCATCTACCTGCTAGTGAACAGAGCAGGGAATGGCAGTTTGAAATGTAGCTAACCAGGAGTGCTGGCACAGGTAACCCCAGCCATTGGGAGGCTGAAGCAGAGGTAGGGGGTAGTTAGAGGCAAGCCAGAATATATAGTGAGACCATGGAGGGGGGCGGGAGGCCAGGACCTCATTTGGTGGGATTGGCTCTCTTTGAATGTTTCCAGTTTCTTTCTTCTTGCTCCACATTCCCAAGATGGAGTAAAGGTCGTTTCTGGTTCATCCCAATGGTAACCCCTCCCTCTCCCTGCCCAGCTCCAGTCTTACTCCAAGATCCTACTGTGCTGCCCTATGTATCCCTGGTCTCCAACAGCCTCCAAAGCCACGATCTCTGTCTGCATCTTTTCTACCCCCAGAATTCAGCCAGAGTCAGTTACTTACCATCTAACTTCCCAGACTCAGACGCCAACCTGTTCCTTTCTCTGGACCTAGGTCCTTCTGCCAGCTTCATTCCCACCAACAGTCCCTCATCCCTGTTGCTGACTCCCTCCCTGAAGAGGACAGGTCCTGCTAAACGCACCGGAACTAGTGTGCAAGCTCGGAGCTTTACAGAGAGCTGCTTCCCTCATTTCAATTCTCCTAACCTTGTTGGCTTAAAAAAAAAAAGACAACTTATTTTTAACTTTTTTAAAGATTTATTAATTATTATATCTAAGTATACTGTAGCTGTCTTCAGATGCACCAAAAGAGGGTGTCAGATCTCATTATGGATGGTTGTGAGCCACCATGTGGTTGCTGGGATTTGAACTCAGGGCCTTCAAAAGAGCAATCTGTGCTCTTAAGCCCTGAGCCATCTCTTCAGCCCAAGATTTATTTATTTTATGTATATAAGTGTTTTGCCTGCATGTATGTCTGTACACTATATACATGCCTGGTACCCATAAGAGGTCAAGAAGAGGCCATCAGATCCCCTGGTTGTAAGCCACCATTTGGGTTCTGGGGATTGAACTTGAGTCTTCTGCACATGCTCTTAACCACTGCACAGGCTCCTTTTTTAAAGACAGGATCTCATGTAGCCCAGGCTGCCCTCAAACTCACTACCTACCCAAAGATGAACTTAAACTCTGGATATTCCTACCTCTACCTCCCAAACGCTGGGATTGTAGGTTTGTTCCCTAAAGCTGGGTTTATGCGATGCCGGGGATTGAACCCAGGACTTTGTACACGAGTGCTAATTAAGCACTCCACCCACTGAGCGACATCCCTGCTGTCTCCTTGAGCTCCCAGAGCAGGTTGAGAAGCTGGAGAAAGCGGGATGAGTTAGAACTCTGACAGCATCTTCGGGTACTTACAGGGGCTGCCAGGGCCCTCCCGGCCAGGCAAAGGAGAAAGAAGATCCAGGCCCTCATGATGCTGGGAACTCTGCAGGGGAAGAGAAGAGAAGATGAGTCAGCAAGAGAGGCTTCTTGAGTTAGACTTAGACAGGAATGTCAACCAAGATGTGTGATAACCTCTTGACAATGAGAAAGACGCCACCTTGTTTAGAGCTAAGACGCCCTTTGTACCTCCTTGTCCTACCTCTTCATGCAAAAAGCAGGCCTGGCCTGGAGCCTCCAAGGGAAACCCTGCAGCTGCAAGCAACAGCTGATGGAATTCATTTTTCTACTGCTTGACTCCCCGCCCCATCCCCAGTTTCCTTCTATTGAGGATAAAGGTACAGAGTTTTCTATATATGGTCATGAGATGAGATCTCCATTCTCAGTACATCAGTTTTGGCTTTTTTAAGTGATTGGACAAAGACAACAGGCTAAGAAGTCATGTTTGGGCTTTTGATGCCTCTTGTTCTAAGACTTTTGTTCCCTATTCCTTAACCTCACCCCATGCTCCCTATCCCCTCCCCACCCCCACATCCATGCTTTTCCTTCTCTTCCCCCTTCTCCCTCTTCCTCTCCCTCCTCCCAACTCCCTTTCCTCTTCCCCTCTCCTCTGCACTCCCTCCCCTGCAATGGGAGAAGTCAACAGGAATCCGAAACAATGAGACACACATTTAAAAGTCTGAGAGTCTGGGGTGCCAGGAAGGAACCTGAAGGATCAAGTTTCTGCCACCCTACCCCCAGGGACAGCATTCTTTGGATCCTCTAAGGAAATCTCCAGAGGTGTCCCTGTGTGGCAGAAGGGATGTCAGCTAAGATCTAGAACGTTCCCCTGATCATTTCCCAGATGTTGGACTCTGAACTCTCACCCTGTAGCCTGGAAGGGATCTTTGGAGCAGACCTCTGCTGAAGACTCAGGGACATGTGGTGGGGACATCTGCTTCCCGGTGCTAGCCAGACAGGCTTCTGTTACCAAACGGATCTAGAAAGTTCTTCCTAGATATGCATCCCTCAAGCTTGTGGTTTATCTTGTCTCTACAGCCACACAGAGCAAGCTGGCTCCCTCTGCCCCTTCAGAGCTTTCAGTCAGGGGCACAATTATGATACCTTCCTTATTGAGTCCCCAAGACTTCTCTCTCAGCGTCTCCAACCCTAGCTCCTCTTCAACTTTTTCAACTGACAAAGAAAGCTTGGTGATGGGAGATACCCTGGCAGCTCAGACAAAGCCACTGAGCTCAGATTCAATGTCCAGGGTTCTTATTCTACCTCGATATTGTCACCATCTCCACGTATGGGTTACATTCGTTCTTCTCTCTAAACCTTGGTTCCCCATCAGTCAACAGGGTCAGAGGAGGTAAGTTTGAGATGATTGACAGTGCTCTTTAGAATGCTTACAACAATGGTTGGAAGTGCAGCTGAAGAGCAGAGCCTATGCTAACTCTCAGTCCCTAACTCCAAACAAACACAAGAAAAGCAGGTCTTGGCATATCCCCTCCTACAGTACCCACATTTCCCCCTCAGACAATAGTATTTGGAAGAAATAAAGAAAAAAAAAAAAGCCAAGATCCCCAAACATCTTTGAGCGGAGGGTGAGGCACAGCAATATAGTATTTGGCTAGCATGCATGAGGCCCTGAGCTGACTCTACAGCACCACAGAACTTTTCAGACAAGACCTGAATAGCAAAACAGGCAACGTTGAGGAAGAGGCCATAACAATGTGTCCTGTGCTAGGCTAAACTGAAAAGAGCCTCATCTCCTATTTCATGGTGTGTCCATAAAGTAAAACTATAAGAAATCAAAGAAATTGATTTGGAAGTTTGGCATTGCTTCAAGACAGCCCCACCTGGCAGAAGGACCTAGTTCTCCCTTTCTAGGCAGTTTCTGGAACATTCTTTCCCCTCTCACAGTGGCTCACTTGTTTCCCTTCTTGCTTCTCTATTTGGAAAACACAGGTCTAGCATCCTCTGTGTGTGGCTTTGGGCAGATGGAATGGAAGAGGGGGCATCAATGAAGGGCTTGTCTGGGGTTGTTTGAAATGGAAAGATCAAAGTGTGCCTGGCAGCAGGAGCCCAAATGTCACCCAGGCCAGGCTTCAACAGCAGAGGAGTCAGAACTCTGGATCGATAGCCAGGCTAGGATATGTCATGGGCTTCGGGTTTGAGAGCTAGAGAGATGAGTCCCAAGGCTGGGTGCTTCATCTGGGCAGAAGGAGGGAACTGGGGTCTGGGAGACTGCCCTGCCCCCCATCGCTCTGCCTTCTCATTCTGCCCTGTCCTCAGGACCTACATCCTGGGGTGCTTCCTGGCCTTAAGCCCAGAGGCGGGGTGAAGGTAAGGAGAAAGGCAAGACGTACAAACTCTCAGGGGAAATGATCATTGTCCACATCTTTGCAGCTTTACCAATCCCAGAATTCTGTTCATCTAGATGTTAGGGTGAGCAGAGCGGGGAGCCCCTTAACTATTACATTCCCCGCCTGCCCATGAGACACATCTCTGAGGTTCTGTAACATACCTCTGGCCAAAGAGGCCAGAGTCTACCCTTCAGAGCTTGTTGGAGACCCAACAGTCAACCCAGGCACAAGGTTAAGACTCTGTCATCAGTACAAGGCAGCCATGAGCTTCCACACTCACTCCAGCATACTGGGGGAAACACACAAATATCCTCATTGATTTTACAAGCCAGCTTTCCAAGAAGGGCCTGAGGGCAGGTCTTTCTGCCCCATTGTACAGATGAGAAGACTGGAGCCTGGAAAGGAAGATCCATGCCTCTGACCAGCAGTCCAGCACTCGAGTGACAGGTATCTGCATGGTCTCTCAACTCTGTGTGATGTTTCTCTTGGCAGACACCTGCTCCTGCATAGTCATTAAGATGGTGCCCACTTGGGCCAACCTGGCCTGAGATGTAGGCAGGAGAAATGCCCTGGGCAGCGGGGGTTGGGGTGGGGGAAGTGGAGGTGTATTGCCTTTGGCTTTGTGACCGCCAACTGCAGACACCCCTGGTGCCCCCTTTCCCTGTTCCGTACATTGAGTCTCTTTCTTCTGCCTTTATTTGTTCTGGAGAGAGCTGAAAACTGAACCTGGGCTGCCAGGAGGACCTGAAGCAGAGGTTACTTGTCTAGCTCTTTGGATGGAAAGGATGGGATGGAAAAGTACAGCCAACCCCTAGCTCACTTCCCTTGAAACCTAAAGGGGCTCCTGGGAGTTCCCTGTGGACATGAAGGCGCCACTGAGTATCTAAACCCAGGGGCAACCTCAGAACTGTGGGCTTTTAGACAGCGTGGCTCAGGACCACAGACTCCTAGGATGACCTAACTCGGATGGAAAGCGTGTGGAGAAATGCAATCTGAGAGAGCTCCCTAAGGGTCTTGGGGGCTAGGCTAGCCTTGAACTTGATCTGTAGCCAAAGATGGTCTCAACCGCCAGATCCTCCTGCCTCCACCTCCCGAATGCTGGGCTTACAGGCCTGAATCACCATACCCAACTCTCTTTTATTTGGCTGGTTTGGGTGGGGTGAGATGAGGTCTCACTATGTAACCAAAGCTGGTCTCAAATTTGTGATCTTCCAGCCTCTGCTTCCTGAGCACTAGGCACCACTAGACCAGACCACAGGGGTTTACTGAGCCTTGAAATGCGGCCAGTGTGAAGGACTTGTTGAGAAAGCCTGCTCCAAAAGAGCAGTGTCCTTCAAAGCCCTCTGCACATCTTGGACTATGTTCTATGAGTAAAATGAAAAATAAACAACAAAAACAAGGATTGAAGGGAGAGCTCAGTTGATAAAGTTCTTGCTAGGCAAGCATGAAGACCTGAGTTCAAATCCCCAGGACTCATGTAAAACCCAATCGTGGCAGCACAAGCTTGAAACTCCAGCACTGGAGAGAGGCAGAAACAGGAGGGATCTAGGCCTTGCAGATCATCCAATCCTGCAGAACCAGCAAGATACAGGCCTGTGAAAGACTGTCTCAAAAACAAGGTGGACAGAGCCTGAGGAGTAACCTTTGAGGCTGACCTCTGGCTTCCACAAGCACACAAGCACACAAGCACACACACACACACACACACACACACACACACACACACAGAGAGAGAGACAGAGAGAGAGAGAGACAGAGAGACAGAGAGCAGTATAACCAGAGTGGAAGAATTGGGGTCAGAGAACATAGCATACTCCAATATCATAAGCCACCTTGAAATAGCTCTAGGTTCCCTCTAGAACAGCCAGGTACCCTCGGCAAGGAAGCCCCTAAGGTCCCTGACTATTCTGAACTCCTGGGTTTGCTCAGCATATCTTGGAGTGCCCCATCTCCCCTCTTGCCCCAGATTCTTTGTTTTTATTTTTATTTCTTGTTGGAAGGGACAAAGCTACGGGAAACGGTTAGAGTGTCACAGATGCTAAAACCTAGAATTGGTTCTGGGCAGCGTGGAGGAGGCTCCAGGCTTTGTGGCTGGACACAGCCCCACTGAAATTCCAGCATCTCCTAAAGTGCCACGTTTCACTTTGTCTAGACTGGGCTGGAGGAGTTCCTGCTGCCTCCGCACCCTCTAGACCACGTGACTGGGTCCTGCTGGCAGCCCAGGCTGAGTTTTCAACCCTCTCTAGAACAAATAAAGGCAGAAGGAGGGGACTCAATGTACAGCCATCCCTGTTGCATCAGGAGTAACCACAAATGGAAGGGATAAGAAACATCAAAGTATCCAAGATGTAACATCTGGAAAGGACTAAGGGATTCCAAAGGTAGTGGATCCATAGCATGCCAACCTTCCTACACCACTCTTGTGTATGTGGCAGACATTACTAATCAATCATATTATCTTTCTCCTTAAAGTCTGGCGTGACATCAGAATTTTGAACACCATTCTGACAGCCACTACTAGTAGGCCACGTGATAGTTCTTTACTATGCCTACACTTTAGACAAAAAACTCACAGCTTAAAGAAAATAGCTCACTCAAATTCCTTGGGCAAGGTGGTTTCTGTGCCAAAGACTCAGAAATATCTAAACTTTTACTGTGATTGCCACAAGCAGCACAGGATGATCCAGAGAGATACTTTAAATCAGGTTCCTGGAAGGACAAAGCTGCTATCTCTGTTCACGGATTCCCTACTAGATATCTATGGCTAGGGAGGTGAGAGCAAAGCCAATTTGCTGCCAGACACACCCCTAGTCAAGCCAGAGGGCTGTTTCTTTAACAGCGTCTGATAAGTCACCATTTGCTGGCCCTGGCCTTGTTGCAACCCAGCTGTCGCAGGAGTCGCAAACAAGGCTGGGAAGGAGCAGTATCCACACTACAGTAGGGCAAAGGTAGCTTCCTCCATCCCCAGGGATGGCTGAAAGCTGGTACCAGCTTCCTCTTCTGTCAGTTTAAGTTGAAGGGTAGCTAAGGAGGGGCCAGTGGAAAACAACTGAGAAACCGCTCATACATAAGCCACGTTAGTTGGGTCTTAGGCCATGTAAGCTGGGATAGAGCAGAAAAGGGAGGGAGGAAGTGTTGTTAACCATGTATTAAGGATGATTTAGGACCTACGGAGCAAGGTCAGCTCCAACTGACCAAAACCTGACAAGGTTCCAAAGATCTGGAGGCTCGGTGCAGGCACCAACCAGCCTGCTGAGTAAGCTCCAGGGAGCTACTTTCCCTTTCTGAGTTGCAACATTTGTATCTTGGAAATAAAAGGCATTCATGTACCTGTGTCGGGGTGGTGGTGTGGGAGGGATGTTTGTGTGTGTGTGTGTGTGTGTGTGTGAGAGAGAGAGAGAGAGAGAGAGAGAGAGAGAGAGAGAGAGAGAGAAAGAGAGAGAGAGAGAGAGAGAGAGAGAGAGAGAGAGAGAGAGACAGACAGAGGCAGAAACAGAGAGATGGAAGGAAAGGTGTCTTCAGTGACCGATAGTATATTTAAAGGTTTGCATCCTTGATGGTTTGTCTGTATAGATGACAAATGGCCAGATTTGTCATCTGCTAGTAGGTGAGGATTGGAGTTTTCATACTCACAAGATGTACCTGGGGGAAGGGAATGGTAGCTGGAGAAATGACTCAGCCATTAAGAGTGCTTACAGCTGCCGGGTGTGGTGGCGCACGCCTTTAATCCCAGCACTTGGGAGGCAGAGGCAGGCGGATTTCTGAGTTCGAGGCCAGCCTGGTCTACAAAGTGAGTTCCAGGACAGCCAGAGCAATACAGAGAAATCCTGTCTCGAAAAACCAAAAAAAAAAAAAAAAAAAAAAAAAGAGTGCTTACAGCTTTATCAGAGACTGCCACGTTCAGTTTCCAGCACCCAAGTTGGGCAGCTTACAGCCACCTGTATGTAACTCTAGATCTAGAGACTTAGATGCCCCCTCCTGACCTCTGAAGGCATCCACATGCATTGTGCTTATATATACATATATTCACATAAATAAAACCTGGTTGTTGTTATTGTTGTTGTTTTGTTTTGTTTTGAAACATGGTTTCTCTGTGTAGCCCTGGCTGTGCTGGAACTTGCTCTGTAGGCCAGGCCGGCCTCAAACTCACCGAGATCTGCCCTCCTCTGCTGGGATTAAAAGTGTGTGCCACCACCACCCAGCTCAAATTAAAAAAAATATATTGTTAAAATATTTTTTAAGATGTACTTAAAGAATCTCTCTCCCTCTGTGTGGTGTGTGTGCGTGTACATGCGTGCGTGTGTGAGAATATCACTGGAAAAAGAATGTGAGGGTGTGGCCACATCCTGCACTTATTTTTAGCTAGGCTGGTGGTAAAATCTACATATTTAAACTCTGTGCCCCATGTGTTCGCATTTGCCAGTTTATCTCCCCAGACTCATCTGCTGGCCTAAAAGACTTCCACAGGCAAACATGCTTTGCCTCGTATCCTCTGCTGCTTAAAGCTTATTTTCAACACGGAAAGCTGCCGCTGGAAATAGCAAGCCCAGCTGTGCATTGGGCTGCAGAGCCCACAGCTGGATTGAGGATAGTGCCTCCCGAGCCTTCTTCCTATTTCCTCTCCTAAATCAAGAAAGGAGGCTGCTGTTAAACATGCAGGATGCTGCTCCTTCTAAGGAAACCAGTGACTGGGACTGGGTTCATTCAGAGAACATCTAGCTCAGATCATCCCCACCTGACAGATTGGGAAACTGAGGCTAAGACAGGTTAGCGTCTTTCCCAATGTCACCATTGAGCTGTAACCCATGCTTTTGACCAATACCCTCCCTCTCTTCCTTCCTTCCTTCCTTCCTTCCTTCCTTCCTTCCTTCCTTCCTTCCATGTCTGTGTGTGATGTATATATGGTGTGTGTGTGTGTGTGTGTGTGTGTGTGTGTGTGTGTGTGTATGTGTGTAAGCCAGAAGTCAATGTCTTTTTCAGTTGTTCTTTACCTTTTCTTTGTTTTTCTGAGACAAGATCTTTCTCCAAATCCCTCAGTAGTCTGGAATTCACTTATATAGACCAGGCTGGTCTCTACCTCCCAAAGACCAGCCTGCCTCTCCCTCCTAAGTGCTGAGATTAAAGGCGAGTGCCACTAAACCCCACTACCTTATATTTTGAGACAGGGTCTCTTACTAACCCGAAGCTAATGAGTCAGCCAAGTGAGCTCTACAGACTGGCCTGTTTCTGGTAGCACTGGGATTAGAGACATGGGTCACCACACCTGGCTCCCCAGGTGGGGGGTAAGGAAAAAACCTGGCGTCCTCAGGCTGATGCAGCAAGCACTTGATCACCAGTCTTTCTCTAGGGGAGGATGCATTACTCTTGAGAAACTGACAAGAAGATCCCCCAAATTGAAATGAATTTAAGCAATGTATTTTTAAAAATATTCCTGTCACCACTTTTTACTAAGAAGATGTTCTCTGGACCCCAAATGTTGGAGCAGCCAGAAGAAAAAGGACTTTGAACAATCCCCTTTGTGCTAAGAATCTTAGTCTCTTTAGAAGGGAGTGAGGTTGCAAAGTGCTCCCCCAGGGCATGCTTTAGCCCGTTTCATCCTGCCCCTTCTCCGAGGGACTGCTGCTTTTACCCGAAATAGGGAGGAAACCGGAGTTCCGGAAGACAGATTAGTTCAAGGCCAAATGACACTAAGCACAGATCCAAACCCTCTGTCCTGCAAAGGGCAGATCTAGCGAGGCTTATCACAGTCCTGGGGGCCCTGGGACGTGGGAAATGGGGACAGGGCAAGAGTTTGCTGTGGTCCTTGTATCTGGGGCAGGGGTGAGGTGCGGTGGCGGCAGCCGTGGCAGCGGTTTGGGGGGACTGGAACCTAAAGGTCCCTGAGCGTTCCCAGAGTCCCCTCCCAGCCAGTACGCAGAGACCCTAGGGTGGGGGGGTGGGGGAGGTTGCCGTGGCAACTCGCATTCCTCTCGGAGTGAGTCACGGGAGAGAAGAGCCTCTTGGTGGGTGGGGCTTGGAGAAAGTTTCAAAAGCTGACTCCTTCTCCCAGAGCCACCCCACCCCCTCCCCCTCCCTCAGTGCCGCTCTGTCGATGTGGCAGCCGATGGCTAAGTTAACCAGAGTTAACTCTTCCCTCAACCACTTCTTTCAGGTTTAATCCTTGGCAAATACAAATTTGTTTCTATTTCCGAATTACACCTTACACCGTCACACCATTCTGGGGGTCTGCATCTGTTTGGGAATATCTTAAACCTAAAAGCTGTGGACACCCATCATCTCTTAAACACAAACAGAAACACTCATGCACGCGCACTCACATACACACACTAATTCCAGAGACTCTTTGAAGTTGCTTATTCGTAGACCACTTTATAGGCTCAATTAAGTGACCCTGCTTGGGAAGTCTTAGGGGAATTCGGGTACCCCAAAAGCTATCCCTCTTCCTTAGGACAGGAAGGCTACACTCAGGGGAGATGGCTATGTGAGATCGCCCACAAATTGCCTAAAGCTTGTTACCTCATGTAGGGTCCGCATCTCACTCCACTCCCTACACTAGGAAGGTTCTAGAAACTTAAAAGAGTTGTCAGTGGAGACACTCCCTCCCTGCAGGTGTGCTGTCTGTCCCTGAGGCAGATGCCTGATACCTGTTTGTCCCCCTTAGGTGAGGCTTATTTCCAGCCATTCTAGGAGTCACAGGAAGTTTACAGAACAGCTTGGAGCAGACAAGCTTTCAACAGGCTGAGTCTTGGATAGATTCAGTAGTAGCAAGAAAAGTGTCCTGGAGCTATATCTCTCTGTCTCCCTCCTCCCCATCACACCCTCCTCCCTGTCGTCTCTGGATTGTATCAAATTGTTGGCTTTCTCAGATGTCTAGATACGGTAGAAGCAATGTTAATGCCAGTGATGACCACCTCTCAGAATTAGGCTGGGAACAATGGCAACCCCAGGCTGGGAGAGACAATGGCATTTCAGACTGACTGAAATGCCACGGGGTGATGGGGTGGGGGTGGACAGAGATTGAAGGGACCAGAGCCTTCCCAGAGGAACTGACTAAAGGGAATGTCTTGCCTTGGCTGTTTACAGATCTGTTTATCCTTCTTGCAAAGTCCCATTTGGACAACAGTGCTCTGACCCAGAACTGGATGTCTGTTCTCCCAGAATAGGAAGCCAGACCCAACAGGCTGCCAGCCAGATTTTCTCTGGGTTGGCAGTCATGATGGGCAAATGAGGATCGGATTCTCAGAAAAGGAGGCAGCTGCCTCCGAGGGTGACAGAGGACAGACCAGTAGCCTCTGCCACCAGAGAACACAGAGAAAGCGGTCCCCGCAAACCATGGCTATTTTCTGCAGTGCTACAGAGACAACAAGTTCCCCTGTGAGTGAGCAACAGGTTTCCAGCTCACCTCCCCCTGAGACTGGTCATGGGGATGGGGCAGAGAGGAGATGATGAAGCTTACAGAAGGGCAGGGGCTGACAGGGAGGTGCATACCTCGGCACAGGCAGGCAGGCAGGCAGGCAGGCAGGCAGGCGGCAGAAGAGTTCTGGCGGTCTGAAGGGCTGCAGGAATGTGGAGGGGTTTAGAGGCGAGCAGCAGGAAGCCTCTTGGAGCTCTGGGCAGGGTCTGTCTCACCCTCCGCCTCCACTCAAAGGCCCTCCTCCTCCTCTGTCTCCTCCTTCCCCTGGCCTGCCTCCCCCTTCTCCCCAGAACCAAAGCTGTCTTTTCTTTCTCCCTTCCTTGCCTTGTGGTAGGCTGTGTGCTACCCAGACACCCTGGCCCCACCTGTCTCATCTGTTCTGGGGCTCCTGCCTAAACAGACATGAGGGTCAGGGCTGGAACAGCTGCTGGAATCACCTAGAACAGGCCAGGCCTTGTTCAGAGCCGAGGCTGCTGACTGAAGAGTCCTAGACATTAACCGAGAGAAGAGAGAGAGAGAGAGAGTCACAGAGGCACGGCTAAGCCCCTTGTCCTACTTTACACACAGCCAGCGAGTGAACTTGCCTGAGCACTCTCTTGGGCTTAGCAATGTACAGCAAGGCAGAGAGTGCACGCTGGCATGGCAGTGGGGGAGCAAAAGTACCCAGTTTTCTCAGTGCCAACAAAACAAGCTGCCACTGGTGATACTGGTGGCATCATCCTTGATAACGAGGCGAAGTCCCCTCTAGGTCTAGTGGCACCAACCACGGGTACGTGAAGGATTAGAACTAAGCTGGAAGACTTGCGCTGTCAGTACCTGACAAACTCAGAGCAATAATACTGATAGTCAGATCAGAAGCAATAGCAGGGTTGGTGGGGAAGCCACAGGCCTTTCATTTAGGTGTTGTTTGGTTTTGGAAGAGGTCGCACGTAGCCTGGGCTGACCACTCACTATGTAGCTGAGGATGACCTTGAACTATTGATCTTCCTACTTCTATCTACTTCCAGGGTGCTAGGATTACATGTGTGTGCTACCTACCATGACTATTTTATTTAGTGCTGAGGATTGACCTCGGGGCCGGGGGGGGGGCAGGGGGGGGTGTTAATGATTGTTAAGCAAGCATGCTACCAATGAAGCTGCATTTGCAGCCCAGACAGACACACCAGAAGAGGACATCGGACCCCATTACAGATGGTTGTGTGCCACCATGTGGTCGCTGGGAATTGAACTCAGGACCTCTGGAAGAGCAGTCAGTGCTCTTACCCGCTGAGCCATCTCTCCGGTCCCAAGAGGCCATTTTAATAACAGGGGCACAGGCTCACGCAGGGCAAACAGCTTACCCAGTAACACCTGACCAAAAGTGGTCTGAGAACGCTGAGTCTACATTTCAGCCCCACTCTTCTTTGGGGAACATGGACACTCCTCATCTATGCAGCAGCTCTTGACTGAACATTTTGGGCCTGCCTACCTGGGGAGGTACCAGAATAGACGTGGTGGCAGGAGTTTGGGGTGTGGCTAAAGGGATGCACCTCATGTGCAGAACCACTTCCTCAGTGATGCAGACCCCAAGGCTTCTCCCAGGGGGTCAGATCAGCAGAAACTTCCTGAAAGCGTAGATATCGAAGCAGCCATTGAGTTTGGATAACAGGGGACTGGAGAAGGTAAAAGAACAGTCTAGAGATAAGCTTATACACACCAGGATCCCTGCCTTCCCTGCCACGCCCTCATCTACCACACTCCTCCTGCTCTCCAGCCAAAGCAGTTTGGACTGGACCTTTCCTGAGCCTGGACCTTTCTCATCCTTCAGAACTCTATTCTAATGTCACCTCCTTAGATAAGCCCTCCTTGTCCACTCAACATATAAGTCTCCTTGCCTCTCTCACAGGAAGTAGACACCTCAACATCATCTCCCTCCCTCCCATACCGTATAGCACCATCTGCTGCCTTCCCTTGACAAGCAGCCCAGGAAAATGGGGGCTTTCATGCATCTGTCCGAAAGGTTTTTAGTTAGTTTTGCTTTGTTTGTAATCAGTGAGTGGCCTTCCACTATCCCGCCTGAAGAAAACAGAAGGGACTCTTTTCTTAGGGTTCCAGTCTGGGACAGAGACCCTCAGACCTCCTGAGTACCCGCACATTTTTCTGCAGAGAAGAGTTATGGCTTCCTTCAGGTTCTCTCTCCAAAGGGCCTGTGAAGAATCCTAAGGAGACTTTTGCACCTACATAAGACTCCTGAGTCTTCTCCTTGATCCAACAACTGGGAGCTTTAGGCCACCAAATTTGGGGTTCCAATAGACTCCCTAAGCATCTGCTCTGCCCATAGGACCGATGTCTATTTCCACAGGATTGCTTACTGCAGCTCTGGGCATTGAGGAGACTTAAATTAACTGAAGCCTCGTGCTTCAAACTAAGCAAAAAGAACTATACCTAGTACAGACTTTGGGTCATACCAAAGTTAGACCAAAGATAGAACAAGTTCACTTGGAGTGCAAGAGTTGGAAACCTGTTTGGGGCTGGGGATGCAGTTTGTGGGAATGCTACTGACGGTTCCTGGGAGGACAGAGATCCAGAATCTCACCGGCCAGCCAGGTGGCTCAGCAGGTAAAGATGCTTGTCACCAAGCATGAGAAGCTGAGTCCTAATCCGAAGCCCACACAGAGGAAGGGAAGACCCTACAGCTGCTGCAAGCTGTTCTTTTTCTCCTCCCCCCCCTCCCCCGGTTTACCCACTGTGGTGTTCTCACTCCACCCCCTGCCACAAACACACAAACAAATAAGAGGAAAAAAAGAGAATGATTGAAGTCCCCAGAGGATTTGAATTTAGAATTAAAGCATGCCAAGGCGCAGAAGTCCTGCAGAAAGACTGACCCTGATCATGACAGGGGACAGAAGAGAGGGCTGGGCCTCCTGCCTCACTCGGGGCTTCCCAGGGAGGGAAGGAAGAGGCAAAGGAAGCCTGGTTGAGCTCCCTATCTGCCACTAAGTCTCCAACAACACTAGAACACCTCGAAACCCTTTAATCTACAAAGTAAATCTGTGCTCATTCCTAGCCCTGTCTCAGCTACATATATTTTTCATTGGAGAACTGGAAGAAGCAGTTGAATAGCATTTCTTAAACACATGCTTTGGACCAAGCAATGAACCAAGTTGTTTTACATAGATTTTCTGATGACCCTTACAAAATGGGAACTCTCTCTCTCTCTCTCTGTGTGTGTGTGTGTGTGTGTGTGTGTGTGTGTGTCTCGAAGAGGTCAGAAAAAGGTGTTCGATTTCCCCTAGTGATGGACTTACCAGTGCTTGTGAGCTTCCCAACATGGGTCCTGGGAATCAAACTTGGGTCCTTTACAAAATCAGCAAGGACTCTTAACTACACAGCCACTTCTCCAAACCTCTGGACCTGGTTTTCATCTTGCAAAATGGCAAGTCATGGTCCTGAGGTCCTTGCTCTTGGGCCGCACCCCTCCAGCTCCCTCTGTCTTGCACCAGCTGTGTCCTTCTAGCCCACTCCTTGGGTGTGTCCCTGCATATGGCTTCCAGCTCCCTGGGACTATTTTATGCAATGCTGAGGACTGAAACCAGGGCTTCCTACAAGCTACATGAGCATCTTGCCTAGTGAGCTACATCCCCAACCTGCTTCCCTCTGCCTTCTGTGTGCCTCACTCCCCACCTCTACTTCTTTTTTTATTTTATTTTATTTTATTTTATTTTATTTTATTTTATTTTATTTTATTTTATTGGTTTTTTGAGACAGGATTTCTCTGTGTAGCCCTGTCTGTCCTGGAACTCACTTTGTAGACCAGGCTGGCCTCAAACTCAAAAATTCGTCTGCCTCTGCCTCCCAAGTGCTGGGATTAAAGGCGTGCACCACCACTGCCCAGCCCCACCTCTACTTCTGCCTCCAGTTCTTTGGTTTTGATTTTCCTGCCTCCATCTTGTAAGGACGCATAGCGACATTACATCACCTCAATTATTTATTTATTTTTGGTTCCACCTCAAAATTCCCAATCTACAAAGTTCAACCCTGCCCCCATCTCACTGAATGGCTAAGATATAGAGGCTTCTGAGGCCAACTGGACAATGTGGATCACAAAACCTGGGGCCTTGATATCCTAGCCCAGACTGAGTTGGTGCCAGCTCGGCCTGCTCCAGATACAGGGGGCCGGATCATGTATCACAGCCTTCGTGGCTTTGCCCTCTGTGTATTTGGCTCAGAGCCAAGGCTGCTAGGCTCACAAGGCCAGGCACACACCAGACAGACTCAGCCCATTGCTTTGTTACTGCATCTTTCTCCAGTCAGATCTTCCCATTGGCCAGGGGACACAAAGATCTCATTGTCATTCAGTCCTTGGTCCCCTGGGCACATAGGCTACTCATCAGGGCAAGGCCAAGCACATCGGAGGATGAAATTTGACTTCAATTTGACTTCAACCCTTCCTTCCTCTCACCACACTCCCCCGTGCAGCTGGGAACTCTCCCTCAGTGCTATGCAATCTATAAAGGACTTTTCTCTTCTGGCCTGGTTGAGTGGTGGATTGATTTGATCTCTAGGTAGAGAAGCTGGGATTCTCTAGGACTAGCTTGGCTGAGGCAGACAGAAGGCAGTGCAAGAGAATGATATCAGGGCTGGCTTTGCAGTCAGAACTTTCAGCTTGAGCCTGGACGAGTTATTTAATTCTGAATAAGAGGAGGCGTGTTACTTAACCTCCAGCCTCATTTTCCCCAAATGCAAACTGTACCCCTCGCTTGTTATGAAGTTCTTGTGAATATTAAACACGAGATGCGTTTGGCTCACTGCCAAATGCCACGAGCACTCCATAAATGTTAATAATCTTCTTTTAGATTCATTTACTTTTTAATTACATTTACATGATAAACTCTTGGAGGCCAGAAGAGGTGCTGGACACCCCCCCACCCCCAGGGCTAGAGTCATAAGTGGTGGCAAGATACCTGATGTGAGCATTGGGAACCAAGTCTGGTCCTGCTGTGGATATGGACAAGTACTCTATTTGCTAGAGATTCATAGGGGCAGAGCTGTAGCTCATTTGGTCAAGTGGTGGCTTAGCAATCACAAGCTCTCCAGCACTGCGTAAAGCCGGGCCTGGTGGTACATGACTGTCACTCCATCATTTGGGAAGATGAAAGACAGAAGCTCAAGATGTGAATGCTAGGGTTCATGTTAGAACTCTGTGGCACTTTTAGCTTTCTTCCTTCAGAGCCTGTACCCATGTCTTTGGGGTCCAGTCTCCGCTCTGGCCTGCACTGTCTTTGCCTTCTGGTGCTCTGGGCCTAAATGGAGAAACTAGGTGGTAGATTGGTTCTGCCTTTCCCAATCCTGCTCTGTAATAGTCTAGCTGCTGGTCGCAGGCCAGGAACATTCACAGGCAGGCACCAATTTTCTGAACCCCACAGGCCTGGAACTCCTTTCTAAAGGGAAGAGGAGAGCCGGGAAGCCCAGCCCTAAGACGTGGCAGCTTTACAGGGCCCCTGACGTGGCCCACAAACCAAACCTCTTGTCAGTTTTAGTGGCTGTGTGGGAAGCCAGGAATGAGGAGGGCTAGTCAGGCTGGGACGTGGCAACCCAGCCCATGACTCTGCTACCTGGCCCAGAGGCAGCCTGGAGACTCCATGCATCTCCTGAGGATCTCACATGCCCCAAAGAAGGATCTGCTCTGCTTCCCTAGAGAAGGCAGCCCCAGTGAAAGGAACTGTCTGCCGACAGTGCCCTGCTGTGCTGCACCCCCACTCCCGGTCCCTGGAACCCCCTCACAGGCTCTAAGATTCTCTATTAGTGGCTTGCTCAGGGTCTGTGAAGTCCTAGAAATGGGGGGGGGTAGAGGGGGAAGGTTTCCAGGACTCCAGCCTCTACCCCCCACCCCCGCCCCCACTTCCACAGAGCACCGTTGTGACCTGGTTGACAAATCAAATTTTTTTGCTAAAGATTTCACATCTGAAACTGATCTTATTTCTTGAAAATAAAATTTGAGGGGCTGAAGAGCTGGCTCTGCAGTTAAGAGCGCTTGCACCTGTAGCAGAGGATCCAGTTCTTAGCACTCACATCAGGAGGTTCACAACTACCTGTAACTCTAGCTCCAAGAGACCCAAAGCTCTTCTGGCCTCTGAGGGCACCTGCATGCATGCTTAGTGCACACACACACACACACACACACACACACACACACACACCTTACTATTATAAAAAAAGAAAAAAAAATGAGGCCAAGCATGACAGACTATGCCTATAATCCCAGCACTCGGGAGGATGAAGCAGGAGGATTGCAAGTTTGACGACAGCCTGGTTTATATAATAATTCCAAGCATTTTTTTTTCAGAGTGAGAGTCTGTCTGTTTTCAGAGTGAGAGTCTAGTTTCTCTGGATGCCTTCAGTACCATCAGCACAGGCTGTACAGGGTCGAGTAGTCACAAGAAGTGTGTGTGCTATCAACCCTGAAACCCGGTGTCCTCACCCAGAGACTTGTCCTTTCTCCCTTCTCAAAAGGTTTTCTCTTCAAACAAAACCCACTTGCAGGAGAAAGCTCCCTTGGGGTCAACACTGAGAAACCGGAGTCTCCTTTCACTAAGGGAGCCCAGTCTCCCAACCCCCCACCCCACCCCGCTGCCGCCACTCCACCGCCACCCCTTTCATTGTCTTCAGAAAGAAGAGACAGCATCAAATCTGGATATCTGGGGTTTGCTCTTTTGATCTGGACCCAGACTCTCATGCTGCAGTTCTGACTGGCCTGGAATTTGCCATCTTCCCTGTGCAGCCACCGGCGTGGAGTTCTGGGATCACGCCCTGCAGCCTGGGGTTAAAACAGCCCGCCGCCTTCTTCTCACTCCAAGACTCGTCCCTCCTCCTTCCTGTCCTTCTTAGTCTTTGATTTCTGTTTGCTTTTACCATTTTAATTTATTATCGTTATATTTCTTTAGAGGCAGGGTTCTATAGCGCTCTTTTAGAGGTACAAGGGTAACTAGTGTGAGTTGGCTCTCTTTTTACCACTCAGGTCCCAGGAATCAAACTTAGGTTGCCAGCCTTGGTGGCAAGCACCTTCACTTGCTCTGCCATCTGACTGTTTTCTCAGCCTTTAGGAAGAGCGCTGGATGAGAAGCTGAGAGACCCGAGCGCCTCACTGGTCAGAATAACATGGGCAGGCCACTTCCAGCCTCTGACCTTAGTTTTCTCATATTGAAGATGAGAGTGTCAGTTTCATTCAGACTTTGTCAACACTAGGAAACGAGGGCCAAGGTAATAACCCCAGCTCCGTCTTTCCTTTGTGTCCCCAGTGGTGGTTGTCACTTTGCTATTTTAATTGTAAATGGGAGTCTACAGCCAATATGGTGTCTGAAAACAATCAAACCCTTTAGAAATGCCTTTACCCCTTAGAAGGTACTGTTCTTTTAGATAGGGTTTCACTATGTAGGTAGCCTTGACTGACCTGGAACTTGCTACATAAAAAAGGTTGGCCTAACCAGTACCCCCAGAGCTCGTGCCTCTAGCTGCATATGTAGCAGAAGATGGCCTAGTTGGTCATCATTGGGAAGAGAGGCCCCTTGGTCTTGCAAACTTTATATGCCCCAGTACAGGGGAAACACCAGGGCAAAGAAGTGGGAGTGGGTGGGTAGGGGAGCAGTGGATGGGAGGGTATAGGGGACTTTCGGGATAGCATTTGAAATGTAAATGAAGTAAATACCTAATAAAAAAATGGAAAAAGAAGAAGAAGAAGAAGAAGAAGAAGAAGAAGAAGAAGAAGAAGGAGAAGGAGAAGGAGAAGGAGAAGGAGAAGGAGAAGGAGAAGGAGAAGGAGAAGGAGAAGGAGAAGGAGAAGGAGAAGGAGAAAAGGTTGGCTTCAACCTTCAACATTAGAGATCTGCCTTCCTCTGCCTCCCAAATTCTGGGGACAAAGGTTGTGACACCACACTTATCTCAGAAGTGTCTTTTTCTTTTCTTTCTTTTCTTTCTTTCTTTCTTTCTTTCTTTCTTTCTTTCTTTCTTTCTTTCTTTCTTTCTTTCTTCCTTCCTTCCTTCCTTCCTTCCTTTCTCTCTCTCTCTTTCTTTCCTTCTTTCTTTCTTTTCTTTTTTAGATTTATTTATTTATTATATGTACGTACACTGTAGCTGTCTTCAGACACCCCAGAAGAGGGCATCAGATCTCGTTATGGATGGCTGTGAGCCACCATATGGTTGCTGGAATTTGAACTCAGGACCTTCGGAGGAGCAGTCAGTGCTCTTAACCACTGAGCCATCTCTCCAGCCCCCATGTCTTTCTATAAAAGGATTGAAGATTGAACCCAGAGCTTTGAGCGTGCTAGCCAAGTGATCTTCCACCAGGATATACTCTCAGCCATCTTTCAGATTTTTAAAGTCAATGTTTGCCTTTCTTCCTTTTTGTCTGTCTGTCTGTCTCTCTCTCTCTCTCATCCTGAATCCCTCAGTCAGTGCTCAGTGGGCGTCTCCGCTGGCAGAGCTCTGAGATTCTTTACCTCACGGCCCCAAAACTCTCAGAGATCTGGATCGTCGTCTCCGGAGTGGCCTTTTGCTTGCCACATGGCCTAAGATTCCAGAACAGTGAGTGATCCTGGATGCTGGCCAGATTCTAGCCTGATATCCCATCTGGTCCCAGGCTGTCTCCAGCCCCTCCCCTCCCCCACTGAGGGCCCGCCTCCCTAGCCCCATCCCCAGTTGAGTTATTCTCCTGATTCAGACATTTTTTCAGTGTGAAATCACCTCCGCTCCAGCTAGCTGAAGCCGGGAGCAAGCCGCTGCCCACTGCAGTGGCTCTAAGCCCTCCCTTCCACTGCCACGTCCCCACACCCTCCTCTCCTCCAGGCCCTCAGAATTTCCCTTAGATTTCTTCCAGCTTTACAGAGAAACCCAGAGAGGCCACAGCAAGCGGGGTGGAGCCCTGTTTATTTCACCCATAGCTCCTGCTACAGACCCTGGGCATAGTCCACCCCTGAGTGAGGCTATCAGTAGAATTTGTTAAATCAAGGCAGAGACAGAGTGAAAGTCCCAGAAAGTGAAGAGAAGAGACACAGGCAGAGATGCATCGAAGTGGAGAGACAGAAAGACCTAACCTACACCATAGACAAAGAGGCAGAGCATGATAGTGGTCAAAGGTCGATCCAGTGACCTCTAAACTGGACTGAAGAATGGTTCCCGGCTTATTCAGGCACTATCTTTGCTTAGTGGTTATCTTTGCTGAATTTGTTGTTCACTACTGATTATGGCCCCGATTCTAAAGTTACTTGTTAACCCATTGATTTCCGTCCAGTGATACAAAAGTCACCGGAGATTACAATCTGACTTCTTTGTTTGACACTAACCAATATCTCATATGACCTAACAGCATCGGCTTTCCCAGCATTGGATCATTCACTCACTGCCTATCTGCACACAGGCTCTCCTAGAATTCCCTTGGAACCAAATATATTATTTGGTAGTTTCTCCTCCTCCCCCTCCCCCTTCCCTCTTCCTCCCCTTCTCCTCCTCCTCCTTCTTTGTGAAGTAATAATAATAACAACAGCAATAATAACAATAATACTTTCTGAGAGAGAATCTGTTGTAGCCTAGGCCAGTCTTCAGTTCTCTCTCTTTTTTTTTTTTCCGAGACAGGGTTTCTCTGTGTAGCCTTGGCTGTCCTGGAACTCACTCTGTAGACCAGGCTGGCCTCGAACTCAGAGATCCGCCTGCCTCTGCCTCCCGAGTGCTGATATCAAAGGTGTGTGCCACTACATCTGGCTTTCAGTTCTCTTTGTAGCCCAGGATGATTTTGATTTCCTGATTCTCCTGCCTCTACCTCCCAAGTGCTAGAAGTAAAGGTGTGAATTGCTCTGCTCTGCTCTGGCCAGCATCTCTACAGGAGACGGTGTCCCCCAAAGCTGAAAAAACAAACAAACAAACAAACAAATAAACAAGCAAAACCCTTCCTACTAAGCTAGTCTTACATCTGTGGTGGTCTGTTGGGGGACCCTACAGTGGCCTACACTTGAAAGCCTGAGGCAGGAGACTGGAAGCGCAACATAAATAAAGGCAGAGGAATTGAGGCCTTGACAACCCTAAGTAGAAAACTTGTGAGACACACACACACATACACACACATGCACGCACATGCACACGCACACACATACGCACACACCTATGCACAAATGCACATGCACTTATTTAAAAATGTAATAACAACTTAAAAGTAGCAATAAATGAGATTGGAGAGAACAACTCAGTGACACAGTATGAGCTTAGCTGGGAAATTGGTCTCCTGCTTTTCCAGAGCTGAGGATCGAACCCAGGACCTTGCCTTTTCTAGGCAGGCACGCTCCCATTGAGTTAAACCTCCAATCTCAGAGAAGTGTCTTGAGGGCAGGGACAGGGTTGCTACATCTAAGCCTCTGGTGCTCTCTGCATCTGACCCTGACACCCAGAAGTGCTGCTTATTTATGTAAGAGGCAGGAAGTTAGAGGGGACAGAGAAGAGGCAAAGACAGAGATGGCCATCCAGACACACAACAGGGACAGACCCTCTGACCTTTTGGGACTGATGTTTGAGACCAGGGAGACAGAAAGTCAAAGAGAGTAAGGATGGAGACCCTCCAGAGTAACCCAGGGCTTAGCCAGAGGCAAGCTGTTTCTCTTCAAGAGAGAGAAACTCAGCTTCTCTCTCCAGGTCCTCAAAGCCCAGTGTAGCCTGGCCCCAGCCCACACACCTCAAAGGCCCATCCGCTTGGTTCTACTGTTACTCTAACTAGGTCTTCACAGACAAGTCGCCCTTCCTCTTCTCAACCCAGCTTTGCTGATGTTGAGACAGGGTTTCAACAAGTAGCCCACGTACCCTCTAACTTCCAACCCTCCTAATCTTGGAAAGACTCATGGTAGTCAGCCCCCAGCCCCGACATACCATTTCTATTCTCCTACCCTGAGCTATTGTCTTCGTAGCACCCATCACAAAGACACAATTATCTCTTACGTTTATTGACTGTTACTCCCTCTCAGAATCTGGACCATTGTCTGCCTTAGTAACCAGGGTGATCTTTCTTGGCTGGGATTGTTCTCTAATCACGAATTTAGGTTATGGGGCTGGGCCTGGCGACTGTTCTGGTTTTTCTGTCGCTGTGATAGAACACTGGCCAAATGCAACCTGGGAGAAAAGGACTTATTTCACCTTTTTCTTCCAAGTAAGAATCTGTCGTGGAGGGATGGCAAGGCAAAAACCTAGAGGCAGGACCCAAAACAGAGACCATGGAGGATCCTGCTTACCAACTTGCTCCTTGTGGCTTGCTTAGCCTGTCTTCTTATACAGGTGTGACACTACACACAGAGAGCGAGGCCCTCCCACATCGATCATTAATCAAGAAAACACCCCACAGGCCAATCTAATGGAGGTGATTCCTCAAGTGATGTTCTTTTCTTCCCAGGTGACTGAAATCCAGTGCTTGGCGGGGTGGGGGAGGGCAGAGGTACAGCATGGAGGAGGTATCTCTAGTTCCAGGCCAGCTTGAGCCACATGGCAAGTTCCTGGAGAGCGTGAGAACAGAAAGAAATTTTTATTGTATTTCTTTTGTCATATAAGAAGATTTGTGCCAGGCGGTGATGGCGCACGCCTTTAATCCCAGCACTTGGGAGGCAGAGGCAGTCGGATTTCTGAGTTCGAGGCCAGCCTGGCCTACAAAGTGAGTTTCAGGACAGCCAGGGCTATACAGAGAAACCCTGTCTCGAAAAACAAAAAACAAAACAAAAAAACAAAAAAAAATTTTTTTGTATAAGTAGCAAGATCTGAAAGTTGGGCTGGAGAGATGGCTCAGCGGTTAAGAGCACTGACTGTTCTTCCAAAGGTCCCGAGTTCAAATCCCAGCAACCACATGGTAGCTCACAACCATCTGCAATGAGAATAATAAATAAATCTTTAAAAAAAAATCTGAAAGTTTAAGAGATATTATCACAATTGTTTTTAATATTAATTTTTATTTCGTGTGTATAAGTGGTTAGCCTAACTAACATATGTAAGTGCATCACATGTGAACAGGGCTTGAAGTGGCCAGAAGCGGGCAAATGACTCCCCTAAAACTATAGTTACAGAAAGTTGTTAGTTGCCATGTGGAGGCTGGGAATCAAACGTAGGTCCTCTGAAAGAGAAGCTGGTGCTCTTAACGTCTGAGGCAGCTCTCCAGCCCCTTAGGGTAATATTCTGTTTTTTTTTTTTTGTTTTGTTTTGTTTTGTTTTTAATGTGTGTGTGTGTGTGTGTGTGTGTGTACTGTCACTCTTCAGACACACCAAAAGAGGGCATCAGATTCCATTACAGATGGTTGTGAGCCACCATGTGGTTGCTGAGAATTGAACTCAGGACCTCTGGAATGGTAGTCAGTGTTCTTAACCACTGAGCCATCTCTCCAGTCCCGGTAATCTTCTTTTAAAACAAAAACCAACCAACCAACCAACCACAACAACAACAACAACAACAACAACAACAACAACAATCCCTGATGGGACTGAAAAGATGGCTCAGCAGTTAAGAGCACCTGCTGCTCTTGCAAAGGACTAGGTTGGTTTCTCAGCTCCTACATGGAAGCTCCTAACTGTCTGTTGCTCCAGTTTCAGGAGAGCTGATGCTCTCTTCTGACCTAAAAGGCATTGTATGTATATGGTGTGCATATGTGCAGGCCTAACACTCCCACGCATAGAACAAAAATAAATAAACATTTTACATTTTTTAAAAAGAATATTTATTACCGGGTCTGGAGAGATTACAGCTCATTACAACCATCCATAATGAGATCTGACTCCCTCTCCTGGTGTGTCTGAAGACAGCTACACTGTACTTACATATAATAAATAAATAAATAAATAAATGAGAATGTTACCCTAAAATATACTAAGAATTTGACCTGGTTTTCAATTTGCCCTTGAAAAGGGACTCTTGGCTGGTGCGTGGTGGTGCACGCCTTTAATCCCAGCACTTGGGAGGCAGAGGCAGGCAGATTTCTGAGTTCGAGGCCAGCCTGGTCTACAAAGTGAGTTCCAGGACAGCCAGGGCTACACAAAGAAACCCTGTCTCGATAAACCACCACCAAAAAAAAAAAAAAGGGACTTTTATCTTTTTTTCTTCTTAAGGATGGACCATATACTGGCTGGAGCTAGGAGTTTGTGTTTTCAGTAGAAGATATTCAATCAACTAACTTCTGTGTTTGGCTCTGCCTCTCTTCTCTCTGCTTCTCCCTAACGTTAAGACCCTTCCTGGGCCTCATGTATTCAACGATGACTTTGAACCCCCGATCTTCCTGCCTCCAGCTCCCAAGTGCTAGGAGCACACCCAACTAAATCTTTACCTTCTGGCTCTGTAACAAGAAGATGAGCTTTGTGTGTGGAGGGAAGATTTACCCCATGGATGAAGAGGAACCCCAGACCAGGAAATGGAAAGAGGAAGACAGCTGTAAGAAGAGACACTGAGGAGGTTTGGTCAGCCAGAAAGCTTCATCTGGTTCCTGACAGAACTAAGGCCGTGTCTGGGGCTGCTGTCTGAGTGGCAAAAATAGTTTCACTGGCTGCACAGCCAAGCTGTGCCGGGGAGGTGGTCCTACATCATAACAGCTCTGGTTGGCGCTGCCTCTTCCCAGGCATGTGAAGAATGGCATTCTTTTGGGGCTCAGCCTATCCAGCCTTCCTCTTTCCTGGAGAGGACCAGGGAGGCGTTAGGGGAGTACACAAGCTCTGAATGTCAGTCTTGATTCTGCACCAGTTTCTTGCAAAACAAAAGTTCAATAATAGGACTCGTAGGGTTATAATGAATTACAGGAGCTACTAAATTTTGCTAGAAAAAGTTATGTATGGCATTGCATGCAGGCCTATAATTCTAGCACTCAGGAGGCTGAGGCAGGTGAATTATAAATTTAAGACCTGCCTGGACTATTCAGTGAGAATTTGTCTTTAAAGAGCCAGAGAGATGTTCAGTAGGCATAGGTGCTTGCAGCTAAGTCTAAGACCCAAGTTCAAGTCCTAGGATCCACATTCCACGTGAGAGAAGAAGATAACTGTTTCTTGGAAGTTATCCTCTGACCGACATGTGTATGCTATAACATGAATGCACCCCCATAAATGAAGATTAAAAAAAACCCACAAAAGTTTTGGGGTTTTCTTGGTTTTTGTTTTGTTTTTATTTTTTTGTTGTTGTTGTTTTGTTTTGTTTTGCTTGTTTGTTTGTTTGGTTTGGTTTGAGACAGGGTTTCTCTGTATAGCCCTGGCTATCCTGGAACTCACTTTGTAGATCAGGCTGGCCTCAAACTCAGAAATCTGCCTGCCTCTGCCTCCCAAGTGCTGGGATTAAAGGCGTGTGCAACCAGCCAGACTCACAAAAATATTTTTATGAAAAAGATATATAGCATGTTGCCTTTAGAGAAAGGTAGCTAAGGTCCCGTGGTCTAGTATCTTTTAGAGTTCTTGCAAATGTATAATTGTTTCAAAACGAAACAGTCTCAACAAAAGCTTTTAAAAGTGAACAATAAGGGGAGGAGAGACTCAGCCAGGTTTTGAAGCGTTTCCTGGGAGCTGGAACCAGGAGCAGAGTTGAGAGATGCAGAGGTGGGAAAGGAGATCAGCTTCTGTGAATGATTAATTAGATCTCTTTTAATGCTTCCAGTACATTGATTTAATACCCGTGAGGAGATTGCAGGTGCTATCACACAGGAACCGAGATTAGAGGACACCTTGCTGTCGTAAGCCACCATATGGGTGCTGAGCACTGAACTCAAGTTCTTGAGCACTTAACTGTAAGTGCTTGGAACCACTGAGCCATCACCCCAGCCCCTAATGAAACGCTTTCAAAAGGAAAAATAGAATTCTTCAGACACACTTCTCCTTCCTTCCTCTGAGGCAGCCTCCACCTCTGGTTGGCTAACAGACACTACCTTTTTACTATGAAATAACTCTCTCTTAAGAACATTTTGCTTGGCCTGGGGAGATGGCTCAGTGGGTAAAGAGCTTGCCACTTAAACATGAGGACCTGAGTCTAGATCCCCAGCGCCAATGTAAAAAGCCAGGCAGTGCTCAGCTGTTATCCCAGCTGTGGGTAGGTGAAGACAAGAAGACCCCTGGGGTTTGATGACCAGCTTGTCTAGCTGGATAAAGAAGCGCTAGGATCAGAGAGACAATCTGTCCCCAAAAATAAGGTAGAGTTGGGCATGGTGGTGTTTGCTTTTAATCCTATCAGGATCACAGGATTCATCTCTGTGAGTTCAAGGCCAGCCTTGTCTACATAGTTCCACATCATCCAAGACTACATAGTGAGATTCTATTTCAAAAAAATAAAAATAAATAAGACTGAGAGAGGAGCTGGCAAGAGTAGGGGCTGAGGACATAGGGCCCAGGAGCCCAGGGTAGATGACTTTTGGCCCTGGCTTGCTTTCCCAACAGCTTTGGCCTCCCAACTCTTCCTTGTGCATTCCACTGCTGTCACTGCAGACACTCCACTCTCCACTGTGTACTGTGCAGAGTCTCCAGGTCTGTTACTACAGTGCCCACCTGAATGTCATAAACAGCAGCTGAAGCACAAAAAAAAAAAAAGTGAGAGAGATTAAGGAAGACACTTCACCTAATATTGACTTTTGGCCTGTACATGTACTTGTATATAAATGCACATACAAGAATAAGAAATAGCACTTTGGCCAAAGGCCACTTTTATGTGCTTTATGTGAGATGCTGTTTAAGTCTTTGACCATAGCTTCCCCAGGTTGTAAAGGTGACAAAGAACTAAAATAATCTGACTCCCCCATTTCACAGACCAAGAATGTGCAGCTCACAGGAAGACAAGGCTTTATTCTGCTCTCTGCCCTCCCTGTCTCTTCTCACTGTGCAGCTCAATCTGGCCATCTTGCTACAGCCTCCTGAGTGCTGGGCTTATGGGCATGCGCTGCCTTCCCCAGAAAACAATGTGTGCATGTGCGCGTCTGTGTTGCTAGGAGTCAAACCCAGTTTCTCATATATGCTAGGCAAATGCTTTACAAATAACCTATACTCTTGGCCAGGCCTTAAAAAAAAAACCCTGACAAATTAAATGTATACACGCTCTAAAAATAGGTGTATAAATGTCCACAGAAGAATGCGTTCTGAAGACCAGTCAATAAGTCAGAGGCAAGTGGCCTGGGTAAAGGTTTCCTCGGAGACCTCAAGGTTTGGTTTTCCAGTGTTCCTCAAGAGAAGGAATGGAGATAGCCTGTGACTCCATGAAAACCTTGTAAACCCAGTCTCCAACCCAGGACACTGTGACCTTAGCTACCACCAGTGTGCCTTTTCTCCCACTGATCTCAGAGGAAAAAGGCTGTTTGTCAAGACCCTGGTCATGTTCTTCCCAGGTAGCACTGCATCAAACAGTCAGACACAGTAACTGTAGTGGAGGGGTGGGGGGTGCGAGGACTGATGGATGAAGAGAACATTTCAGACCCTACAAACCCACAGCATGGTATTGGGGGGAGATACCTCCTCCCGTGTCATGTACACCAAGCCTGTCACACATGGGCCCGCAGAGATCACTCTGGTAAGGGGTTCTACTGCACAGGCGAGGTGGGAGAGCTTGGGCTCTCGTGACACAGTTGCTACACCGCTGGCCTTGACTCAGTTCAGGAGAGTGCTTCACAGTCATGAAAGCCAGTTTTTTTATCTTGCTGGAGATGGGGTGGGTGTGTTTGTGCAGGAGGCAGCAGCCTTCAGACCTCTTGATGGTGGTATTCCATGGGCTCTGTGTTAGGGCAGGCCAGTTACTGTGAGTTCTGTAAAGGATCTAAGGACTAAAAATTGGGCAAGTGGAACCCACTGTTTTGTTTTGTTTTTGTTTTTTAATTCTCAAATACATACTGAAGTTTGTATAAGTGGCTTATTGAAGATTCTAAGAATTCTGCCAGTAAATATTTTTGTTTGATATTTTCTTTTCCTTCCTTCTTCCCTCCCTCCCTCCCTCCCTCCCTCCCTCCTTCCCTCCCTCCCTTCTTTTTTTTCTTATGTGTGAGTGAATGTGTGTGTGTTGCAGTTGTTGTTTTAAGACTGGGTCTCATGCAGCTCAGGTTAGGCTTCTGGCCTTGACCTTGCCTTTGTTCTCGTGTTTCTGTCCTCCGGGCTGCCCTGCATGCTGCCCTGTGTCCTGGGATTGCAGGCATGAGCCACCACACTTGGTGAAGTTGGCTGTTGGATGTGTTTGGTTGTTAGGTTTGAGTTAGGAGTGACTGGGGACTCTTTCCTCTTCTGACCCTCACAGCTGCTCACAGGCACCCCACTGTGGCTGTGCAGTTACAAAGGAAGATAACCCTGGCTATTCGGTCAAAGGCTACAGGTGACCAGTCCCATCCGTCCTGTAGGACAGACATTAATAAAGGGCTCAATCGCTAGTATCTCTTGATGCCCAGGAGTTGGAAACAGCCTGACTGCAAGGTACTTCTAATCACCTGCATGGCATGAGACTCTGGTGGGCTTGCTTCCAAATCTCAATCATATTGCCTATGGTGTTAACAACTCTCCCAATATTATTTGATCTCAGTCTGCCTCAGTTTCCCTTTGAATTTCTATTTAGAAAACTTATGAAGGGGACTGGAGAGATAGCTCAGTGGTTAAGAGCAGTGCTTACTCTTTTTTTATTTTTTTGATTTTTCGAGACAGGGTTTCTCTGTGTAGCCCTGGCTGTCCTGGAACTCACTCTGTAGACCAGGCTGGCCTCGAACTCAGAAATCGCCTGCCTCTGCCTCCCAAGTGCTGCTTACTCTTTTAAAGGACCCTGGTTTGATTCCTAGCATCCTCATGGCAACTCACAACCATCTGCAACTCCAGTTTCAGGGGACCTGATGCCTTTTCCTGTGTTCTGTAGGCACTGCATGCACATGCTACACAGACACACATGCAGACAAAACACCCATACACATAAAACTAAAATAAGAAAGAAAGGGAAGAAGAAAAAATGAAAGAAAGCAAGCAAGCTTATAAGGAGTTCCCACAATTCTAGACCTTTTGGGAGGGTTGGGGCAGAGGATCTTATGTGGCCCAATCTGGCCTTGAAATCACTATAGAGTTAAGGATAAATTTGAACTTCTGATCCTCCTGCCTTTGCCTCCCGAGTTATAGGGATGGGCCATCCTATGAAGTGTCACAGTTTAGCCTGATTTGACAGATCTGACATTTCTCAAACTTCTTTTCTTCTTTTTTGAGACTGAGGCCTTGTGTCATACCAACGTCACTGGGCACAGAACAAATGGCTAGTGTTCCTGCCACTCCTGAAGTAGGAAAGGATGTATCCATACAGGCACAGCGCATAAACGGCTGGAAAATCACCTTCCTGGCCCAGGATGCCCATCTGTCTGGAAAAATACTGAACTATCCCAAACTCTGTAAGAATCCATGCCTTACAGCCTCGGGAAGCAACTGTGGAGCTGACTGAGGCCTGCCCTGTCTAGGCTGGATTCCCAGGGAAGAGCTGGCTGGGTCCCATTGCCTGGCATCAGTGGACTTGGTGTACCAAGAGGCCAAGCCAGCTAGCAGCCACCCAGTGTGTGTCTGGACTTGTTTTTCCTGCCTTTTTCTGCTCCTTTTAGAGCTGGGCTGAATGGACCCAGTCTCTCTGTTCTGCCCCAGCCAAGACTGGACCCCTCCACGTCTGGCCAGCTCCTCTCCCGCTTGCCTTGATAAACAACGGTCTCCCTGCTGGGAACCACAGCAGGAGGCTGTCTTCTCCCTCCTCCACCCCAGGATACTGCCCTCTCCCCTGCCTGGGCTACCTTCCCAGGTCCTTGGCTGGGAACCCACATTAACTCATCCCTGGTCCACCTGAAGGAAAGGAGACTCCCCGAAGTTTTGTTTTTAGCAGGAAAACCTTGTTTTCAAAACAAATTATTACCCAGAGTTTGCTAGTTTACAGAACAGATAAATACGGATGTTTATGGCAGACTTGGTAATTATGGCCAAATATTGAAGAGAAGGTAAATTTCCATCTGTAGGGACCAGCTTAAATAAAGCCGTGATGAAGTAACAGGGCTGAATACTGTCCAGGCACCTAAAAACCCAAGTCATAACCCAACAATAACAGCAAGTGCTCTGGGGGGAAAAAATCTCCATTTTCTATGGACAATGTTCGCTTCACAGTTCCATTTTTGAGCAAAGGCCGGGATGACTGCTCGTTCTGTTCCATCCAACCTCCTTTTACTTAACCTCCTCGAGTGTTTATAATTAAATGTGGCGACCAAAGATCTTGTTTTATTCCAAACTCGAAGGGCTCTTGGGATATAAAGGTTTGGGACGTTAAATGTTAAACCTGGGAAAATCCCAGGCACAGAGACAAGTGCCACCTTTAACAGAAATCAGAACTTCATGTTTTAATTTAACTTAATTTTGTTCCTTTGCGGCGGCAGGGCCTCACTCTGTATTCCAAGCAGGCCTAGAACTCACTAGGTAGACCAGGCTGGCCTTAAACTCACAGAGACCCTCCAGCTTCTGCTTCCAAGTGCTGGGATTAAAGACAAGTTCCAACATACCTGGCCTGGCACTTTGCTTTGGAGAATAGGTCAAAGACTGCTAATTTTGGCCCATATTAATAAAACAGTGTAGTCATCGGGCAGTGGTGGTGCATGCCTTTAATCCCAGCACTCGAGTGGCAGAGGCAGGTGGATTTCTGAGTTCGAGGCCAGCCTGGTCCAGAGAATCCCTGACTCGAAAAAAAAAACGAAAAAAAAAAAAAAAAAAAAAAGAAGAAGAAGAAAAAGAAAAAGAAAAAGAAAAAAGACAGTGTAGTCACAAGTATGTGTGATCCAGTTGCATGTTTGGGGGCAGGGGAGCATTTGTTTTTAAAGTTTATTTTTAATTTTAATTGTCTGTATGCGTGTAGGTATGTGCAGGTAAAATTCCAGGGAGCCTTAGCTTACTGGGGACCCCCTGAGTGAACCACTCAGTGGAGCCGGAATTGATGCAAAAAGCAAGAGGACTTTATTGTTTCAGTGCACTTGGGTTGTCCCAGACCCAAAGGAGAGGTGGAGACCCCCAGTTATTATGTGGTTTCCAGAGGCAGAATAGAGGATCAGCAGCTAGGCACAATGATCAGTGGAACAGTGCACCCTTTAAACTGATTGGTCTTTAGGGAATGAGGTGACAAGGACTTCCCTTGTCTCAACTTGGGCAACAGTCTGTCCTGCGGAATGTGTCCCCACCCACAGGTCGGTCCTGCCCTGTGGTCTGAGGAATGTTAATTAGCCTTTCCCTTCTGGGGGGCAAGTGTTTCATGACCTTCCCAAGGTTCCTGAGCTGACCTTTCATGCACGTGTGTGCTGGATGCCTGAGGTGACAAGAGGTGTCAAGTCCTTTGGAGTTGGGGTTACAGGCCATTACAGGCCTCCCACATCATGGACGCTGGGAACCGAACACAGATTCTCTACAAGCAGCTTTCTATTCACAGCTACTGAGTCATCTCTCCAGCTCCACGTTCATTTATTTTGAGTTGGGGGTCTCCCTACATAGCCCAGGCTGGCCTCAACTCTTGACTCCCTGCTTCGACTTCCTGAGTGCTGGGATTAAGGTGTGCACCACTGTGGTCAGCATCCCACTTGTTTTTTGAGACCTGGTCTCTCTTTGACACCGACTGAGGCTCACTGACTGTGATAGGCCGGCTGACTGGCGAGACAAATCGTAATTCAATGCCATCCAGCGATTCAGACAGACATGAGAGAACAAATCTGAACTCTTCAAACAATGTACTTCAAGTAAGGTGTTGGGACTCCCGCCCCCACCCTGGGGGAGGGGAACTCATTTCTCAATTTCCCTTGAGTGAAACTGGGCAGGTGACTGAAGATGGAAGAGAAAAACTAACCTTTAACCCCAGCACACACACACGGGAGGCACAGGCAAATGGATCTCTGTGAGTTTCAGGTTAGCCTGGTCTACAGAGCAAATTCTAGGATGGCCAGAGATACACAGAGAAAACCTGTCTTTGGGGGTGGGGGAGAAGCAATAAATAAAATAGAATAAAATAGAAAACCAGCCCGGTGTGGTGGCGCACGCCTTTAATCCCAGCACTTGGGAGGCAGAGACAGGTGGATTTCTGAGTTCGAGGCCAGCCTGGTCTACAGAGTGAGTTCCAGGACAGCCAGGGCTATACAGAGAAATCCTGTCTCGGGAAAAAAAAAAAAAAAAAAAAAAAAAAAGAAAACCAATCACTTTACAGGGAAAGGTACTGGTGCAGTCAATCGTAATGCCCTTAGGTAATATGGCCAGTGCCAAGTCATGACACAGGCCCCTCTGCGACAATACAGTGAAGAAATGAAGAGGGTGTTTGACCTTCCCCAGCCCCAGTATAACCCAGGGAGAATGTTAGTCAACCATGTTTGCAGACAGCTTATAAAATACTTGGCCAGTGTTCTTCGAAAGTGGAAAATAAACAAACTGACAAGCGAGCTGCTTTTGTCATGAGCACCTCTGACCCTAGACTAGGATGGTGAGGGCAGGAGGGTTTGGAGTTCAAATCCAACCTGAGCTGCCTAAGGAGACACTGCTTCAGGGCAAGGGGAAAAAACTGGAAATATGAGGAGTGAGTGTCAGGGTGTGGCTCAGCTGGAAGAGTGCTTGCCCAGCGTGCCTGAAGCCCTGGGTTTCACCTCCAGTCCCATATAAACTGGATATGATGATGCATGTCCAAAACACTGGAGGCAGGAGGATCGGAAATTCCAGGCTAGCCTGAGCTTCATAAGATCCCGTGTCAAACACCCCGATTGGAGCTAGGAGAGCAAGAAGGCAGATGGGGGAAGCTACAGGGTTCAGTTCAGCCATGCCCAGGTCCAGGAGGCCCGAGGCGCCTGCCGTCACAGGAGGTTGACCTGCAGCAGATGACGAGGCTGAGGTGGCACTGGGAAGGTCTCAGTCCTACCGAGGGATATGGCACCCTGAGGGTTCCAGGCCGCTCATCTCTTTGTCCTGAGGTAATATGCCCCTCCTTCCTGCCATCCTTAGCCACCTCTGCCTCTCTGGCCCTCTAATTACTGGGCATGCACAGGGACCACAGCTTCTGTTTAGGCAACACGGGAGCCACGGGAGCAGCTGCCTCTGGGAGGACTGTTTCAAAATGAACCTGCACTGAGGGTAGAGGAGAAGCCAGGCACGGAGTGGGGTGTCAGTGATCTTGCACAGTGGAAAGATGGGGTGACGTGTTCTCAAGGGTGAGGCCCAGAAGCTGGTTCTGCTTGAATGCCTACCAGGCTGAAGACTGTGGGGTTATCTGCTTCCCCTGGGACCCCAGTGCCAGGCTGAGGCTAGACATCGAACCCCCACCGTGGCCCTCGATTCCACCCAGCTACATCAGGACCTTATAAGCTGGGGTCGGATCAGTGTAGCCCAGTCCCCCTTGGGCTCTCCCACCTTTCCTCAGCTTCCCTTATCAAAAAGGCATCCAGAAGGCTGAGCACGGTGGTGCACAAGTGTAATTCCAGCATTCAGGGGAGGGTCAGAAGTTCAAGGTGATCCCCAATTACAAAGTGAATTCGAGGTCAGCCTGGAGTACTTGAGATCCTGTCACACACACACACACAAACAAACAAAGGCACCAAGAAAAGATACTGCTGAGAGGCCCCTGGTCATTCAAGATTATTTGATTTGGATATTCTGCTCCCCAATATCCATGGGGGACAGAAGCTGGAGAGGGTGGGAGAGAGGAGAAAGAACAGGCTCTCTTTCTGGCATTACTACAGGGAAGAGCTAAGCTAATGTCTCACGTGTCACAACTTACCAGCCCTGGGCATGAGGAAGGCTGAAGGCAAGGGTGGGCTTCACACAGGAAACTCCCTGAGCGGTATCCAGAGCAGGGTGAGTACCCCAAGCCTAGGTTCTCAGGGGCATCACACCAGCCAAGGCTGGGGGACCACTCAACAGAAGCAAGGATGCACGACCACCTCTACTGTCCCCATTTCTGACACCCTGCCTACTCTACTCAACTCAGGAAGTACAGGGCTGGATGTAACTCATTGGTGAAGACCTTACTGATATGTGAGGAACAACAAATGGTTAATGGTGATTGAGGGAGAGAGTAGCACTCTTTTCAGTGGTGTAACCACTACTAAGGCACCCACACTCCTGTAAGCAACCCTTACCAGTGCTACTGCAAGCAACCTTAATGAACTCATATAGACACACACATACTCACACACACACACACACACACACACACACACACACACACAAATGGTAAAGTTTAAAGTAGCAGAATAAAGAAACTTGACTCATTTATATAAACTAAGTGGACACAGGGCCACCAAAAACACAGAATTCTAAAACTAGCCCTGACGGACACTCCCAAGAAATAACAGACTGGGGCTGTGTAAGAGATGGTACTAATTAAAGGAGATGCCATAAAGAGGGCAGTGGCCCAAGCAACTGACCCCTCCCATGAGGCACGGGCACAACCCTCCAGGCTCCACTGTTCCCTTCTCACAGTCTCTCTCTTAGCCACCTTCAGTTTTCCAACTGAAAGACAACATTCTCCTTTGTAGAACTGGCATCGTGAAGAATTGTGGGTAATCATCACTGTCATAGGAGTTACCACGATAACCATCTGTAATGGGATCCAATGCCTTCTTCTGCAGTGGCTGATGACAATGTACTCACATATATAAAATAAATATTTTTTTAAAAAGGCAAACAATCGGGACTGGAGTGATGGTTCCATGGGTAAGAGCGCTTGCTATGCAAGTGTGAGGACCCAAGTTCGGATCCCAGTGCCCACATAAAGAGCCAGGTGTAAGCCTGGCAGTGGTGGCGCATACCTTTAATCCCACCACTTGGGGAGGCAGAAGCAGGCAGATTTCTGAGTTCGAGGTCAGCCTGGTCTACAGAGTGAGTTCCAGGACAGCCAGGGCTACACAGAGAAACCCTGTCTTGAAAAACAAAAACCAAAACAAAACAAAAAGCCAGGTGTGCCTGTATGCATCTGTAACGTTAGTGCTATGGGAGGTGCAGACAGAGTAGTGCAGGCTTGCTGGAGGATCAGTGAGAGACTCTGTCTCAAGGGAATAAAGCACAGGGTGAAAGCAGGACACCTGCCGCTGTTCTCTTCTGGCCTCAGGCACTCACAGTTGAACGCAGAGGCAACGTATGTGCACACATACACAAACAAGGCTGGGGAAGCGGCTCTGTGATGGAAAGCTTGCTTGTTTAGCATGTTCAAGGTCCTGGGGTGGTGGTTAAGACCAACAAGACAAACAAGTAAAGCTGCCGTTGTTGGGTTGTGGGTGCACCAGATTGGAAAGGTCTGTTCTACATGAGCCTCCCTACGCCCTTGGGGAAACTTTGTAGAAGCATGGAGAGTTTGAAGAATCTAGAAACTGGGCTGGGGTTAGATTGGCATGCACAAAGTTCTAGCTTTGATCCCCACCATTGCATAAACCAGGCATGGTGGTGCATGTTTGCAATACTAGTACTCGGGAGGTGAAGGTAGAAGGTCTGAAAAATTCAAGGCCTTCCTTGACTACTCAGTAGTCCAAAAATGAAATAAACAGGGGCTGGAGAAATGGCTCTCTAGTTAAGAGATCAAATTGTTCTTTCAAAGGATTTGAGTTCAATTTCCAGTACCTACATCAGGTGGCTCACAACTGTAACTCTACCTCCAGGGGATTCAATGCCACTAGTTTCCAATGCAACATATCAGTAGATAGACAGACAGATTGGCTTCCAAGGACACCTGCAATTATAGCAATATCCACAGACAGACATACAGACACAGACAACACACTTAACAACACATGTTTTTTTGTGGAGAGCAGGTTTCAAGATAGGATTTCTCTGTGTAGCCCTGGCTGTCCCGGAACTCACTCTATAGACTAGGCTGGCCTTGAACTTAGCGATCTGCCTGCCTCTGCCTCCTGAGTGCTGGGATTAATACAAATCTTAAATAGCAGCAACTGAGGATATTTGAGACCATCTGCATTGCAACACCCTGTCAAGAAAAAAGAAAATCCAAACCAAATCAAAGATTTGGGCTGGGGGTGAGGGCTCACTGGGATTCAGTGGCTAGACACTCCAGCTGGAGTCGTCAAGCTCCAAGATCAGTAAGATACCTTGTCTTAAATGAGGAGGAGCAAGAGACTTGAAGACAGCAGACATAAGCTTGGGATGGCTTCTCTTAGGAGGTGAGCTGATCCAGGCTGCCTACTCCATTAGAACTGCCCAAGGCTTGAGTTAGTGGTGTCTTTAGGGCTAGGGACTTCTCAGGGGACAAACAGCTGCCTCTTCTACTATCCCAGTTGGTTGGGATCATTGCATTCAGCTGAGGCCCTTAGAATTCCTTCAGAAGGACCAAATCCAAAGAACACTGCCATCTAGTGGTCAAAAAACACCTACCAGGAGACTTAGGAAGAAGCCCTGTGCTCCTAAGGGACCACAAAGGCATTAATTGGCTCTAGACTCGTTTTGTTGGCAGTTGATTGACTGAGGGATCTTAGGCAGCTCAAGTTAGCCTCAAAGTCTCCACCCAGCTAAGGATCTCTCTTGTTTTCACTGCGAGAGGGCTGCGCCATAGGTGTGTTTTCCCATGTTACACCAGCACGTCTCCTCAGAGTGAAAGGATGTTTCGGTTCTCAGGTTCCTTGGAGTGAAGGATCTGTGATGGTCCAGATGAAGAAAATCCACTGGGAGAGATGAGCTGCCCAGACCCAGGTCATGGCTGGCCAAGGGCAGAGCTGATCTCGTCCTAGGCCCAGCAGGGTTGATTGCCTGGAAAATGCCCAAGGGTCCACATTCAGTTCCCTTCACCCACCTTTATCACTGTCTGTAACTCTAGCTCCGAGAGGTCTAATGTCCTCCTCTGGTCTCTTCAGGTACCCAGACAAACATGGCATACACTTGCAGATACACATACTTACTCATGGTGGCACATGCCACTAACCCAAGCACTTGGGAGGTAGAAGCAGGCGCTTCTGAGGAGTTCCAGGATAGCTACATAGGGATGCCCTGCCTCACAAAAACAGAGAACAATGGACGCTTTATAACCTTCCTATGCACAGCAGACAGTTGCATGGCTTTCTCTTGGCTTGGGAAAATGCAATTCTGGTTCTCAGTGTAAATGGGCAGAGCACTCCACATCATTTATGAGGTGGCTCTAGTTTCCTCTTTCCAGCTCCCTGACCCCAGCCTAGGTCTCAGACACCAAGTGTGTCCAGCATGGTCTTGGGGTCCAACTGGGCCATCTCTGGGGTTCCCAGCTTGGCAGCAACATATTGCCTCACACATTGGTTTTTTTTTTTTTTTTTTTTTTTTTGAAAGCTACACAGACTTTTAAAAAGTGATGACACACGTCTAACTTCAAAACTCAGGAGCAGAGGCAGGAAGATCTGAGTTTGAGGTCAGCCTGGTTTTCAGAGCCAATCCCAGGACAGCCAGGGCTGCAGAAAGAAACTCTGTCTTTAAAAAACAAGACAAAACAAACAAACAAAAAGCTACAGACTAAACACTGCCTTACTTTGCCAAGCGGTTCTGTAAAGGCAGTGGTGATCTTTGAGGGGAGGTCCTCCATCTGTGATCCATGACATATGGAAACGTTGGTGAGTAATGGATGCTGGGGTCTCTTTACTTTCTCTCTCAGGCCTTAAACCCTGAGAGGCTAAGTAAACCAGCTGGGAGTTGCTGGAACCCAAACCTCACTGGAGTAGCCTGTCTTCACAGTGGCTTCTTATTTTTCTAACTACTTCAAAGTCTCGTCTCTTACATTCAACTCACTTGGTGGCTTTTCAAATACAGAGTCTACATAGTGAGAAGAGAGAAAAATCACTGATCTGGCCCAATGATTCCCATTACAGAGAGGGCCAGAGAGGGCAGTGGGCTGCTCAAGATCACTCAGCAGAGAAGTGGCGTTGTGACCTTGAGTAGGAGGTCCTAGCAGCACAGGCAAGCACAGCAGCAGCTTGAAGATGTGCAAGCAGTACCGAGAACATACACCAGACACTTCATCAACAAACTCAGCTTGACTTTATTACATGGAAGCTTGCAGGGAGCCAGCGGGGAAGGCCTGTCTGGGCAGGAACTCCATGGCTGGGCTGGACTGGACTGAGCAGTTGGTGTTCCAGATCTGCCGGGGAGACCAGATCAACAGCCTAGGAGAAAGGGAAAATAAGACAGATCAATGGCGCCACCTACTGTGAGTGGGAAACATTGCATTTCAGTCTGTTCTACAGCCTCTCTGTAACTGCCCATGGTAACTGGTATCTGCAAAGGTGAAACTTTGTATGGTTAGAGTCTGTTACAAAGTAACCAGATGTGGAATTTTGGGTGAAAGGCAGGAACAACCTTTCCACACAGAGCTTAAACATGTTTGACACCTCCCAGACTAAAAAGTCTGAAAACTGGGCTTGGCCAACTTCTGTAATACCAACACTGGAGTAAGAAGCAGGAGGATCAGGAGTTCAAGGCCAACTTGAGCTACATGAAATCGTTAATAATAACTTTTTTTTTTTAAAAAAAGCCAGGAGGTGGTGGTGCACTCCTTTAATCCCAGTACTCCGGAGGCAGGGGGTTGGGGGTGGGGAAGCTCTGTGAGTTTCAGGTCTACATACAGAGTGAGCTCTAGAACTAGCAGACTGGCATTATCAGAGGAAGTAGTGCTGACGGACATGAGGTTTTTTTTCTCAGATAATTGTTCTGAAGTAGGTACCGATGTGGTTGTGTTCCACCATGAACGCATACAGTGCTTATGAATGGCAACCCATGAACACAGAAAACTACATCATGTCAACTACATTTTCACCTTGATAACGAAAGCCACAAGGAACAAGCTCGAAGGGTCTCGTCATAAGCAGGCGCCACTTTAGTTACAGAGACTGTTCGTCCTTCCTCTCAGTCCTTCTCCAGAGACCATGCTTATCAAAAACACAACCCTTTTCTCAAAGGTAAACAAACCCTTCTTGTTTTCTTTTTCTTTCTTTGTTCTTTTTGGTTTGTTTGTTTGTTTGTTTGAGACAGGGCTTCTCTGTATAGCCCTAGCTGTCCTGGGACTAACAATGTAGACCAGGCTGGCCTCGAACTCAGAGATCCACCTGCCTCTTGGCTGAGATTAAAGGTGTATGCCACCACCACCCAGCTAAATAAAAATTTTCGGGGGCTGATGAGATGGCTCAGCGGGTAAGAGCACTGACTGCTCTTCCAAAGGTTCTGAGTTCAAATCCCAGCAACCACATGGTGGATTACAACCACCCGTAATGAGATATGACACCTTCTTCTGGTGCATCTGAAGACAGCTACAGGGTACTTATGTATAATAATAAATAAATCTAAAAAAAAAATCATTAGAATGGTGTTGGTATGCATATCATCGTCTGTGTGTGAAGGTCGGCGGACAGGTTTATTCTCGCCTTCCACCTTTAGGTGGATTCTAGAGATCAAACGCAGGTCTCCAGGCTTGCACCCAAGGTGCCTTTACCCACTGAGCCATTTTCCTGCACCTCGTATACAACCTTACCTGGACGATTACCCAGGGGCTCACAGCTGTGATCACAGCATTTGAAGGGTTAGGACAGAAGGATTGTTGCCACTTCCAGATGGCCTGGGTTATACAGGGAGGCTCTACTTCAAAATGACTTTTAAAAAATAAATGAGACTATGCCGGGGCCTAGCAAACACAGAAGTGGATGCTCACAGTCAGCTATTGGATGGATCACAGGGCCCCCAATTGAGGAACTAGAGAAAGTACCCATGGAGCTAAAGGGAACTGCAACCCTATAGGTGGGACAACATTATGAACTAACCAGTACCCCGGAGCTCTTGTCTCTAGCTGCATATGTATCAAAAGATGGCCTAGTCGGCCATCAGTGGAAAGAGAGGCCCATTGGACACACAAACTTTATATGCCCCAGTACAGGGGGACGCCAGGGCTAAAAAGGGGGAGTCGGTGGGTAGGGGATTGGGGGGGTGGATATGGGGGACTTTTGGGATAGCATTGGAAATGTAAATGAGGAAAATACCTAATAAAAAATTTTAAAAAATAAAGAAAACCTTTACAAGGAGGTCCAAAACACAATAAGATTGTTTGGAAGAGATGGAGGCCAGGGCCCCACCCACAAACCCCAGGGATTCTGGACCATGCTGGATGCGCAGGTCCGAAGCACAGCAAAAGCTGCTGGTGTTGTCATCCTGTAGGGGACGAGCCTTTAGGAGGCTGCACAGGGACCAGGAGAGGCAGTGGGGCAGAATGGAGGGTTTGTGTCCTCCAGAGATCAAATCTCAGGTACAGGAAGCACGTCCAGGCTGTGCGAACCACAGCGGAGCTGAGCCCCAGACTCCACGCTGGCTCGTTCCTGGGAGAGGACCAAGTCCAGGGCCAGGAAAGGCAGGGAGCACTAACTTCTATTTCCTTCCTTATCTACATTTAGTGTGTGTGTGTGTGTTCTGAGTGTGTGTGGATGTGCATGTGTTGCGTGTGCGCGTGTAAAGGGCAAAAGACAATGTGAGGGACTCAGTTCTCTCCTTCCACCACATGGGAGATTGAACTCAAGTTGTCAGGCTCAGTAGCAGGCACCCTCATTTTCTGTCATTGTCCTTGTTAAATTTACTTTTTGAGTCAGGGTCTCTCTCTCTAACCCGGGTTAGCCTTGACTTCCTGGTTCTCCTCTCCTGCCTTAGCCTCCTGTGAACTGGATCGTCTTCACTTTTTAATTTGCTGGAATGTCCCATAGACACAGAACACATGGCTTAGGTTCCAAATGCTCACATTAAGGAGGATACTCTACACAAAGGGGAACCTCTCACCCCCAGTTGATTACAGCTGGCCTCTGCCAGGGGCCCTCATGGGTCACTGATAGAGTCAGCACTATCGTAACTATCATTTACACATTCGCACAGACTGCCTGGCTCCTTCCCTCCTCTGCCACCCACCTTCGTGGGGCTCTGGTCAGCTCACTCACATTCACCAGGCCTCGTGTTTCTCAGTTCCAAAGAGAACACAAACCACCAAAGTGACTGCAGTAATTCATGGGTCAGACACACTGCAGAGGAAGCGAGGGTGTTGGACACAATGAGGACTGCTGGGTGGGCAGGCGACTGTCCTGCTTCCTGACAGAAGGGCACTGGCACTGGTCCACTTCCTGCCTCCCTGGGACCGGTAACATGGAAGGAAGATAGCTTAGATGGGTCACTGACTCTGCACCAGGCTGGGCTGGCGCCACATCCGGCTCCAAGTGGAAGGAAAGGCAGGGTGAGCAAGAACTCATGAAGAGGGATGACAGAGGCTTGGGACACAGTGTGGGACACTACTGTGAAGGGACAGCCACTTCACCAAAGTAAGAGGCTCACCATTTCAGAAGAGTCACATACTCTAAACTGAAAGCACGCTGACCAAGCAAGGTGCCCCTCGAATCCCGTGGGACTCTGGGAACATAACACAGCACTCTGTCTGCTCACAGGAGGCCCTCAAGACCCCCGAACTTCTCGCTTGTATTGGACAATGAGGACGTGCTTGTGACCTTTCCAGAGAGGGGCAGCGGGCTGGACATATCAGGGCACCCCCTACCTCTCTCTCGAGAAGCCCAAGTCCAGTCTGAGCACCTCAAATCCAGGAACCCCAGTTGCAGTGTGCTCCAAAACTAGACAGTGCCAGCTGGATGGTGAGAAGGTTTGGGGTTTTTCTATTATGGATGCCCTCTGGGTGGATTTAGGCAAAGATTCCAAACCCCAAAGAAATTGCAATCTGAACTGCTTCTGGGCTCAAGCCTTTCAGATGAGGGACCCCAGGAGAAGCAACAGGCTTGTGCAACAATGGCTGGGACCTCACCCACCTGCCTCTTCAGTTTATATCCGGAAGGACTCGCCCAGGTCCTGGCTACTTGGGGCCAAGGTAGGAAACAGCCTTTCCTGTTTTGTTGAGGGTTGCCAGCAGGGTGTCTGAGCTGTGCTCAGAGTCGATGCAGACCTTCTTGTTGGGCAGGTCAATGTTGAACTCCACTCCTGTTGGGAAGAAGCAAACTGGGATGTAGGAGGGGGAAGCAGGACCCTTCCACTCACTGGAACAAAGAGGTCGGCCTCCTTAATATTCCTGTCACACCCGGCGAGCTCTTTCTGTTTTAGGTACTGTGAGCGCGGCAGGCTCTGCTGCAGGCTCTTCTCTATGTGTAAGGCGTTTGGGTGATGGGGCTTGAATCCAAGGCCTCAAGTACCAGGTGCACACTCCACTCTAACCTCTTTCCTCAGCCCCGCGAGTGAGTCTCTTCTCTCCTTTTCTCCTTCCTCTCTTTCCGTCTTCCCGCCCCCCAATCCTACTATCACTACCACCTCACTTTCCCATGCCCACATCAACCTCCCAATTTAGCAAGCCCTCCTTCCTTCCCTTTCTTTATAATCTTATTTAAAAGATTTAAAAATTATGTTTATGCTTGGGCCAGTGTGTGGGTATGTTCACATGAGTAGAGGTGCCCTGCAGGCCAGAGGTGTAGGGTCTGGAGTTGTAAGTGGTTGTGAGCTGACAGATGTGGTGCTCGGTCCTCTCCAAGAGAAGTACATACTCTTAACCATCAAGGCGTTTTCTCAGGCGGGAACTTACTTATTTTTTGTATGTGTTTTTCTTGCATGTATATCTGTGTACCACGTTTGTGCAATGACCATGGAGGTCAGAAGAGAGCGTTGGTTTCCTTGGCTGTGAACCATCATATGGTGCTGAGAACGGGATCCAGACCTTTGCAAGAGCAGCTGTACTCTTCTCTCTCCAACCGCTTTCTTTAAAAATCTTATTAATTTTAATAAGAACACGGGTGAGTGTGTGTTAAGTGTGAGTCTCTGTTAGCAAGTATGAGTGAACAAGTGTGTGAAAAGAATCTGTATACGAGCGTGTATGTGTGTCAGTCTGAGTGTGTGGGAGAATAAATGTGTGTGAGTCAGGGAATGTATGACAGTGTGTCAGTGAGCATAATGAGCATGCATGTGAGGGAGGTAAATGAGTGAGGTACATGTGTTGGGGGTGTGCATGTGTGTGTGTGTGCATGTGTGTGTGCATGTGTGTGAGTGTGTGAGAGCGTGTATGATAGTCAAAGACAACTTAGAGTCAGATATCTCCTTCTATGTGGGTCCTAGAATTAAACTCAAGTTTGGCAGCAAGCACCCTTTCTCACTGAGTACTTAATGCTTGTGTGCTCTGTCTGTCTGTCTCTGTCTCTGTGTCTCTCAACGTGGTACTGGGTCTCACATGTGTATTCTACTACTGAAGCCCTGGGGCTCCCCAGCCTGTGTGTGTGTGTGTGTGTGTGTGTGTGTGTGTGTGTGTGTTACTGCTACCTAGAGCATCAAACACACCCAGCAAGCACTCTGTCACTGAGCTTCATCCCCAGGTCTCTTGATACTTTTTATTTGAGGAGGTCTCACTAAGTCACCCAGAGTAGCTTTGAATTTCTCAAACTCGCCAGGAGTGGTGGCGCAAGCCTTTAATCCCAGCACTCGGGAGGCAGAGGCAGGTGGATTTCTGAGTTCGAGGCCAGCCTGGTCTACAAAGTGAGTTCCAGGACAGCCAGGGGCTATACAGAGAAACCCTGTCTCGAAAAACCAAAATTAAAAAAAACAAAAAAACAAAACAAAACAAAAAAAGAATGTCTCAGACTCACTCAGGAAGGCCTGAGCTTGTGATTTTCCTGTCTCAGCTTCCCGATTTAGTGTGATGTGATGACAGGCCTAGTTTGTTTATTTTAGTCTTTGTTTTTGATTTTTGTTTTTCATGACAGGGTTTCTCTATGTTGCCTGTCTTGGAACTCACTCTAGACCAGGCTGGCTGGCCTTGAACTCACAGAGATCCACCTGCCTCTGCCTCTAGAATGCTGGGATTAAAGGTGTGTGCCAACATGCCTAACTGTCCCTTGCTCTTCAACAGCTCTCCATTCTTCCCAGGTGTCCCCACATCTGCTCACTGACTCCATCCTTCTGGGGACAGAGGATCGGGTCTGCCTGCCATTCTATAGCCAGTGCGCTAAAGCCCACCTGGCCATACCTGTGCAAAGCTACCACATTGTAAATTGGAATAGAACTGTGGGGCACCAGCCTGGAACGTGTGGGATGTTTACAGCCACCGCCAAACTGCCTTTCTTGTCCAACTCCTACACACACCAAGAAACAAAAACCCACAATGCCCTCCTCTAAAATGGCGTGTCAATGAAAAGGCCTGGGTAGCTATGGTCAGGACTATTACAGGCCTTGGCTTCCCCGGCTGTCACAAAGGGGCTGTGGTTAGCCTCAATGCTCTTTCCTGCCTAAGTCAGCCCTTAGTCCGACTACCCAGGCCCTAAGCAACTTAAAAACCCTTGGACCAACCATCCTCAACAGTAGGGGCATAAGGGAGTATCTTAGTTAAGGTTTCTATTGCTGTGATAAAAACACCATGGCCCAAAACAACCTGGGGAGGATGGCTTTATTTTGCTTAAACTTCCACATCACAATCCATCGTGAAGGAAGGGTAGGTGAGGGTTGGACCTCCCTGGAGGCAGGAGCTGATACAGAGGCCATGAAGCAATGCTGTTTACTGGCTTGCTCCTCATGGCTTACTCACCCTGCTTTCTTACAGCACCCATAAGGACGGGGTGGCACCACCCACAGCGAGCTGGGCCCTCCACATCAATCATCAATGAAGAAAATCCACCACAGGCTTGCCCACAGGCCAGTCTCATCCACACATAGGGAAAAGCTACAGTTTCCAACTTCCAAGAGGGTGCTGGGAATTGAACCCAGGGTGGTTGGAAGTGCAGTCAGTGCTCCTAACCACTGAGCCATTTCTTCAGCATCCTCCATTTCATTTCTGAAGTGTCTCCAGCACATGCCGACATTCTCAGATCTTATCTAGGGAGGGCCAAACCCCAGGGAGGGAAGCCTATAGCTTTGTGGGAAGTGAGCAGCCAGGTTCTCTCCAGTGTCTCCGATTCTTATGAACAGTGCAGCTGGGCAGGATGGTTCATGGCTATCATCACAGAACTCAGGCAGCTGAGGCAGGAGGACTGGTGAAAGTTTGAAGTCTATCCTGAGCTACCCATGGTAAGATCCAGGCTAGCCAGAACTACAATGGGAAACCCTGTTTTAAAAAACTAAAAAAAGACTCGCAGGGCTCAGAAACAAGTTCCTGACTCACTCTCACTGTGGAACTTGGGCAAGGCACTTCCCCTTGGGCATTGACGTCATCTGTCCCGATCCACCTTGGAAAGTCCCACTCTGTAGACTGACAATGTGGGAGCTGTTTCACCCCTCAGTGGTACTGCTCCCTAGGTTTTGTTTATTTATAAGTTGTAGAAGTAGGGTCTCACTCTGTAGCCCTGGCTGGCCTCAAATCCATGGCAATGCCTTGTTTGTCTCTGCCTCCCAGGAGCTAGGATTACAGCTGTGAGCGGCCACACCGAGCTTTGCTTTGCTTTTATAAACTTATGATTTGATTTTCTTGCAGTATTATGGGCTGGATCTAGAATGTCATATACGCCATGCAAGCACTCTCTTAAGGAGCTGCATCTCTAGCTTCTTCCGTCATTTTTATTTTGAGACAAGGTCTTCCTAAATTGCCCAGGCTAGCCTTGAACTTTTGATCCTTCTGGGTTTACAGGCATGTACCACCAGGCCTGGTTGTTTTCACTCTGCGTATGTTGTCACACTGGAGATCACCAGCATACTACCTAGCACCTCTAGGCTCCAGAGCTAGACAGTGTGGCCAAACACCAGCTCTGTCCTGCAGGCTCTGGGAATCCAGCAGAGTCATTGAACTCTAAACACTTCCTGCCTTCATAAAAGAAAGAGTCCCTGGCATTCAAGCAGAGGCTGATGATGGAGTCCATGACCACCAGCTACGCATCGAGACCCTGAAGAAAAGGGTGCGGGAGGGGAGCGGTGAAAGAATCAACAAAACGGAGTTGTATATGGTGGCATGGTGGTCCACGTTTGTAATCCCAGCATTTGGAAGGCAGAGGCAGGAGGATTACCATAAATTTAGGACCAGTCTATGTGGTACGTTCTAGGACAACTAGAGCTCTGTCTCAAAAACAAGACTAAGCTGGGGAGGGGGGGGGGGGGGTTTGCAGAACAAAGGCATCCATGCCCGTGTAAGCCAGTGCACACAAGCACACACATTTCCGTTTCACTGTTAGTCCCGGCTGAGCTGCAACGCAGCAGATCCTTCCAGGCCTCAAGCATCTGAACACGACTCCCATGTGACAGGCTCCCCATCCCATCTCCAGCGACAGCCACTCACCTCCCAGCTTGTTGAGGACTCTGGAGACGGCTTCAGCACAGCCCTCACAGGTCATGTCCACGGAGAACTCGTGCTTCTGCAAGAAAGAGAGCTCCTGAGCTAGGCCCTTGAAGAACCCATACACTGTCGCAGGGGCTAGTCAGGAGTTGACAGGGAGCCAGAGAGAGCGAACACATCTCACTGGAAGTGTCTGTGAGTCCAACCTAGTCAACAGGTAAGTGGGGAGGGGGAACGCAGGGCTTCCATGTATCACAGGCAGTCCCAACAGAGATGATCTCCATGATGTCTTTTGCAAAGTCTGGCACATGATGAACAGGATCACCTGCAGGGCTGTGTGGGAAGCTCTTTTCCAGTTCTCCCTCGAGGTTACTGCTTTGTGAGCTGTGGACTTTGCCTCAGAACCAGAGTACCTAGCCACTAGTGACAGGCAGGCTCCATTCTTATCAGATCTGGGACCTGATTTTTTACTAGAACATTATTTTCAACATTGGAGTCACCAGGGAGGGACTCTCCACAGGCTGCAGGTCTGCTCAGCAACCTGGACAGGGACATAGATTATGTCAGCATGCAGGTGACTCATATATGTGGCCACCACTGCTCTGATCCAAGCACCTCGTGCTCAAAGGCAGCACCTGAGTTCCAAGAAGGGGAGGGACTTCCTGGGCTCCCTGCACTGCAGGGGATGGGAAGGGACCCCAGGTTCCTGAGGTCCTCCAACCTCTGAGCTATTACAAGTCAAAGCAGGCAAGTGCCTATGAGACCGGGCTTCAATTCAGTGCTGCACCCAAAATACTGAGAACAGCATGAGGCACAGAGGAGGCATTAAACCCATTAGAGTGAGTCAATGGTCAGTCTCACTGCGAGACAATTTCTGGTCTTTGGCTTTCAGAGAGGGACTGTGCCAATCCTCCCTTCCTTCACAATCTGGAAATGAGAGCATCTGGGTCCAATACCCACAAATTGTATCCCCTAAGAGCTTAACTCATAGGGTACCACTCCCTTCCCTGGGGCTGAAGAATGGGACAAACACAGAATCTGACATGTGGCACCCAGCCCCCACCATGATCTCTACTTTCCCTGCCTCCTGATGTTCATGCCCTCGAGAGTTCATGCCATAACATTTCAGGATAAGCCTGTGTGTATTAAACATAAGGCTAAACCACCACTGTTATGTGACTAAGCTGGTCACAATGCTGGCTTCTGCCCCTGCTCCCTTCTGGGGAGCCTTCCTAATGCTGCGACCCTTTAATATATATAGTTCCTCATGTTGTAGTGACAGCCAACCAAAAATTATTGTGTTGCTACTTCATAACTGTAATTTTGCTACTGTTTTGAATCTTAATGTAAATACATGATACAAAGGATGATATACAACCACCAAAGGGGGTGCAACCCACAGGTTGAGAACTGCTGCTCTAGAGGAAGCCAGTTGCTATGTGAAAGGACACTTTGTATGCATCCAGAGGTCTACCTGGTGAGAAACAGAGTCTCCAAGGTCAAAGCCAAGGACTGCACCAGCCTGGGCAAGCCTCTGGCCTGCACTGTTGTTCTGTTAGGTCCTAAGCCAAGCCTACTACTCACTCTGCTCAGCCATTCCCAGGTCCTGACTCTAGGTTTGGGGATAAGTATTGAAGGGCAATAGATGGTTAATGTGTTAATAAGATTAGATTATGAGACTAAGCGCTACTAGATGAAAGTTATTGGATTTTGATAATTACTCTTTTCCATTTCTCCCTTCATTTTGAAAAACAAGGTTTTTCAAAGTCCTCCACCCTGGGACTGTAATTCAGTGGTACATTGCTTGCCTGGCATGTATAAAGCCCTGGGTTTACTTCCCATACTGAGACAGTACATTGTTTTGCTTTGAATAGTTTCCGTGCTACTTTGTAATCTACGTGCCCCTTTATTTTAACTCTGAATAAGAAGCCAAGAGCTTAGAAACAGCCAGCCCAAGATCCCAACCACCAGTAATATAACTGCAGTAACAAAATAACAAACAACAAACAAACAAACAAAAATAACAAGAACAAAACAGTGGCTCCCCACCCCCCAGCCCCATCCTTGTTTTGTTGCTGTTGTTGCTGCTACTTTGAGAACAGGGTCTTATTATGTAGCCCAGACTAGCCTGGAACTCAGTATGCTGTCCATACTGAGCCTCAAACTCTACCTTCCCGCCTCAGAAACCCAAGCACTGCATAAATAGGTACCCAACAACACATCCAAATTCAACGCCCACCTTCCCCATGAAGCTCATCAAAATATCTCTAGGACAAGCTGAGTGAGCCTCATCTGAGTGCTTGGGAGCAGAAATGTCCCTGATGAGGCAATATTCGCATACACATAATGAGCTGTCTTGGGGATAGAACGAGTCTAAACATGAATCATATTTATGTACACAGACGAAAGGTAATTTCATGCAATGTTGTGAATGAACCATGTTTGGGCACCTTGTGGCATCAGGCCCCCGGCTAGTCTGAAACTGCGTTTATGGTCACAGACTCACAGAGATCTGCAGGCCTCTGCCATCTCAGTACTAGGATTACTTTAGTATTTAATCCAAGCACTTGGGAGGCAGAGGCGGGATTAAAGTCATGCATCGCTATATCCAGCATACTTTTTTTTTAATTATGTCTATGTGTATATGTGTGTGTGCCTTCATGAGTTTATGCACACCAGGTATGTGCAGGACCTCACAGAACTCAAAGGAGGATATAGCATCCTCTGGAACTGGAGTTAAAGCTAGCTATGAGCTGCTATGTGATGGTAGGAATATAGACATGGGCCCTCTGTAGTTCCTTTGTGAAGATTAGGAATCAGCAGTTAAGAACTCATACTGTCCTTCCAAAGGACCCAAGTTTGGATCCCAGTGTCCCCATTAGCAGGCTCACAACAGCCTGTAACTATAACTCCAGGGGGATCTGATGCCTTTTTATGGACCCCACAGGCACCCACACTCATACCCACATACCCACACATTGACACAGGTATATGCATATAATTAAAAAAATAAAAAAACTGGGGGGGTGTGGGCTCATGTCTTTAATCCATGCACGCTGGAGGCAGTGGCAGGCAGATCTCCAAGTTTGAGGCCAGTCCAGTCTACAGAGTGAGTTCCAGGATACACAGGAAAACCCTGTCTCAGAAGCAAAGCAAAAAATAAAAAAATAGGGCTAGACTGATGGCTCAGTAGTTAAGACTGCTTGTACTCTTCCAGAGACCTGAGTTTCCCGAACCATGTTGGATGTTACAGTTACCACTGTAATTCCCACTCTCAGGGAATCTGAAGCCCTCTCTTATGGTCTCTGTACACAAGTGGCATGCGCGCGCGCACACACACACACACACACACACACACACACACACAAATAAAATTAAAGCTACAAGATAGTACGTAGCAAGTAAATTACAATTATTCACTTATTTGCATGTGGGAGTGTGTGCCAGGGATGTCAGAGGCCATCAACCTGACCCATCCTGCAACCCTCATGTTCCCTTTTCTGCAGTATTTTTCTAGCTTGAAAAGAGAAGCATTCATTTCCTTCTGCTCAGGATTCACTAAGGTGATGAGGTCATGGGTGTGAAGGCCCTAGGGGAGAGAGGCTTTCTTTGCTCCAGGCAAATCTTAGCATAGCTCCACAAGCTACTCTCAGAAGAAGCTCTGAAATGGAGTTTCAGAGGATAATTTTTTGCTGCTCAAGGAGCTAAAGTCAACAGTTATCTGAGCTCCAAACTGAGGACCACGGCAGGAAAGGACTTCTTTCACAGCACAGAGGTCAGAGGTCAGGGGTCCGCTCCAGGAGGCCGATGTTCCAGCTCAGAGCTCCCTACCTCTGCCTACACATTGTGCAACTAAACATGATGACACAGAGTTGGCTTAAGGGACAGGGTGATCCAGTCTTCACAAGGGTATTCCCTAAACTGCTCCACCTTCTGGGTGTCTCGCCAGGGCCACTAGACCCCAGGATCCTTTCTTTAGGTCTTGGGTTTGAGGCTCAGTGACAGAGCACATACATTGTATACACAGGCCCTGGATTCAACACCTAGCACCACAAAACAAAACCATAAGCCAGGTGTGGCAGCTCACTTCTGCAAACCCAACCCTTGAGAAGCTAAGGCAGAAAGATTGCTATGAGTTTAAGAGTCATCCTGGGCTAGGTATTCACTTACAGCCAACCTGGGCTATGGTGATGTTTGGTAACGATAATAACAAAATGAATCCTCATAAGTATAATATATATTGTTATACTACATATTGTTGTATTACTATATTATATATATTAATTACTTCAGAAAGCCAGTAAGTGGTATGATTCTTTTATAGACACTAGAACTGGAAGAGTGAGAATAGAGGGGGAGTAGGAGGGGGAGGAGAAAGAGGAAGAGGAGGACACTATTCCTCTAGAGGACGCTGAGTCTTTGAACACTGGTGTCTTAGAGTCCTGTTTACTAGTATCTGCACATCTCTGATGTGCCCGACTCTCTCACACCTTGTTACACTGTCTCCTTTATGTCTCCTTTAATCGCTACAATGATTCAAAAAGCCAGGAAACTCTACCTTGTGAGAGATCAGAAGGCTGAAGCTCCGGGGTTAAATACTGACCCCAGGAGACACAGCTCATGAGTAGGAAGGCCTAGGCTGGAGAGAGGACACAAGACTTGAACTTTTAACCAGTGAGACCCATGTTAAATTGGAGTGGAAGCCTGCCTACCCAGTTCTACCCCACTCGACCTACATCAACATAAGAGTCACTACTCCTTGGGGACAGATGGGTCACTAGCTGTGTTAAATATGATGATATAACTCCAGTTAATACCAACCTCAGTCCTGAAAGGTCTGTTTTCAGTCCTGATTTTACAGATGAGGAGACAAAGGCTCAGAGAGGCAGAACAACTTGCCTGAGGCTGCCCAGCTGGCAAGCCAAGGGCAAACTTTCAGGTTTCTGGGTTAAGCTTTGGTCTGCAAACTATCTTGGGTAAGACTTACTTCCCTGGCTAGATTGGAGGTAGCACTTGACCAATACCTCCCTGCACTTAGCAATTTGTCTTGATAAGGTGCCTGTTCATCTCCCATTAAATCCTGTGTCCCCAGAGGCAGACACAGAACAGAGAGGCCCTCAAGCTATTTTTTTCCTTCACTGCTGCCCTCTGAAGAGCAGCCGGGCAGCCTCCACTCTGGAATCCTGAGGTCACCAAGGAGTCTGTCACATGGACTAGCTTGACTGGCAGGATGGACTTTACCAAGTTTTTTTTTTTTTTTTGGTCTGTGCTTTGTGCAGACAGGGTCTGAAGACAATGGGCAGGAACCACAAGAATGACACCTGAGAGGTTTAAGGATTTGTACCAGGAAGAAGCCTCAGGTTCATTCCCAGAAGATAAGCTGCTAAAACACAGAATACTCCTGGGAGACCTCTGGGTTGAGAGGCACTGGGAGGAAAATGCTCTCCACTCCACAACTCTAGACCAGCATCTCCGGAACTCAGTTGAGATTAGAGCTTGCCCCCAAACAAGTACAACTGGTTTTGCCCAGCACTTCCCAGGTGGTCTGGCTCCATCTTGTATCCTACCTACCTAGCTAGCTCCCAACAATAAACGCTTTCCAGCAAGCACTGGGGTTTTTCTTCTCTTCTTGTGTAATGTGCCAAGGCCTCATGTAAGGCCTTCATTTTAAATTAAGCAATGAGACTAGAAGCCGCCATGCAAAGGAGTGGGGTGATTTCAAAGGCAAGATAAGCGCTGCTCTCGGCTCCTTAAACTCTGCTCTGAGCTTTGGGATTCCTGGTTGGGGAAGAAAGTACCCTGTCGGCCCAGTGCTGAAGTGGAAGCAGGGCAGTGTGGGCAGGAGAGATGAACAGAGACATGCTTCTCTGGAAAGCCTGCAGGCGGCAGGGTATGCATGTGGAAAGGCCAGGTACCCGCATTCCTATATGGGTTCTCTGCCCTACCTCCCTGCCTCAGTTTCCCCATTATGCAGAAAAGGATGGGGCTGCCTCTCGAAGACTCTCTAGGGCGATCCGGAGGCCTGTGTTCTGCACTACACTGCTCTCTGCAGCTTTCCGGAGGGTCCCGAAGCCGGAGGACCGTGCGGAAGGTAAACTGAGAAACGACTGCAGCTCTGGCCACGGCCTGCGCCCTGACAGCAGCGTCGGGCTCGGAAACAGTGCATCCGGGCTGGAGACAGAAGTTCCCGCGGGTCGAACGGCCACTTACCGGCATGACTGACGCGGCACACACGGGCAGTGGCAGCGGCGACGACGACTGGAACTCCTCTCCCGGACACCAAAGCTGCGCTTCCGGAGAGCGCTCCTGAAAGCCCCGCCCTCAGGCCAACCCATCCTTCGGCCAGGCCCCGCCCTAGGGCTGGGCTCCACTTATGCCCCGCCTCTTCCGGGGCTAGCTTCGTCAAGGCCCGGCCCTTTGAGGAAGGATCTGCTAAATTCCCTGTCCCTTCCGGTCCAGTTAGAGCTAGGTTCCTCCCTTGGGCTGGCCTCCTCTTGCTTACCGTGCCTTTCGATATGAATATTTCACTAGGTCCCGCCTCTCTTTTGGGTTAGGTCACGCCCCTCCGGACGCGGAAAGGCCAGGCTTTTTTGAGGTCAAGCTAAGGCTATCTTGTGGAGGCCAGACCTGCGTTTTCTGCTGGGTCATTTCTGAAACAGGGCTAGGGAATGCAAGGCCAAGGCTCTGGGAATAAAAGATCTGGCATCTCCCTAAAGGGACCATCTCTCTTGCTTACCACTCAACTCAGTCCCTAAACTACAGTGGCCTGACCTAGGGCGCCAGGCCTGTTGACCCGGATACTAACGTGGCTGAGGCAGAAGATTTCTGGGTTCAAGGCTTACTGCGGCTGCAAAGTTCAAGGGCATCCTGGACTTCTTGAGACCCTTTCCTGAAAAAACATATTAAAAAAGAAATCCAAATTTAAGGCACATAGTAGATAAATTCACAACTGTAATCCCAGTGCTTGAAAAGTTGAGGCAGAGCTGGGCCAGGTGGTGGTCATGCCTTCCTTCAATCCTGGCCCTCTGGAGGCAGAGGCAGGTGGATCTCTTAAGTTCAAAGCCAGCCTGGTCTACAGAGCAAGCTCCAGGGCTATGCAAAAAACAAACAAACAAACAAACAAACAAAACAAAACAAAAAACCCATGAGACTGCGTCCTTCCCACCCAATTATGGCAGCCCCAGTAAACCGAGTTACTGCATGGGTAACTGACACCCATGAAGAAGATTGGCTTCCTCAAGAGTGCCAGAAGGACCAACCGACTGGATCTATCTCCTCTACCAGCCATTTGTGTCCTTGAGCTGGAGGCTGAGAGGAGATCCCTAAACTAAGTAGGCAATCTGCCATTTTGTGTGTCAGGATGGGTTCAGTCTGAAACCATGCTATAATTTGAACATAAAAGTTATAAGAAGTTGGCTAACAGGGGAAAGCCTAAGAATCTAAGACTAGCTGGATGGGGTAAGGGTGGCACACATGTGTCTATAAACAAGCATTCCCGGGGCTGGCGAGATGGCTCAGTAATTAAGAGCGCGCCGACTGCTCTTCCAAAGGTCCCGAGTTCAAATCCCAGCAACCACATGGTGGCTCACGACCATCCGTAACGAAATCTGATGCCCTCTTCTGGGGTGTCTGAGGACAGCTACAGTGTACTTACATATAATAAATAAATAAATCTTAAAAAAAAAAAAAACAAGCATTCCCCCTACACTCCAGAGGCTGAGGCAGGGGATTTATGAATTGGAGGCCAGTCTGAGCCTCATGAGAACCTGTCTTAAATAAAATGAACTAAAATAAAATAAATGTAAGAACATAATAGGCTGGGCGATGGTGGTGCACGCCTTGCTCCCAGCACTCGGGAGGCAGAGGCAAGCGGATTTCTGAGTTTGAGGCCAGCCTGGTCTACAGAGTGAGTTCCAGGACAGCTAGGGCTACACAGAGAAACCCTGTCTCAACCCCCCCAAAACAAAAACAAAAACAAACAAACAACAACAAAAAGAATTGGAAGCAGGGGGATTGCTGAAAGTTCAAAGCCAGTCTACACTACAAAACACCATGTCCCAAGCACTAATAACCCTTCACCCTGATACAAAAGTGTGATGGATGTGAGAAGATTCAACTGTCCAGAAGGTTAAGACATAAGTGTCCGAGAAACAGGTCCCCCTGCAGAACGTTCTGGCTGGGAGGCTTCTGGGAAAGCATCTATATCCCCAAAGGGAACTGATACCACTCTCTGCCTCCTTGCTCCAACTCCACATAACTTCTAGAGAACAAGGACCTTCCGTCTAGCTGTCCATGACAGAAATGTCCCAGAGGCTGATGCAAGAGCCACGGAGCTAGTGCTGAGCACTGATGGCCCCAGACTTATTCTGGGGGAAGGGAAGCCATCTTTATTTCATCTCCTGAAGTCAACTTTCTTTACTTGCCCTTGACATGCCTCACTGAGAGTCCTCACCTGATGATGTACAGCTTGCTTCTGGCCTTAATGCACCTAGTGTTGCGATGTCACCACACACAGTTCCCTAAAATTAAAAATAGAACAAATTGGTATGTGAGGAATTGTCTGCCATTTAAAGTTTTGCTAGATTGATTGACTGCCTCTCAGAACAAGGGAAAAGGTTATTCTATCTATCTATCTATCTATCTATCTATCTATCTATCCATCCATCCATCCATCTTCGACATAGGGTTTCTTTTGTATAACTCTGGCTGTTCTGGAATTCAGTCTTTAGACTAGTCTGCCCTGGGGCTCAGAGATCTGCCTGCCTCTGCCTCCTGGGTGATGGGATTAAAGGCGTGAGCCACCACCTCCACCCATGTAAGGTTTTAATTTTAAATTTAAAAAATATTTTTTCCAGGTTCATAATTTCTTGTACAAATTGAGTTTTACATAGTGGATTCACATCAGCTCCTTCAGGCACGGGACTTAACAGATGAGGTCAGACATTTCCAAGTCCATTTCTCTTGCTTTCACAGCTAGAGTTGTTTTAGGCCTTAACTTGAAGTATAAGACCAACAAAGCAATGCCTCCGTATATGGCCGGGACACAATTTATTCTACCTGTGAGGGTGAAAGAGTTGAAATACTTTTAATACCGGTGAACTGGAATTGGCCATCACTTTCTGGACCAGCCATGACTTTAATCTGCACCCAAATCACAAACTCTGCAGCTGATGTCCTTTGACAAACCCAGCGACCAGCTCGGTGTGACTAGAAGACAAATCTTCCCTGCACGCGACTGACAGGCCACAGGGACTCTTAAAAAATAATTTTTAAAAAATTGTAGGGGCTGGAGAGATGGCTCAGTGGGTAAGAGCACTGGCTGTTCTTCCAGAGGTCCTGAGTTCAAATCCCAGCAACCACATGGTGGCTCACAACCATCCGTAATGGGATCCAATGCCCTCTTCTGGTGTGCCTGAAGACAGCTACAGTGTACTCATATACATAAAATAAATAAACTTTTTAAAAAAGCCATAAAAAATTGTAAATATTATTGTGTGTGTGTTACGCACTGATTAGCCATGGTGGTGTGTGCCTGGAGGTCAGGGGACAGCTTGCATGAGTGGCTTCTCTCCTGTGATGGGTGCCTGGAATCAAACTCTTTAGACTGTGGAAAGAGCTCTTGTTGTCCTGGTTTATTTTACTATTTTTTTTTCTTTTCTTTCACTTAGTTAATTAATTTTTGAGACAAGATCTTACTATGTAGCTCAAGATGGGCTCAAACTCCTAACCCCAGGCCTAAAGTGAAGATACACACCTTTAATCTCATCATTGAGGAGGCAGAGGTCTCCTATGAATCCAACACCAGTATGTCTGCATATCAAGTTCCAAGCCCATCAAGGCTACATGGTATGATCTTGTCCCAAAACAACAACAAAAAGATATTTATAGTATGGGCCCAGGTGACTGCAACAATCTGAGATTCATCCTCAGGCCCCATATGGTAGGATGAGGGAACAGGTGCAGTCTTGTTGTCCTCTGACCTCTACAGGCAGGCCATGATGTGAGCATATTCACGAGCGGAACACGGCGATCCGCGCCTGTCATCCTAGCAGTTGGAAGGTGAAGACAGGAGGGTCAGTGATGTGTTAGAATGGCCGGTCGAGACTAAGCCAAGACAGTACCACGTGGAAGAGGTTTTATTGGGAGGGAGACAAGATGGCAGCAGAAAGAGAAGAGGGGAGGAGGGGGAAGAGAAAGGGGAGGGGGCGTTCTCCTTATTTATATGGAAAATGACATAACGCAGGTAAAGGTAGGTAAGCCAAGAGGATTCTGGGAATATGCTGCAGGTGCGCTGTCGCCTATATGATGTCATAGGTTTGGGAGGTCCTGCCAACAGTCAGAAGTTAATGGCCAGACTGTTTGACCCTGACTCAAATAAAACAGCAAAAAAATTAAACAGAAAAAAAAAATCACAGTGGCAAAGGGTACAGAATGGAATCTAAACCTGTTTTCTCCACTGGGACAAAGTACATCCCGCTCTCGGTAATCATTAACTGTTTCTTGTGACTCAACTTCTTCCTTGCCAGTGCAAAGACACAGACATAGGCGGGCCTGGACAGCCCTGGCTCTTCAGTGTTTCCATGGGAGCTTCTGCCATGCTGACCTGTCTTATGCCTGGCATAATGTATCTGTTTTGCCTGCTTCTTTGCTCTAGGTCTTTTGGACAGCTCTGTACTGATACCTGTAGACTCATCTGATGGATGATTTGGTGGCTGCCCCGCTGCCCCTTGGAAGTGGAGATTGTGTTATTGTATTTGTTAGTGTTATTATGTCTGACAACTATCTTTCTTTCTTTCTTTCTTTCTTTCTTTCTTTCTTTCTTTCTCCCACGTAGAGTGGTAATCCTACTTCCACAGTGGTAGTACTCTGGGCCTGCAACAAGATACCTAGCTTTGACTTCTCTCTGTTACAAAGGATGCTGCCCTGTAGTAAGTTTTCTTTCTTTCCTTCTTTCTTTCTTTTCTTTCTTTCTTTTCTTTCTTTCTTTTCTTTCTCTCTTTTCTTTCTCTCTTTTCTTTCTCTCTTTTCTTTCTCTCTTTTCTTTCTCTCTTTTCTTTCTCTCTTCTTTCTCTCTTTTCTTTCTCTCTTTTCTTTCTCTCTTTTCTTTCTCTCTTTTCTTTCTCTCTTTTCTTTCTCTCTTTTCTTTCTTTCTTTTCTTTCTTTCTTTTCTTTTCTTTCTTTTCTTTTTTTTTTTTTAATTTATTTATTATTGTATGTAAGTACACTGTAGCTGTCTTCAGACACACCAGAAGAGGGAGTCAGATCTTGTTACGGATGGTTGTAAGCCACCATGTGGTTGCTGGGATTTGAACTCTGGACCTTCGGAAGAGCAGTCGGGTGCTCTTACCCACTGAGCCATCTCACCAGCCCTTCTTTTCTTTTCTTTCTTTCTTTCTTTCTTTCTTTCTTTCTTTCTTTCTTTCTTTCTTTCTTTCTTTCTAAGATTTATTTATTATTATATTATGTAAGTACAATGTAGCTGTCTTCAGACACACCAGAAGAGGGCGTTAGATCTCATTACAGATGGTTGTGAGCTACCATGTGGTTGCTGGGATTTGAACTCAGGAACTTTGGAAGAGCAGTCAGTGCTCTTACCCACTGAGCCATCTCACCAGCCCATAGTAAGCCTTTGTTTACAGAGTTTCATGAAATCTATAGAGGACTGCCCCCGCCTCCACCCCCAGCCCTAACTCCAACCCCACGATTGGAAGACCTCAGGGCCTGTGTGCGATCATTGGCTTTACAAAAACTTTTTCCCTCTCATTGAGAGGCTTCTTTTTGCAGTAGACGGTGGTGAACACAGAGACTCATGATTTGATCAGCACGCTAGAATAAGAGACTGTGGAGTTCTCAGCCCTAAATGGGATGCCAGTATTACCTTTTATGGCTCTTTGTGGAATGGGGGCAGAGACAGTGGGACGATTCAGGACACAACAGGGCATCTGCCCATATGAACCTACAGTGACAGTGACAGCATGCACCTGGGAGAAGTCTAGCCAGAGGATGCTCAGCAGTTTTACCCTTAGCTGAGGAGCTACTGGCAACTGGTTACTAGGAGAGAGAAGGTCAGGTTTCCTCAGGTGGAGGGCACCAGATAGGCCCCCATTGCTCCAGTAGATTGTCCTACGTCCATGCACATAGTGGCAGTACTATATGAACCCAGTGGGAACCCCATGGAATTAGGGGGAGAAGGAATAGGGTGGCCTTGAATGAAACACTTCACATGCATGTATACGATTCTCAAACAACAAAAAAAGATATGTATCTTTACAGATTTTCCCCCCCTTATAAATATATCTTTAGGGCTGGTGAGATGGCTCAGTGGGTAAGAGCACCCGACTGCTCTTCCGAAGGTCAGGAGTTCAAATCCCAGCAACCACATGGTGGCTTACAACCATCCGTAACGAGATCTGACTGGAGTGTCTGAGGACAGCTACAGTGTACTTACATATAATAAATAAATAATAAAAAAAAATCTTTAAAATAGTGTTTTAAAAGCTAGTTTTGGCGGTGCACTGCTTTAATTCCAGCTGAGGCAGAATGGGGAGGGTGTTTATGAGTTCCAGGCTGTGATTATGTTATTACTTAAACAAACAATATGGAGAGAGAGAGAGAGAGAGAGAGAGAGAGAGAGAGAGAGAGAGCCAGCGAGCAAAGCCAGCGGGGAACACTGGTATTGTATTGAAAAGAATTCTTGTGAAAATCTGCCAAAGCTCTCTGAATAAGGTATTACAATTTTTTTCCCCTGCAAAACCCAATACGAATCTCAAATCTCCTGGTTTATTAACAAAAACAAAAAAACAAAACAAAACAAAAAAGCCTTCCAGATGGGTGTGGGGTCTCATCCCTTTAATTCCAGCATTCGGGAGGCAGAGGCAGGGGATCTCAGAGTTAGAGGACATCTGGTTTGCACAGAGAAGTTCCAGGATAGCCAGGGCTGTTTTTAAAAACAAACAAACAAGCCGGGCGTGGTGGTGCACGTCTTTAATCCCTGCACTCGGGAGGCAGAGGCAGGCAGATTTCTGAGTTTGAGGCCAGCCTGGTCTACAAAGTGAGTTCTAGGACATCCAGGGCTATACAGAGAAACCCTGTCTCGAAAAAACAAACAAACAAACCCAACCAACAAAGCCTCTACAGCTCCAAATTAAAGCCCACATTCCTTGGTTGGGCTAGCAATCCTACCAAGCGTTCCTAGAAGGAGGTTCCCACTGGAGGCTCAATGCTAGCTGCCTGTTGATAGGCTCTGACCCAGTGCTGGAGCACTGCACTGTCTCTTGGTTCCTGGCTTCCGGATTCCAGGTTCTGCCTGGCTGCCTTTTCCTTCCAGCCTGGGCTGGGCGAGCCCTTTCCCTTTGCACGTGGGAACTGTGCACGTGTTCCTTTTGGAAACTCGCTGTAACACTTTAACACCTGTATTTTCGGTATTTAAGAGGTTAGGGCAGGAGGATGGCGAGTTCGAGATCAGCCTAGGGTATGGTAAATCCAGCTCAGCATAGGCTACAAGGGGAGACCTTGCCTCGAAAAGCCCTGAAACAAAACAAATTAATGCGAGTTTAGCTTGCTTTCAGGATTTCATGTCACTCAGAATGGCCTTGGACTCGTGTAGCTCAGGATGGCCTGGAATTCTCCCTGCCTCCAGGGAACACAGACTAGTCTAGTTTGTGTTTAGCATTTGGATCACAGCTCTTAATATAAAATGCTCATGGTGGCCAGAAGGCTCACAAAACCCCCCCGAGTTGGGGTCAGCAGCAGACTGAGGTACTACTATTTGGACCCTGGAGCCTTTATGGGGGAACCTTAGGCGTGTCTGCCTAGGAGTTGGGTAAAGTTCCCATTTCAGTTTGAAAAGCATGTGACAATGGCTGGTGGTGACGCATCCTATAACTTTCGCCAGCCAGAGGGTGATCAAAGATGGGATGTTGTCTCTGCAATCACAAGATTGGAAAACCTGAAAACGTCCAGGAGCCACCCGGGCACGCCAGCTTGGAAGCCACCCGGGAACAAGAGCATTCCCAAACGCCAGGGAGGCTGCCTCGCGGTATGCTCTGGGGTGCCGACCAAGCCAGTTTCGCTGTCCTCGGTCGCCACTGCATTCGTGCTGAGTAATGCTAAGGGTCAGCAGCTCCTGCTCTTCCGAAATGCATGCAAAAAAAGTTTTGATGCGAAGAGAAAAAAACCAAACCAAAAAAACAAAACCCGGGAAACTGTTACTTAGATCCCGGGTACCAGAGTCGCCTGGGAAGGCGGGAGACCGGTCCTCGAGGACAGGATTCAACCTAAGAGGAAGAGAAAGGAAAGGGAACGGAAGACGCAGCTAGTCCATCCTCTTAACCGCTCCAGAGGGCACGGCGGCCCTGGGGCTGCCTTTGGAGAGGGCCATCCCTCCCTGTCAATCAGCTCCATTCGGTGTTGCGATTGGCTGGGGGCTTCCTTGCTCCCCGCCCGCGCCTACCTCCTAGTTGCATGGGGTTTACTTCCCCAAAGTACACGGGCCCCACCTTGTGGATCAACCGCTCCTGCCTGGACAGTGGGTTTCCGCCCAGAAAAAGAAATGTAAGCCAATGAGAACGGGTGCATGCAACTATTGGCTTGTCTGAGTGTCGCTCTCAGTGCATCCCGCCCTCATTTTTATAGACCATCTGAGTATTGGCGAGGTTTCGTGTCCATCTGGGCTCTAGCTCCTTCAGTTATAGGCAGATGCGGCAGCCACTCAGGAGCTCGGCCTCTAGACAAAGACGCTGTCCAATCATAGCCAAGGGGCGCGGTGGCGAGGCGGCCATTGGTCCCTGCATGCGACCGGGAGCAGCAGGTTCGGCTGAGCGCGGCTATATAGCGGGCGGCGGGCACGCGTGCCGCGGCATCGCGCGAGGGACGCCGCCACCTCCTCCCACGTAGCAGCCCTGTCCTCCCGCTCAGCCGCGCAGGTACTTGGGCCCGCGGGTGGGGCTGATCGGATGCGGGCCGGGCATGAGCCGAGCTGCGGCCGCGAGCGGGGCGCCCCGGGAGACCGCGCGGCGCGTCCCCACCCCCACCAACGGCCGGCGCGGCCTCCTGCCTGCGCTTTAGGGCCCGCGCGTGGTCCACCGCACCAACGGCGGGCGTCACGCGTCTGGCCGGCCCTGCGTGCTCCACGCGCATTCTCTGGCGCGCGCCGGCTCTTCCGGATGGTATAGCTGGGCCTGGACCCTAAGGAAGCCTTCGGATATGGGGATGGGGGTTGGGGGAGCCCAAGCTGAGAGCGTGATCGCGCCTCCCAGGGTTGCAGAACGGAGGCGCGCGACCCCGGGTTCAAGGGCTCAGTGGTGCAGAGACAGCCACGCCAAGACGTGATCTCTCCAATCCCCCCACTGTTTCCCCCTGCACTATGCCGAGAGTTCCCTTTTTTCCCGCCCTTCCCGGTCACCTGGGTGCAATCAGGTAGGTCCAGTCAACAGGAGAACGAGGTGGAATCAAGGCCCTCTGTAGGGAAAGGACAGGCATCTGTGCAGGCTACGTGGCTGTGGGACACCATCGGCCACTGAGCTCTTGAATCTGAGGTGCAAACCCCAGTATAAGAAGTCCCGTGGTGGCATCTGCGAGCCAGTGGGGGACTCCAGAGAAGAGATTAGGAGTGGGGTTTTGAATGACAAAGGAAGACTTAGCTTTCTTCGCACTTACATAGATAGATAGATGCGCCTCCAAGTTAGCTTCTGGGAAAAATAGAGAAAAATACAGTGAGTGTAATGTAATCGAGTGTGCCTCTCAGCAGGTCCGAAACGCACCTCGAGGTAACGGGAAATTCCCGCCAACAGGAAGTCAAACTCTGACATTAGATCTTGACTCTTCAAGACCCCTTTTTAACTTAGAATGTTTTAGTTGTGAATCAGAACAAACTTAGATTAAAAAAACCTTTGTTTGAGAAGGTCGTAAGTCCAAGGAAACAAAGTGTTTAAATTCTTACAAGAGTTGAAGTTAAAGTTTGAAATTGGATAGGACCGGCCCGGGCTTCAGTGCAGAGGTGGAGCACTTGGCATGGAATACAGGAAGCCCCGGGTTCAGTCACCAGAGCCACAAAAATAAGTCACATCTGAAATTGCTGGGGAGAGGATGGTGTCCAGTGTCCAGTTATTGTGCAGTGGGTCACAGTCACCGATTGGGTTTGTTGGCAAGCACAGCCATTAGGTCTCCTGCCGAACCATCGATGATCAACTGCCTTTTTTAAAAATTCTTACTGTGGAGCCCTTCCTGGCCTGGAATTCAAGAGGATCTCAGAATCTTCTCGGTGCCAAGAGTTAAGGTGCCTCCACTAAGCCCAACCGAGTAATTTATTTTAGTACTTACTTGGTTTGACTTCTACGGGTTGCAAAGCTATTTTCAAGGATCTGTGGTCAGCCTATCTTTCTATGCTGAGGATTGCCTTTAACCCCTGGCTAGAAAGCACGTTAAATGGCAGATGTTTCACATCGAAGACTACAACAGAAGTTTCAGGACTAGTTCTTGAGGGGCACATCCTTGCAAAAAGTTAAAGACCACTGACATTTAACAAAGTGGCAACGAAGAACCAAACGCTGTGGGGATGCATGCTGAATTTAACTGCCTTGCTTCTGAATATAACATTGTTTCCTTGGAACGGGTTCTACTTAACCTGCACGGAGGGGTAGGCGAATGTTAGTAATTCATCACCTTTTAAAATAAGGCAGTGACCTGCTTTCTAACTTGGGAAGTTTGAGTCCAGGTAGTGTTACTGAGGTCAGATATATCAAGGGGAAATGATCGAATTGAAGGGGATGGCTATTAATCTCATCCCCACACATTCAAAAGACTCTTGGCCTCAGGCAGGTGCTTAGTAGGATAGGGATAGATAGAAACTGACTCCTTAGCTCAGTGTCAGAAAGCAGTGAATTGAAGCAGTGACTGACCGCCTTGGCTGCTCCCTTCCGAGCAGGTCAGAGGTTACTGCTGGTGGAGGTGTCTTTTGAGCTAAGGTTCTAACAGGTACTACACTGCGCAGTTTCTTTTTCTTTTCTTTTCTTTTTTCTTTTTTTTTTTTTTTTTGTCTCGAGACAGGGTTTCTCTGTATAGTCCTGGCTGTCCTGGAACTCACTTTGTAGACCAGGCTGGTCTTGAACTCAGAAATCCGCCTGCCTCTGCCTCCCAAGTGCTGGGATTACAGGCGTGCGCCACCACATCTGGCTAGTTTCTTTTCTTTTAATTCACATTCTGGTTTTTAGTTATCAGCTGTCAGTATAGTGCCTGAGCATTAGATTTTTAGAAATGTCTGTTCTTGACCCTGCTTGAAAGCAGGTTGGCTTTTTTTTTTTTTCAAAATTGTCATCTTTTATATACTAGATTTTCCTGTATTTTTTTAAAAAGATTTTATTATTATATCTAAGTTCACTGTAGCTGTCTTCAGACACCCCTGAAGAGGGCATCAGATCTCATGGATGGTTGTGAGCTACCATGTGGTTGCTGGGATTTGAACTCAGGACCTTCAGAAGAGCAGTCAGTGCTCTTAACCACTGAGCCATCTCTCTAGCCCTTCCCTGTATTTCTGTTGTTGGTTTGTTTGTTTTGTTTTTTTGAGACAGGGTTTCTCTGTGTAGCCCTGGTTGTCCTGGAACTCACTCTGTAGACCAGGCTGGCCTCGCACTCAGAAATCCGCCTGCCTCTGCCTCCCAAGTGCTGGGATTAAAGGTGTGTGACACCACGCCCGGCTTCCCTGTATTTCTGAACTCGATGGAAAGCACAAGGCATAGGTTAGCTTTAAGTTTTTTGTTTTGTTTTGTTTTCGGTTTTTCGAGACAGGGTTTCTCTGTATAGCCCTGACTGTCTTGGAACTCACTTTGTAGACCAGGCTGGCCTTGAACTCAGAAATCCGCCTGTCTCTGCCTCCCGAGTGCTGGGATTAAAGGTGTGTACCACCAAACCCAGCTTTTTTGTTTTTGTTTTCGGGCTTTAGGTTTTTTAAATAAGGTTTACACTTGCATATGGTTTTTCTTTTTTTTCCCCACTTGGAGATAGGTCTTTCTGTGTAGCCCTGGTTGTCCTGGAACTCACTCTGTAGACCAGGCTAGCCTTGAACTCAGAAATCCTCCCATCTCTGCCTCCCAAGTGCTGGGATTAAAGGCGTGCACCACCACTGCCCGGCTAGCATATGGTTTTTTAATGAATTAGTCCAAGGTAACAGGTTTAATAGAAAACTGAATTTGTAACCCAAACCAAGTTTAAGTTCTAGTGCTGAAGTAGAGTTGTGTGCTGTAGAGTTTATATTACATTGCTGACCTAGAGAGGGGTAATTGTCAAGTAGGCAGATCAAGCTAGGTGTGGCGGTGCACTTTTTTTAACTCCAGGACTCCGAGGCAGAGACAGGGAGAGCTCTTGAGTTCCAGGCACCAGCCTTGTCTATATAGTGAGTTCCAGGCCAGCCAGAGCTACACAGTAAGACCCTGTCTTGAGAGAAAGAAATAATGTCCCCTTTCCCCTGTAGTTGTCACAGTTAGTGGGGAACCTTTGCCCAAGCTCGGGAGAACCTTCGTCCAACCTCAGGAGTTAAATTTAGAGTCAGCAGCTGTCACCCCACTTGGAGCTGGTAACTACTGGCTGTTAGCTAGAAATACTCACTATTCTCTACTTAGCTAGAAATATTTACTATTCTCTACTTGTTTTTATTTTTTATTTATTTTTATTTTTTTAAAATGTGCAACTTTATTTGGGAAAGCCGAGCTGCTAGCCAGGTGAATACTTGCATTACTTGCATTACTTGCATTACTGCATTACTGAGTGGGAAGAAAGCTGCAGCCCAGGAAGGCTTTGCAATGCTGTTCTTTAGCGGGTGCTGCATTTTAGGTGTAAAAGGCAACAAGCAATGCGTTTCTCTGGTCACTAGGCCGTTATTTGCTGTGGCAGACTAAAACCAGGACCCCATTTCGAATTGACTCTTACTGAACCACAACCCCAGGTACTTCTGGTGTTTGAAAAATGGTCTCAGGGTTATCTTGGGCTACGGGGTTCAGGCCAGCCTGGATTACGTGAGACTCCATCTTAAAAAGAAAATGCTGGCACGTCCACCTGTACATTGTGGGATCTGAGGAGTTGGAATTCTTACTCAGAATTGAGTGTAAGATGCCTTTTCCTTTGTCAGTTTTTCTTTTTGTGGTGCTTGGAATCAAACCAGACCCAGAACCAGGACCCTGTGCATGCTGGGCTAGTGTTCTGCCCTTGAGTTACAGCCTACATTTAGGGGTGTTGCTGTCCAGCACAGGCTACCTGGGCTCCTGGGGCTGGGGTTAAGGAGTGGGCTACCACACATGGGTTAAGTAGTTTTCCGCTAACTTTGGAATGGCAGGGCTACTCAGGGAGAAAAACACCCAAATTATCCAGCTTACTGATGATACTTCCTGGAAAAGTTAGTATCTGATATAGTTCTAGATTTTTAAAAGAATCGTAATAGGTCTGCCTACCTCATCCTATGCAGTCAATGTGTACTTATAACAAATTGGTAAACTCTGTTGACATAGGCTTTATTTTGGTTTCCTCAGGTGCTTCTGCAATGTACTTTCTCTGTTTCAGGATCCATTCCAAAGTCTTCTTGTCTCCTTAGTGTCCTCTCATCTGTGAGTTTCTGTTCTCTGTCCTTCATGACCTTGACACTTAGGGTCGTATTTGGGTTTGTCTTATGGCTGGATTGGGTTAGTGGTTCTGTGGGAGGACTGCAGAGGTCTATACCACAATCTCCTATGGCATCCATGGCACTGTATCGTACCTGTATGGTGTGGGGAGAGTGAAGTGGCTGTTTCCCTATCCACTCTGGTTAGGTCCTGCTCATACCCAAGGGAAGGGAGATGTGGGACTATTTCCTTTAGGAGAGAGAATCTGAGTTTGTAGGCACGTATATTAAAGTTGCTAACATTTATGGGGTTTTGTTAGAAACTCTCACTATGTAGACCAGGCTATTCTTGCACTCTGAGATCTGCTTGCCTCTGCCTCCTTAGTTCTCTTTTAAAGGCAAAGGCAGCCGGGCTTGGTGGCGCATGACTTTAATCCCAGGACTTAGGAGGCAGAGGCAGGCGGATTTCTGAGTTCAAGGCCAGCTTGGTCTACAGAGCGAGTCCCAGGACAGCCAGGACTACACAGAGAAACCCTGTCTCGAAAAACCAAAAAGAAAAAAGGCAAAGGCTTATGTAACTACACCCAGCTAGGTTATTTATTGATTTATTTATCCATCTATTTTGATGTAGGGTCTCCTATAACCTAATCTGGCTTCTAATGCTTGATTCTTCTGCCTGTGTCTCTCACATGTTTTGAAGCCATGAATTTTTTTTTTAAAGATTTTATTTATTTATATGAACACACTGTAGCTGTCTTCAGACAGACCAGAAGAGGACATTGGATCCCATTACAGATGGTTGTCAACCACCATGTGGTTGCTGGGAATGGAACTAAGGACCTCTGGAAGTTAGTGCTCTTAAAAGCTTAGCCATCTCTCCAGCCCCTCATGATTTTTTTTTTTAGTAGTCTGATTTCCCTAAAGCTTTCCTACTTAATTTTACAATTTATATATATATATATATATATATTTTTTAAAGATTTATTTATTTTATATGAGTACACTGTTACTCTCTTCAGAGACACCAGAAGAGGGCATTGGATGTCATTACAGATGGTTGTGAGCCACCATGTGGTTGCTGGGAATTGAACTCAGGACCTCTGGAAGAGCAATCAGTGCTCCTAACCTCTGAGCCATCTCTCCAGCCCCCTATTTATATTATTATTTACATTATTTATTTATATTTATTTTGTCTACTACTTTATTTTTGTTGTTTTGAGACAGGATTTTCTGTCTCCCAGGCTAGCCTTGATCTGCCTCAACCTCCTGAAATGCTGGGATTCCAGTAGACCCAGCTCCCCTTGATAATTCAGTGATTTGATTTTATCAGTGGGACCTTATGGTATTTGATTCTTTGAGTTGTGCCTAGTATTAACTAATTTTTGGTGATTTGTATGTTAATGTTTTGTTGGTATAATCACTGTGCCCCCTCCTTTTCTCTTTGTGGTACTGGGCAGTAAATCTAGGGCCTTGGACATGATAGGCCAGCACTGAGCACGCTGTGTTCCCAGGCCTCTTGATTTGAGCCACTTGCCTTGGTTGGTCTTGAACTCTGGAGCCGAGACAGGCTTTGAACTTGTAGTCTCCCAAGTAACTGGGCTCATGTTCCTTGAGGCCTGGCTGTTTCTCTGTTGTTACTTAAGTATTTTCTTACTTGGCTTTAAATAATGGGGTGTTTTGCCTAGCTCAACTTAAAGTTAGCCTTTCACCAGAGAGAGTTTTGGAGGGATTATGGCAGGTAGTGAGTCCAAAGGATTTAGATGACTTAGGTGACAGGTTGTCCCATCTAGTACTGGGCTACACTTGCTTCTGAAGAGATTGACAACAAAGAAGCAACAAAGTTACTCTGGTTCTGGTTCTGGAAAGTCACTGTTTCAGTTTGAGTCTTATTTCAAACATTGAAATACAATGTATACCTCCAAACACAGGTAACTCCTTTATATTCTCATTGTTAAGATGTTTAGATTTGTTTTTTGTTACTCTTGATACATTTGTAAAATAGTCAAAATGACACTAAGTAGAGAATAATTTATTGCATTGCTTTTTAAAAGACTTGAGCAAGTTCATTTCCTGTGTTCATGTGCATGGGTGCTTGTGTGTGTACATACATGCATAGTAAATAAATATTAAAAGATGATCAACCTGGCATGGTGGTGTACACCTTTATTCCTAGCAGTCAGGAGTCAGGCAGGTAGATATTTCAGTTCCACACCAGCCTGCTCTATGTGGTAAAGGTAAGGGTGAGACCTTACCTTTAAGAAAGCCAGGGTTGGGGGTGTGTAAAGACTAATTTTCCCATGTAGATTTCCGCTACATTCTGTCTTTTCGGGAAACCATTTTAATGTCTTTTCAGGTGATTTTATTAGTATAGGGGAAAATTTAAAGATGGCTTTATCAGGATCTAATGGGATAGTACATACATTTAAAGGGGTGATCTGATGTTTATGTAGTTATCAGCACAATCAAGATAGCAAACTGTTTATCCCTGCAAAAATACTCCCAGTACCCCTGTGTGTTCCCTCCTAGATAAGGAAACTGAGCCAGCAGGTTCCAGTTTAGCCTGGACAATTTAATGAGATCCTGCTTAGAGAAAAAGCCTGCCTAGCATTCACTGAGTTCCAACCAAGCACTGGGGAAAAAAGAGTCCTTGGTTAACTTAACTGCCATGTATGTAGTTTCTTTGGAAGGTTGGCTTCTGTTTGCTGATTTGGTTTGGCCCATTTCAAGAATAAGGGATAGGTGAACTTGTGCGTGCTCACAGAGGCCACTAGGCTCATTAGAACCTTTGATGCTGGAGTTAAAGGCAGTTGTGAGCTATCCTGTGCTGGTGCTGGGATCTGAGTGAGCACTAAGTGTTCTTGATCACAGAGCCATCTCCCAACCTGCCCCTTGAGTTTGCTGTTTGGGTGTGTGTATTAAACTGTATCACTGTTTCTTAAAGAATGAGGTATGCTTACTTGTGTTTGTACTGTTCTTTGGAATTAGTCATAAGTATGTAGGTGTGTTTATTGCAGTATGGAGAATTGAACCCAGGGCCTTGTTCATGCTGGTTAGACACTCTGCCACTGAGCCACAAGCCCAGTTCAAACACTGTTGCGATAAGTTAGTTCCATGGATCCCTTTGGCTATTTTCTTAGCTAAGGACAACTATCTATCTGGCTTTACTTTGCAGGTATTGAAAATGGCGTTGAGACATTTTCCTCAGTACTACATGGTGCTTTTTAAAACAGTTGACCTGTTTTATTAAAATTGCTTTTTAGATCTTTTTCTGGGTGGTTTCAAATTCATTCTGCAACCCAGGGTGGCCTTGAACTCAGGATCCTCCTGCTGGGGCTCACTCAGAACTGGGATTACAATTGTGAACGTCTTCCGCCTGGATTTCTGTGTTGACTTCCTGATTATTATACAGAGTATGACTGTTAGTCTGGTAAACCGGGCCTTAGTCCTGTTATTGTGGTGTAGTAAGTGTTGGTTTTCAGTTTTGGGAGTGATGCTTTTAAGGTTTTTATTTTATTTTTATTTTATTTTCCTTTAGTGTCCTGTGGTATAAGCAAGCTCAGCCAGTTCCTCGTTGATGTTGCCAATCTTATATTTTACATAGAAGGCAACAGTTAAGTCTCTTTTTGTCTTATGCTATGGTGAGTTCTTTGTAGATGGGCCCAGGAGAGAATTATTCTTTCCAGACTCTGTCCTCATAGTCCAGCACCCACCTTTGCTTGTTACTTACTGATTGCCTGAGAAGAGATAGTTTTTAAAAAAGATTTATTTATATATTTTATGTGTATGAGTACACTGTTTCTGTCTTCAGACACCCCAGAAGAGGGCATTAATTCCCACTACAGATGGTTGTGAGCCACCATGTGGTTGCTGGGAGTTGAACTCAGGACCTCTGAAAAGGTAGCCGGTGTGTCTTAACCACTGAGCCATCTCCAGCCCCGAAGAAGAGAGAGTTTTTTTTTTAAAAAGATTTATTTATTTATTTATTTATTTATTTATTTTTAAAGATTTATTTATTATAAGTACACTGTAGCTGTCTTCAAACACACCAGAAGAGGGCGTCAGATCTCATTACGGGTGGTTGTGAGCCACCATGTGGTTGCTGGGAATTGAACTCAGGACCTTCGGGAAAGCAGTCAGTTCTCTTACCCACTGAGCCATCTCACCAGCCCAGAAGAGATGGTTTTAAATGTTTTGTTTGTTGTCTGTCTGGTACTTCCTGGGAATTGCTAGTTCTGCTTTGATTATGTGCCCTGCTTTGCATTCTAGGCAAGTGCTCTATTCCCAAACTGGATTGTTTCTTTAGTAGTTTTTGGTCTTTGGTGCTGGGAACTGAACCCACCTAGGGCCTTGTTCATGCCAAACATGTTTGTTTTGCAGCACTGTACACTGTGGATAGTAACTTCTTATATTCTATTGTTCAAACTTTAGAACTACCACTTAGAGTGAGCCATTGACATGCTAGGTTTTGATTTTGTTGGAAAGAGTAAGCAGAGCTATTGAGACTTTGGCGGTGGGATGGCTGGCTTTCATCGGTCCTGCTCCCCGTGTGTCAGCACTGGAGTGGACAGGGGTGGCTGTCCGGACTTAGGGGGAGGACCCTTAATCAGCTCTGTCCATTTCATTAAAGACGCTATGAGATCTAGCAACCTGAGGTCAAGTGAGAAGTTTTGAAAATGTATGTACAAACTTGTAAGCCTGTACAAGCTATTCCAGCCAGTATAGGAAGTGTGTGTGTGTGTGTGTGTGTTAATATGTTGCTGCTTTTTCTGTTGTGGCTCTGAGGCTGACTCCAGATCTGGCAGGTGAGCCCTCTACTTCTGACTCCCACCCCTGCAGTCCTGTATGTTTTATGATTTGAGTTTCTTTTTTGAAAATGGATTTTTTTTTTTTTTTAGCTGGGCATGGTGGCACACGCCTTTAATCCCAGCACTTGGGAGGCAGAGGCAGGTGGATTTTTGAGTTGGAGGCTAGCCTGGTCTACAGAGTGAGTTCCAGGACAGCCAGGGATATACAGAGAAACCCTGTCTCGAAAAAACCAAAACCAACCAAACAAACAAAAGGCGTGCACCACCACTGCCCGGCAAATGGATTTTTTTCATGCAGTATATTTTGATTACATTTTTCCATCCCCTACCTCCTCCCAGATCTTCTTCACTTTCCCACCTATCCAAATCTACAACCCTTCTTTTTCTTTCATTAGAATACAAACAGGCATCTAGTAGTAGTAAAGTAAAATAAGGTAAAATAAAAACAAAGACCAGAATAGAACAACAAACAAACTGGAAAAAAAACCAGCCAAAGAAAAAGCACGGGAAACACAGACACACAGAAAGCTCAGATTCAAAATTGGAGACCATCATATATAACCAGAGGATCTGTTGAAGGTTTAAAAAAAAAAAAAAGGCCCAGGCAAGCACTGTGAAACAAAAAACCCTCCAAAAATACCATTGAGTTCATTTTGTGCTAGCCATCGACTGCTGGGCATAGTGTGTCTTTTTAAGTGAGGGTCTGTTAGCGAAAACTTATTTTACCTTTGTGAGTGGTTATCAGTTACTGAGAGAGCTTCTTGGTTAGGGGTGGGGGCTTGTGTCCTCTCTTAACACTGGGACTCTTTCTGGCCCTGTGTATGCTGCCACAGTCTCTGGTTCTTGTGTCAGCTTTGTTGTGTCTAGAAGCCCTGTTTCCTTGGTGTCTCCTGTCTCCACTGGCTCATATAATCTTTCTGCTTCTTCCTCTGTTGGGTTCCCTTAGCCCAGAGGGAGGGATTTGATGGAGACAAGCCATTTAGGACTGAATGTGCCAAGGTCTCTCACTCTGTACATTGTCCAGTTATGGGACTCTGTATTTGGCCCCATCTACTGTAGGAAGATGCTTCCGATAATGGCCGAGCAGGGTTGATATATGAGTATAGCAGAAGGCCATTAGGAGTCATTTTTTCACTATGTTCCTTTAGCAGATAGGTTGTATTTGGTTTTCCTCTAGGTCAATGGCTTATCTAGTCTCAGATATTCTATCCTATGGGTCTTAATTCCAGTGACCAAGTTTATTGAAGGACTGGAGACTTGCAGATTGCTTAATAAAAATGTAAAGTTAGGGGTTGGCAAAATGGCTTAATGGTTCAGAATATTTGCTGTTATTGTGGAAGTTTGATTCCCAGCACCCATATCAGGTGATTCACAACCATCTGTAACCCCAGCTCCAGGGGATTTTGGTCTCTAAGGTGTATGTATGTACGTACATGCGCGCGCGCACACACACACACACACACACGCATAAAAAACAAATTGTAAACATTGAAATGCTACACTTTGTTAAGTGAAAATGGCTTACTTATTAATCTTTCACTTTTTTCTTTCTTTTTTGGTTTTTTGAGACAGGGTTTCTCTGTAGCCCTGGCTGTCCTGGAACTCACTTTGTAGACCAGGCTGGCCTCGAACTCAGAAATCCGCCTGCCTCTGCCTCCCAAGTGCTGGGATTAAAGGCGCCCAGCTGCAGCTATTTCTATAAAGCTCTTTGGAGAGGACACAGTGTAATTAGAAGTTCTGGCTGAGTAAGGAAGGAGCCTTGGGGCCTCCAGCTCCAGGGGGGTTTGGTCTCCTAAATAGAACATCTCCATTTTCACAGATTTGCATTGTTTCCATTTGTTACCATGAGCAGGTTTGTTTCTGGAAAGAATCTGAATTGTTTTGGGGTTTTTAATTGTTTTAGGTTGGACAGAATTGAGTGCTGATAACCTATTGATCCAGTAGTTGAGGCCAAATCTGGAGGAAAATGAATTCTGGGCCAGGCTGGGTTTTACATAGGCTCAGTCTGCTTGGAAGAATTGAGAGTTGACTCGCTTGAGAGCAATGTCAACACGTTCTCAAGGCTGCTGTGTCATCCATGGTTCAGAGAAGAAGGTGAATTAGTCGGACAGTAATTTAAAATGTAGATTACCTTAAACTCGGCAATCCTCCTGTCTCAGCCTCTTACGAGCTGAGATGACAAGCACAAGCCAGGGTGTTTAAGAATTCCTGATGTTCAAGTTATTGTGGGTTCTTTTGGGGGGGGGGTGTTATTTGCCTTACTTGCTTGTAGGGTACAGACCATTGGAGTAAGTCAGGGCGGGAACTCAGGGGGAGCTAGGTGCTTGCTCACAGGTTTGGAGTGAGGTGCCAGCGTATTCTTTCTTGTAATACAAGGTTTGCCGGTGTCTTTGAAGGAGAAGAGAATCATGGCTGAGGTTGCAGGCCGCTCTAGGTCGTTACCTCGGTAACTTCATCGGTGCTCTGAGTTCACAGACGGCAGACTTTCTAAGGAGGGGTGGAGAGTTTTCCAGTTGCTACCTTAAATCTCAAGACCGGAGTCAGATTCTGAGCTCAGTTATTGTAGACAGCCAGGCAAATGTGCAGTCTATGGTAGTTCACCTTCATGATTTTTGTTGACTCGGGATCAGAGTTTCTATTGCTGGTTGCGGCACAGCCCAGTCTTTGTGAAGGCAGACCACTCTCCTGGTGCCTCCTGGAGCTGCTCCATAGGCAGGGCCTTTTTGGTCACGTCATCTGCCAGGTTCATGTTGGAGAACCACACAATTGAATTAACAAAAACAAAATAACAGGACTGGAGAGATGTTTAGTTGTTAAGAACACCTGGTATTCTTTCAGAAGACCAGTTCCTGTCACCCACATGGTGACTTATAAGTATTTGTAACTCTGTAAGTACCAAGTGTACATGTGGTTCACATACATTAAAAAATATTTTAAATAAATTTGTGACTTTTTTTCCTTGGGTCTCATTGAGAACTACCCTGACTGGATTCTATACCTGATCTCACAACTGTAGTTGGAAAATGAACAACCCTTGGGATTCAGGTCTTAGTGAAATGAAGTAAGTGGGTCAGACATTCAAGAATAGTGCAAGAAATGGACCATGCTGCAACTCAGCCCTATGGAGGCTGAGGCAGGGCATTGGGAGTTCTAGGCCAGCTTGGCCCATATTGTGAGACTGTCTCAAACACACACACACACACGCGCACACACGCACAGCAGCCATGTGTAGTGTAAGCACAGTAGGCTGAGCAATGATGATTCTATTATGGGGATCACCCAAGCCAAGAAGTTTGAAGGTGAGTGGAGGCAACACACCAAGATTCTAGCTCAAAAAAGAAAAAAGGAGAAAATAAGCGACATGAGCCAGGCAAGGGTACAGACTGCTATTAGGTCCATGTCATTCGCCCTGCTCAAAAACCTTGATGTCCCATTTGACTACCACATTTTCTACTGATAATAGATTTTGGTGGCTATGCTTATGGGATAGATTAAAGTTGCCATGATCTGAAGAGAGAGGGCTTTGCAGTGTCCTCCCTCTATATGAAATGGCTGGACAGTAAACCACCGCTCATTACAGCTGACACATGTGGTAAACCCAAAGTTTGAGTAATGAACTTGAAAGGATTTCCCCTTCCCATATGTAGCCCTGGCTGTCCTGAAACTCACTCTGTAGACCAGGCTGGCCTTGTACTCAGAGATCACCTGCTTCTGCCTCCTGAGTGCTAGAATTAAAGGCAGCACCTATGGCTCACGACCATCCGTAATGACATCTGATGCCCTCTTCTGGGATGTCTGAAGAGAGCTACAGTGTACTTACATATAATACATAAATACATCTTTAAAAAAAAAGCATGCTTCACTATGCACCACTGCCGCCGCCTCCCTCCCATATTTTAAACAGGGAAGCAATGTGTTTTATCTTTGAAAACCCAATGTTAACAGAGATGTACTTGGGAAAAGTTGTCTGATAATTCTTTTAAGATACTCAATGTCTTCCCAAATTAGTGGGTTAAATGATTTCTTCCTAATATGTAGTAAATGCTATGCTGCTGTTAAGTATATAGATTAAAACTGAAATTGGGTTGGAGAGAAGGCTTGGATTAAGAGTGCTATCTGGGGGCTGGTGAGATGGCTCAGTGGGTAAGAGCACCCGACTGCTCTTCCGAAGGTCTGAAGTTCAAATCCCAGCAACCACATGGTGGCTCACAACCATCTGTAACAAGATCTGACGCCCTCTTCTGGAGTGTCTGAAGACAGCTACAGTGTACTTACATATAATTAATAAATAAATCTTTTAAAAAAAAAAAGAGTGCTATCTGCTTTTCCTCAGAACTTGGATTTGATTTCCATCACCCACAGGGTAGGTAGCTCACTACTGTTCATAACTAGTTCTGAGGCCTCCAAGGGCACCAGGCACTCATGTAGTACATAGACATACATGCAGACAAAGCCCATACATTATACTATAAAACAAAACAACAAAAGCCGTAACGAAACCGATCTCCTTTTATACTGTAAGTAGACTGTATTCACTTTCTTTTGCGTGCATGGTTGGGTAATTTTATCTCTTAAATAAGATGGACTGTGTTGTGTGGCTTTCTTGGGGCGATGTAAGCAAATGTCTGCCTTGGTGAGTCAATGAGCTTGTTGGTCGCTCCCTCGGCAGTTGCTCATCCCAGCCTGGGTGATGACTTACAAAGGCTGCATGGACCTCTACAGGCTGAGCAGTCCCTTGTGCAGCAGTCCTCACTGATGGAAGGACAGCCTTGGGGAGGTGGCGGCGGCCTTGTGGGTCCTGTATGCTTTGGGGAGTCCCTGAGTGAGAACTGTGACTTGAGTTTGTTACTGAGCTCTGTAGTAGTAAGGAAGTGTCTAGGGACTGGAGAGCTGCCGCTGCTGTGAATGCTGCACCTCATCTAGGAACTGTAGTTGAGAAAATGAACAGGGAGGAGGTTGCTGCAGGCACCGTGTCATGTCAGAGGATGTTGAGGATTTACAAGTATCTTTGTAAAACAGAAGTCTACACATTTCCATTATATTGTAAGCTGTTAGATTTAGTAAAAAAATAAAAAAATCTTGTTAACGCTATATATTTGATTTTGATATTCCTTTATCTTACAATAAATCAATGAAAGAATTTTTTATTTCTGGGGTTAAATATTTTTAAATTTTGGCTTTGTCTTCTTTTGAGGTAGGGCCTTATTATATAGGCTTGGCTAGCCTGGAGGTAGAGCTGTAGACTAGGCTAGTCTTAAACTCAAAGACCTGCTTGCCTCTGGTTTCCGAGAACCGGTATTAAAGGAATGCATCACTATATCCAGTTAACTTCTCTTCTTTGTGTCTTTGTGGAACATGTCTTTGCTCAGTGCCTAAAGAGGATGCTGGAGTTACAGATGATTGCTGGGAACTGAACCCACATCTTCTAGAAGAGCAGCCAGTGCTGTTAACCGCTCAGCCTTCTCTCCAGTCCCTGTAACTCTTCATACGCCCCTCCCTTCTACCCTCCCAGGGCCCCAATGCCACAGTTTCTATGTATATCCCTGGCTGTCTTAGAACTCACTCTTGGAGACCAGTCTGGCTTGGAACTCAGAAATCTGCCTGTCTCTCTCCCAAGTGCTGGGGTTAAAGGCCTGTACCACTCACTACCCCATGGCCTCTTTTGGTTACTTTATTTCATTTTATTGTGATTCAAGTAGACTAGAGAGTATGGTAACTGGTACATGGGCATGGACTGTACCAGCTGAGTTGTTGTTGTCTTTGAGTCTAGGATGGGAAAACAAGAGAGGTCTCAGAGTAGTGGGAGCACTGCACGACTGAGTGCTGCCTGCCTTCAGTCCCAGTACAGTGGATCTCTTGAGGTCAGGGCCAGCCTGATCTACAAAGCAAGTTTCAGGACAGCCAGAGCTGTACATAGAAACAGTCTCTTGAGGAACAGAACAAAAAAGGACTGGAAGGCCTTTAAGCGAGCTGCTTAGGAACTTAATAACTGTGGGCTGGCAAATATGTACTGGTGGGGTTTTATCTCTAGATTAAGAAAACCGAATATTTGGAATAGTGAGTTTTTACACTTTTTTTCCTCATGTATTCATCTGATTACAATACATTGGGACGTAAAAACTGGACTGAGTTTGTTCTTATAATGCTTATTCCTTTTCAAACTTTAAACTGGGTGTGATAAACATTTAGGAGGCTGAAGTAGGCAAATCCCATGCCATCCTGGTCTATACAGTGAGTTCCAGGGTAGCTGGCATGGTGCATCTGAGATTCCTAGGAATGCTGATGCTGTGTTGAGTTGGCTTAGCACAGTCCTTTTCAAGCTCTTGTGATTGGTTAACTGACTTGTATTGTTTTACAGGTTGAACCCACCAAAGCGATGGTTATGGAGAAGCCTAGTCCCCTGCTGGTCGGGCGGGAGTTTGTGCGACAGTACTACACTCTGCTGAACCAGGCCCCGGACATGTTGCACAGGTGTGCTCTCAAGTGCCCAGGAGGGGTGTTGTGGGATAGCTCTTCAAATAAGCACCGCTAAATAGAGGTTTAGAAACAGCATAAGATCTCACCATGTTTTGCGGCCCTGGCCTAGCCTGGGATTGAGAGACCTGCCCGCCTCTGCCTCCTGAGTTCTGGGGTAAAGGTGTCCACCACGCCCAGTAAAGACAGATTTACTTTATAGAGCTGTGTTAGTTTGCTAGTGCGGTGGCTCGAATCTGGCATTCTTTTTTTTTTTTTTAATAATTATTTATTTATTATATGTAAGTACACTGTAGCTGTCTTCAGACACACCAGAAGAGGGCGTCAGATCTCATTAGATGGTTGTGAGCCACCATGTGGTTGCTGGGACTTGAACTCAGGACCTTAGCAAGAGCAGTTGATGCTCTTAATCGCTGAGCCATCTCACCAGCCCCCGAATCTGGCATTCTTACACTGTTGCACTATATAACACTGTCTGGACTTAGGATAATTTTTTACACAAGTCGTATTTGCACTATAGTTTCTCTACTTGAGTCAGGCTGGATTTTTTTTTTTAAAGTTTATCATTTCTAGAACAGTCTCTGTTTCTCTTGACAATCCTTTGGTGAAACATTTCAGAAGCTGGTCTCCTCTTGCTGATGCTCAGAGGATTTAAATCTTGATTCACTTTGGAGCAGCAGAAGCAGTCTGCATGTCTTTAACCTCTTCCTTTTCCCTTTTCTTGCTGGGTTTTGTGTCAGTTTTCTTTCTCGTATTGAAAGTTAGTTAAGGTTGTGGTGTCAGGCTCTGCATCAGCATAAGTCTAAACTGGAGCTGGAAGGCCCTGCACACAGGCCTGTCTCACTGATGCGGTTATAGCCTAAGACTTCTGCCATTTCCATGTCCATCAAGGGTGCAGTTGTAGAGGGTCCTGGAGGAGAGAGTAGAAGCTGCTGAAGTGAGTTCCTTTAATAGCTTGAAAATTATAAGGTGCTGTGTGCACTGGTGCACACCTTTAATTCCTGCACTCAGGAGCCAGAAGTAGGTGGATCTCTGTGAGTTCCAGGCCAGCCTGGTCTACAGAATGAGTTCCAGGACAACCAGGGCTACACAGAAAACCTGTCTTGAAAAAAAAGAAAAGTAGCAAGTTAGTGTGCTTTGGTAAGGTAGATGGAAGCAGGATACAGATCCACAGCGCTAGCATGGGCTCTCTTAAGGGTTTATGGAGTTGTCCTTAGATGTCTTCAGTGGTCTTTGGTTGGCATTTTGCTGTTAAAGAACATCTCTCTGATGTTCTTTTAATGAAAATGGTGATTGAGTGCATAGATGAGAGAGGGCTAAAGGGATAAATATTTATACCACCTGTGCACAGGACAACTGTCCCACTGCCTTCTCAGGTGGGAAGGCACCGACTCTTCAGGTCCGTGACAGGGCAGCTGTCTGTCCTCAGTGGAAACAGGAACTTGACTTTGATTTTAAGTGCCTGACTTTGCTGACAAACTCCAAGGCCCTTCCCAACATGATCATCCTACCTACCCTGAAACTTGGAAGTCGGGACTTGAAAACCACACACATGCCTCATGCCTCATTGACTGAGACTGTCCCCACTCGGGCGTGTGCAATGGACTTGTCGTGCACAAACATAAACAGTCCCCGCTGTGAGTCTGCCAGTGAGGCGGATAGGTACCAAGCCTGAACACTAAGTACCTGCACTCCGGGTCCTTGAAGATGAGAAGTAAATTGCCTTCTCTTGTACAGATTTTATGGAAAGAACTCTTCCTATGCCCACGGGGGCTTGGATTCCAACGGGAAGCCAGCAGATGCAGTCTACGGGCAGAAGGTGGGTGCTGTGGACCAGTAGCAGCAAAGAAGGCAGCTCCCTGCCTACTGGGAAGCTGGTACCTAGGGGTGGGTTTCTGTTTAATTCTTTGGTTTGCTGAACACTCTGTGTGTTGTCAGGTTACTTTGATTCTGTGTTAGATTGCTGGCTTCAGCAGAAGAGTGCCATGTTTAAACTTAAAAGGTGTGTATTCAAGGCACTTATTTGATTATTTTATTTTATTTTATTTTATTTTATTTTATTGGTTTTTCGAGACAGGGTTTCTCTGTATAGCTCTGGCTGTCCTGGAACTCACTTTGTAGACCAGGCTGGCCTCAAACTCAGAAATCAGCCTGCCTCTGCCTCCCGAGTGCTGGGATTAAAGGCGTGTGCCCGGCTAATTATTTTATTTTTTGAGACATGATTCAAGTTTTTTGCTATTCTGGAACTTGCTATGTATGTCTGGATATTCCCCTGACTCAGTTTCTCAAGTGCTTAGATTACATATAAAAGTGGCAGGACAGTTGTTTTTAAGGCGCTAAGCTGTGATCACTGGAACTACAGCACACACCCACTGACAGCTGGACTATATTATAACAGTAATACATGTATTCTCTATATGCTGTGTTGGACATTTTTATTTTTTAAAATTTGTTTACAGATGTATTTATGTGTGTGAGTGTTTTGCTAGCATCCATGTCTGCACCATGTGTGTGCTGAGTCCCTGAGGAGGCCGGAAGAGAGCTTTGGATCCTTAGGAGCTGGATGCTGGGAACTGAGCTTAGGTCCTCTCCAGCTCTGAAGTGTTCACATATATTGGTTTGTGGGTGAGTGTGACTGAGTGGTATGCTTGTGGAGGTCAGAGGATACCTTGTCAGGAGTTCTTTGCTTCCACCGTATAGGCCCCAAAGATAACATTCTGGATTATCAGGCCCTATAGCAGGTGCCCTTACCTGCTAAGCCACCTGGGATTTATTTTTTTAACTAGATTTTTGTGTTACTTTATTGTCTCATTGTTGAGACAAATACCTGACAGAAGCAACTTAGGCAGGATGCAGGGCATTCAGGCTCACAGTCCACGTGAGAAAGGCGAGGTAGTAGGGACACAAGGTGAATGCTGGTGCTCAGGTCCCCTTTTGTACAGCACAAAGGTCTCGCCTGTGCAATGCTGCTGTCCCAGCAGAGTGTTTCCTAGGTGATTCTAGGTCTTGTCACGCTGAGTGGAGATGAGCTGGTGTGAGCGTAGCAGGTCTCTGCCCTTCAGTGTACTTGTTGTATAGCTCTTCAGATTGCTTGGAGACTGCTCAACCACTGTGCGAAGGAGCAGGAGGAAGCAGGGCTGAGTGTCAAGTACACATCTGTGAGAAAACAGGGCGGAGCTTGGAGGATCTGCCAGTCTGTTCTTGGTGCTGGCAACTGCTGTTTTAGTTTCTGAACTGGTGAGTTCCTGGGGGATTGACTCTTGCCTCCATTCCTCAGGAAATCCACAGGAAAGTGATGTCACAAAACTTCACCAACTGCCACACCAAGATCCGCCACGTGGATGCTCACGCAACTCTGAATGACGGGGTGGTGGTCCAAGTGATGGGGCTACTGTCCAACAACAACCAGGCTCTGCGGAGGTTCATGCAGACCTTTGTCCTTGCTCCTGAGGTATGTTGCTCTGTAGTGATGGAGTACTTAAAGACTAAAAGCTGTGTGGAGTCCAGATTCCTGGCAGCTCAGGGTTATAGGTATGGCTGCAGGGTAGAGCTGCTCTGTCCTCTTGTCCTAAAGCTGTGGTGCCCTCACTGTAATCTTCAGGAAGATGACTGTTGGGAGGAGCCTCCCCTAAACTGTTGAAATGCAGGAGACTTCGTGTCCCTTCGGCTGGCATCACCTAAGGACAAGGGATCTGTTTCCTAATCACCCTGTTGTCACCACATTTAGAGAACAGTGCTCGGTATATATATAGCTCATGCGGTAACCATGCCTGAGTTTCAGAAAGTAGCTGGCCTTGTCTTGCATAGTTTGTTTTTCTTGATCTGGGATTCTGTATGTAGTTCTCTGTTGTGTTTGTCTGGCCGTGTGTCTTGTTCCCTGTCATTGTAGTCCCTCCCTCCTCTGGTTTGCTTGGCATCGACAGTTCTGAAGAGCAGTCCTGTGTCATTGTCCACGCATCATATACCTTCCTCACTCATCCTTAGTGACCATGGTACTAGAAGTGTCTCTGGTTCCCCTAGGTGATATGTTCAGGTCTTGCCATTGTAAAGTCACATAGTTGTTGTATCTGGTTTATAAATTGTGACTAATCTTGGGATCCTGTATAAACGTGCTGCTCTTTATCAGTTTTGCATACCATAATTCTTTTTCATTTGAGGTTCTTGGCTGAATGGTGACAGATGGGAATGTCTGATACTATCCACCACTCTTGTGTTCATTTATTGGCATTATCTTATAAGGATCCCCTTACCCTACCATTCATTTCTAGTATATTTACTGAGTTATGATTCATTAATAATTGTTTAACATATCCTCATGTCCTGGGTCTTGTTAGTGGGAACCCTTCATGCTGGCCTGTTTTGGTGTGGGCATGGCATGCATGGTTTATGTCCTTGTGTTGACCCTGGCCCTGATCAAGCCCCACTAGCTGATGGTTCCATTCATGATGCTTGTCTGTAGTTGGGTTTCTGAAGGTACCACAGGTGGATGATGAGGGATGGCATCTGCTGTGCCTTCTCCAGAGAGAAGGGCAAGAAAGCTGCATAGATACGGAATCAGCTCATACGGGCTTCATCTGAAAAATTTTATTTAGGATAGTATTTTGTCTTTTTTTTCCTCCAGAGCTGAGGACTGAACCCAGTGCCTTGCACTTGCTAGGCAAGTGCTCTACCACTGAGCTAAATCCCCAAGCCCTTAGGATAGTAAAATACTATCCCTGTCTTAAAAAAAAAACAAGCCCATTTGGATGTTTCTGTTTTGACATAGAACTGCATTATGTAGCTCAGATTGTCCTGGACATCACAGTGACGTCCTGTGTCAGTCATCCTCATTAGTGCTGGAATTGCAAATATTCTAGCCTCACCATTGAGGGTGTAGGCAGGATTTAGAGTAAGATTCCAGCTTTAAAAAATATGTGTATGTGTATATTTTGTCTATGTGTATGGGTATTTTGTCTGCATGCATGTAGTGCCCTCCGAGTCTACAAGAGGGCAGTGGGTTCCCTGGACCTGGACGTACAGATGGTAGTGAGTCGCTGTGTGGGTGTTGGAATTGAGCCGGTCCCCAGCAAAAACAGCCAGTGCTCTAAACCACTAGGCCATCTGTCCAGCCTGGTAATTCCACCTTTTGAGAAGCTGAGTTAGGAAGTTTGCAAGCTTTAGGCAGCCCACAGTAAACCAAGATGGAGGAGGAGGAGCAGGAGAAGAAGACAACTTGATGACATCTTCATATGCAGAGGATTTTATAGCCTATATTGTTAATTACAGACTCAGTTTCCTTCTGTCTTTCAAGGGAAACATTTATCTCCCTTAAGAAAATGTATTATTGTGTAATCCACCTCAGTACACAGAGCACTGTGGTATGTTTTGATATTTCACTTTTTTTTTTGAGACAGGGTTTCTCTGTGTATCCCTGGCTGTCCTGGAACTCACTTTGTAGACCAGGCTGGCCTCGAACTCAGAAATCTGCCTGCCTCTGCCTCCCGAGTGCTGGGATTAAAGGCATGTGCCACCACGCCCAGCTCAATATTTCCCTTTTTATGGTTGAGGGAACAGCTTTAGAAATTTTGAACAGCCACTAAGTAGGATGGTTGGGTTTTGGTTCCCGTGTGTCTGAATTCACAAGAGAAATCTTTGAGTTATATCATCATGAGGATTTGGATTAGTATTCTTGCATAAGAGTTATGACATTTTAAATACTACTGCAGTTGAAACTACTGTGCCTCTAAATGGTTGAAGTGTTCTGTCTTTGGCATCAAAGACTTTTCCTTCCTTCTTCCCTTTTCTCTCTCTTTCTTTCTGTGGGTGACCGTCTGGTGGTAAGGATGGATATTTTAACAATGTCTACGAGGTTCTTTACAACTGTACAATCAGGATTTCAAACAGTTGGTGATATCACAGATGATATTGGCTGTCATGAATGCTTTTGGCACTTAGCAGTCTCTGATCTTCTCAGTGGTTAGTAGAAGCCAACTCCTGCTGTGAAACAGAAATGTTTCTAGACTTTGCCAGATGTCTGCTGGGGGCAAAATCTCCCATAGCTGAGAACCACTGGTATAGTGATTTTTGTTTTTGTTTTTGTTTTTGAGGGTACAGTCTTTCATGGCAGATAGTGGGAAATGAGGAGGCTGGCCACATTGCATTTGAAGCTGGAAACAGATGAATGCTCACAGTTCAGTTTTTTTATAAGTCTGAATAACTGAAAACTTGTTGCTGACATTGCAGGGCTCTGTTGCCAACAAATTCTATGTTCACAACGACATCTTCAGGTACCAAGATGAGGTCTTCGGTGGCTTTGTCACAGAGCCTCAAGAGGGTAAGTGTGAGTCTGTTTTCATGGTTACTTGTGTGGCATCAGACTGCCTTGAGAGGTCTCTTGTTACACTGTATTTTATGAATCAGCAGTGTGAGGGGTCTACAGGGATTTTATTGTTGGGAAGAGACACCATGACCAAGGCAAGTCTTACAAAGGCAAACATTCATGGGGGGCTGGCTTAGTTTCAGAAGTTCATTCCATTATCATCATGGCAGAAAGTGTGCAGTATGTAGACAGACATGATGCTGAAGAGCCCAGAGTTCAGCATCTAGAATCAGAAGGCATCCTGGAAGAGGCTGATTCTACACTGGTAGAGAGCTTGAACATAGGAGACCTCAGAGCCTGTCTATACAGTGACATTGTTCCTTCAGCAAGGTCATGTCTATTCCAATTAGGCCATACTTTCTAATAGTGCCACTCCCTATGGCCAAGCATTGAAACTGGAGGCTACACCTCTTCAAACCACCACACCTAGTTAATGTGAATGGTTAGTTACTCTTGGGTCAAAAGCAAGCCAGTTAGCATGGCTCAGTGCAGAATACCATGCAGAAGGCCTGATATACCTGTGTTGCACTGAGTGGTGGTGAAAGTATGCCATCTTATTAGGGAGCCCCAGTCTTGTAGAATGGGTAGTGGGAGTACCTGCCTTTGGCTCTCCAGTTTCAATTCTGTTCTCAAGCTTTTTGCTGTTTAAAGTGTAGAAGGTGCCTAGAAGAGAGGGCAGACCAGGGTGCAGCATCAGACCTGTGGGGGAATATAGTCTCTGTGTGTCCTGAGCTCTAAATATATAGACCCGTTAGGTTCAGTCCTTCCTTCTGTAGGCTGACTTCACCCTCCCTACACCCATTGTTTGTCTCTGGGGTATAGACCCAGGGGAGAGCATCCTACCACCCTGATGAGAACCATGTGACCACAGCATGGTAGCAAGGACTGAATTCTCATTGTTCTCTAGCCTCAGTTTACTTGGGGCATGTGTGCCTTCCAGGTGGACCTTTGTAATAAACGGGGCCTCTGCACTCTTCACTCCTGTATACTTGGTTTATTCAGCCAAGGCAAAAGTAAAGCTGCTGAGTGCAGTGCAGAATGACCTCCCCGACTCAGAGCAATTCTGAAGCCTGTGGCAGGCATTTCACTTTCTCTGTTGCTGTGATAAATAAACTTTGGAAAGAATTTTTTTTTTCCCCTCACAGTTTAAGGGGGAATAAAGTATCTTGGGGAGGCATGATGACAGGAAAGATTTAAAGAACCTTTTTTTTTTTTTAAAGATTCAGTGTTCTTAATTAAAATGCTTAATCTTTCCCTTAAAGTCTGCCATGGCTTTACCAGGTTGCCGTGCTTTTAAGTTTGTGACTATAAAGTGATTGTAGTTATTTTACATCTCTTCCTTTCTTAGAATCCGAGGAAGAAGTAGAAGAACCTGAAGAAAGACAGCAGACACCAGAGGTGGTGCCTGATGATTCTGGAACTTTCTATGATCAGACTGTCAGGTAAGGAAACTTCTCTTCACTTGCCCAGGCTCGCAATAAGAATGTGGATTAGCTGGAGACAGACGTGTCTTCTAGGGTTGATTTCAGGAGGTGAGCAGAGTCTGGATCCGTGGAGAGAGATTGGCAAGTATGTGCCAGCTAAGTCAGATGTGGAGACATGCCTGTAATTCCAGTGTTCCAGAGGCTGAGGCAAGGGGATTGCTGTGAGTTTGAACGTTGCCTGCATGGGCTCAGCAACAAAACTATGGTAGTTTTCTGGGAAAATATTTTAATTGTGTTATTTCTTAATAACTAGCAATATGCAACTTTTACTTATTTTATAGGAGATACTATGGAAAGTGTTGAATGTGTATGGTTTAGGTTGCTAATTGTTTTGAAGACAGGTGCTCACCATGTAGCTGAGGCTAAGCCTGGAACATCTGTCTGAGTGTTCGAGATGCTGGGATTGTAGGCACGCACACATATATCAGAAGAGTTCATTTAACTAGAGTAATAAAATGTCGAAGCCATAAGCTGAGTAATAATGAATTTATAGTCCAGCCCTGCAGCTCAGAGGAAGCGGCGTGGCATAGGATGACCTGAGTTAGGTTCCTGGAACCCCGTGTTAGAAAGAGAGAATTGACCTTGAGGATCTTTTCTGCCCTCCACGTGTGTGCCGTGAATTTCAGGCTGTCCTGAGGGCTGGAGAGACTGCTCAGCTGTGATAGGCACTGGCTGCTTTTGCAGAAGATTTGAGTTTAGTTCTCACCACTCACATGGTACCTTAGTACTTCTTTAACTCGAGTTGCAGGAATCATGTTTTTGGTGCACTGTATACTCTTAAAAACATGTATACACTTAAAAACATGTAGACATATAAAAATACTATTTTTAAGAGGACAGTTTTGGCCTACATGACAAAAACCCTTGTTTAAAATTTTCTCATGACCTCAAATAATGAGTGTGATGTTGTCTTAGTTTTTTATGTTCCTGATAGGCCACTGAGCCACGATTGTTCCAGATGTCAGTGCTCAGTGTTCAATCAAGTGTTTATCAAGGTGTGGTCAAACCTGTTCATGCTAGGCTGAGAGTGAAGATGTGTTTTACGGAAGACCTACTTACTGAGGTCAGGTATCAGGAGGGAGAACAAGGCCAGGGACAGCGTTCCTTGGCAGCTGGTATGGGAATATAACCACTGTTCTTGGTCATAACTGATGTCTTCTCTTCCAGAACTCCTGGTGCATGGAGTTTGTTAAAGATTGATTTATCTACGTGTTATATGTATGTGGGTGTTCTGTGTGCATGTGCTTCTGCACATCAGAAAAGGGCATTGGATCACATAGGCAGTCAGGACCCCAGAAAGAAAGATCTTAGCCACTAAGCCACTTCTCCAGTCCCCTTGTGTATTTCTATGGGGCTTGTGTGTGGTTAAAGCCACAGATGATGACATTTACTATATTTTGAGACTGACTTGCCTTACTTGGCTTGCTGGGCCTGTGCTAGGCCTCAGAGAGTTTGATCTTTCTCTAGCCCATTCAATACAAGGGTTTTGTGATACATATATTAATAAGCTAATTAACATTAACTGAAAACCACTTGATTCTGTTTTGATCATTATATTTATCAGAATTTAGCCATCAACCTCTTGTCCTGAGACTCTCTGGAGTCATTAGATGGCTCAGAGTATCTGGGTGAGTCCCAGAGACAGGTCAAATTTTCCATTCCATGACAGCAATGACTTGGAGGAGCATTTAGAGGAGCCTGTAGTGGAACCAGAACCGGAGCCAGAGCCGGAGCCGGAGCCGGAACCTGTGTCCGACATTCAAGAGGACAAGCCTGAGGCTGCATTGGAAGAAGCTGCTCCCGACGATGTGCAGAAGAGCACTTCCCCGGCCCCGGCTGATGTGGCCCCGGCACAGGAGGACTTGAGGGTATGGGTTGTGGCTTAGCACTGTATTGCTGTCTTATTACCTGTTTGTTGTTGCTATGCTAAAGGTCAGCCCCAGGTTGTGGGTGGGAGAGTATGTGCCAGGCATGCCCCAGGCTGGCCTCAAACTCCAGACACAGCTGAGGCTGATTTGATTCTCTGGCTCCTATTTCCTATTTGTTGGGATTATATTTCTGTGTTGCCTTGCCTGATTTATAAGGCACTCAGGACTAAGCCCAGGAGTTTGTGCAAAAAAGCTGTTGCTAACTGAGCCATATATTTACTCTCTGCTAGTTTATTTATTTGAGACATGATTTCTCTGTGTAGCCTTGGCTGTTCTGGAACTTGCTCTGTAGGCCAGGCTGGCCTTGAACTCAGAAATCCAGAAATCCACTTACCTCTGCCTTTCAAGTGCTGGGCTTAAAGGCAGCCCCCCCTGCTAGTTTATTTTTAATTTTTTTCTTCGTTATAATTACTTAGTTGACTTTTACGATGATCTAGCTATTTAGCCCAGGCTGGCTTATCTTGGTCCCCTAAGTATCTGGATTATCGGGTGTAATGATAGGCAGGGCTGCTTCTAAGGCAGTTTGTGAGGTGGCAGATGCTTGTAGACTCCTGTCTGTGAGTGATGTAGAGGTGATGCGGAGCAGAAGTTAATGGCTCTTTGTCGCTCTGACATGTCCTGTTCTTCTCTAGACGTTTTCTTGGGCATCTGTGACGAGTAAGAACCTTCCTCCCAGTGGGGCTGTTCCAGTGACGGGGACACCACCTCATGTGGTCAAAGTGCCAGCGTCACAGGTAAGGGTCTGAATCTAGGACTTTGGGCAGATTTAACTATGCTTTGGACACGTGACTTAACAGGCTAAGAGAATGGGAGGGAGCCTGGTACACAGGGAGCAGATAGGAGGTGTTTCCCTGGGGTGTGTTGATTCATTGAGGACGGCAGCGCTGTGGTGAACTGCACAGTAGTAGTTAGAGTAGCACCTGACAGAAAGCAGGGGCTTCCTGATGTGTGTGAAGGTTTCTTTCTATGAGTGTGTGCATGCAGGTATAAGCCAGAGGCCAACTGCTGACAGTTTTCCTTGGGAGCTGTGTACTTTGGTGTGGTTTTTTTTTTTTTTTTGAGACAAGGTCTCTGTTGACCTGGAGCTCTCAGGTTAGGGGAGGTTGGCTGGCCTGTAAAACTTGGCGCTGCCTAGTAGTCTCACCTCCTTGGAGCCAGAATTGCTGTTTTTCTAGGTTCATAGTTTTGTTTAAGAAAATTGACAAGATGTGGGAGAGACAGCTCGGCTGTTAGAAGGAGCATTTACTGCCCTCGCAGAGAGAGGACTGGGTTCAATTTCCCAGTGTCATATGATGGCTTATGACTGTCTGAAACTCCAGTCCTAGGGATCTCATGTCCTCTTCTGCCTTCAGACGATGCATGAGTTTGAGTGCACAGAGACTCATGGATCACATACTTTTTAAACATTTACTCTTTGATTGTATGGTTATGGATATTTGCCTGCAAATTTGTTTGCATCGTGTCTGTCTTCTATCCTTGGAGGCCAGAAAATGGCACTGCAGTTATAGTTGTAAGAAACCAGGTGGGTTCTGGGACTTGAACTTGGATCCTCAGGAAGACCTACCAGTGCTCCTACCCTACACACATTTATTTTAAGTTATATATGTATATTGTTATAAACATATAAGATATGTATATACACACAGATAAACATATATATACATATATACATAAACATATATGTATGTATATATATATATATTTTTAAGTTAAAGTGTGCAGGGAGCATGGTTGGATTAATGTCTCAATGGTTAAGATCTTTCCTGTTCTTGAAGAGGATCTGGGTTTAATTGCCAGCACCGACATGGTGGCTTACAACCATCTATAACTCCAGTTCCAGCAGATCCGATGCCGCCTTCTGGCTTCTTCTGTCAAAACATACAGATGCATGAAAGCAAAACACTTAGACATGTTGGATAAAAAGGGGAAATGAAAAGCCAATGACAGAGCTGGTGAGGTGGCTCAGGGCATCAAAGGCACCTGAACTGGACACGAGGGACCCATTTGTGTGTGTATGTGTGTGTTATGCACGAACTCGTCCCCCCCCCCCTTCCAACACACACATACGAAATGTAAAAAGAAAAGATCAGATAAACTGCTTTGGCTTCTCACAAAGGTTGTTCTGTAACCCCCTTTTAGCCCCGTCCAGAATCTAAACCTGACTCTCAGATCCCACCACAAAGGCCTCAGAGAGATCAGAGAGTTCGAGAGCAGCGAATCAATATCCCTCCTCAGAGAGGACCCCGACCAAGTAAGAGCTCTGGTGACTTCTAGCTTGGGGTGGTTTTGAGATAAGAACTTTGAGATAAGATAAGGCCTGGCTGGGGCAATGGAACAACTTGGTTTTGGGCAGAGGGAAACTTGTTTGTGAAGAGTCCCTGAGTCTGTTTTGTCTCTTAAGTCCGTGAGGCTGGTGAACCAGGAGATGTGGAACCTCGAAGGATGGTGAGGCACCCTGACAGTCACCAGCTCTTCATTGGGAACCTGCCACATGAGGTTGACAAGTCGGAACTGAAGGATTTTTTCCAAAGTAGGTGCTGCTTCTCAGTGTGGCCATGAGTTCTTAGGCAGTGCCACCTAGTGGAGGTACAGGTGTAGTGTCAGGTCTTAGTGGTCTGTTTAGTCCTGGGCACAGTGAGTTTTGGGCTGAGTGTTCACTCAGTCATAACTTGTACTTCCCTTGATTGTGACACCAAGTGGAAAATTCCACTTGACCCCAGTGTCATGAGTTGTACGCACGCTATATTTATTGTTGTATAAAATTCCTTTACAGTGTTATACAAGGAACACATGAGACACAATGCCTTGCCCACTTGGATCATTTTTTTTAAGCTCTGATATTCAAAAACCCCACAGCTTTAAGAATTTATGATCTCAGTTTTAAGTATTCATCTAAGGAGCTTATCATTGAACTCTATTTTGCATTTTAATATGACATTTTAGCAATCAACTGCATTTAAGTTCCTAGTTCACCTCTGTCTGATCTAAACTGCATGTGGGTAAGCTGGGTGTCTGCAGAGAAGTTATGAGTGGTTTGCTCTTGCAGATTTTGGCAATGTGGTGGAGCTGCGCATCAACAGTGGTGGGAAGTTACCCAATTTCGGTTTTGTTGTGTTTGATGATTCTGAACCTGTTCAGAAGGTCCTTAGTAATAGGGTAAGCAAATTTTCATTTTGTGTGTGTGTGTGTGTGTGTGTGTGTTATATCTGTGGTTTTTGCTTGTGTGTATGTGTGTGTGCGTGTGCCAGGTGTGTGCAGTGCCTTAGGGGTGAGAAGAGTGGGAAACATGCCCTGGACATGGAGTTACCTATTGTGATAAGCTGTTCAGGCCCACCTCCCAGAAGTTGTGAAGTTGTGCTTGCTGGGGACGATGGCTCAGGTGCCTCTGCCCTCTTTCCATCTCACTGTGCTGCACTCTTCAGTCTGTGTGTTTATGTTTGTGGGGGCGCTGGGGCTGGGGTTTCAGCACTGGCTTGCTGAGTGTTGCTGTGTGTAGTGAGTGTACTCACGAGTGTAGTTGAGTGTCATTTTCCAGCTCGGAGGCCATGCCTTCCTTTCTCACCCCTAAATTGCAGGACTCTAGGAATTTTGTTTAAGTCAGTTTCATGGTGTTTTTACTTGAGAGGTACCAGTATTTTGCCTAAGTATGTGAGAAGGTTTTATTCTCAACGCTGTGGAGGCATCTGTATCATGGTGTTTCCTGAAGTTTGCTTTGGTTATTAGTCCAGTGATACTCATGCTTCAGGGCTGTTTACATCAGCACTTTTCTGCTTCTTGCATGGTTCACCATATCTGCATGCACCAGTCACACAGATGTTTTCTGAGCTCAGCACTTTGTGAGAACTAGTTGGTGGAAAGCTGCTTGCTCAGTAGGGTGACTTTGCTCACGTTTGATAGTCACGGTCAGGCGCTGATCTGAGTGTCTGCTTTCCTTGGTCCTCACACAGCCCATCATGTTCCGAGGCGCGGTCCGCCTGAATGTGGAAGAGAAGAAGACTCGAGCTGCCAGAGAAGGCGACCGCAGGGATAACCGCCTTCGGGGACCTGGAGGCCCCCGTGGTGGGCCGAGTGGTGGGATGAGAGGCCCTCCCCGCGGAGGCATGGTGCAGAAACCAGGCTTTGGCGTGGGCAGGGGGATTACAACTCCAAGGCAGTGAATTGCTTGGCTCTGATCTCCACACAGCACACAGCCCCGGCTCCTGCAGAATGGTGAATTCCTTTAACCAGCGTTTGGTGTCTCGGAATAGTCTATTATAAACTGCTTGAGTTTGTACAATTTTCATTTCGCTTGTGTTCATGGTGTGTGCTCCCAACCCCCTTTCCTCCCCTGACCCCTTAGTCCTTCATTCCCAGTTTTCCGGAATGATACTTTAGGAGGAATAGATTGTAAAGAGGGAAGACTGACCTTCCTGCTCACGCTGCGTATACAGACTGGACTTTCACGGCCATTCCCCAGAGGAGCGCGTCTCGGCTTCACTGACAGCGGAGGTTTCGTTATTGGGAGACACAGGATTTGATAAACATTTTGGAAGCAGGAAAAATCAAGTCACGACTCCTTTCTGGTGTGGAAAAATTGCCTTTTGGCACCTGGCGCTGGGTCCCTGCTGGTGTGGCTAACTGAATAAAAGGTGGTTGCAGACCTTTGTTCTTTTGACATGTGATTACCAAACAACTCTAAGCCTCCATTTTTACCATTGGATTTTAAATTGTGATGTAGCCTGTCAATGTCTAGAACACAGCTAAGGACTTTTGTTGACCTGTTAGAAATTTTTTTTTTTTTGAGGTAGAGTTTTTCATGTTTTATTTGTATTTGTAAAAAAAAGAAAAAGAAAAAAAAAGAAAAAAGAAAAAAGGACAAAAAATTCCCACAAGAAAACAAACCCCCAAATCTGATAACAAAAACCAAGCAAAACTGTGCCTTCTATTTATCTTTGATTCCGGTCGGTCCTGGCAATTGTTTAAAGAAAAGTAATAAAGATTCTAGATTTGTTTTCAGATTCAAAGTATGTGGGGGAACTGTAGAATTTTTTTGATCACGTGTATGTGTCGTGTTAACATTGTTCTGCCTTATCCTAAAATCACGCCCCAGACTGGGATGCTGCTGAGGAAGGTGCTTCTGTGAGGCCGGTGACCTCAGTGGCTCTGTGCGCCACGCTCTGCTCTGCTGTCTGTCAGGGTTCCTGCTGGGCCAGAAGAGAAATTTGGTTGAGTATCGGACTTGGCTAACGTGCTCTAGGGTCTGCATTTTTTTCTTTAAATCATAGCCATATGGTAAATTTTCTATTTTGTTACGGTTCTCTTTTACTGATGGACACGCAGTGGGTGTTTCTTGGAAAAAGGCCAATTTTTATTAAAATATTTCTGGAAGAAAACTTCATCTGGCAATGTAGACTGCTAAAACTCACTTCCCAGTGTTGTGTGTTGAGTGCTGTGTGTGACATGGGTGAAGGTTTTGTTCACACGAGCCTCTGTGGACAAGTCCCTATTAGTCTGTAGACAACCAGAGAGTGTGTGTGTGTGTGTGTGTGTGTGTGTGTGTGTGTGTGTGTGTGTGTGTGTGTCTTCATACATGGGCGTACCACAAGCATGCTTGTGAAAGTCAGGACAATTTGGGAGCCAGGCCTTATATTCCACTGTTTGAAACGGGCCCATAAGCCACAAACTTCTATGGGCTCCTGTGAGTCTCCAAGTGAGTCTTCTATGGCCTCTCGCTGTAAGGGCACAGGGATTTCAGGCATGTGCCACCATGTCTGGCTTTCCTGTGGCTTCTGGCGATTAGTCAGGTCTTCATACTTGCCCGTAGTGCTTTAGCCTCAGCCATCTCCCTAGCTCTCTGACTTTGGAACTGTCACAGATGTGTTCTGGTTTTGTTGTTAGAAAGAGTAGTTGGGATGAAAACGGTGTGAGGTTGTCAGGTTTGGTCTCGGTACCTCACAGATCTGAATATTGGCAGCATCTGCTTGTGAACTGAGGTAGCCAAGTCACATGACTGCTTTGGGGTCCGTTTAAACCACTTGTTTCAGGCATCGATAATGCAGACAGACGTGTGCAGCATGTACTTCTGTAGTAAAGCTTATGGTGACAAGAGAGACAACTGAGCCAGGCTTGGTGGCTCATGACAATAATCCCAGCACTCAGGAGGCAAAAGCTTGTGTGTGGTTCTGTGGGCTAACCTGGTCTGCGAAGCAAGTTCCAGTCCCACCAAGGTTGCATAGTGTGATTGTCAAAACCCCACATTACTTCTGAGAAAAGTCCAAGTGGTACCCAATGGCAGAGGCCTGTATAGTCTCAGACGCTAGAGGCCTCAGTCACAGGAAGATCTTTCAAGTTCTAGGCTAGTCTGGCCCATAAAATATTCTCTAAAAGTCTCAGTAACTCGGGTAGGTCTAAAAGTGATTTTCACAACTGAGTACTAAGTTGTGCATTTAGAAAAGAAGTTCTTCTTAGTCAGGAGTATTAACCTGATGAGGTGATTAATATTTGCAGTGCAAGGTGAGGGGGTGTCATGGGAGCATGGCAATGACCCACATTCTCTTGAGAACAAGGGTAACAATGATCTGAGAAATAGAGCAACCCGTGGGTGGGTTGGGATATGAAAGGCCCATTCTCTTCTACCTCAAATAAATGTGTAGCAGTACAGCTCTGTGTGTGTGTGTGTGTGTGCTCTCGCGCTCGTGCATGCTCGGGTGTGCATGTATAGGGATGTAGCAGTATTGCTTGTGACTGGTTAGGGAGTTGCTTCAGCCCTGCTTCCCAGCAGCGAGCAGCACTGGGGTGGGAGTGTGCTTTGGAAGGGCACAGGCCTGAACTTGGCAGCACATTTTGCACTGCTGGAAATCTGGATGTCAGTGACACCATGTGAAACCTAAACCTCAGAGCTTAAGAGGCACTCGTGGCCACACAAGAAAGCACAGGCTTTTTCCAGAAGTGCCTGACCCTCAACCTTCTCATGTCAAATTAAGATGCGATTTGTAGGGAAGACTCAGTAGATATTAAATTAAGATTTGATTTGTAGGGAAGACTCAGTAGATGGTTGTTAATGAGCTTAAGACCTAGGACTTGTGATGGGTATTTTAGCCAAGTGAGTCTTCGTGTTTTATGTGTACGTGTTTGGGTGAATGTTGGCCATGTGTGTAGGTGCCTGAGGATGCCTGTGGCCCCTTGGAGCTGGAGTTACAGGTGAGTGAGCCCTCCTACACAGGTGCTGGGAATCGAACTTATGTCCTGGAAGAGCAGCAAGATACTCTTAGGCAGGAGTCCCTGTTGTCAGACCTGTTGGAAGTAAGTAAATCTTAACCAAGACTTTGATTTGCTGTCACTGGGAGGTGGCATTCCTGTGCTTTGCCAGCTCAGCTGCCGCCTTGGAGCAGTGGGGACTGGAGAGTTGAAACAAGGGCCTGTGGCGAATGTTTAGTCCTGGTGCTCAGGAGACCAAGGTGAGAGGACTGAATCCAAAACCAGCCTCGATTACAAAGCCTGGCTCAAGGACAATACAGCAAAACAAGTGAACCCACTTAGTTAGGTTTTATGTCTGCCTTGAATTATGACCCAGTAATAAGGGGAAGAGATGGTGAGAAGCAGTTGAGCAATCAGGGCTTCCAGGAGCAGGCAGGGCCTCGGGCAATACCTACGGTATTGAGCCAAGGAGCCCATTTCCTGTCCAGTGCCTAGGGTGGAATTGCCCCCCCGAAGACCCAGGTGGCATTCAGAACATAGTAGCACCCCTGCTTAGTGAGCTTAGTTGCCCTCTACAGAGCTGCCCCCCCCCCCTCAGGGGATGAGTTTACTGTCTTAGCAAGCTGCATTTTATGAGCTATGGGGAAGGGGACAGGTGGTTCTGTGTGTGTGCAGGAGCTGTCCACCATGGTTTTTTGCTTTTTTTTTTTTGAGACGTCTCACTGTGTATTCCTAACTGTTCTGGAACTTGCTGCGTAGCTTAACCTCTTTTTAACTCACAGAGGTTTGCCTTCCTCTGCCTGCCAAATGCTGGTATTTAAGGCGTGTGCCACCACACCAGGCTCTACCTTGATTTTTTTTTTTTTTAATAAGGCTTCTCACCTGTTACTCTGATTAAGCTGTGATTAAGTCAGTGAGCTCCAGAAACCCACCCATCTGCCTCCGTGTGACACCATGTGTGTTCTACAGACTGAATTCGGGTCCTCACTTTACAGAGCAGTTTCTCCAGAGACCAGGTTTCTGTGTGTCCTGGAACTTGCTCTGTAGACAAGGCTGGCCTCACTCTCAGAGGCCCACCTGTCTCTGCCTGGTGGGATTAAAGGCATGCACCAACACCTCTTGGCTGCTAATGTGATGTTTTAATACCTAAAACTGCCACTTTCTCTGAGGTCCTTTGGCACTCTGTATTCTGTGCGTTGGTATTTTTGCCCCAGGGGCAGTGTTTTGGGTGGAAACATGCCCTGTTGCCAGGCTATGTATGTGCCATGTATGTATTACGAACTCACTGTTCCTTTTCATTTGACTCACACTTGTGGAATGACGAGTCCCCATGATACTCCCGGGTGTTCTGAGACCTTAGCTTCACGTGCCTTCTCCTCCTTGCACATGTGCCTGTGTGCCCCACCTCTCTCTCATGCTGGGTTTTGTCAAGACCTGTCCCCGTTGAGCACTGTAAGTGAACAGATTCACCCCCTTTCATTTTGTTTGTCCGTTTGTAGCTCTGTCGTATTCCTGTCATAAGCAGGGTCTTCCTAGAGGACTCTGCCTCTCTCATGGTTCAGCCTGGAGTTGGAATTACCACCGGGCTAGGTTGTGACTTCTTAAGGAACTGAGAAATGACACTTTGAAGTCCCCATGATGGTTGAGTCAGTGACTGGGGATAGCCGTCCATCAGTTTCAGATCCTGTGACGTTTCAGTACAGGAAGTTCTTGGGAGGCTGGGGCTTGAGAGGGGGGGGCATGTGTGAGGAGGAAGACCCTGGTCTAAGACTTTCTTCCTGCTTGTCCCTAGTCCATTTTAGGCATTATCCTCACAGAACAACTGATTTCTCACAAGCTCAATATTCAAGCTTCACCATGCTAGAAGAGAGTGGTCTGTTTCCTCCCTCCCTGCATCCAGGGTTCAGTTAAATCCCATCATCATACTACCTCAACAGACTTCCCCCTTCACTCCTCCCACCTCCAGGATCTTGCTGGTCTTTGCTTCATCTTTAGATTAATATTTTGGAAACAACTCTGGCCTTGTATCTCCCACACTGTTTTCTCTCACCAGTCCCATAGACTGTAAGCCCCCTGTGGCAGGTTCTATGAATGAGTCAGTCGCCTGTGTTAACCTACAATGGTACCTACCAATAAATATTCATGGCTGAACAAATGAATTCTCTTTTTTCAATGTGAAGTTCTTCAAGTGAAGGGCTTCTCACGTTGCACATAGATTTTTCTCGGGGGTACCTGAAAGATTTCAGAAGTTCTCACAAAATTGGCGACGTCTAACAATTAGGAGTTAACCACAGAAAATTTCAGAAAAACTTTAATTTTTTTCCATTAGAATTGGCATGGATATATGTCTATGGATGGCTCAATAAATATATTTCTATATACAGCACAGAAATTTTACATTCCATCTTCAAACTGCAGAAATAGATTTTTTTTACAAGCCCAAACCAAAACAAAGCAAAAATAACAAAACAAACCCTGTCATAACTTTAATGACTTCATGCAAAAAAAGAAGAAGGGGCCAGAGGGAATTGCTTCTTCAAGGTTGAATGTCCAATGAGAGGTAAAAATATTACTTTAAGGAAGCGGTTGCTTAGCACGCTGCTTAAGGTGGGAGCCAGACAGATCCTTAACTGCAGCTTTAAGGCCATACCTAGTTTATACATATATACAAAGAAGTTTCCATAGAAAACACACGCTCACATTCTCTTCTGGGAAAGGATGAGGAACTTCGTGAGAGTTAGTTGGACCCAAATTTCCAGGTCAATTGGAGCTGCTCCCCTGCCCCCTCGCTACTCTTCAATCTGCTTTGTCTATGTGGCTTGTGGAAACCTCTCCCATCATGGGTGATCATGCCCTTTGCAGCTCAGCCTGCAGTGCCTAGCCTAGCACAGCTCTTGTATGCTTTGGACTTAGACAGTGAAGGTAGGCATTTTACCTCGAATGGACCCCACACCCACACTGGCACTGTGATCAGAAGGATGGCATGACGCCTTTCTGTTCTAGGGTTCCAATGTCTGGTGAGTCAGCGCTGACTCTTGTAAGGGGCTGACCTTTCTTCCTTGAGTATTGTGACACATTTCAGTTGGAACCTAGCTTTTTGGGGGAGGGAAAAAGGAAATGTAAAGTTACCCAAAGATTCATCTGGAGTTTATTCTGTCTAAAATCCCAAGCCAGAGAACTTTTAAGACAGGTTAGCTCTGTGCAAATACCTAGCTGGATGAACTAGTGACAGACAACAAAGGGCATATGCCCTTTGGAGGTGACTCCCAGGTCCACACTAGCCTATCTCAAGCTAGTGAATGCAGCTGTAGTCCAGATGAGGAGCGGGAACTGACCAAGTCTGAGATGAACAAGGTAAACCCAGCATTGCTCTTGACCACCCGGGCATATTGAAAGCCAGTCTGATCTGGTTTGGAAGCCCCATGTCTTGTTTGAAGAGTCACTTCATTTTTATTAATGCTATCCTCTTTGGATAGCACAGTCAAGTACTTACTTGCATGGACCCCAACAGGGCTATAATGACGTTTATCCTGACACCCACAAGAGGGCCTCAAAGTATTTTGTTTTGACCACTTGGTTTTTGAGACAGGATCCCACTATTCAGCTCAGGCTAGTCTGGAACTTACTCTGTAGCTTGGGCTTAGATCTTTCTGCCTCAGCCTCCATGTGCTGGGGTTACAGGCATGCACCACACAACTGGCTGTCCTGGTCACTTTGGGATTCACTCTGTCTATTCCAAGCCTATGGCAACTGAAGACAAATATTCTGTGCAGTTATTCAAATTTTTCTTTGAGGGCACTGAGGTCTCTGCTGTGCCAATCTTTTATAAGCAGAACTCTGTTTACTTAAAAGAGAAGAGGGCATGACCCTTACCCCTTTGTTGTTGTGAGTATTCGTGTCAGCATGTAGTAGGCATTGTATGTGGGTTCAGTAGGAGAAGGAAGCGAGATGAGCCACCTCGGAGTCCAGCTCATTTGTCTCATTTTAACTTGTTAGTGGTGATATTATTATCATAGCTCCAGCATTGGATGATGAAATCATGAGTTCATGAGATTGGATGGGTCTGAAATGCTGTGCAATTTATTTCATCCAACATTCCCCCTTCATTGATGCTCTTCTGGCTAAACTGGCGTGCTGAGGGCACGGTGTCTTTTAACATGAGGTAGAGATGCATCCAACATAGAGAGCATTAACGTGTCTAGCAGCTTTTGTGAGGCCCTCCTCCCTGATGCACTTTCAAGCTAAGACTTGGTCGGGAACAATCTTTTATGAAGGGAGATACTATGAACCACTCTGCCAAAATACTCCTCCTAAATTTGTCACAGGAAGGAAGGCAAGTTCCAGAGGGGCGGGGCAGGGGGAGGGAATCTGCCTTTGGCGTGCACATGTGCACCTGTGTGGTGTGGCAGCATCTGGCTCCTGTCTGTGTCTTTTCCTCCATGTTATTTTTTTTCTTCTTCTGATTTTGTGGTTGGAATAAATTGTCTCTAGGTTGGGGAGTGGTTTTGCTAAGAATGAAGAAAACATCCTAGACTTTTTTTCCTCCAGGTCTGCCTTTCAGTTAGATCAACAAAAAGGTGATGTCTGGAAACAAATTCGGCTATAGAAACACCTTCATTATACTGCTAGGGATATGGTTCGGTGGTAGCCTTGCATGCCAAGGGTCACAGTTTTAATCTCCAGCATCACAGGGGGAAAACAGAAAGAAGCCCAGGTCTTCACTGTATGCATCATACACTCCATCAGCTAACTGCTCCAGGAAGAACTTTCCCAGTCATGGTTCATGCCCTGCCCTTTGCAGAATCACAACTTTCAGGGCTCAGTCAGTAAAGTGCTTGCTGCAGGAGCCTGAGGGCCCGAGTTTGGATTCCCAGACCCGTGTAAAAGCTGGATATAGCTACCTCTCACCTCTATGCACACACATGCACACACATACATACATCACACACACTTACATCTCACACACCACAACACATGTAAAGAAGCCCGAATCCCATGCTCTTAAGCTCTCGGCACTTCATGGGATGAATTGATGCCCTTTAAGATGTGAGTTGCCAAGCTTTATAGGCGTCTAAGATGAAGGAAAAGTGGGTTCTCCCATGAGAAGTACAGAAGGTGCTGAGCAGACTGGGGACATCGGAAGTCAGAAAGGTGATGGAAGCGTCTTACTCTGCCAAACGTCTAGTGAGACCTGATCTGCGGCGTGTCCTATAAGTGGTTCCGGTAACCACAGACCACCTCTCCTAACCTGTCTTCCACATGTTACCCTTCACCTGCGAGAACAAGCAATGCTTACAGGAGTCCCTTCACTTTATCTCCAGATCTCAGCTCTTGCTCAGTCTGCCTGATACTGCCCTGTCCAGGCTATCAGAACGTCACTTGTTCCTTATGTGACTGCTCAGCTTGGGTTTCCGACACACCACAGCCTACTTCTTTCCCTCTCTGTGGCATCCTCCATCTCCCATGCTAGGAACCACTTCAGAGCTTCAGTCACTGTCTCCTACGTTGTTTTATTTGGATGCTCAGCTTTCATAGTATACCACTTCCAGGCTTAGCATAGCACATGCAGGGGAGGTTAAAAGAAAGTCATAGGGAAATTGGGAATACTTTCTGCTTATAATGTCATATGTAGCTATAATTTAGTCTTGGCTGTGGCGTACGATAATATTAGAGAATTCTCTGGCCCACTAAGGCCAAGTTGCTTTGTCCAGACCGAAACGTTCAAAGGCAAGTATGTATTTTTCCTTTGGAGGCCCACTGAGCCAGGCTTGGTCTTCACTAGAATCCAGTTAGAATGAAACTGCCCTTCCTACACAGAAGGGGTGGTCTGGGGGCTCTCAGGACAGAAGCTAACATGTTCCTACATCTATGGTTTGTGGGCCTGTTTTGTCAACACCCTGGCTTTGGGGTGCAGTTTTGGGGGTTTTTGTTTTGTGGTAAGGGGGAGCAGGCTGTCTAGATGCTTTCTTTTGTAATCCCTTTCCCTCTTCCTTTTCTAAATCTGGGGTGAAAGTGAAGAGTTACTGGACATCCCTTCTTTACTGGACCATTGGTCAGTATTTCAATCCCAGGCAGCTCTTATCGGAAGACTTTTTCTTCCCCTCTCAAACACCTGCTTGGGACAAGTAGCTGAGTAGCTGGGAATAAACCATTTAACTGCTTAACCGGTGGGTGAGACCATCAGTAGTAAATGGTTGACAAGGACCTAGTCTTCAGCATTTGAGCTCAGTGCTGTGCCCAGACCCCCCTGAGTTGTCCCTGAGATGCTCTCAGCACCATTGCTGCCTATTGTCACTGCATCTCCGCCTGAATTATTCACAGGGGCACCACGTCTCACCCTGCTCAGTTTCAAATTCAGCCCTTAGAGAAGACGATGCGTATCTCGGACTCCGGCGCCTTTCGTTGTTCTTCCTCCTGAGTGGATGTAAAAGGAAGTCTAGCCGTTGAAAAGCCTCAGGAAAGGTAGTTCCATCCTAACCCTTCACTCCAGCCAAAGGTTTCTGCCACAAGGATTCCCCCGATCTTCAGGATCACAAGTAAGGAATCCTCCACATCTGTAGGCTCTAAACGCCGCAATTCCGAGATTCTTACTAGACCTCCAACGCTCTTCTCTTTGTCTCCAGACTTCAGAAGCCCCACGGTGACCTCTTCTCAGCCCCCGTCCCCTTTGCATCAAGCTGTATTAGTAGATTATTAACCTGAAGATGGGTTAGTGGATGTATATTGTTTAGGACTAAACATTGTATATTCTGAGTCAAGAAAGGGTGAACATCAGCTTTTGATCAAGATCTTTGTTCTCTTGAAAAAGATGGAGCTAACCAGCATTTGAGAGCCTGGATGTCGAACATTTGCATACTGGGGTGTACTTAGACAAAAAGATCTGCACTTTTGAACTGCAGGTAACAGATTCATTTTAGCGCATTATCTCATCTATATTCTGCTTTCAATAGCAAAAACATTATTTTATTTCCTCAAATTTATGTTCTTCAACAATTTGAGAAATTAGGGTTCCTGCAAGGTCACAGAAGGTGAAATAATTTGCTGAATGTTAAAAAAAACCCACCACACACACACACACACACACACACACACACACACACCCCTGAGGCTAGAGTGCTCAGTGGTTAAGAGCACTGGCTGCTCTTCCAGAGAACCCAGGTTCAATTCCCAGCAGCCACATGGTGGCTCACAACTGTCTGCAACTCCAGTTCCAAAGGATCAGACACCCACACACAGACATGCATGCGGGCAAAACACCAATGCACACGAAATAAAAATAAATAAATCATTAAAAAAAACCCCTCCATATACACGGAAGAGGTAAATGGACACCGGCCAGTCTCAAACCTCAGTTTCCCGTTTTCCATGGGACCGGGCCTGGATACTCTCTGCGCTATTTTTGGCTCCCATGACTTTTCATTGTATGCTCTGGGCTCTTCATGTTCACTGCATGTTAAAGGAACTCTGGCTTTGGTGTTCCACTGCTTAGGAAAAGCATGGATGGATTTAGAGAGCTTCCCTAGGGTGGAGGGTGGGACCCCTTCTCTTTCTCTGCCCTGTAAGTACCCAGCCTCCTACACTAGACTCCCCCTTCACAGGCTTTTCTCCTTACTCAAAGCCTACCCTGTTGTCAGTCATGCATCCTGTTGTCTGTCTTTCTTTTCACTAACCCTGCACCAGGCAAGCACTCTTCCAATCGAGGTCCCCACCCCCACCCCCTTGGGGATTTTGACCTACATAAGGGTGTTCTCTCTGTCACTGGGATGCCAGAGTTCAGCAAACCAAACTCTTGCCCGGATGTATGTTTTTCTTGTGCAGACAAGAGTTCTCATAGTTGAGCCATTAAAGCAAGGGACACACATTCCTCTCTTGTCATAGACTCTTATCCGATTTCATAGAAGAAGAGGAAAATAAGAAGGCTCTTGCTTCAAACTTCTAAAGTAGGAAAACAGAGTCCATATCCTATTTAAAGCTTGTGCTTCCTGGTTGCTTGGGTGGACACATTTTGGTCTGGTTGATTCAATGGGTAGAAATGGATTCACCCATTCACAGACTTATTGGCCACTTATCAATCCCGAGAAAGCCAAGCGTCACCTGCCTGGGCGGAGTTAATGGTGGGGAGTGGGTAGAAAGAGCTGAAGATGTTTCTGAAATAGTTATCGATAGCTTCCAGTGTGATGTTCATTGCCCTGGACTGCGTTTACATCCTGGCTGGGAAATGTCTGTGACTCTCAGAGCCCTGAAGAGGATACATCCTGCTTGTCAGCTTCTCCAGAGGATGCAGTTGCTATGAGGGTTGTGATTACCCACTTTGGGTTCAGCATGCTGCAATTAAGTAAGTAATCTAATTTGCACAGGGGACGAGTCTCAGTGGCAGTATCGCCTTAACTGGAATGCCATCCGGCCTTGCGATCTAACATCATGGTGCCTCGCAAGACACCACTTCTTTTTCTGATGCTTGTCAAGATGCACATGTTGGAGGAAATGAACCAACTCTCTTGTTTACTTGTCTCCCAGGTATGAAAAAACACTGTGGGAAATATTGGTGCACGTCGGAAGGGTTACTTCACTATTTATTGATAGTTTAAAAAAGGAAATAGTTGGACTAAAGTGATTAACTTTTCTCTCTCTCTCCTACACACACACACACACACACACACATATACGCACACAGAGATACACACACAGATACACACACAGAGATACACACACAGATACACACACAGATACACACACACAGATACACACACAGATACACATACAGAAACACACACACACACACACACACACACACACACTCCGCTGGAGCCTTTGCCAAGAAGGGATTTGCAGGTGCTAGGAAATTCCAGCAGAGGGCAGAATGGAGCCCTTTCTCTCTGAAACCAGCGGGATCCTGTGAGCCCACAGGGTGAGAAGCAGTTGGTGTGCCCACCTGGCTCCTGGGACAAGCTTCAGCTTTGGACTTAGGTTGACGTCATCCACTCTGTGCCCCTTTCCAAGTCTCAGAGTATGCATGAGCACCAGTTTGTACTGGGGAGGGGCTCAAAAACCAGTAAGCCATTCTCGTTATAGACGTATGACATATTTCCACACACTGAACTCCCCATCTTACATCTGTAATCCCAAGGCACAGATTCCCTTGTGCTCAGCCTAAAGGGGAAACCAAGAAAGCCTTCCCCTGTTCATTGGGGTCCCCCGGAACCTTTGGCCTAAATTATATTGTTCAAATTCCTTCCTTCCTCTTCTTTCCCTCTCTCTCTCCCTCCCTCCCTTCCTCTCTCCCTCCTTACTCCTCCAACCTTCTTCTCTTTCTCCCTCTCTATTGGGGTCTTTATTAAAAGTGGTACAAGAGGGAAAGCAAATTTGCAGTTTCTCTAAGGAAGAGAAGCAGCAGGAACTGTGTGGGTCAGCGCACCTGTGCACAAATCTACATGCTTGCACGGAGCCCTGAGAAATGGAAAGGATGGTAAGCTTCCAGTTGTGCAAAGTTCCTCAGTGTAAGCATAGATTCATAGCAGGTAGAGCCGGGGAGAGATCAGATACAGTCCCATTCTCTCCACAGTGTCTTCAGAGAGACCAAAGCTTGGACATTCACCCAATACCATTCTGTGTGTTAACTCCAGGCTTGATTTAGGGTCTCTCTCTGTGTATAGTCTGAAGGACTTCAGTGACATTCCTCAAAGATTTGAATCCATTGCTTGCTGCTTTTGTCACTGTTGGCCAGGCAGCTCACAATGGGCCATTCCAAAATGGTGACCTGGGGGCCTAGGAGCCCGGATGAGATTGGGCAAATGTTGCATCGATTTCATCTGTCTCAGGGTGATTCCAGACGCTTTCCACGGAGGCCACTTTGGAAGGTGCTGGATGGTTTAGTGTGAGCGAGAGTCATGACTCAGCACAGACTCTGATGGCTCCAGGTGCCTCCTGTGGTTGCCCATTCACCTAGACTTGACTCAGTCTAAGGACAGTAAGGAGAGGTCTTCATTGATTACTTTCTATTACAAATATTTATTACCTAAATAAAGTGCCACTGGAAAGGACTGATTGTGGCCTCTCCTAAGATACACAGAGCTGAAGTGACAAGATTTCCTGCTCTTGTGCTGAGGAAGATGCTTGCAGCTGCACACATTGGCGTCTTCATCCTGAGCCCTGGCTTTCCAAGGCCATCTTCACTGTTCCTGCTTTTGAATATCTCTGTAGCAGGAAAAGACCACCTCAGACGAGAGTTACCCTCTCACAGGACTCTCCCTGCCCACAATTTCCCATAAACAAAGGTCCTGCGCCTCACCCAGAGGCAGAACATGCATCATCTTTTTGGTTTGTACAGTTCAAGAGAAGGGAAGGCACGGGTCAGCTGACCTCGGACTGGGTAGAACACCAGCAGTTCACTCTCATCCCATTGGCTTCAGAGTGCATTTTCTTTACACAAATCCCTTGGACTTTGTCTTGGCTTTCTCTTTTAGACCCATCTAGGCATTAGCTTTGATGCCATTGGGAAGGGAGGAAAACTCCCCAGGCAAAGTGCATATGGGCAGGGATGAGGGGGCAGGTAGGCATCATTTCTTCATTCCACTCTTCCATCCTGCCCCTGTGCTCCCTAGCTCAAAAGATACAAAGAAAACTCCAGACTGATTGTCACTGACCAATCCCCATCCTACCTATAACTCTTGACTCAGGGCCAAGACTCAAGTAAAGTGCTAGGACAGAAGTGGTACTCCAGTGTACTAGCCACGGCACGCAGGGCGGCAACAGCAATGCCTTGCTCCAGGTTCTGTGTGTATCCAGACCTGTCATCAGGACCCCGTCTCCCAACTCAGCTCATCCCTGTTGCTTCCCCCTGGACTGCACCTGGCTAGTCTGGGACCATTCTGGCACTCCAAAGTTAGAAGTAAAGAGAAATATTTGTCTAACTTTCCTACACGTTAAAGCTGTGCAAAGCATCTTAAAAAAAAAAAGACTTATAAAAATATAATGGGGTCATTCCCCAAAACTTCCCATGTTATGATATATGAAATGTCAAAATATAATGAGTGGACTTTCTAAATATCACCGTCTCTTCCCACACGCGCCGTCACTTTCACCCTTTCACATCTTCAAGCTTGACTCCCGCCTGGCAATTGGGACAGGTTTTAGCTGCTCACCTTTCCCATGACACAGTTCCTTACAGTCCCAAAGAGGCTCTCCAAAAAAATAGACATTTGGAAAAAAGTTCATGGGTTCACACTCAGTCTCTCCCCATATAATTTCTTGAGATTATTACTTTTTTTTTTAAATAAAAAAGATTGCATATTGGTAATACAACGAGAAGACCACGATGGCCGTAGGGCTGGCACTGAGCTGGGCCAGTGCTGAAGCGCAGAAGCAAGAGGAGCAAGCTTGGTGCCCATTGGGGTTTTCTGGATTCTCCATCCGTGGGCTTCTGCAATGGTCTTCTTCGTTAGTGACTTCCTCCTGGCGGTCCACCATTATCCATCTCCGCGACCCGTGTCTGTGTCACGTGACCCTCTTGAAGCAGAGGCGGAATGGCTTTTTTTTTTTTTTTTTTTTTTTGGCATGTGTGTGTCCGGTTTAAAGATAGACATGGCATTTGTAAGGGTGTGATGGGGGCACATACCACAGCAAGCTTAGTTGTGTCCATTTCTACTCTGGGAAATATTGTCCATCACGTTGGGGACTTTAAGAGTTTAAGCAGCTACTAGGCTGATTTAAGAGACGTATCTTTTGTTCTTGTGGGTTTTGCATTAATGTTAAGCATGGTTAAATGTTATATATTACACTGCTTTCCTGTTCTGGGGCAGGCAGCACTGACCTCCAAACAGGACCCCACCCCCCTCTCAACCCAATGGACTTGAATTTTGAAAGCTGTGATTTCCCAATCCCCTCCCTGATCCCCACCCCACCCCTCATGGTCCCTAGTTGCTGTATTCAAAAAGGCCCTCCCACCTCATGCCCTTGGAGGCTAGATGGATATTGCAATACCCTGGAAGTATCCACCCCTGTGGTTTCTATTGCACTTGGTGGAGGGGGATGGGTGTGTGCTCTTCCTTTCTCCCTCCTCCCCCGGCTCCCAGCCTCTGTGCTCCTCCCACCACCCTCTCCCAGCCCCCCACCCCGCCCCAGAGCCTTCACTTGTTGTGGACATCCTCTCTCCGGACGATCTTATAGATGATCCAGTAGAACATGTTGAAGATGAGGAAGGCCATGGGGAAACCGATGCGAGATATCTTGTCGATCTTCTTGGCTCTCTGGATGAAGAGTTTCCGCATCTCCTCCGGGGACTTGGATGGCGCAGGAGGCGGGTTAGTGGTGTTGTTGTTGTTGGCACCCTTGACAGAGATGCCATCCTTGGCCTGCAGACAGGCTGGGCCCATCCCATAGGCAGAGAAGTTGAAGCGGCCTTCTCCACCCTCATCATCCTGAAACAGATTTAGCATGGGGCTCTACTTAAAATAAGACAAGGGCTGGGCACCCTCCCTGCAAGGCACTCCCCTGGGGGGCCAGGACAAGCCATCTGATCCTCCCTTGTCTCTTAGGCTTTGTGTCCCTAGTCGGTGGAGGCAGTCTGGCTGGCTGGGGAGTCGGCCTTATAGAGGGGCGCCACTCACATGCTGAAACAGATGCAAGCCAGGGGATGGGGATGGTTACAGAGTCTGAGGCATGAGCTCTGTGCCAGGTTGTGGGTCTTTGTCATTTACTGACTTGTGATGTCAGATAGGTAAGTTCCTTCTTCATGCCTGACAGTTATTTTAAGGTTTCTCTCCAAGGCTTTTTGAGCCTTGGAAGTTTCATTGAGTAGGTGACTCGAGGATGGCCTGGGTTTTGGTTAGAGTTTCAGAGGATGATTTAGAGACATCCCCTGCTTTGCCTCTGTTGAATCCTTCCCATCTTCCCCACCCCTTGATGGCCTGGGAAGGGACAGAGAGCTTCTGGCTTTCCCATGCTACAAGTCAGGGAAGCCACGGCTTCTTCCTGCCTCTCGTTCCCACACCATCACCTCCGACAGTCTTCCAGGTTCCCATAGGCTCGTTAAAGGCTCTTTGTCCTTTGGCTCCAACTTACCTTTCCTGCCCCAGCCCACTTCCCATGTGATCTGCATCTCTGCCAGCTTTACTGGACTCCTCCTTTGTAAAACGCTTGAGCCCCAATTCTAGGGGTTTTTCCCTCTCCCAGTCAGCTCCAGCTTGCCCTTCACCTGTTATTCCATGATGGGACTGAAGGGCCAGTGGGTTTGTTTTGTTTTGTGTGTATGTGTGTGTTCATACTGTGCACGTATGCACATGTGGGTGTATGTATATACATTTAGAGGTCAGAGGTTGATGCTAAGTATCTTTTTGGATCCTCATTTTTATTTCTTGAGACAAGGTCTCTCAGTTGAACCCAGAGCTCAGCTGTTTGACTAGTTTGACTGGCCAGCTTGCTCCAGGTATCTCCGGTATCTGCCTCCCTTGAGTTGAGATCACAGGCAGGTTATGGCACATATGAGGTTGCTAGGACTCTGATCCTAACACTTAAACCATGAGCACTTTAGTGGCCAAGTGTAGGAGCGGATACCTTAATCTTCCCACCATCTGGCTAAGCTGGACGTCGTCTCAGTCTTTCTGCCTCAGTATCCCAAATGCTGGGATTATGGCTGTGTGCGACCGTGCCTGGCTCTAATCAGAACTTCCTAGTAGCTGCCACTGACTTCAGGACACTTAAATTCTTCCGCTGCTAAAGAAGGCCTCAGACTTCCTGGAGTGTGTCCACCTGCTCCCTCTTATTTCCTGCCTTTCTCGGTGTGACACTATTCTTCAGTCACTCTGACACATTTCCTTATGTTTGAGTATGTTGGGCTTTTCTTCTTTGGTTCAATTCAAGTTATCCTCTCTGCTTTACCTCTGCTTCCAAACCTGAACCCCAGCCTCCCACTTAGCTGCCGTCCTTGAGTTCCCAAAGACAGGGTAGCTGCTGTGTGGAGTGCCCCAGAGGAAGAGCTCTGATCCCACTGGGGTCTAATTCCTTTGCTGACTGCTACCTCTCCCATTAGAGCAACAATTCTCAGTCTGTGGATCGAGACCCCCCTCTGAGGGTTGTTGAATGACGCTTTCTCGGGGGTTGCCTAAGACTGTCAGAAGACACAGATATTTATATTACAATTCATAATTGTAGCAAAAGTACAGTTATGAAGGGGCAACAAAAAAGTTTACATTTAGGGGGGCATCACAACATGAGGAAGTGTATTAAGGGGCCGCAGCATAGGAAGGATGAGAGGAAGCTCTGTGAGAGCAGCCATGGCTCAGCCTGACATTCCAGTGCTTGGAAGTAGAAACAAGAGGGTCAAGAGTCCCAGAGGGCTTAGCTTCCAGATGGAGGCCAGTTTGAAGCATAGGAAGCCCTATTTCTCAAACCCAGCAAGAAACCAACTCACAAACCCCTAAATGCAACAAATACTGAACATACAAGCAGAGTTTTGGGTGCAGAAGCACAAAGCCTTGTAAAATTATTTCTCCAATAAGTGAAATATTCACCAGTCCCAGCCTCCTTCATTTTTCTTCTTAGATTAATTTATTTCTCTGTGCATGGATGTTTTCTTTGCATGCATGTTTGTGTTGTAAGTGCATGCAGTGCCTTCAGAGGCCAGAAAAGAGTGTCAGGTATCCTGAGCCTGGGGATACAGACAGTTGTGGTCTACCATTGTGGGTGCTGAGAATCAAACCTGCCCTCTCTGCAAGATTAGGTCTCTACAAGTCCTGGGCCCTCTACAAGGGCTCCCAATGTCTGAGCCAGCTCTCCAGTCCACCCAAGCCTCTTTTAAAGTTTTCTTCTTTTCATTCTGTTGGTTTGCATCCTGCATTAGGCACAGGGCCAATGATCAGGACATTTATGATCGATGACTGCATCTGGTCCAGCATTCATGGTGGAAGTAAGAGAATGCGGGTCATATGACGAGGGCTGGTGGGCAGAGTAGGCACTGCCTGTGGCCAGGAAGGTGATGGAGGCTTTAGACCAGGGCCAAGCAGAGGAATGGGGGAGCCAAGACTTTCCAGGCCCCAGGACCTAAAAGGGGCCTTGAAACTTTATGACAGCTAAACATACACGTGCCCTTACTGTTAGGAGCTAGTTGAAACTTTATGACAGCTAAACATACACGTGCCCTTACTGTTAGGAGCTAGAGAATAGAAGTAGTTGTTTTCCGTTTTGTATGGCCTTTATCACCACACAGCATGACACAGCATCCATGCTGGCTGCATGATAATGGTGTGACACAGAAGTGTCAATGGTCTCTACACATCTGCAGCTCTAACTCAGAACTAAAAAGCACGGAAAACTGCGAGCAACACTGAATGCTCCAAGGAGAAGCCAGCCTGGAGAGATGGCTTCTTCAGAAGTTAAAAGCATTGGCTGTCCTTGCAGAGGACCTGGGTTTGGTTCCCAGCACCTACATAGTGGCTCACAAGTGTCTCTAACTTCAGTTCTAGAGCATTTGGAGCCCCTTTTTGGTCTCCTTGGGCACCAGGCATACACACAAACATAGGAAGAATACTCATAGACATAAAATAAAAAGAATAAACTTTAAAAACATTAAAAAAAAAGAATAAAGTAGGTTTAGGCTAGTGAGATGGCTCAGTGGGTAAAGGTGCCTGCCGCTAAGTCTAAAAACATGAGTTCAATCTCCACGACCCACACAATAGAAGGAAAGGACAGATTCTTGCAAGTTGTCCTCTGACCTCTGTATTTGTGCACATGCAGACAGGGCCCTCCTTAGAGAACGTGTGCACATATGCATGTACACTCACACACACATGCACATACATATGTACACACACACACAATGTTCAAGGCCAGCCTGGGATACATGAGACTGTCTCAAAGAATTAAATAAGCCGGGCAGAGGTGGTGCATGCCTTTAATCCCAGCACTCGGGAGGCGGAGGCAGGTGGATTTCTGAGTTTGAGGCCAGACTGGTTTACAGAGTGAGTTTTGGGACATCCAGGGCTATACAAAGAAACCCTGTCTCAAAAAAAAAATCAAATAAATAAAAGGAATGAATACTTCAATAAGTGGGTAGTATCTCGTGTATATAATTATCCATCTATAGACAAACAGTAACACCACCACAACACCACATTAGCTTTCCTAGACATTTTTGGAGAATTATGCTCTCCTTCCTTATCTGGAACACATTGGCAGGGAAGAAGGTTTGGTGCCATCTAGCTGGAACAGCGACTCCTTGTATGCTGGAGAAAGGAAACGCCTAAGCAATGACTGGAAAAGGCCTGCTATTCCTATTGCAACCAGAAGGTGGCAGGATGTGCACGCTCATCTGCTGGAAGACGCTTGGGGATGGGGCAGGAAATTGGGACGTAGACTGTGGAACCCACCCGAGGGATCTGGAGCTCCTGCTGAGTCTGGGCCCCACAGATGCTTCCTAATGATCCCTCTAATGAGGCGGGCCAGGACTTGGAGGTCTGGATGTCTTCTGCCCAGCAAATGAGGCAATATTTGAAAACATGGCAAAACAGTGGGAGTTGAGGAGCCTGACCCAGATGATTGGCTGAATGAAATCCAGGCCAGAGCTAGCTCCTCACCAACTAAACACAGGAGCTCCTAAGCCTGTTTGGACTTCTTACTCTCGGGAGGTTTCTGCAACCCGGATCTGCAGGTCTCCAGTGTAAGTCACACCTAGATGCCAAGGGGAGGTCTTCCACACTTAGTATGGGTCCAGTCAACTACCCTTGGTTTCTGCAGAGCCTTTGTGAATGAGGTCACATTAATTAGGCTGTGCACAGGGGAGTGATGAAGTGAACTGGGACTGTGGTGATCTGGAGTGTGTGTGCTCTGCCTAAGGGCAGTCCCATTGCACAGATACACATGGGAATGGTGTCAGAAGGTGGGATTACAATGGAAATCATTGCACTTATTTTATTCTAGATTATTGGTTTTTGGCTTTTTTTTTTTTTTTAAAGGAAAGGTCTTATGTAGCTTAAACTTCCCTTGAACTTGATATAGTAGAGGCTGACCTCGAACTTCTGATTCTCCAACCTCTACCTCCAAGTGTGATTATAGATGTGTGCTTATGTCTGGATTTATGCAGCATGAATGCTAAGTTGGCATTCCACCAACAGAGCTACTTCCCCAGGCCTGGTTTTTTTTTTTTTTTTCCTTTTTGAGACAAGGTTTCTCTGTATAGCCCTGACTGTCCTGAAACTCACTCTGTAGACCAGGCTGGTCTCGAACTAGAAATTTGCCTGCCTCTGCCTCCCAAGAGCTAGGATTAAAGGAGTGTGCCACCACTGCCCCGCTGTTTTTGCTTTTTTTTTCTTCTTGAGACATGGTCTTGCGCTGTAGCCCAGGCTGACCTTGAACTCTCCAGCCTTCTGCTTCTGCTCACCACCCTCGATCACTGGGATTGCAAGCGTGTACAATGCCTGCAGATAATCATTACACCTTTGAAGGAGGGTCTTGATGTCTAAAGGACAGTAGGAAGGGCTAAGCCTTCTAAGAGGTCCTGTCTAGCCTGTTAAACCCGTGCCAGTGCAGACATAGAAGGACCTTGCAGTCTGGAGCCCCCAAGGGCATCTCCTTGTCTCAGAAGATTGGCCTGTAGATTGCCAAGACTTAACTGAATCGTGTTGCCAGTGTTTAAATAACATACTAGCAATGGGGACCTGTGTGTGTGTGCAATGGGGACCTGTGTGTGTGTGCAATGGGGACCTGTGTGTGTGTGTGTGTGTGTGTGTGTGTGTGTGTGTGTGAGAGAGAGAGAGAGAGAGAGAGAGAGAGAGAGAGAGAGAGAGAGAGAGAGATCCCTGACACTGGTGTGGCAGGGACAAAATTGAAAGCTTCCTTGGAATCTCTGTCTCTGTCTTCAGCACAGTATCCCACCAAGCCAGTCTTTTTGGTAGCTGATGAAGAGACTGAGCCCAGAGCTGGGCCAGGTTTGCTGAACACAAGCAGCAGACCTGCCCCAGCCTGCTGTGTCTAGGAGATGAAGCCAATTATCATCATAGGCATTTGTTTCTTGGTGTCACATGACAATTCTTAAGGCACCGCCTAAGACAATTCTTAAGGAGCCTAGTACCCCAACTAGGTCTTTATACACAGGGTAAAGCGAAGCTTTTCAGGATTCGATCCTGTTCTCAGCTCTGCTACCCGTGGGGACAGTCCAGTGAAACACAGGTCACCGATTGCTTAGGGCACTTCTGCTTCTGCCCCACCATCTGCCCCTCCCCAGGCCACGCCCCAAAGGCCTACCTTGTGATGTCGCCTCTTCCTCCTAAATCGAAGCAGTTCCTTGTGTTGCCGAGACACAAAGTTGACGGCGGCGTACTCCAGCAGGGCAGAGAACACGAAGAGCAGGCAAACAGCCATCCAAATGTCAATAGCTTTCACGTAGGACACCTGCAGGGAGAAAGCACGGAGGCGAGAGAAGAGGAAGGTTTCCTGAAATGTTGCCTGGAAGATTCCAGAAATGAGCAGTTTGTAAGTTTTAGGCTGCGCACTGTTCTGAACACTGTGGTGGATTCTAATAATCCTGCTAATAACATAAACCATCCTTCCCCGAAGCAGATACTGTGCACACTACCCTCTACCAGTCACTTAGCCGTGTTCATTATCAGATGGACTGTGGCCAAAGCTCAGTTTACTTAATAAAGGCCTCAAAGTACAAAACCAGTGATGCTGGTAACTTGGATATGACAAGAAAAGCTACAAAAGTCTTCTTTTAAGCCAAATTGTGAAATTTTCAATTCAATACAGAAAGAAAAAAAATTCTTTGCTGACATTGCTAAGATCTACAACTTATTTATTTATTTTTTATTACTTATTTAATGTATATGAGTGCTCTCTCAGCATGTACACCTGCATGCCAGAAGAGAGCATCAGATCCCATTACAGATGTTTGTGAGCCACCATGTGGTTGCTGGGAATTGAACTCAGGACCTCTGGAAGAGCAGCCAGTGCTCTTAACCACTGAGCCATCTCTATAGCCCCAATAACAAAAAATTTTTATTTAAAAAATTTTTATTTAAAGAAAAATTTGATTTTTTTATATTACATATATGAGTATTTTGCTCAAATGTATGTGTATTACATGCATGCAATTCCTGAAGCATCAAGGAGAGGGGGCAAGATCCAGTGGAACTGGAGTTAGAGATAGTTATGCGCTACCATGTGGGTGTTGGGAATGAAAGCTGGGTCCTATAGAAAAGCAACCAGCGCTCTTAACCACTGAGCTATCTCTCTAGTCTAAGAATAAAATTTAAAAAATGATTTACATTTAAATTATATCTTTGTGTGTATTCATTTGTGAGTAGTATCCGCAGAGGCCAGATGAGTTCATCAGATCTTCTGGAGCTGGAGTTACCCAGAGTGGTGCTGGGAACTGAACTTGGGTCCTTTGCTAGAGCTGCAAGCACTCTTAGCCATGAGCAATCTGTCCAGCCCCACAGCAGAACACATGTTCTACAAAACTATGGTATATATAGGAAAAGTATATGACATATAGGGTTTGGTACCATTCGTCATTTTATGCAATTGCCAGAGTTAGAGTGGAGGGTCCCTAGAACTTGATCCCGGAGGATAAGAGGACATTGTTGTACTGAGTGTGAATGGGGCATGTCCCGCTCTTCAGTAACTTTCCCCACTGCCCACTGCTCTCCCTGGGATATCTGGATGGAAGGAGCAGAGGAGGACAGAGGAAGCACACTGGCAGAGTGTCAGGGAGAAGATGTGATGGTTACAGGAGAAATGGGGAGAGAGGGAGGCCACATCCCCATCGTCTTCAGTGTGTGAAGCGGAGCATCGTATTGAAGTCTGAGAAGATGTTGGACAGAGTATTAGTGTGAAAGAAGGCTCTTAGCAAACAGTTCTGTCAGGGCCCTTGCAAGCTGTCCCTTCACAAAACCAGTGAGTGCACTGGCAGAAATTGCCATTATCTGGAACCCTGTTGATTAACTGCCAAAGGCTTGTAGCAGTCCTGTGAGAATTTATTCAAGACAAGCAGTGGATGGCTGAGAGATGACTCAGGTGACTCAGTGGGAAAGGGCACTTGCCAGCAAGCCTGATGACCTGAGATCAAACCCCAGGACCCATGTGATGGAAGGAGAGAACCAACTTCCCTAAGTGGGTCTCTGACCTAATATGTGCCCCATTGCTTACATGACACAGACACACAGATGCATAGTGAGTGTGCCAGACACACAGACGCATAGTGAGTGTGCATGTGTGCACTCACAGAATTCTTTTCTTTCTTAAAAAGGATCTTGCTATATAGACTAGGTTGGCCTGGAGCTCAGAGATCCTGCATCTATCTCTCCAATGCTGCTGGGGTTAAAGTCATGTGGAGCCACACCCATTGAAAGCTGCTGGTGTGTTTTAATTATCACTTTTCTACTTTCCTAACCCTGAAGACCCAGTAATCCACTTCATGTTTCTGTGGCATCTGTGTCCTGAACATTCTGGAATTTCAATCTGCAATAAGAATACAACATATCCTGACGGTCTTCTCCCACTTGCAGTATTTTTGAGGCACATCTTACTGCTGTGTGCAACAGCAGCAGATTATTTGCATTTAAAGATTTATTTTATATTTATGTGTATATATGTGCGTGTGTTTGTGTGTGTAGATGTACATGTGTGCATGCCTGTGGAGACCAGAAGTTCCCCCTACAGCTGGAGTCACAGGTGGCTGTGCACTGCCCTGCAATGGATGCTGGGAACCCAGTGTCCATCCTTAGCAAGAGAAGAAGTGCTCTTAAGCAGTGAGCTGTCTCCCTAGCTCCAGCAGTCTATTTTTATGGCTTAATAATATTCCATTGTATGGAGACATAGCACTGTGACTCTCTGTCCATTGGATAGTGAGTATCAATCATTTCTGCCTTTTGGTGGAATGGAATGATGCTGTGAACCACTGTGTAGTGTGGCTGTGTGTATGGGTTTGCCCCTGGGGGGGGTTTTGGTACTTTAATTTTCTCTGCTCCTATCCTAGCCCTCCAGACCACAGTAGCCTTGACAATCAACAGCCAGAAAAACAATAATAGCCAGCCATCAGGCATCCACTGGAGAGGGCAGGGGAGTTGGAGCCGATTCGAGCTGGTTCCCAGGGCCCTGCCCTCTTCCTTTGCCCTCTCTAGCTGTTCAATTAGTGCTCCTTCCTACCACAAGCTGCCTTTATTTGACCTGATTTGGTAAGGGTCCAGTGGGAACTCTTTTCATTTGTATCTTTTAAATCTGGGGGACATTTGTCGAAAGCAATTAGTGGGATCGCTATCAGAGGCACTGAGGCAAAATAACAGGTTAATCAAAAAACTCAAGAGGGCACTGGGCACAGAGCTCAGGAGTGGGACACTCGCCTGGCATGCTCAAGGGCCTGGGTTCTAGCCTTCCAAAGGTTAAGTGAAAAGTTCAGAAAAGTGAGCCGTGTCATGAAATGTCACGGCAGGCTAATCTGTGAGTGCCCAGGGGCAACCCAGGACTCCCTGATCCACCCATGCTAAGCCAGCTCCCAGCAGGACGTAAAGACCTGTCTGGCTGATACTGAAGATACACATATCACAAATCCTAACAGGCGCTCTCATCTCAGAGATGGGGGACACTCACAGGGTCTGCACAGTCCATAAAACATCTCTGTTCGGTTTTCACATGGTTGCCAGGCTCAGCGAGCTCAGACCTTAGCGGCTGACATAACAGAAATCCAGGGTTCACAGAACCAGTTCAGACAAAGCATCAACCATAATCATAAGTCCTCAGGGGGTGGAGTCTGAGTTCCAAACGTTGCCCTCTTGTCTTATGTATGTAAATGCACAATTTATAAGGAGTACAAAACAAACAAGTAAACAAACAAACAAAAAAAACCCAAACCAAAAAGTTCCAAAACAAAAACTATGACCCAGTTATAGTAAAAAAAAAAAAAAAAAAAAAAAAGAAAGAAAGAAAGGAAAGGAAAGAAAGAAAGAAAGGTGAGTCAATGAGCTGGCACCCAAGGAAACCAGATATCAGACTTACTAGAGAATGAATTATTTTATTTTTAGTTGCCCATATGCATTATGCCTGTGTATGAGTTTGTGCACAAGAATCCAGAGGCATTGGCATAGGAGGGCTGGCCTCATAGGAGGTGTGTTGTGGGAGCTGGGGATTGAACCTACGTCCTCTGCAAGAGCAGTGAGTGCTTTTAATCCTTAAGTCATCCCTCTAGCCCATTATTTTATTTTATCTTTAAAAAAAATAGGATATCATGTAGCTGGCATTGAGCTTGGTGTGTAGCTGAGGTTGATCTTGAACTCCTGCTGCTCCTGTCTGTCTCTGTCTCCCAAGGGCATGCATGCCACTACCAAGCTGGGCAAATAAAGATGTTAAATTAATTATCTTAAATATATTCAAGCCACTTAAGGAAAGAAACTATGTCTAGGCAGTTTCTATATGGTGGCACCCCCCTGTAGTCCCAGAACTAAGGAGGCTGTGGGTGGAGGAGAACAAGGCATTCAAGGCCAGCCTGAGCTACAGTGTGGGTGGAGGAGCACCCTGCATTCAAGGCCAGCCTGAGCTACAGAGCCGACACTGTCTCAAACAAAAGAAAACAACAAGGAGAAACTAAAGTAAATTTGAGAATATTCTCTCACCAAGAAGAACACATTAATAAAAAGATGAAAATTATAAGGGAACCAAATGCAAACTCTGAAGTTGAAAGTAAATAGTTGAGATGAGAATTTCATTGACAACAGTGAATGCGAGGGGGTAGAAGACAGAACTGGTGAGTGAGGGGAAGGACCAGCAGCCTAGAGATCATGAGTCTGAGGGCAGAGTGAGGGAGAAGTGGAGCGGCAGAGACTCATGAGAAACCACCAAAGCTAACACAAGATGACCACACCCTCAGAAGAGGCAAAAACAGTCAGAATATATGACTGTACACTTATCCTGAGCCTATCATCTATTTATTAATCACCTATTATCTATTAATCTATCAATAACCTATGATCACTCTATATAATTGTTCTATAACTTCTTCCATATGTCTACTTATCTTATAATCTATCTATCTATCTATCTATCTATCTATCTATCTATCTATCTATCTATCTATCTATCTATCACCTATTTATCATCTATAATCTATCCACTTATCTGATCTACTATCACATATCATCTATCTACTTATCTAATCTATCACCTATTTACCTCAATAATCTACTTATCTGATCTATCTATCATCTATTTATCTATCCGTCTGTCTGTCTGTCTATCTATCTATCTATCTATCTATCTATCTATCTATCTATCTATCTATCTATCTATCTATCTATCCATCCACCATCTTTCTATCTGTTCTAATTTCTTTTTTGTTGCTTGCACAAATGTTCCTACCAAACACAACTAGGGAAGGAAAAGATTTATTTGGCTGACACTCCCAGGTCACATTTCATTATTGAAGGAAATCAGAGGGAGGGACTCAGGTTCTTGAAGCAGAGACCGTAGAAGAATGCTGTGCTGCTACCTTGTTCTCTGCTCACTTGTGCTGAGCTTCCTTTCTTCCTTTCTTCCTCTCTTCCTCCCTCCCTCCCTCCCTTCCCTTCCCTCCCCTCCCCTTCCCTCCCTCCCTTCCCTTCCCTTCCCTCCCCTCCCCTCCCCCTCCCTCCCTCCCTCCCTCCCTCCCTCCCTCCCTCCCTCCCTCCCTCTTTCTTTCTTTCTTTCTTTCTTTCTTTCTTTCTTTCTTTCTTTCTTTCTTTCTTTCTTTCTTTCTTTCTTTCTTTCTTTCTTTCTTTCTTCAAGACAGGGTTACTCTGTGTATCTCTTGCTGTCCTGGAACTCACTCTGTAGACCAAGCTGACTTCGAACTCAGAAATCCGCCTGCCTCTGCCTCCCGAGTGCTGGGATTAAAGGCGTGTGCTACCACTGCCTGGCTTTTTTTTTTTTTTCCCCCGAGCTAACTTTCTTATATAGCCCAGGACAAACTACAGAGGGATGGTACTGTCCACAGTGGGCTGGGCCCTCTTACATCAATGAACAATTAAGACAATCCCTCACAGGCCAATCTGATCTGTGCAATCCTTCAATTGAGAATCCCTTAAGTGACTCTAGGTTGTATCAAGTTGACAGTTAGTGCTAGCTAGGAGTGTGTGTGTGTGTACATGTATGTATGATCTAGTCTATTTTGTCTACATATATCATCTAACTATGCTATGTGTCTACTTATGTATCTATCTTTGCATATAGATAAACAAAACAAACATGGCAAAGTATTAACAATTGGAGAATGTAGGTGACGATCTTGGGGTATGTGTTAGATGCTGTTCCAATGTCCTTGTATTAGAATGGAGGTAATGTGTGGCCCTGACTGGAAGCAGCACATGAATAAAGTTGTCTTGTTATTTTACAAACTACTTGCAGCTTCTCTCCTCCTCCAATTCTTTGAATAAGATGCCAAGAACCTAGAAACTGTGGTCCAGATAGCAACTTCCTGAAACAATACCACAGGCAGTATGTATATGTATGGTGAGACACACTGTATGCTCCCCATGTCTCAGCTAGAGATGAGAGGTGATGGAGTCTTCTCCGTTCTGGGATACAGTATTCCCCAGTGGTGCCACTCACCTTGGGTAGGGAGGCTCGGGAGCCAGAGCTCTGTGTGGTCATGGTGAGCACTGTGGTGATGCCCAGCCCCACACGAGCTGGTGCAGCATCCATGTTGATCCAGAAGGAGATCCAGGACAGGATGACGATGAGCAGGCTGGGGATGTACATCTGGATCAGGTAGTAGCCCATCTGCCGCTCCAGGTGGAATCGGGCCTCGATGCAGGTGAATTTACCTGCAAGGAAAGACAGCAGAGTCATGGGACGTGGCTAGGGAGTAGCAGAAATGTTAGTGTCAGCTTGGCTGGAGTCCTCGTCCAGCCCCACACTCTCTGTGTTCACAGGCAAGCGACCGAATTGTTCTGTGCTTCAGTTTCTTCCTTTAGGGCGAAGAGGTCAACACAGTTGGTCGTCCACATCTATTGGTTCTATGTCTGTGGTTTCATCCAAAGTGCGAGTAGAATCGTTCAGAAGAAGTTTGTCTCCCCTGAACATGGACAGACTCTTCCTGCCATCACATCCCAGACGACAGGTGAACATCTGTCTCCACAGCATTTACATCGAGTTAGACATTGTCAGTTATCCTGAGATAACATATTCAGAAGGATGTGCACGGGTCACATACAAACACTGCTCCACACTATCAAGGGAACTTAAACATCTTTGGATTTAGGTATCTGAGGAGGTTCTGGAGGAAATCTCTTGAAAAATACTAAAGGAGGACAGAAATAAAAAAATACATTCTTAATATGGTTACTCCTAAAAATTACATTTACTTATTCATTTGTGGTATGTGTGTGTGTATGCACAAGTGGGCATGTGTATACAATGGCCTTTGTGTGGAGGTCAGAGAACAACTTGTGAGAGTGAGTTTATCCTTCTACTATTTGGGTTCTGAAGATGAACCTGTGGTTGTCAGGATTGGTGGCAAGTACTTTTACCCTCTTGACAGCCCTCATATAGTGAGTCTAATGGTTTTTGTTGGGTGAACTGAGATGATGTTTACAAAGAGCTATGACCACCATCATCACCATCATTCACTAGTGTCATCATAATCACCATGACTACCCTCGTTAACATTACATCACCATTATCATTTAACAACACTATCAACATCATCATCATTTTAATGATCTTCAGCTCATTATCACCACCACCACCATCACCATCACCATAATCACCACAATCACCACCACCATCATCACCATCATCCTATTTGTTTGCTAAGAGACCGGCTAAGTGGAGTTTCCAGACTCTTCTGCTGTGGTGTCCCCAGATGTGACTTGATTCTATTACTTCTTGGAAACCTTTTGTTTGATGACTTTTTTTTTTTTGAGATGTCCATATCCACACTCTAGATGCATCTTTCTTCCTAAGTATTTCTCTTTCTCTTAACTCCTGGGTCTAAAAACAACTGAATCAACCCCAACTCTGCATAAGAATCTGTGCTGGCTAGTCTGATGTCAACTTGACGCACAAACTAGAGTTATCTGAAAGGAGGAATTCTATAAGATCTGGCTGTAAGACATTTCCCTCCCTCCCTCCCTCCCTCCCTCCCTCCCTCCCTCCCTCCCTCCCTCCCTCCCTCCCTTCCCTCCCTTTTGTCTTGTCTTGTCTTTTCTTTTGTTTTGTTTTCTTTTCTTTTTTTAAAAAAGATTTTATTTATTTATTATATGTAAGTACACTGTCGCTGTCTTCAGACACTCCAGACGAGGGAGTCAGATTTCGTTACGGATGGTTGTGAGCCACCATGTGGTTGCTGGGATTTGAACTCCGGACCTTCGGAAGAGCAGTTGGGTGCTGGGACCCACTGAGCCATCTCACCAGCCCCCCTTTTGGTTTTTCAAGACAGGGTTTCTCAGTGTAAACAGCCCTGGCTGTCGTGGACTCTCTTTATAGATCAGGCTGGCCTCAAATTTACAGAGACCTGCCTGCCTCTGCCTCCTGAGGTGCTGGGATTAAAGGCGTGCACCACCACTGCCCAGCTTAAAGCATTTTCTTAATAAGTGATTAATGGGAGAAGGCCCAGCGGAACCATTCCTGAGTTGGTCCTGGGTTCTACAAGAAAGCAGCTGAGCAAGCCATGGAGCACAAGTCAGTGAGCAGCACCCCTCCATGGCCCCTGCATCAGCTCCTGCATCCAGGTTCCTGCCTGTCTGAGTTCCCATCCTGACTTCCTTTGAGGATTAACAGTGATGTGGAAGTGTAAGACAAACAAACTCTTTCCTCACCAACCTGCTTTTTGCTCATGGTGTTTTGTCCCAGCAGTAGAAAAGCTGACCAAGACAGATTCCCTTTTGTTTGTTCCTTCTTTTCTTATATAACACATTTCCTATTCTCTACAGCAAAGTCCAAGCTGTCTACACTGTCCCGCCCAGTTTACCTCTGACCTGTTTTTCTAGCATCTTCTCTCCTTCCTTACCCTAATGGTTATTCCCTGCTCCCCTGTTTTGTCTGGAGCTTGCCTTGCCCTCACCCTCCTGAGCTTCCAGCTTGCTTTTCTTTGAGCTTGTCTTTACTGGGAGGTCCCTCTTCCTTCTCAGGAAATGCTTTTCTTCTTGTTGGGCAGTTTCTTCACAAACTGACAAAAGATCCCTTTTCTTCCTGTGTTCTCAGTTCTACTCATGGGATTGCCTGAGCCTTTAAGCCACAGAGCAGCAGGTGAGTGACAGCCAGTCTCTCTCTTCTCTTCTCTTCTCTTCTCTTCTCTTCTCTTCTCTTCTCTTCTCTTCTCTTCTCTTCTCTTCTCGTCTCGTCTCGTCTCGTCTCGTCTCGTCTCGTCTCGTCTCGTCTCGCCTCGCCTCGCCTCACCTCTCCCCTTGCCTCTCCCCTCACCTCCTCCATCTCTCTCTGTCTCTCTCTGTCTTTCTCTGTCTCTGTCTGTCTCTGTCTCTCTTTTTACACAGGGTCTCACTATGTAGCCCTGGCTGTCCTGGAACTCACTATGTACATCAGGCTGTCTTCTAAATCACAGAGATCCACCTGTCTCTGCCTCCAGAGTACTGGGATTAAAGGTGTGTGCTCCACCACCTGCCTTCTTTCTCTCTTTTGTGCTGGATTGGGAAGCTTATCTCTTTGCACCCATGTATCACCAGAACTAGGACACTCTTGTTCGAGGGAAGGTAAAGGTCTTGTCTACTGAAGTAAGCGACTAGGAGATTTCCTGGGGCCTTATACAGTCAGGGCCCTGTTCATCTTTGTCCTCTGTCCCCACAGGGCCTTACTCGGGGCTGTAAATGTGAAGAGTGGAGGAGGTAGTGAGCAGGAAGGTTCCCTGCACATCAGACCCTTTCCTCCTCTTGGCGGCTGTCAGTAACGCTGCTGCAGGCACAGGGCAACAGATGTGTCTCTGAAATCTTTGCTTCATTTTCCAGATGGATATATAGAAGCGGATTGCGGCATCTGAATATAGTTTTCAATAGACGAATGGAGAAAATGACAGAGGATTAGCCCTCAGAATAAGAAAATTGGGCAGAGGAGACAGCTTAGTGGGTAAAGGACTTGCTCGGGTGAGCAGCTGTAACCCCCGTGCTGACGGGGACGGGGAAGATGGATACCCGGAGCTTTGTGGCCAGCCAGACCACCCCAATTGTGAGTTCCAGTTTTACAAATAAAGTGGGGCAGTGATAGAGGGAGGTACCTGGCATCTACTCCTGGCCTCTCTCTGTGTGTGCAAGCATGATAACATACTTCTCCTGGCCCCTCTTCTCCACTTCCTCTTTCCTGGGCCTGCCATCATCCTAGAGCAGACATGTGTCACCTCTGCTCAGCCTGGGTCAGACACGGCTTCTTACCAGTATGCCAGCCAGCAGGCCAGCCGGCTTGGCCCCTCCCCACAGTGCACACATGAGCTGCCTTCCCATCTGAGATGGGGTTTGTATAGTTTTCCCTGGTCTAACTCCGGCTCCTTTCGTGAATTCAGCCTCTCCCAGCAAAGGCTAGACTAGGCACAGATGACAGAGCTGACCAAGTCTTTGTGGCTCCTATTTCTCTACCCACCATTTCTTTTTTCTTTTATTGAATATTTTCTTTATTTACATTTCAAATGTTATCTCCTTTCCAGGTCTTCCCTCCAGGAACCTCCCTATCCCATCCCTCCTCCTCCGCCTCTATGAGAGTGCTCCTTCACCCACCCACCCACTTCCGCCTTCCAGCCCTGGCATTCTCCTACACTGGGGCATTGAACTCCTCAGGCCCAAGGGCCTCTCCTCCTACTGATGTCCAGCAAGGCCATCCCCTGCCACATATGAGGCTGGAGGCATGGGTCCCTCCATGTTTACTATTTGGTTGGTGGTCCAGTTTCCGGGAGCTCTGGGGGTCTGGCCTGTTGACACTGTTGCTCCCTCCATGGGGCTGCAAACCCCCTCAGCTTCTTCAGTTCCTTCCCCAACTCCCCCATCGGGGACCCTGTGCTTAGTCCAGTGGTTGACTGTGAGCATCCACCTCTGTATTTGTCAGGCTCTGGCAGAGCCTTTCAGGAGACAGCCATTTCAGGCTCCCATCAGCAAGCACTTCCCGGCATCTGCAATAGCATCCGGGTTTGGAGACTGTATATGGGTTGGATCCCCAGGTGGGGCAGTCTCTGGATGGCCTTTCCTTTAGTCTCTGCTTCACACTTTGTCTCCATGTTTCCTCCTGTGAGTATTTTACTCCCAAATGGGCTGATTTCTAATGGTTATTAATTACTAATCAGAACCACGCCCACCCAGCCCCCTCTTGCTTGGCTCCGAGGCAAGTACTTTCCGTCTTCACTATCAGAAACACAAGCTTCTATGTGGCAGAGTCTACCCTCTATCTGCCAGTTCCTCTACTTGCCTCAGCAGTAGGACCCCTACCCAGAGTAAAGATAGTAGTTACTAGCTTCCCCTGTAATTAGGTGTGGTCTAAGCTTCAGTCAACATCCCCAGGACTTAGAGAGAACATCTCAGTGGCACGTCTCTGTTGTTCCAAACCTGTTCCATAACCATCATGGTAATTACACACAGACCCATGCCATTCTGTGGCTGGATGACCCAGGAGACCTGGGGGCATTATGGCCGCTTGCACCCACCTGTGTTGTAGTGCTTGGTGCAGTATCTCAGGTCTTTCTCTTCCTTCAGAATAAACTGAGGCAGGGTCAGTCCGTCTGCCACCTGCACAGCTCCTTGCTCCTGCCACTCAAAGATGAGGTCGTTCATGGTATATCCAACTGGGAGAGACCAGAAGAGGGGCTCGGTCAGCGAGAACTCAGCGTTACACTTAGGATTGGAGGCTGGGTGGAGCCCCAGATCATGGTGGAAGTTAGGGGACCCGTTGTCTTTTTTTCTTTACCTCCACAAGAGGTGAAACTTGTTTAAATTAATTCCCCAGCCCTCCCACCTAGGTTTGTCCTGGGGTTCTGCTCCTCACCCCATGGCAAAGAATGATTGACACCAAAGCTTCCCTTTTTTGCTCCCTACAGATTTTCCTCTAGAGAGTGAGTCTGTCACGCATGCTCTTGATGAGAAGAGCAGGTGGCTCAATCAAGACAATCAAGAGTTTTTACCCCAGGACCAACTCTCTTTTATTTTGGGGGACATGGTCTCAGGTAATCCAGGCTAGCCTAAACTCACTATGTAGTTCAGACTCTCTTGAAACTGAAACCCTTCTGTCTCAGCCTCCTGTAGTGTACACCACCTAGCTCTTTCCTAGCTTGTGTGTGTGATATAATGTGAATATGTATTCACGCGGTTAAATGAACATGTGTGTGTAGGCCAGAAGCTGAGAGCTGATGTCGGGTGTGTTCCTCAGTTGTTCCCCACCTTATTTATTTTAGAAAAGATTTTATTGTATTTTTAAATTGTGAGTGTGAGTGTGAGTGTGTGTGTATGTGTGTGTGTGTGTGTGTGTGTATGCCTGTGCATGCCACAACCACGTAGATGGCTTCAGGGACCAGAGGTGTTAGATCTTCCTGGAGCTGGATCTTCAGGAGGAGGTTGTTGCTGGAAACACAGGACCTCTGGAAGAGCAGCTAGTGCTTATAGCTGCTGAGCCATCTCTCCAGGGCCCGCTTTATGTTTTTGAGACAAGGTATCGCACTGAATATGGAGCTAGTTGATTCTGTTAGCTTGGGTGGCAAGTGCCTTCTATCTCTATACCCCTAGCCGTGCCTGGCTTTGACATGGTGCGGGGGGACCCAAACTCAGCATGGCAGGCATTTTACTGGCAGAGCCTTCTCCCCCTGACCCTGTTTCCTGCTTTCAATAATACGCTCCACTAGTTCTCCTTTGCTGGAGTGACCTATGCAGTCAGTTGCCTACCTCTCCTGTTGAAGTGAACACTCTCAGTGATTTCCCTCAGCCATCTCTCTTCATTCCTGGCAGGCACATTCACAAGGGACTTGGCACAGTGCCTCCTCCTGGGAGGATGCAGCTGGTGACAAAGCCTGGCCCCAGAGAGACGGGGGTGGGGGTGGGAGGGAGTTATGCTTCTAATGTATTTTCTCAATGCAAGCCCCTCACTTGGCACGTTGAGTTATAAAAGTACTCTCCTGGGGTCTATCGATTAGGGGATTTCTGCCTGGCAATGGATAAAGGAAGCCTGGCTCCTTAAAAAAAACGATTTGGACTCACAGCTTTCGAGTTGCATGATACACGTCTGTACATCCATCGGGAAATTCTTCAGGTCCATGGGGCAGGCCAGCGTCAGGGTGATTCTGGGAAGAGAAGGGATGGGACTGATGCTGGGACTATAATCAGGGAGTCTGTGCCTCCATACTTGTGCTGGTTGAAATCATTGTTCCAGGGTGGGGACCAGCGACCAGGGACCTGTGCTTATTTCCAAACTCCTGGGGTGGGAAGAGGAGGCTTGTCGATGGAAAAGGGGTGGCCCAAAGTCACCAGTCAGAGGGACTTCTGGGTTTTTTTGGGAGTCATCTTGAATGCTACAGACCCGTTTTTAGCAGGTTGCTAGGGCTCCAGGTTCTGCCCCCACACCCCTCCCTCAGGTTTTCCACAGAGTCCTCAGCCTCAGGAACTCTCAGGCTTCTGCAGTATGTCCTGCACACGGCTCTTGGCTGCTTCCATTCATACACCAGGCCTGTCAGAAGTGAGTCCAGAACTGTCCCCCCACCCCACCTCTGGCTTTTTCCATGCAACTCACTCAAGACTATGAGTTCAGGTAGGGACAGGAAGAAAGTAGTGGGCCAGTTATTTATTTTGGGGGTGTTCAGCCTTATAAAGGCCACAGCCCCAGAGCCAGAGGGAGCCCTTCTGTGACATCCCAGGCTGGTAGCCCAGGCTGTGAAAACAACCTTGAAAGTCTTTGCTAACACCAGAGCTCTGGCAGCAGAGGGGAGTGGAGGGCTCTTAGACAATCAGGCTCTCTCTCCAACAGGTTAGGGACACATATGTAGAAAAGGATGGGCTGGGTCTGTGCTAAAGTCACATGGAACTAGCTTTTGCATGCTGAGTCCATTGTGCTAAAGTCACATAGAACTAGCTTTTGCATGCTGAGTCCTTTGGCTCTGGGGTTGGGTGATGTGCTATCGGTTCCTGCTGTCCCGAGGCCAGTCCCTCTCTCTTCCTTGAGGTACTCAGATGGGGATGTTTCCATAGAACATAGCTACTGCCACCTCAGCTGCACACCTGGTCCCTTGGGAGTTTCCCTTTCCAGTTCATACCTCCAGTGTGTGTACTCCTCTCTAAGGAGAGGACAGAAGCAGGAGGGGGATGGGAGGAGGAGGGGCGAGAACGGGGGAGTGAAAGGAAAACCAGCTGGCCCATTTCTGAAGATAAAAGCTCTGAAGTGGGGCAGCTGTCAGGATGGGTTAATTTCCAGATGCTGAGTGTCCTTGGGACCATCACTTTCTGCTGACCTGTCCTTCTGTCAGCTTACACTGGGACTTGGTTTTCTGGGAGACATGAAACTGTCCTGGCAGCAGTGAATTCCAGGCAGAGGTGACCCTCCCTCCAGCAGCCCACCAGGACCTTGGTGGCTGACTCCTTGTCCTTCTTCCTCTAGATGTGGCTGGTAGGATGGACGCAATCAGCAGAGCTTCTGCTGCCCCTCAGAGGAGAGGGTCCCACGTCCCTTCCGTACAGTGGTGACGGTTCCTCGTCCCTTCCCGACAGCCTGTAGAGGCCTGAGCCCAGTTGTCTCTGAAGGTCAGGATCAGCCCAGCCTTCTCACTTTCTGCCCTGCCCCATCTTGGATATTTAAGGCTCCTATCTGAATGGGAGATAAGACTTCTCCCTCAATGAGGAGCTGAAGGTGAGAGATACGTCCATTTAGCATTCTGAAGTTCTTTAAAATCAGAATACAGCCATTCATTATCATGTATTGATGTGCAGATGGAAAGTGGTGGCCGCTGGCCATTCTGATTTTCCAGAAGTCTCGGGACCCCAAACTGGAAAGCTGTGGCTCTTTTGATGCTCCAGCGGGCAGGGGACTTACACTAGTACCCCATCAGTACCTACTCTCTGACAGGAACCGTGGACAGTTGGCCAAGTTTCCTACATTTTCACATCCCCACTTCTCTGATGTACACAACGGGGATCATTAAACTCAGTTCATGAGTTATATAATAATATATTAGATGAAAAGTGTTCTGCACCATCTGTTTTCCAAGCTGCCAGAGTTGAGTGTGAGCCCATGTCTCTACTTTCATTATCCATTGTCCCTGTGGCCCGGGCAAGGAGATTGGGGACTAGGTGTGTGGGTGTCAGGGAGTGGAAGTCACAGGACACTCTGAAAGCTTAGCAGTTAACCAAGATACAACCAGGAGTTGGGGAGGTCTTGAGTCCCAAGGCTTGGTACCGGGTAAGTGGGATTCAAAGCAGGGAGGTGGCAGCCCTGGCTTAGCCTTGTGGACTGTGCTCAAATTTGCCACCAAAGCTGCAGTGTCTTGTCAAACTTTATTCCTCAACACTTGCTACTGATGGTGGCTGAGAAGTCTATGTTGTCTTTGTTGAGATATAGCGAGACTTAAATGCCACCCTCTCTCACAAGCCTTTCCTACTCTCTCTCCTTGCTTTTGATGAAGCCTGTTCCTAGGATTCCCTGGCCTCGTCGTTGGCTCTGGAACTCACCTGATGCTGTAGAGGACATTGCCATTCCGGGAGATTCTTAGCAGTTTGTTGTCCGTGGTGATTTCGTGGAAGTGGGCCCCCTTCTCATTGGCAAAGAACAAGTCAGGCTTCCAGATGGAATCCAACATAGATGGGTCAAGGTCCAGAGAGTCATCAGGGTATTCATTGTAGGCCAGACGGGGGTCGTTCCACTGCTGCCTCAGGAAGATGTTGACCCTATAGTCCTGCAGCCCAAGACAGCAGTGGGGGTGGGGTTAGGCTCTAGGTACCAACTCTCAGAGGACCCTATACTTATGGCTCATGGGTCGTGAAGCCCATCCTGGAAGATGCTGAGTGTGGCTGCATGTCTGGGTACCAGGGACCAGTATCACCCCTCCCCATCCTCAGCTAAGTATATGCAAATCTGAACTTTAGAAGAAATGTTTTATTTTGAAGGGATTTTAGCTGGGCATGGTGGCTCAAGCCTGTAGTTCCAGCATCAGTCGTTGAGGCAGAAGCACCATCATGAATTTGAGGCCAGCCTGGGTTACACAGGCACATACTGGGTGAGGACTGCAAAGCATGACCCTGTCCTAAAACAACAAAGAAACAAACAAAACCAAACCAAAAACAAATTAAAAATACATTTCAAAGACTAATGTGAAAGATCTGTTTTTCTTTTTTGTTTGTTTTTCTTTAAAATTTAAAAACTTTCTTTCTTCCTCCCTCCCTCCCTCCCTCCCTCCCTCCCTCTCTCTCTCTCTCTCTCTCTCTCTCTCTTTCTTTTTTTCTTTCCTTCTTTCTGTGTGCAGCACATTTGTGGCAGTCAGAGGACAACTTGTGGAAGTTAATCATCTCCTTTCACCATGTGGGCCCTGGGGATTGAGCACAGGTCATCGAGGCTTGATGGCAAGCATCTTTCCATAATGAGCCATCTCTCCGGCCCACTGTTTTTATCTGTTTGTTATCATTTGATTTAATTTACTTGTTACTTTCAGGTGAGGGGATTTTAATTTTATTTGTTTGAACATCTGTATGCACATACATATATGTGTACCACATGTATGCCTGGTATTGACACGGAGGTTTTTCAGTATCTGAGAAGGCCAGAAGAAGGAACACCGTTTTACCCCCCTCAACTCCCACTTTTATTTTTAAAGACTGTATTTCTTTGTGTAGCTCTGGCTGGCCTGAGACTTATTATGTAGACCAGGCAGGCCTTGAACTCACAGATATCTACCTGCCTCCACATTGTAAATAAAAACGTGAAAAGAGAATTTCAAGGTCATTTATAGCTATGTAGTTTGAGGTCATGCTGGGATGTTGGCAGCTTCTGCAGGGGCAGGGCAGGTCCTGCTGAAACCCTGTTCAAACTGCTCTTGCTGATCATAGAATCTGAGAGGCTGTTTTATTTCCATTCACATCTAGGAAAGTTGTCAGGAAACTGGGTAGATGTGGCTAAGGAAGATTTCATAAGAAGAAGTCTTTTAGGGGCTTGAGAGGCACAGTGGGTAAGAAAGAGCACTCCCTGCCCTTCCAGAGGACCCAGGTTCAATTCCTATTACCCACTTGGCAGCACACAACCACCTGTAACTCCAGGTTCAGGACAATATGACACCCTTTTCTGGCGTCTACCAGCTGTACTCCGCCAACACACACATATAAAAACAAAGTAAGACTTAAGAAAAGTGTTGTGATGGAGAGGTACCGTAAACCTGTAGCCCATGAATGCAGCCGCACTGTAGACAGAATTTGTAGTTTCTGTTTTCCAAGACCAAGGGCAGAGCATCAGGGTTGGGGTCCCCAAAGGGCTTACTGTCCCAAAGATTAATGACCCCAAGTCTGACTTTTGATGCTAACCTTTAAGAAGTAACACACACACACACACACACACACACACACACACACACACACACACACACACACCCATGCATATAGCTATACTCACACACATATGTGTGGGAAAACTGCTAATTATGATCAAAGTCCCCACTCCCAGATAACCTCTGAGCTCCGGGCAAAATGAGAGACTCCCTTGTTAGTAGGTTTTCTCCTACTCCCACCCCCAACCTAAGGAATGTCACCCAGCATCAACTACTTTGTGGAACCAATTTCCTTTCTCCTGACAAAACTTGTTCCTGAAATGCTTCCCCATGCTAATGAGGTATGCCAGCTACCCTAAACCCCAGCCAATGACCTATGCCCATCCTGGATGTCCTACCCTCAGTCCCCCAAAACTTTATAAATCTTCATTCACCCTAAGTAAAGCTGATCTGCCTGCTGACAAGTGGTTCTGGCGTGGTCATTCACTGTAGGCACTCACAGATCCTCATGGGCTGTATCAGCCAATGGTGCACGAGGACAGGGAGACCCACACCCACGAACCCACGCCACATGCACCCCTCCCCGGCAAACATCCCTGCACACACTCTAGAGATCACTCTTTCCCTGAGGGTGCCATAAAGGAGACCGCACTGCATTTTCTCTTGGGGTGCTACTTCTGAGCCCTCATTAGTCTCCATCAGTTCCTGGCAAGGATGCATGAAACCAAATCATCTTCCCGTGGCCACTCCACCCCTGCCCGCGGCCTCCCAGGTGCTTCATTCTGGTGGAAATATCGATAGCTTTGTAAAACGTTCCAAAGCATTTTATAGGATTTTCCTATAATTTAATTGCAGCCCGTCCCTCAAGCCCCATAGAAGGTGACATTTAGTCTCATAATCTCAGGCCTTATGAGTCCCATGATGGAGGCTAGGCCTGGATATTGTTGTTTAAATTTTTTTTTAACAACAATTTTTTTTTTTTTTAGTTGTGGAGCTGAAGATATGGCTCAGCAGCTCAGAGCACTGGCCATTCTTCCAGAGGACTCTGGTTTGATTCTGAGCACTTACCTGGAAGCTCACAACCATCGTTAACAAATTTGGAACTAGTGTTAACAATGGTTGTGAGCTTCCATCTAACACTCTCTTATAGCCTCCATAGGTCCACATGCACGGACCTACATGAGGTGAAACACCTATATGTATCAAATAAAAATTAAAAATTTAAAATTAACATTTGTCCCCCCCCCGTGTGTGTGTGTGTGTGTGTGTGTGTGTGTGTGTGTGTGTGTGTGTTGTGAAGCATATGAGTGAAGATGTAGAGAGCAGAGGTAAGTTCTTTTGTTTCACTATGTAGGACTCTGGACTCGAAGTTCGGTTGTCAGGCTTGGTGGCAAGTTCCTTTAAGAGCCATCTCACCGATCCTGGATGTTGGGTTTTGTTTGTCTTGCATTGGTGGTGGCGTCTCTGAAGTTGGCCCCTCCTCTCCTTCCCCTTTGGGGCTTACTCAGAGACTGTGTTAGAAAATGGGGTCTGGGAAAGTCATCTGGAAGTGAACAGGCTATGAATGGTTGTGCAGAAAAAGCTACCAGCCCCTAAATCCCAGCCATACTTTAGATGTTCCTGCTAGTGACATGTCAAGATTGTTCATGTAGCTTCGAGGAAGAAAAGGAAGTGACATTTCTTAAAAAGTTTTCCATACTGTCACACACATTTACTTCTCACAAATGCTCTGAAAGCAAACACCCAGATTCCCACACCCTTGGGGAGAACTAGGCTTGAAAAGGCTGAGGCATGTGTCCAAAAACAAGGCTCATGGGTTGGGGAATATGGAGCTGGGATGGCATTGACCAACCCTCTGGTGAACACTTGACTAGGATGGAGAAAGTCTGTTCTTGCTTTGGATGCTCTGTCCTTGTTGCTTGGCAAAAATCTGTGAACTCAGCTTAAATCCTGCCCTCTTTAGGAGCTGGATGCAGTAGGTATCTCTAGCTTCCTTGCTGAACTTCCAGAAGGATGGAATCCTGAGAAACACTGATCTGAGTGATTCCTCTCTGAGAGTGGCTCCTCCCTCACCCAAGCATGATTGGCAGCAATTGGAAAGAATAATGGTGAGCTTGTGCTTTTCCTACATCATCTCTGCCACCTCTAGTGCTCCTCACCTACTTTCATGTCTTATTATTTTCTTACTGCAGTAGTAGTGCATGTAAACAAAGAGAAAGGTGCATCGTTTGAAAGAAGGAAACAGGCCCCTGAGGATCTCATTATAAAAGGACTAATGAGACTCAGAGCAAGAGACTGGGACAGCGTGTTGTAGGGCTCTTGATGCCTGACATCTTTTCTGGTTGGTGGCCCCCAGCTCCTGACAGTTTCTCTGGCTGTTGGGAGAATTTTCCCCATGACCATTGACTCCTCTTGTTCTCTGCTTCTCAATAGGGTTCCCACCATGGTGCTTTTCTCCTGGGGTTGGTAAAGAGTTGTGGGAACTGCAGCTCAGAAGGGATTGGAGATGACTGGTGCAGTGGGCTGAGAGGCAAGTGCTACTTTGGTTTCTTAACCTTACAGTTTGCTAGCTTGGTGTCTGACACATGTGGAGTGCCTGTGCAAATTCAGGGGGTTAGAGAGGCAACAGTGGAATTCTCTAACCCAGGACTTATGATCCTACTTTCTCAAAGGCAGCTCAAGTCCCCAAAGTGGGAACATTCAGAGGTGTGGTCCAACTGACTTTAGTATCAACTCAGCCATCTTGCAAGACTTGAGATTCTTGGACATCCAGTTGCTTTGTTTATAGGACCAAGGAAAGACATTAGTGCACCCATATATCCACCATCCATCTGCCATCAATTCATTCATCATGCATCCATTCATTCATTCATTCATCATCCATCTATCTATTCATCATCCATTCATCATCTATCCATCTATCCATACATCCATCCATTCATCATTAATCTATCCATTTATCCATCCATCATCCATCTGCCCATTCATCATCCATCATCTATCCATCCATTTACCCATCCATCCATATGTCTATCCACCATCTATCCATCCATCCATCCACCCACCCATCCATCCATTTACCCATCCATCCATCTATCCATCCACCCATCCATCTACCATCTATCCATCATCCATCCATCCATCCATCCATCCATCCATCATTAATCTATCCATTCACCATCCATCCATCCATCCATCCATCCATCCATCCATCCATCCATCATTAATCTATCCATTCACCATCCATCCATCCATCCATCCATCCATCCATCCATCCATCTACCCTCCATCCATGTATCCATCATCCATCCATCAATCTATGTGTCACTTACAGTTGGATTTTCCCCTCTTTCCTTCCTTATGGTGCCTAATTTAACATTCTAACACCTAATAAGCTCCTCTAAATTCAGAATAGTGGTGAAATAGGAAGCTCAAAATATTTGAACAGGAAAGACCCCAGAGCTTGTGAGGGTGTGTTATAGGAAAGGAGATGTGGAAGGCAGGAGGGCCGCTTGCTGTTGTCAGAAGCAAGAGACACAGGAGTAAGGAATGGATGGAAGAAGCAAACTTAGGTTCCTATTTTTTTTATGTGTAGCCCAGGCTGTCCTCAAATCTCTATCCTTCTGCCCCAGCCTCTTGAATATTGGATTATAAGTGTATGACACTGTATTTGGAGCCGTGCACCTTTAAAAAGCACACAATACTTTATTACTTTTTGGCTATTTATGTGTTTATATGTGTGTGCACATGTTATGGCATGGGTGTTGAGGTTAGATAACAACTTCCAGGAGTTGATTCTCTTCATCTATGATGCAGGTACTGGGGCTTTAACTCAGTTTGTGAGGCTTTGAGGCATTTGTCTTTACCATCAGAGCCATCTTGCAAGCCCCTAGTGCACATTTTGAAGTCCTAAGCTTTCAGCTCACAAGGAGTTTTCCTTTGCGAAACTCAAACTGACTGTTAACATTGATTGGGCTGAGTGGGATACAGGCAGGCAAGTGGGCAGAAGCAGAAGCTGAAGAGGAAGAGGTTTTGGTTTCTGCCTTCGGAGACTCAGGTTATCCAGCACACAAGGCAAACGTGGATCTAGATATCCACTATTGGAGGTGCAGAATATAAGGGGTCGTAGGATGTGCAAGCAAACTGTTATCAGATGCAGACCTCAAATCACAGATGAGAAGGTGGTAGCTGAGACCTTTCGTCTTTCCTCCTGAAGCTAGCATCTCAAAGCAGCCCTTGTGCTGAGATAAGGACAGTAGCTGCTCAGCTGGGAAAGAAGCCAACAGTATGTGAGGACAGAGGTGAACTCTTAGAGCAGCCGTGAGGGATGGGGCCACAGCTAACGGGTGCTTAAGATTAGAATGAGGAGAGGCAGGGGTAAAAGGAATCTCAGTGAAAAAACCCAGCATAGACGGAGCTGTGTAGGCAACAATCATGTTTACTCAACTTAGCATAACAACAGCTTCCCCTTATTGAGGACCTACTGTGAGCCAGGCATTGTGTTGTGTCTAAGGTTTTTTTTTTTTTTTTTTTTTTTTGATTCTGAAAATAATTATGTGGCATAAGTATTTTTCAACCTGATGATTTAAAAAAAAGTATGTGTATGTATTGGCGTATGTGTTTATGGGTGCACTTGTGTGGTCTTTTGAGTGACAAATGTCCCTCACAGGCCCCCCAGCTGGTGATGCGCTCAGGGGAGATTATGGAACCTTTAGGGAGCGGGGCCTTGCTGGAGGAAGTGCAGTGCTGGGCTATGAGGCTTTATAGCCTGGCTTCAACTTCCTGTTCTCTCTGCTGAGTGTGATGTAGTGTTACCATTCAGCTTCCTGCCCTTGCCACCCTGACTTCCCCGCTGTGATGGACTCCATATCTTTAGAACTGTGAGCCAAGACAAAGTTTTCTCTCCTAAGCTGCTTCTTGTCAGGTTATTTTATCATAGTGACAGAAAAGAAACAAGTACATTGTGTGTATGCAAGTGTGACTGTGTGTGGAAGCCAGTCCTTCACGGTTTGTTTGCTCTCTCTGGGTCTCCTTCTCTCTCTTCCCCTCTCCCCCTCTCCTTCTCCCCCCCTTTGTCTCTCCTTCTCCCTCTTCCTCTCTCTCCCCCTTTCTCTGTTTCTCTCTCTCTCCTTCTTCCTCTCCCCCATCGCCCCCTTCTCTCTCTGTTTTTCTCTCTACTCTCTGTTTCTCTGCTTCTCTTTCAATCTCTGAGACGGGGTTTCTCATTCATCTGGAACCGGGCGCGTGGACTAGGCTGGCTTACCAGTGAGTCCTAGGGATCCACCTGTCTCTGCTTTTAAAATGTGTATTCTGGGAACCATACTCAGGTCCATGTGTGTAAGACAAGCATTCTGTGGACTGAGCCATCTTCTCAGCCCTGTGCTGTATTCCACCTCGTGGATCTGAGCATCTGCTCTTGTACTGGTACAAGATTTCAAAGACAAAGAATGCTTACGGAGATAAATATGCTCAAATCAGAGGGCTGATAAAGAAGGGTTGAGGGGGGTGAAAGTGGCTGGAGTTTTAACCTGATTTGTCTGATGATTAGATAAGAAAAAAATTTAAGGCATATGAAGTAGGAGTCCAATTGTCCCAGTTTGCAGTTGATATGATTCTATATGTGAAAATCCCAGACTTCAACAAAGACTATTGGAAGTGATAAATGAACTCAGTCAAGTACTAGGATATTTGCTGAGAAAACAAAGAAACCCAGCACAGCTACAAAATTAATAATAATAATAATAATAATAATAATAATAATAATAATGATAAACCAAAAACTAAAAAACCAAAGCTCTAGAAGCTGGGAAGTAACTCAGCAGATTGCTTGCCCAGCAGACACCAAGCTCTGAACTCCATTTTCAGCACCATATAAACCTGGTGTGTGGGAGCACACCAGTATCTTCAACACTAAGGAACATGGGCAGGAGGATCAGAAGTTCAAGGTTGGGGTTGGAGAGATGTCTCAGCAGTTCAGAGCACTGGCTGCCAGTGTAGAGGACTCCCAGAACCTGCGTGGTGAGATGCAACTGTCTGTAACTCCAGTTGCAGGGGATCTGATGCTCTCTTCTGACCTCCTAGGACCACTGCATGCATGTGGTACATAGACACACCTCTACATAGACACATTCCTACACATAAAATAAGTAAATTATATTAAAAAAAAACCCAAAGAATTTCAAGGTCATTTTGGCTACATATGGAGTTTGAGGATAGTCTGGGTTACATGAGACTCTGTCTCATATACAACTCCTGCCCCCATTCCAGTTCTAGGAATAAACTTCACTCAGGATGTGAAAGACCTCTCCAATGAAAATAACAGATCTTAAAAAGAAAAGATGATACTGAAAGGCAGAAGGAGCTTCCGTGTTCACAGATCGAAAGACCCATTGTTAAAAGACTCCCACCACTGGAAGCATTCACCCATGCGATGTAACCTTTACAGGAACAACAGAGACATGCTGCACAGAACTAAAAAGAAATAATCCTAACATTTACAGGGAAGCACAGAGGCCCAAACAATCTTGAGTGGAAAGGACAGAGCTGGAGGGTAATGGAACCTGGTTTCAAGACATCCTGCTGAGCAGTAGTTAAAGATGCTAGGACACCAGTACAAGAGCAGATGCTCAGAGCCACGAGGTGGGATACAGCCCCGGGAAATAAGTCCAGTATCTTCAGCCTACTGCTTCTTAGTAAAGGTGCCGACAACAGATACCGGAGGAAAGACAAATAGTGAAGGGAAAGCCTGGACATCCAGATATGGAAGACGGAAATCTCACTGCCTATCTTTTACTCTGTTCAGAAAACTATCTCAAAATAGATAAGAGACCTTAATGCAAATCCTAAGACTTTAAACTACTAGAGGAAAAGGTTGGGGAAATACATTCAGATGGTGGCATAGGCTGTGGTTTTCTGGTCAACTCCAAAAGCACAGGAAACAAAAGGAAGAACCAACAAACCTAAATTAAAAGGCTTCTACACAGCAAAGGAAACTGTCCACGGAATAAAGAAACACACAGTCTGGGAAGTGCTCTTAACCACCAAGGAGCATATCTAGCTCCTGGAGACCTTTAAAAATCATCGTCAGAACTCACAACGGCAGGAGCAGGAGCTGTCACTGACTGTGGCCTGCCTTTGGGACCCTTTCCTGCTACTGGGCTGCCTCATCCAGCCTCAGTAGGAGAGGATGGACCTAGTGTGACTGCATCTTGATATGCATGCCAAGGCTGTTTGATGTCCATGGGAGGTCTCCCCCTTTCTGAAGAGAAACAGAGGAAGAGTGGATTGGGGAGGGACCGGACATGGGAGAGGGGAGGACTGGGAAGAGAAGAGGAGGGGAAACTGCAGCCAGGATATAAAGTAAATTAATTAATTAATAAAATTGCCATCATTTGCACACATGTGTTTCTGCTAGAAAGAGCTGTGGTGACTTCAGTCTCAACTACGTACTTCATACACATGGTCCAGGAATGCTAAACAGATTCCCCAGGATGCAAAACAACTCCATGCCTGAGACGAGGTTTATATGATGTGATGTTAGTGTTGTCTACTGGACAGAATCTAGAATCATTTGAGAGATGAGCCTATGGGGATCTTGATTGTGTTGAGTTGGTATTGCCCACCATGGGTGGTACCATCCTCTGGGGAGGGAATCCTGGACTGTATAAGTGGAGAAAAGGAGCTGAACTCCAGCCTGCCTTCACTGCCTCTGCTTCTTCTTCTGTTTAAAATGATTTATTTTTAATTATGTGTATGTGCCCGTGTATCTGTATGTGCACCACATATGTGCAGTGCCCACAGAGGCCAGGAGAGGGCACCAGATCCCTTGGAACTGGAGTTAAGGTTGTGAGCTGCTGTATGGTGCTGAGAACTGATCCTGGGTCTTCTGTAAGATCAGTTAATTTCTCTTAACTGCAGCCCTCTTTCTGCTTCTTGACTGTGGTTATGCTGTGACTAGCTACATCAAGCTCTTATTGCCTTGATTTCCTCACTATAGTAGACTGCCCTTTTGAGTCATGAGACAGAATAGACCCTGGCTCCTTTAAGTCATTTCTGTCAGAGTATTTAACCACAGCAATGAAACTTACTAAGACACATAGTCATTTTGACTTCCACATCACTTCTTTTCCTACTCTGTGTTGTGTAACTTTAGAAGTTGTCTCATGGTCAGGAGAACTTGGCTCCAGTGAGTGGCAAAGCTAAGATTTGAACTCAGTAAGTTAGTGCTGTCCAAGCATTTAACCTGGCTCTCTCTGAGTTCCTGACCCCTCAGTGCCATCTGTTATAGCATGGAAGTGTCGCAGAGGGCAAAGGACAGGAAGTCCTGTCCCAGCTCTCTCAGTGCACACTCTGATTTGGCTGAAGAACATGGCCCACCGTGTGCCTTCTCCCTGTTCAGAGCTGGTGGAGTCAACCCCATTCTTTCTTGGGGTCCCTTCAACCTTTTTTTTTTTTTTTTTTAAGATTTATTTATTTATTGTTATATCTAAGTACACTGTAGCTGTCTTCAGATGCACCAGAAGAGGGCATCAGATCTCATTATGGATGGTTGTGAGCCACCATGTGGTTGCTGGGATTTGAACTTAGGACCTTCGGAAGAGCAGTCAGTGCTCTTAACCACTGAGCCATCTCTCCAGCCCTTCAACCTTCTTGATAGTTTCCAGTCAAGAGCATTAGAGACACACCTTACTGTTACTCCTGTACTGTCCCCTGTCCAGACTCCCTATATGAACTTTATCCTCCTCAAGGACACCACGCTGCTGGCTCTTTCCCAGCTGGCTATTACTCGCTAAGAGCTTTGCAGACAGGAGCCAAGGGCGTGGTTGGGATAAGTGGAGCTAAGGATCCTTTCTTGTCTTTATGGGATCGAGAAATCCCAGTATGACTCCAAAATCATAAAAAATATCCTGACAGCATCTGCTTTGATTGGATGTTGAGTATTTGTTAGAACTTTATATGAATTAAGTCTTTAAACCTTTTAACTATCATCCAAGCACTTGGGGCCCCATGATACCCATTCCACAGGGAGGACACAAATTCACTGGCTCAAAGCAGAGATCAAATTCTTATCTATATTTTAAGTATTTACTTTTTGTGTATGTTTCTACATGTGTGTAACATATGTGTGCCACAGCACACGTGGGTATGCCAGATGACAACTCGGGAGTCATTTCTTTCTTTCCAGGAGAATTGAACTCAGGTTGCCAGGCTTGCCTGTGGGTGCCTGTGGGCTCCTTGACCTACTGAGCCTTCCCACCATCCTGAGGTTGGTTCTTACCTGAAGCCACACAACTGGTAGGCACCAGGCTGTGTACATGGGATCCAAGACTTTTGGTTTTCAGTTCCACACTATTCTGATAATTGTGTAATGTACTTTGATTTCTTTTTCATAAAAGAAAAAAAAAGGAGACAGGTATGCTGTCCTTTTAAATGTACTTGGGCTATACAAATAAGATTTTATTTTATGTATATGAATATACTGTAGCTGTCTTCAGACACACCAGAAGAGGGCATTGGATCCCATTACAGATGGTTGTGAGCCACCATATGGTTGCTGGGAATTGAGCTCATGACCTCCATGACCTCTGGAAGAGCAGTCAGTGGTCTTAACTACTGAGCCATCTCTCCAGGCTCCCTCGCTCTTTTTTTAAAGGTTTTTTTTTTTTTTTTTTTTAGATTTTAATTATTTTATCCAAAACATTTTAAAAGCCTAGTTCCATCAACTTTATATTAAGTCTATTTTCAATATTGATTACTATATTAAAACATTTTAAAGTGTTTCAAAATTAATTATTTGCTATTTAATTATTAAATATTCTGTTCAATATTTTAAAATGTTACTCAATATAAAATGAATGTACTTTGAAAAAAACCTCTATATCAGAAATGAAGGAAGGAATAGAGCCTGCAGAATCTTCCTGGACCCTGCTGAGCTGTGTCAGTGTCTGATGATCAGGGTCAAGAGGACTCTTGTTTGGGAGAGATTGAAAATAGGCTTGGAGTGCCAGACATAGTGGTGCATGCCTTTAACCTAACACTCAGGAGGCAGGTGGGTCTCTGAGTTTGAGGCCAGGTTGGTCTACAGAGTGAGTTCCAGGACAACCAGGGCTACACAGAGACACCTTGGAAACAACAACAACAAAACAAAACAAAACAAAAAACCAAAGAAAGATAAAAGAAGAAAGGAGATATAGGTGGGTCTGTAAGGTGCAGACTGACTTGTGGGTGTTAACCTTGAGTCTGTGACCCACAGGAGTGAGAGGTGCTGCTCATGAACTTGGAACAGAAATCACTACGAAAGCTGAAGGGAGGCCAGGCAGGTTGCTCAGTAGGCAGGGTGCTTGTTTCACGAGCATGAAGACTTGAATTTGGATTCCCCGGCATCCATGGAAAAGCCTGGCACTGTGGTATCCATCTACAACCTCAGGACTGGAGGGCTGGAGACAGAAAGAACCTGGAGACTCACTGGCCAGCAAGCGTAATTGAAACGGAGAGCCCCAGCGTCACTGAGAGACCCTGACTCAAAAAAAAAGTGGGAGGAATAGAGGAGACACCTGATGCTGACCACATCTGGATTTCACAGGCCCTCACACTGGTGAGCACACTCACTTCCATGTGTGCCCGTGTATGATGCTGCCTACTCCCTAAAGGCAGAAGTGCTCAGTACTCTTCTCTTCTACGAAGAAGGACCAAGACCAAATATATATTTGCTTTTGTAAGGGGTACACTAGAATTTAGCAGGGGAGAAATATTAGTCTTGAGAACCATAGAAACTCAGGATGACAGTCCAGAGAGGCAACCAAGGCCACCAGGTTTCCTAGCCAAGATTAGCTGTGAGCCAGAAGGAGGTCAGGATGCAGGGTAAAGGTCAGTGGAGTTCTAAAAGAGGCTCCTAGTCAGAGAGGATTTGCACAGTCCTCAGCTTTGAGGCTGGTTTAGGGAGCTGCTAGAGTTCATGTAGTAGCAAGGCCTCAGGGAAGGAACTTCTACAGTGTCTGCCTCAGTCCCTTGGCTTGAGCTGCTATGTTCCAGCATCACCTCAAAAATGGAGCCACCTCTTCAGTGTGTCCTCTATTGCAAAACACCTTTCCATTCCCAAGGCACCACATAGATGATGCCATCCAGGCCCAAGAGGATACTTGTGACCTAGGAACCTAAGCCTACATGGTGCTGTGGTTTCCAACACCAGTCCAAGACTGTGGAACCTGCCAGTGTGTGTATCCAGGTTCAGAGATCCAGCTCAGCTACCAATCCTATGCTCAGCAGAGGTGTAAAACCATGCCCCTAATCACTTGGAGTCCAGGGCCTTGTAGAACTTGCTGATCTCAGTTATTCTTAGTGTTGTTTTGGGACAAAAATCATGTAGTCCAGGCTTGTCTCTGACCGTGTAGCTGAGGATAACTGTGGACTTCCGCCTTTCTGCCTCTACTCCTGAGCTCTGGGATTGCAGGTGTGTACACCATAGCTGGTTTATGTGCTGCTGGAGATGGGAGCCAGGGCTTCAGACACCCCATCAACTGAGCTCCAGCTGACTTACTCTTGAGGGAATCACATTAGTGAGGTGACCCACAACCAAAGCCTGAGTACCCTAACCAACCGACACCTCAGTACCTCCCCTATGATAGTTTCTACAGAAACTTCTTTATAGAGATGGCAGGTATGGCTGTTCCTCAAGATGCTCAGATACTCATGCAAAGACTGAAGGAACATGCTGAGCAAGGGGACAGGGCAGTTCTAAAGTTATGCAACGAGGAAATAGCGGCTGTCACAAACACAGTGAAGCTCTAGTTACTGCCACAAAAGAAAAGGAATTCAAAATAATGACCTTGGGGAAATACAGTGCTGTAGGAGGGAACATAGGTCATGTGACCAACTCAGGAAACTAATTCAGTATCGGGGAGATGGTTATGAGAGAGCCAGCAAAGAGAAGGTGTGATCATGGAAAAAGAACTCGGCACAGAACTGAGGAAAAGAGAAAGAAGGAACGGCAGGACTTATGAGAAATAAACAGAAATTTGCACCATGGGCATTGCGGATGGAGGAAAGGCACAAGAAGGCTGTTCAGTGTAACACCAGCTGAAGCTTTCCAGATCTTGGGAGAGGTGTGAACTTCTAGATCCATGAAGCTCAAAAGTCTCTGAAGGAGCCTGGGAGTGGCTCAGCAGTTAAGAATACAGGCTGCTCTTCCAGAGGTCCTGAGTTTAGTTCTCAACAAACATATGGTGGCTCACAACCACCTGTAATAGGATCTGATGCCCTCTTCTGGCATGCAGCTATACATGCAGATAGAGTACTCATAGACATCAAAATAAGTAAATCAATGTACCAGAGACCTGGGAGGTGAGAGATACTCAGGACTCGAAGGGAGGGACCTTAGATGAAACGTCCAACAATGGGGAGAGGGAACTTGTAGAGTCCACCTCCAGTAGAAAAACAGGGCATCAAGTGGAGGAATAGGGTTGCCATCCCACAATCAAAACTCTGACCCAGAGTTGCCCCTGTCTAAAAGGACTGCAGGGACAAAAATGGAGAAGAGACTGAGGGAAAGGAGGTAGAGTGACTGGCACATCTTGGGATCTATCTCAAGGGGAGGCTCCAAGGCCTGACACTATTACTGATGCTATGGTGTGCTAACTGACAGGAGTCTGGCACGGTGGCCTTCTAAGAAGCCCAACAAGCAGCTGAAAGAGCCAGATGCAGATATACACCCAGCCAATAGACAGAAGCTGGGGACCTCTGTAGTTGAATTAGGGAAAGACTGGAAGAAGCTGAGGAGGAGAGCGACCCCATAGGAAGACCAGCAGTCAGTCTCAACTAACCTGGACCCCAGAGATCTCAGACACTGAGCCACTAACCAGGCAGCACACACCAGCTGACATGAGGCTCCCAACTCATATACAGCAGAGACCTGCCTGGTCTGGCCTCAGTGAGAGAAGATGCACCTAACCCTGGAAAATCTTGAGGCCCCAGGGAGGGGGGGAGATCTGGTGGGGTGGGGGTAGGGGTGGGGATATTCTCTTGGAGATGGGGGAGGGGGAATGGGGTGGATTGGGAGGGGGATAATGACTGGACTGTAAAAAAGGATTAAAGAATAAAAAAGTTTCTAAATAAGGGGCTGGAGGTATGGCTCTGAAGTTAAGAGTATATACTGCTCTCACAGAGGACCAGAGTTCAGTTTCCAGCCCCCATGTCGGGTAGCTCACTACTGACTGTAACTCAAGACCCAGGGGATCCAATGCCTCTCGTCTCTGAAGATATTTATGCTCATGTGCACAGACCCACACAAACAGGCACACATGCATGTAACTAAAATAATAAAAGTACATGTATGTGTTGGGGGTGGAGAGATGGCTAAGAGGTTAAGAGCACTGGCTGCTCTTCTGGAGGACTTGGGCTTGATTCCCAGCACCAAAATGGCAGCTCACAACCTTTAGTAACTCCAGTCACAGGGTATCTGACAATTTCTTCTAGTCTCTACGACAGGTGGTTCTCAACCTACTTAATGCTTTGATCCTTTAACACAGTTCCTTATATTGGTGGGACCTCCCAACCATAAAATTATTTTCATTGCTCCTTCATAATTACAATATTGCTAATGTTATAAATGAAAATGTTTTTCATTTATTATCTGTGTTTCCCGATGGTCTTAGGCAACCCCTGTGATTGTTTGGTCATTCAATTCCCAAAGGGGTCATGACCTCCAGGTTGAGAACCACTGCTCTATGAGAGTCAGGCAATCACATGGTACACAGATGTACATGCAGGCAAAAACACCATGCACAGAAGATAAAGTGAAAAAAATGTTTTTAAAATCTCCAAATATGAGTTGGCTCCAAGAGTAAAGCTACTTGCACCCATGCCTGATGACTAAGACTGGTTCCAGGACCACACAGTGGAAGGAAAAGACTGACTTCTGCAAGTTGTTCTCTGACCATCACAGAAATGCTATAGTGCTCTGCCCCTCCCACAAACAATCAAACAAACAAGACAATGAAATCAGAGTCTCCAAATAGACACAACCCTAAAAGGCCCTTGCTGGGTTACTATAGAAAGACTGTCAACATGTCAGATGGAACCAGATGTGGCTGCACACACATTTAATCCCAGCACTTGGGAGGCAGAGGTAGGTGGGTCTCTGTGAGTGTGAGGCCAACCTGGTCTGCATATATTACAGTTCTATTGCCTACCTGGGGACCCTCTGTCTCAAAAAAAGTCAGACAAAGGATTCCATAAACAGTAAAAGAGAAGCATCAAGTGTCATAGAAGGAAATTCCCATTAGACTAAATGTACAGTTCTTTGCAGCTTGGGAGTGAATGGGGTCATACGTTCAGTGTAGAAAGGAAAGCCACTCTCTGAAAGTCAGACTACTAAGTGAGATGAGCATGAATAGCCTCGGTGAGACCCAGACTCAGCCATAGTCATCTGTGACTATAAGACAGGGTCTCATGTAGCCTAGGCTGGTCTCAAACTCACTATGTAGCTGAGGATGACCTTGAACTATTGATCGTTCTGCCTCTACCTCCAGAGTGCTGGCCTTATATTCGTGAGCTGCTGTGTCTGATTTTATGTGGCACAGGGGATTGAATTCAAGACTTCATGCACACCAGACAAGCACTCTATCAACCAAGTTACACCCTAAGCCCCTTAGGCATGTGTTTTAATTTAATAAGTAGAACCCAGATGTATTGTAGTGCATCTCATTTACAGGATGATTTTGTAGACAAGTTGGAATAATTTCGTAGTACAAGAAAAACAAGGTCATGGGGCTGGATTTGACAGTAATGTAGTATCATTTGAGGAGCAGGGTCTCCATGTCCTGATGGGCATTGACTGATCTATGTTCACAGTGAATATATGTGTGTACACGCTCATGTGTGTGCATGCATGTACATTTATGCATGTATGCTCATGCATGAGGAGGCCTGAGATTGGCATCTGGTGTCTTCCTTGGTTGTTCTCCTCTTGTCTTAGTTAGGGTTTTACTATTGTGAACAGACACCATGACCAAAGCAAGTCTTATAAAGGACAATATTTAATTGGGGCTGGTTTACAGATTCAGAGATTCAGTCCATTATCATCAAGGTGAGAACATGGCAGCATCCAGGAAGGAATGGTGCAGGAGGAGCTGAGAGTTCTACATCTTCATCAGAAGGCTGCAATGGGACTACTGGCCTCCAGGCATCTATGACAAGGGTCTTAAAGCCCATGCCCACAAGGCCACACCTCCCAATCGTGCCACTCTCTGGGCCAAGCATATGCAAATCATCCTACCACCTTATTTTTTATTTTTGAGACAGAGTTTCTTACTGGGACCCAGAGCTTCCCAATTAAGCTGGTCGAGTCCTAGGAATCCTCACATCCTTTACATAGCACTGAGACTATAGATGAGACCTGCCCGTTTTTTTTTGTTTTTTTTTTTTTTTTTTTTTTTTTATTTTTATGTAGGTCCTGGGGACTGGAACTCAAAATCACCATGCTTACACAGCAAGTATCTTACCTACTGTCTTTAGTTTTTAAATGTATTTAATTTTTTTCATGTGTATGTGTGTGTGTTTTGTATGATGTAATGTGTGTCACATGTGTGCCTGGTGTCCACAGAGGCCAGAAAAGGGAATAGAACCTCCTAAAACTGAAGTTGTAGGCTGTTGTGAGCTGCAATGTGAGTGTTGGGAATTTAACCTGGGTCTTCTAGAAGATTGGTCAGTGTTTTTAACCACAGAACCATCTCTTCTTGTCACAGGAAAAGAGCTACTGGGTGGTCAGGGTAGTTGTATTTTAGATACCCTTTTAACCTGGATGACATTTCTAAGATAGTTCATTTCTTTTTATTATTCTGGTTTTGTAATTGCCAAAAAGTAATGGTTGCTTGAACATCCTAGTGTTTGGGCAGTGGCAAGAAAGTTCCTTTGTGAGCGTGTGAGCAAGCCCCATTGCCTTTGTGAGCATATGAGCAAGCTCCCTTGTAAACTGGAATCACTTGCCAGTCTGGTCTTTCCACTTCAGTCTATTTTAGATTATATGGTTGAGTGGAGTCTCCTTGAATTCGGTTTGATGGAGAGCTATATACTCTGGGCTGTCACAAACTCCTGGCTATGGCTTTCTCTTCAGTCATTGACTGAGAGCAAGCCATGAGAAAATGCTGCTAAGACTGCCCATAGATTCTTTTTCTGCCTGTTGCAGAATCTAATGGCCTCTGTCTTCTCTTCGTCATCGGTGGAGTGTTGAATGCCTCTGTAAATGCAAAGGATGCACCATGCTTAGAAAATATTGAAAAGATGTCGATTATTTCCAAGTGAGTTCTCATGAACTCAATGTCATCCTAGTTAGATCTGGAAAGGATTTTTTTTTTCGAGACAGGGTTTCTCTGTGTAGTGCTGGCTGTCCTGGAACTCACTCTGTAGATCAGGCTGGCCTCGAACTCAGAAATCTGCCTGTCTCTGCCTCCCAAGTGCTGGGATTAAAGACGTGTGCCACCACTGCCCGGCCTGGAAAGGATTTTTATATGCTTAAAAATGTTGATTTGAAGTTCACTGGGAGGAAAGATAGACTCCATGAAAGCATGCTATATGAGAGTTGAATGATATAACAAGACCCAATAATTTATATGACCAACATGAAGCAATATTGTTGCTATAGTTATTATATATTGTTATATAGCTATAACTACATATATTATATGTTATAATATATATTGTATATATTATAACATATAATATATACAATAGATATAGTTGCTAACATAATTGTTATATCTATCTATCTATTTATCTATCTATCTATCTATCTATCTATCTATCTATCTATCTATCTATCTATCTATCTATCTATCTCATTGAGCTTGGGTACTGGAGCCCATCATGATGATGACTCCCGCACAATGGGCCTTGGGAACTGTAGGAGAGAAAGTGCTGTGGTATGAGGCCTTCATCAGTGATATACTGCAGCAAGATTTGAGGAAGGTGCTGGACCATTGAGACAAGGTAAATGATCAGCTGTTCTATACCATCAGGTGAGAAATGTCATTGAACCACTCTAGGGAACTAATCACCCAGAGTTACATGTGTGGGTGGATTTGGGCTGGAACATTTTTGTTGAGGTAGTGATCCCAGATATTTCACATATCTATGTGTCTCTGGGATATGGCTTTTCCCCGGAGTTGACACTGGCTAAAGCTCTCAAGTTCATTGGATGAGAGAGTTCTCTCCTCACAGAGCTTAGGATCAGCCTCACAAAGGACTCCATGAATGTCAAAGCCCAGATCTGCAAGGTGCTAGGAGGACATAGAGAACTATAAGGCTGGCAGAACTCCCCAGAGCCATCTCCCCACTCACTGCTCTCTCCCATCCTCCAATATTAAAGAACCTGAATGCTTAGAAACCATATAGCCTTTTTCTCCCATGTAATTCTCACTGATTGCCCAAGTGTCCCAGACACAAAGTTACTGGAAGACCCATCCTGTCTGTAGAATCTCTGAAACACCCTCGAGATCTCACATCCGACTTGTGGTTTCCTCCTGAATTTATGCTTTGCTCTCTTTTATCACACCTTGTGAACCTTGAACCCCTCCTCACACCTCAATTCCTTTTCCTAGATATTTGTTTCTGGGTCATTTCTATTACCATAAAGAATGAACTAATTAAAAAAAATACAGTGCATATAGAAACAAAAATGGCTGGTAGGGTCAAGAAAACTTCACAAGAGAACAACAGAGGAGTTTGCCAGACACGACTATGGGGTTTCACAGTGATGTAAGGTGTGGTATTTGTGTAGAGACAAGACAGAAGAAGGAGATGGACAGACTTGAGGTTAGGAATTATATAGGTAGAGTTCAATTTATGAGAAAGACAGTACTTCAAGCTAGTGGAAAAAGCCTGTGCTGGGCATGGTGATACACATACTTTTAACCCCACCATTGGGAAAGGCAGAGGCAGGAGGATCTCTGCTAGTTCAAAGCCAGGCTGGTCGACATAGCATGTTCTAGGCCAGTCATGGTTGCATAGTGAAACCCTGTGTCAAAGACAAAACCAAAACCAAACAGTGGCTACTTTAAGAATGGTGTTAGGGGAAAAAATGGTGTTGGAACAAGTTGTGGTGGCCTATGCTTGTAATCCTGGCACTTTGAAGAGGGAGGCAGGGGCATCAGGAGCTTAAGGCCATCTTAGTTATATAAGGAGTTAGAGGGCAGCCTAAGATACAGGAGACCCTGTCTCAAAAAACACAGAACAAATCAAACACCAAAGGTGCTGAAGTACTTGCTACTTGAAAGAAAGAGTTAAGCAACCAAGAAATAAATACTTCACAGAAAAATAGACAAAGTGGATTAGAAAGTTACAGATGAAAGAAAGAAAAAAAAATCTAAGGCTCTGCAAGTAAGAACATCCAATGCTGCACGAGCGTGAGGGTCTACTTTCCAGTCCCCAACACATGCATGAGAACTGAGGTGTGACCATGGATGCCTGTAACCCCAGCCCAGTTGCAGATGAGATCAGGAGAGTCCCTGGAATTTACTGGCCAGCCTTGTTGGAAAATGGCCAACTCTAGGTTCAATGAGAGAACTTGTCTCAAAAGAATAAGAAAAGTGATAGATTGAGGGCATCCCATGTCATTCTCTGATCTCTGGGTATGTATGCATGAACATACTTGCACACACACATGCACACACACACACACACATACACACACACACACACAGAGACAGACAGACAGAGAGAGAGAGACAAAGAGAGAGACAGAGAGAGACAGAGACAGAGACAGAGAAAGACAGATACAGAGAGAGACACACAGAGAGAAACCTGTATATTATTCAAAATGCTCAATCAATATACACAGTGAGGCTTACATTTGCCAATAACTGAGAGTGCAAATTAAAAGTGACAATGAAGTACTATTTTGAAAATCATATTTGGTGATGATAAAATGCTTGATAACATCCTGGGTGAAGGATGAAGAGAAATGATCCCCATTGCAGGCAAGCAGGTGATGGAGGCTTCATTAGAAGGGGGCTGGACAACATTTTCTCTCAGAATATTTTCAGTAAGTGCACCCAGAGCTGCAGAAATAGCTCAGTGGAGGAGGTGCTTACTGCATTAGTACAAGGACTGAAGTTTAATTCCCTAGCGCTCACATAGGATGCCAGGTGTGGTGGTATGCATCTATAATCTAAGTGCTAGGGTTTGGAGACGACGATTCCTGGGGCTTGCTGGCCAGCCAGTTTAGCAGAATTGGTGAACTTCAGGATCAGTGAAAGATTCTGTCTCAAAAAAATAAGGCAGGGGCTGAAAAGATGGCACATTGGGTAAATCCTTTGCTGCCTAAGTCTAATGACTTGTGTTTGATTCCTGGAGCCCATATAAAGGTGGAAGAAGAGAATATACTCTTAAACAATGTCCTCTGACTTTCCCCATGTGCAATGTGGCACATATGTGTAGGCACACATATTCATTAAACGAATGAACAAACAAACAAACAAACAAACAAACAAACAAACAAACAAATATAATAAGGTTTTTTAAAGTGTGGAAGAGACACCAGGTCCCCCTCTCCTCTCTTATCTTCCCCTTTCCTTGTCCTCCCCTCTGTCCTATCTTCTCTTCTTCCTTTCTCTCCTCTTTTGTATCTCTCTTTCATTTCCTGCCCCTTCACTTTTCAGAGGGAAGAAGCTCTGTCTCACTAGAAACTAACCCTGATGGAACCTTGCCCTTGGATTATAGTCTCCAGAATTGTGATAAATTCTGTCACAATTGACAAATCATGTCAATCAGTAATGTTTGGGCAGGCCACTCTATGACATTTTGCTGAGGAATACAGCAATGTGCAGCCTTGCAATACATCATATCTTTCCTGACTATATGTGTTGATATGGGAACAGAGTACTGAGATGATATCTGAGGACCAGAGCCCCAGAGAGTCTTCTGGTCCACAGTAGACCCCGGATGAGGAAGAAATGAACCTTTGTTGAATGAAGACATACATGTTGGATTCCTCACCCTGGGAAAGTCTAGCCTAAGAGAAGTCAAATGGAATCAGAGCCCTAGAGCTCAACATCACAATTAGCACCTACAGGGCTGTAAGTGGTGAGGTAAGAACACAAGGATAAAGCCAGGATGGCAAACAGAAACAAGCAGAAAGATATCTCTGTGTCCCCACTTTTAGAGACAGGTGCTCTGAGGGAACCGCATTCAGAGGTGTTTCATTGTGGCAGAGTATCCTAGTTTCTTTTCTGTACTGTGCTAAAACACTCTGACCATAATCAACTTAGGGGAAGAAAGGGTTTATTTCAGCTTAGACTTCCAGGTCACAGCCCATCATTGAGGGAAGTCATGACAGGAACTCTAGGCAGGAACTTGAACAGAATGCCATGGGAAATGCTGCTTGCTTACTTGCTCATAAGCTCATGATTAGCTAACTTTATTGTACAGACTAGGATTGCCTAGGGTTGATGCTGCCCATAGTGGACTGGGCCCTCTTACATCAATCTAGACAGTCCCCTCCCCACAGACATGGCCAAAGACCAGCCTGATATAGGCAATTTCTCCATCAAAGCCCTTTTCTCAGAAGACTCTCAGCTATGACAAGTTGACGAAGCTAACTGAGATCAAAACACATGTACGCATCTCTCCGTGTACACATATGAGCTCAGTGCACATATGTTCACAGCCACACTACACATGGACACTTCTCTTTGATGTTACATGTCTATTTTCAAAATGGTATCGGCATACACACATGCATGTGTGTTCATCTACATGGCCCCACAATCCCACAGTTCACATAAGTACACAAATACTGCACAGGAACATAGTTGCTACACTACACAATGCAACCTCATATGCACATGCATACCGGAAAGCTTTCTACTGCATTCTAGATCTAGGTAAGTTGCCACCTCACAGCTGGAATTTTGCTACTGTTATGAATCATAATGTAAATGCCTGATATACAGGATATCTGATATGTGACCTCCCCCAAAAGGGGTTGTGACCCACAGGTTGAGAACTACTGGTCTAGATATTTATTTCTCTTGCAAACAGAGAGTTGCTGTAGAAGGGGTCCTTCCCCATTTGCTCTTTTTATTTTCCCCTGGTTTTCCTGCTGCCTTCTGAGACAGCTCTGGGAAGGTTAGATGAGAGCTAAGGTGGTCCTTCTCCTCCTCTTGGTGGGATGAGTAGAGACCACTGGGGTCTTTCTTCCCCTCCATGCTCTTGGGTCTGCTATTCTGGTGAATAAAGTCACGTCCTCTGTGTGAAGGAGAGGGAAAAGGTGGGAGGAAGGAGGGAGCGAGGGAGGGAAGGGAAGGTTAGACTGGACTCTCCAGTTGCTTCTAGGAATGAACTATTCTCCTGCTGTTCTGGGAACCAATGGTACCTGGGAAGGTTCGACATGGTGACTTTATCTACACCACTATAACCCCTTGGTGCTCAGGCAATTCTCTGTGAGGCTGGAGAGGTAGAGCCTTGGGGATCTGTGGTCCCCAACAGCAATCCTTGAAATTGTATCTTTCATTCACCTGATGGGGTTGCCATCTTGGAGGCTTACTGCTTCAGTCTGCTAACCCAGGTCTAGTCCTGGAAGCTTCTAGCCTTTGTACAAGTCTTATCTGGGCCTAGAATGCTTTTCAGCATATTAGACTTGCTGCTGAATAAACTCACCCTTTCTAGCTCTTTTTGAACTCTGGCTGGCTATTCATCTAAGCTGTTCTGGCTCAAACCCCTCTCCACACTGACTGATTCAATCTAACTTATCTTGGCTTCTCCTGAGTTGCTCTGCTTGGTTTCGTACTTCAGAAATCTGTTCTAATCTTCTGGCTCCTTCTTGTTCTCTGGCTCATTCTGTCCTTGCCTGTGTCTAGTGTTTCTCTCTCTGCAACCTGCCTCTGTACAACTATCCCAGTAAAACTGCTCTCCCTCTCCCTCTCCCTCTCCCTCTCCCTCTCCCTCTCCCTCTCCCTCTCCCTCTCCCTCTCCCTCTCCCTCTCCCTCTCCCTCTCCCTCTCCCTCTCCCTCTCCCTCTCTCTCTCTCCCCCTCTCCCTCTCCCCCTCCCCCCTCCTCTTATAACTTTCCTTTCCTCTCTCTTTTCATGAGATTGGCATATCCTCTTCTGTTAAATCTTTCTCTGATTTGTCACTTTATCTGCCACTCAATTAGACACCAACTTCAAACTTCATTGTTTGGAATTAAAGGTGTGTACTGAGGATGAGTCTGTATTCCAGCCAGAGGGATTAGTGGTGTGTGCTAAAGCTGAGCCTCACCACAACTAGAAACAGGCTTTTCCAGTGAACAGCACAAGCTCAGGGCTCACAGTGTGATCAAATATCCTGCAACAAATCCTCTTTCTGGTAGGCAATATTCCATTCCCTGTCACTTAGAAAGCCCCTCTCAGCTTGGATGCCAGTCATGAAATTGGACAAGCAAATTTGGATGATCTCAAGTGTACAGGAGAACATGAGCTTTTAGGCGAGGGAGATCTGAGTTCAAATTCTAACTAGGCTACTTACTAGCTGTGTGTCTTTAGGTAAATAGCCTGAGGTTTGTAGTCCTCAGTTTATGCACTTCTTACTTGGAGTGATCTTGCCCTCAGGGTTACTGGGAGTCTAATTGAGATAATAGAAGCAGAATGTTCTACTCACGGCTTGGCACACAGCAGCATCTCAAGGCTTCTCATGAACAAGCTGCTGCTCTTGCTGTTAACAGGAGCTCAGGCTAGCTTTACAAATGCACGTGAGAGGCTGGGGAGCAGATATGCATGGGGAAGTTTGTTTGCTACAATCTAAGGCAGCAGTTCTCAACCTGTGCGTTGAGACCCCTTTGAGGGGTTGAACTACCCTTTCGTGGGTAGTAGCAAAATTATGGTTATAAAGTAGTAACAGAAATAATTTTATGATTGGGGGGTCATCACAACACTAGAAACTGTATTAAAGGATTGCAGTATTGAGAGAACCACAGCTCTTAGGGAAGAGGACACTCTGCCTGTGCACAGAAACGCCCCTGGGTTTTTGGAGCACTGTTTTGTTCTGTGCAGCCTTCCATAAAAGTGTCCTCGAACTCACAGAGATCCCCCAGCCTCTGCTTCCCAAGTGCTGGGACTTAAAGGCATGCACTTCTACAAGTCTTTCTCTAGGTCTGAGATTTTAGATTTCTTTCTGAGTCATATGCAAAGTAAATTAAGCAAATATAGATAATTAGGAAGATCATGACAAAAATATCATAGTATTCTGAAGTGTGTGGACTGGAAGGGGGCTGCCTCTCCCCTGCTTGATAGGCAGGGCCTGAGTCCTGTGGGTCATCCCAAGGGAAGCGCATAGACCTGTTCTTTGTTCTGCTCTCAACACTAACATTTCCGTGGGCTCCTCCTGTGGGTTGTCCCCAGAGTCATCATCTCGTTTTTCTACTTAGAGTTTGGGGTGCTATGGTTGGGTTTTCACTTTTCATTCATCCATTTGTGTATGTATATATGGATGTAATGTATGTAATGTATGTATATGTGTATGTATATATATATATATGTATATATATATATATATATATATATATATATATATATATACTTGTGTGTGTGTGTGTTTATGTTCTTTCTTACAGAGTTGGCTCATTTCCATAAGCAGGTGGTCCAGGCCTAGTATGTTTAATTAATTGATTAATTAAAATTAATCAATTAATTAAAATAAATAATTGATTGACATGCACATATAGAGGCAGTGGGTTTACCTCAGGTGTTGTTCTTCAGGTGCTATCTACTTTTTTCTTTTCTTTTTTTTTTTAATATCCCAGGGCTCACTGACTAGGGTCTGTTAGCTGTCAGTATGCTTCAGGGACCTGCCTGTCTCCACTCCCTGTACTGAGATTATAAGTGTGTGCTAACATGCCCAGCTTTGAGAATGAGCTTTGGGGTCTGATTTCTGGCCCTCATGCTGCGTGGCAAACACTTTTACCAACCGAGCCAGATTCTCCTCTGCACAGTAGTCTGTGGCACATACACCCACACCTTCTTGACCCTGTCAAGACGTATTTATTTGCAAAAGAACAGATTTTTGTCTCTTTGCCCTATGAAGAGCTCAGTGATATTACACATCTACAATGGGAAGGACAGATCCAGTGTTCGTAAATGTTGAGGACCAAGCAACATCTGGACTGGATAAACAGTGCATCTCCTTTGGCTTATTTATTTAACAGAATGATTTTCCACAGCTGTGTTGCCGTGTTGGCTGTTGCGGTGGACCATTTCAGTAAACAAGACAGGACATCAGCTGGCCGTAAATGTCCGGTATGGTCTGGGGAGGTACAAGCAAACAGACTGGTACATCCCTAAGTGTGACAGTGGGAACTGTACCAGAGTAGAGAACTCGGATGCCAATGAGGGGCTCCTGGAGGTGCTCAGCTGTGCTTGAACTTGCTATGTAGACCTTGAACTTCTGATCCTCCTGCCTCCATCTCCTGCGTGCTGGGTTTAGAGGCATGAACTAGCACACAGTTTATGTGGTATTGGGGACCAAATTCAGGGCATCCTGCATGTTAGGTAGACACTACCAATTTTATCATCTCCCCAGCCCCACAGACGAAGTTTTCTGCTCACACAGACAGTCATGGTGTAATTGTAGAAAACAGAGACAGGATTTCCTACTGTCATTTCTGGTTGTGCATATTTCAAATTGGTATCTGTGAGCTGCATTCTGTTGGAATGTTTGATTTTGCAAATTGCTGTTTAGACTGCTGACTTGAGTTTTATAAAAAAAATTGAGTGTGTTTTGGTTTGGGATTAGGGCAGAATTTCCAACAGTTTCTATAAAGGTCTCAAACACACATCTGCAATCTTTGACTATATTGATGTGATGCATATTGATGGTTTTTGGCATTGATGATTCTGAATCAAAATATTGACCAACGCTGGCAAATGCTGACAATGCTCTGTGTCCTACAGTGTCGAGTATCTGGTCAGGATTAAATTCTTGGGGCTGGGGAAGAGTCCTTTGCACGCATGAGAGCATGAATCAGAATCCCCAATATCTACATAAAAAACTGAGCGTGAAAGGTTGTGTGGTTGTGTACACCTTGGATCCCAGCACTCAAGGGCAGAAGCGGGCAGATCCCTGTGAGTTCAAGGTCAGTGTGGCCTGGACTACATAGGAAGGTCTAGCATAAGAAGTTCCAGGCCAGACAGAGATGCACAGTAAGACCCCCCCTCCCCCACTCCCTTTTAAAGCTGAGCAAGGCTATGAGCATTTGGATTCCTAGCATTGATGGGCGGAGACATAAAGATGTGAGGAGCCTCCCTAAATGGCAAGATAGAGACCCTATCTCAAGGCAGAGAAAACAGAGAAATGAGAGAATTAGAGGAAGATATCCAATATTCTCCTCTGGTCTCATGATGGTACCCACTCACGCAGGCACACACACACACACAGGCACACACACGCACAGCCACACAGCCACACACACACACACACACACACACACACACACACACACACACACATACAGCCACACACACGCACAGGCACAAGGCACCCCCCCCAAGGCACACAGGCACACAGACACATACACACACACACACACACACACACATCCTTACAATTTACTTATTTAAAAGCAAGCTAAGCATATCCATTGCTTTAGTATAAACATTTTGGTTTTGTCTTTAATAAATGGCAAAATTAGATACATATTACAGAATTGTCTTAAGATAAATATCTTTATGATTATAGGTAAATATTTAATATGTGTACTTATATACTTATAGACTTGGGATATGTAGAAGTCTATTGTGCACAGAGGCTCTGAGTAGAGAAAATGTAAGAAGCTTTGTCAGGGAAGATGAGAGGTAGATGGCCATGAGCTGGGGACATGAGCTGGCAATGCGTGTTTTGGGAAAGGGACTGAGTGAATCTCAGTATACTCACAAGCCAACTCCAAGCTGTTCTATTTTTAATTATTATTATTATTTATTATATTTTTTAGTTTTTCCTTACAAGCTAGATAACTCTCCCCAAAAGAGTACAACTGATTTATGGTTTGTCTTGAGTAATTGAGAAACATTTTTAAACTTTCATTTTATACATTTGGAATTTCTAATGTCCTATCTACTCCTGGAGGAAATCCTGTGGAAGACAGCGATGCTGGCAGAATAAGATACAAAGTTACCCATAAGTCTGTGGGTCAGAGACTATCACTATGAACACTTAGCAATCTTTGTCTTGGGTCTCCCACCCCAGAATACATTAAACAGAGAGCAAATAACATGGCGGGTCCAGTCCATCACTTCAGCATCTACAACCAGTGCTTCCCCCACTTGTGGGTCAATTTGAAAGTCGTCAGCAGCTTTTCACTTTTTTTTGATTTATTTTTGAGACAGGATCTTACTATGTAGCCCCGTGTGGTGGTTTGAAAGAAAATAGCCTCCATAGGCTCATAGGGAGTGGCACTATCAGGAGGCATGGCATCGTTGGAGGAAGTGTGTCACTGGGGGCGGGCTTTGAAGTCTCAGATGCTCAAGTGGGCCCAGTGTAGCATTCTCTTTCTGCTGCCTGGTGATCTGGATGTAGAACTCTCAGCTCATTCTCCATCACCATGTCTGCCTGGATGCTGCCATGCTTCCTGCCATGATGAGCCTCTGAAACTGCAGCCAGCCCCAATGAAATATTTTCCTTTATAAGAGTTGCTATGGTCACGATGTCTCTTCACAGTCGTAGAAAGAGTAAGACACGTAGACTGGGTTTTAAGTCATTATCCTCCTGACTCAGCTTCCTGAGAATTACAACCTGCTGTCATTACAGGTGTGCATCCTCACAGCTGCCATTACAGGTGTGCATCCCCCAGCTCTCATCATTACAGGTGTGCATCCCCACAGCTAGGCACATTTCCTTTTTTTTTCCCCCGAGAAAGGGTTTCTCTGTGTATCCCTGGCTGTCCTGGAACTCACTCTGTAGACCAGACTGGCCTCAAACTCAGAAATTCGCCTGCCTCTGCCTCCCAAGTGCTGGGATTAAAGGCGTGTGCCACCATGCCCGGCAGCACATTTCCTTTTACTTCAAATGCTTAGCCTGTTGCTGGATGTGTGCATGTGTGTATTCAGGTGGACATACGTGTGTGTGTGTGTGTGTGTGTGTGTGTGTGTGTGTGAGAGAGAGAGAGAGAGAGAGAGAGAGAGTGAGAGAGAGAGCACGCTTTGGGTGTGTATTCACATGGATATGTGTGGAGGGGCCGGGGGTCAACCCTGGTGTTGTTCCTTAGGAGCCATCTACTTTATTTATTTTTTTAAATATTTATTTTTATTTTATGTGCATTGTTGTTTTGCTTGTATGCATGTCTGTGTGGTCAGATCTTGGGAGTTACAAACAGCTGTGAACTGCCACGTGGTTGCTGGGAATTGAACTCGGGTCCTCTAGAAGAGTCGTCAGTGTTCTTAAGCACTGAGCCATCTCTCCATCCCCATCTACCTTGTTCTTGAGACAAAGTCTCTCACAGGAAACTGTGGCTCCTGTTAGACTAGTGTGGCTGGCAAAGCCAGTCCCAGGGATCTGCAGATCTGCATGTCTCCATTTCTCCCTTGTCAGCCCTGGCATTAGAAGCTTGTGCCACCATAACATCTTTTTTTTTTTTCTTTCAAACTTGGATTCTGGGATTAAACTCAGGTCTTCAGGCTTGAGTGTCCACCTAACTGACCAATCCACCCACCTCCTCAGCCTTATTGTTTAATTTTCAAAACTTTTTGTGACTTTGTTGCTTTTGTTTTGAGACAAGATCTGGACGGCTTAGAACTATGTAGACCAGGCTGGCCTCAAACTCACAAAAATCCTCCTGCCTCTTCCTCCTGAGGCTGGGATTAAAGTCATGTGCCACCACATACAGTCCCTATTGTGGCATCTTCATACACACAGATATAATGGACTTTAATCACACTTCCCCCTATTACAGTCTATAATTTTATCTCGTAATTCTGAAGGTTTCTCTTGTGCTTACCTTGTTAGCAGCTAAACCCTCTTTAGATGTTAAACCTTTATCCAAAATATTGACTTGGACAGAAACTGAAATACCTGATTCTGTGCCTTCTTGGGGGATACCCAGTGTAGAAGAGAAACATTCCCAGGGCAGAGACACCTGCTGTGGAAACAGCAGTTGCTGTAACGTACTCACCATGGTTGTCTCAGCGATGGAACCGAAACTGTTGATGAAGATGTTGCAACTTACATTCACAGGAGGACCTGCCGTTAAGAGAGAGTTTCCACTGAGTCTCAGGCTGCAAAAAATGTAACCTCAAGGATAGACCTCCCCAGTGGGAGAAGGAGCCCCCTGCTTGTTGTCTGCCCCACCCCTAAGTGCCTGGGTTCCCCAGCTTGCATTTAGCATCTCTGCCAGACTAGACTCCCCAGCTCCCAGGTAAGGGGCAGGTATACCTCACAGGAGGCTGAGCCAAGCTGTACCTTCATTAACACAGGGTGATTCATCATTCTGCCATCTGGCTGAAATCCCTTCCCCAAGCCCCACCGGTGCCTTCTAATTTGTGTCTGAGATATATTTATGGCTACAACATTTGGAGGCCATCTCGGGGATTGCAAGGAACAGCAAGTTCTTTGCCTTGAACTTATGAACTGAGAATGAAGGGGTGATGATGGGAATTACCAGGTGTGGGACCTGGAGGGGGAGCCCGACGGACAGTCTGCAAGCCTTTGTTAAATACTTTGTGGACAAGTGGGTTTTTTTTTTTTTAACAGTCCTGATACATCCAGGAAAGAAGGGAAGAAATACTGCCTTGGCACTTTCTTTCTGAGGGGCACTCTGCCTGCCTGAAGCTGTGACCCTTCGTTTCACACTGTGAATGGCAGCAGTTACCATGGCAGCTGCTTCACTGAGACCTTGACTGGTATGCTCTCACCATATCCTCCCACAGCTCTGTGAGAAGACTGGTTGTCACTCGAGTTGTGCAGAGTAGGAAACTGAGGGCCAGAGATACCAAATTATTTGTCGATGGCTCCGCTGCTAGAGAATGGTGGGGCCAGGGTTCCGGTTCTGACCTGTCAGACTCTTAATGGCTATACCATAGGAAACAGGCTGAGAGGGAGGAGGAAGCAGGGTTACGCAGTCAGGGGAAGAATCCAAAATTATTGTGTGTTTGCGTGTGAGTTCACGAATGTGTGTGCATGTGTGTGTGTGTGTGTGTGTGTGTGTGTGTGTGTGCACTCACATATGCTTTGTTGTTATTCTTAGGTACCAACCACCTTCCTTTTTGAGACAGGGTTCCTCACTCTATCAGTTACTTTTCTGTTACTTTGATAAAACACCATGATCAAAAGCAACTTTTGTATGAAAGAGCTTATTTTTTTTTAGTCATAAATTGTTTTGTTATATTTTATTGTTCATCTTAGTCTTTAAGTCATTTTTCACAATTTTCTTTTTTTAAATTTATTTTCTTAATTAGGTATTTTTTTAAATATTTTTTTTTATTACGTATTTTCCTCAATTACATTTCCAATGCTATCCCAAAAGTCCCCCATACCCTCCCCCCACTTCCCTACCCACCCATTCCCATTATTTTGGCCCTGGCGTTCCCCTGTACTGGGGCATATAAAGTTTGTGTGTCCAATGGGCCTCTCATGAAAGAGCTTATTTAGGCTTATGATTCCAGATGGGTCAGAGTTCATCACGGCAGAAGGATATGACGTCAAATGGTAAACATGGAGACAGGAGCAGGAAGCCAAGAGATCACATCTTTAACCTCAAGCATGAAGGAGAGAGAGAGAGAGAGAGAGAGAGAGAGAGAGAGAGAGAGAGAGAGACAGAGACAGAGACAGAGACAGGGAGAACTAGAAGTAGGGACGGGCTATATACTCTCAAAGACAACCCCGAGTGCATCATACTTCCTCCAGGGAGGCTAGACCTCCTACAAATCCCAAACAGCTACACCACGTATGCTAAAGCCTATGTATGGGGGGCATTTCTACTCAAACTACCACAGTAGGCTAGATTAGCTGTCCAGAAAGTTCCAAGATCATTTGTCTCCACCTCCTAGCACTAGAGTTACATGAATAGGTTTTACCTCGGTGCTGGGGATTGAACTCAGGTCCTTATGCTTGCAAGGCAAGTACTTTACAAACTGAGTTATCTGCCCAGCTCTCTCCACCCCCTTTATGAAACCTCTAATACCATGGAGCCCAGGCTGATATGGAACGCACTATAGCGGTTCTCTGCCTCAACCTTCTGATGGCTGGGGTTTCCAGTATACCATCATGCCTGGCAGAATTTAGAAAATTAAACACGGGGTTTCCATATAAGCCAGTGTGACACAGATGGAGAGGAGGGCAGGGCCATGAGCAAGAAGGGCCAAAGGAACAGAACTCAGCTGAGAAAAGGTCTGAAAATGAAGACAGGAAGACCTTGGTGAGGAGCTGACCTTGATCTGACCTTGAAGGTGCTTAGGACTTGCATTAGTTATAGACTTTTACTTAAAGGGTTTAAATCTGTAACTGCCTTCAGGGTCCATCTCTTGTTGATCCCAGGAATTGCTAAGACAGGAAGAGTGGTTGTCCCCACTTCTCAAGGGAGCACAGTTTGTTTTAGTCATTCATCTGGGCTCAGAAGGCGGAGCAGCCAGGACCAGAACCAATGCTTTCTGACTGTGGAAAGAAGAGAGTGAATAACTTTATGTGCTCTGGTACCCAATCCATCTTGTTCATCCTCAGAAAGTAGTCCACAGCTTGCATGTAAGCTTAGCTAAGATTTCCTTTCTCTTAGAAGGCTTGATGGATAGGAGGAATTCAGGTTTCCCCCTCAAGGCAGTGAGTGTCAGCCTCTGAGGTACATGTTCAACTTCAGCCTCAACTGCTGATGGGGCTCAGATTTTCTGAAATCTGATTCCCCCCAGCAGTTTGGAGGGAAGGCTGGACATTATATCTTCCTCCTCCTCTCCCTCCTCCTCCTCTTTCTCATTTTTTTTGGAATCAAATTTATTCAAGGCTGGTCTAGAGGAATATTAAGAAAATCTCAACTATCCACCTTCAAGGGCTCAGGGAGGGCCAAGAGCTTTTATGGACACATGGTGTTACAATAAGACAGTGGGTGGGAAATTCCAGGGAAGGGTGAGGTATTTCTCATTAAAGGGCCTCATCCCTTCTCCTCCGACTTTTCCTCCTCCTCCTTTTCATTGCTACCTACTGCTGAGGACCAAACTCACAACCTAGCTTATGCTATGCAAGAACTCCACCACTGAGCTGCCACCCCCATCCCTTCTTGAAAGTGAGTCTGCCTCTGGCCTCCTGGGACATCTGCATTTCCTTCTCAAATGAACCGATTCATAAGAAGAGGAAAGGGGAGTGGTCTTCCAGAGACTATTATGAGTGACGGAAGGGCACTGGGAGGATAAGGGCAGGGTGATAAAGTAAAGAGAGTGTCAGGGGACAGCCTGAGTGGAGTCAGAAACAGGTGAGGGAAGCCAGGCAGTCTGTCTTAGCTCTAACGGTTTGCAATCCTCTCTGGAAAGCTAGCTTATAGCTTAGCTATGGGCTAGCGAAGCTGGGTCCTTGCTTTCCTGACTTGTGTATGGCTGAAGCCATCTGAAAAATTTCGGTCTCAGAGCACACGAGGTGTGGTGGCTCAAACTTGTAATCTTGATACCCAAGAAGCTGACACAGGGAGGCTAGAAGTCTGCGGTCAGCATGGGCTTGAGGGTGAGACTCCTGTCTCACAAAACAACAAAACAACAACAGCAACAACAAAATCCAACTAAAACAAAACCAAAACAGAACAAAAATTTCAGAGCCCTTGGCTCAGCCCTAAGCCATGACTCTCAGCACAAAGTCTGTTGTTTAACAGGCCACATGGGTGATTCAAATTCATAGCTAGATTTGGAAGTTGCTGGGAAGGCTCACAGCCCCTTTCAGAATCTAGTGTGCTCATCATTGGATAACTGTGCATATTGTGTGTCTATGCTGGGTGAGAATGACTGCTTTGTTAGGGTCACCTAAACAGAGGCTTATCTCCCTCATTCGTTCAGCCCCAGAACCACGGTTTTCTTTTTATTTCACTTCCTGTCGTTTAGATGCCCCAAAGAGACACTCATGCCTTGAGGTAATGTGCAGAGGGCTTCGTGCAGCCGACACTGTGATTCCCATAGAAACAAGATGCTGATGAACGAGCATGAGGGGGCTCCAGACAAAAAGACCCCATAGGGAGGTGTGGTTCATGGATATAAATCTGAAATTAAATTATCTTGAGAAAATTACAACCCGGTTGCCGTTGGCAGCCGGATAATGTATATATTTCATTAAATATTAAAGTTTAATTTTGCTATTGTGTATGTTTGCATTGGGCTCTGCCCCTGAACCTGGAAGCCGCTGCAACACACAAAGGCTTGGCCAAGGCAATGCTTCAGAGCTGAGAGGGGCTGGTCCTTCCCCTTGTGTTTGCCTTTGGATGCTGAGACAGAGGCTCTGTCCCAGGAAGAAATCTCTTGGGGGACTACAGGCTGGATAAGCAGTTTTAGCTCTGTTTACTTCTATACTAGAGTGTGAACTGTGTGTTCTGTGGACCAACGTGCTTGTAGTTGTTGGCCACCTCAGCCTTCAGGATGGCTAGAACCACGTTGCTCCTCTTGTATAGGCAAGCTGTTGAGAGAATAAATGTTGAGGTTCCAAACTGTATGTGTGTGTGTGTGTGTAGGGAGTCTGAACCCCATGGTCATTTTAAGAATGGTGGGCTTTGGGGAGTCTTATTTGAGTCTGAAGAGGGAAAGGAGCGGAGGCTGGGCACCGCAGGGTTACCTTTCTGCTTTAAGCTTAAGGGAGGGAGCAGAGTCCTTTTCCTAGTTCCTGTGTGGGAGCCAAACCTGAGATGCTCATTGCTTCTATCCAGGGATAGGTGGAAGGGGGAGCCAGTGTGGAGTCGGAAGTCTAAAGGATGGTCAAGTCCTGTAGATTTGTGACTCAAGCGTTCTGAGTAAGATTTTCAGAGGGGCATGGAAGTGTATGCTGTAATCTCAGGAGGCTGAGGCAGGAGGATCTTGAGTTTGAGGTTAGCCTGGGGTATATATTCAAGCCTACTGAGGGCCTTCTGTGTGTGAAGTGTGGTGGCATATAGAAAGAATAGCCCTTGAACCTTGAAGGTAACTGTTTGGAGCATCTATATAGTATGAGGCTAGTAAAAAGAAAAACTCAGATCTTGGGCTAAAAATGAAGGCTGGAAATAAGCCTCTGTTTAGGTGACCCTACCACTTGACAAAACAAATCCCAGAGAAACCGGACAGTGATAGGGTGGAGTTCTGAGAGAGTCCACCAGAGGGCGTGGTGGACTGAATTCCTAAAAGATTCCAGCTGAGGGCAATTGGTGCAGCCTATGGGTAAAGTCCAAAACCTCCTATGCCAGAATGGATTTGGCTTAGCTAGTGGTGGTCATAAGTGGCATTATTTAGTGTCTGTTTCAGAGATTTCACATAAAACCTCAGACTTAAGTCCTGTCTTGGAGGACCTGACTAACCACAGAGTTTTTTCACTCCTTCTTGGCAGCCGTGGCCAGGTACAAAGGAGGAGTGGACCTTGCAAGGTTGTCTGTCTATCTATCTATCTATCTATCTATCTATCTATCCATCTATCTATCTATCTATCTATCTATCTATCTATCTATCTATCTGGAGAAACGGAAGAAAGAAAGTGGGGGCTCTCTGACTATTTCTCTAAACCTTATCCTTTGAGACAGGGTGTCTCAAGGAACCCAGACCTCAACCACTAGGCATTGGCTGGCCAGAGATCTTTCTCTGCCTTTGTCTACCTTTCCAGTGTTAGTGTTATAGGTACGTGGCTATGCCTGGCTTTTGCAGAGGTCTGATCTGCAGGTAGGTTTAACTCACTGAACCATCTCCCTAGCCCCCAAATCTTCTATGTTTTCTTATCTTCATCCCATCCCACCCTTGCATCTTATTTGCCTGGCCCTCTTCTAGGTGTTTGAGCTTCTAACTTGGGGAAGTGCTCCATCCCACTGTATTACAAAGTGTCCTGTCCTTGGGAGAACCAAGGCACGCTGGCTAGTCTTATGTTAACTTGACACAAGCTAGAGACATTTGGTAACCTCAACTGAGAAAATGCCCCCATCAGATGGGCCTGTGGTGTGTATCTAATCAGTCATTGATGTAGGAGGGCTCAGCCCACTGTGGGTGATGCCACCCCTTGGAAAGTAGTCTTTGGTGTATAAGAAAGCAGTCTGAGCAAGCCAGTAAGTAGTATCGACCGGAGGTCTCTGTATTAGTGTCTGCCTCCAGGTTCCTTCCTGGAGTTCCTGCCCAGTTTCCCTCAGTGATGGACTGTGATTTGGAAGCAGAAACCAAACCAAATCTCTTTTTCCCCAAGTGGATTTTGGTTATGGTGTTTATCACAGCATCAGAAATCCAAGAAACAAGGCTGTGCTAATGATGATGGAATGGCATTTCGAGGCTGTCTTAGTCAGGAGTTCTATTTCTGCACAAACATCATGACCAAGAAGCAAGTTGGGGAGGAAAGGGTTTATTCAGCTTACACTTCCACACTGCTGTTCATTGCCAAAGGAAGTTGGGACTGGAACTCAAGCAGGTCAGGAAGCAGGAGCTAATTGATGCAGAGGCCATGGAGGATGTTACTTACTGGCTCGCTTCCCCTGGCTTGCTCAGTTTGCTTTCTTATAGAACCTATGACTACTGGCCCAGGATGGCACCACCCACAGTGGGCCCTCCCATCCTTGATCACTAATTGAGAAAATGCCTTACAGCTGGATCTCATGGAGGCATTTCCTCAAAGGAGGCTCCTTTCTGTGTTAACTCCAGCTTCTGTCAAGTTGACACACCAACCCAACCAGGACAGAGGCCAACGAAGGAGCCAGTGGGGAAAGAAGGCTGGGAAGTGAGCGTGAGTACAACCCCCACCCTCAGGCAGCCCGCAGATCTCTTTCTGTCTGCAGGGACTTGTGGACAGGGCAGTCAGAGAAGAGAGTGTGGGGGATGGAGTGGTGGGCGTGGGTTAAGGGAATATGAGCAGATATCAGATAACTGTTGTCATATTCATCTTTGCTGTTGGACTTGAGCTACAGGGGTGATAAGGAGAAAAACCCGGGGCCAAGAATTGATCCTATGGCTATTGGTTCCTGGAATAAGATTTTTACAGGGTGCTATATGGAAGATCTGGGTGCACAGGGTCCCAAGAGGTCCTTAAAGCCATGCCTATGGGCTGCGAGTCACAGCCTTCAAAGTTATCAGAGAACACAGAGCCCTTATCTCCTCTTGTTCCGGTACTAAGGTCCCAATGGGACCGTGAATGCCGAGAAGTTGATCCAGCTGCCTGGACCAGCATGTGTAATTTGGCAGCGATGGACCCAGAACATGTTTTGTTTGAATTTACATGACTCCGGAATCAGGAGTTTCTTGCAGGGCTCAGTTTTGGGTTTTCTTGGGCTGCTGGCTTGTATGACCACAGGGAGCTCACATTCCACAGGGTGTCTGTAGGGTTGGTTGTTGGTTCACAGGCTTGGGGTAAGGGGAGTGATCTCTAATCACAGAAGCCAGTGGGTCTTCTTATCCATTGTGTCTACCTGGTGATATCTGACCTCTGACTGGGAAGACCCATCCTGAACGTGGGCTGCCATCCCGGACTGTACAAAGAGGAGAAAGGGAGATGAGCCCTAGAGACTGTCTACTTCCTCATTCAGTCCTACTGCTAGGTCTTCACCACCGGATGGACTGTACCTCCTCCGACTGTGCGCCAAAGCAGCCCTTCCTTCCTCTAGCTGCTTTTGTCAGAGCAAGAAGAGAACTCAGTGCTCTTCCTAGCATCAGTAGTCATGTGAAATGGTGAGTCCCATTTACAAGAAGAACTTGCAGAATTATTTGTTAGTCCATGGGAGTCTCGTGCAGATGGGTTTGTGTAGGAGGCCCCTTTCAGAACAAACAGAAGTGGTGGCTCCTTGGGTCAAGGCCAAGGTGGACCTGTTCCTCATAGGCATCTCCTCAGGATTCCTGGTGGAATCGTAAAACCCCGAGAATCGCTAGACATAGCAACATAGATCTTAATTCACTCACGGACACCAGGAAACCAGAAGTACTATTGTGTTGAATTCTCTGAGGCTCTGGACTTGTTGGGAAAAGATGTTGCATCGACTAGTAATGTCTGCCTTGGGTGGCGCGGGATGTGTGGGGTTCACAGCACTCTGTGTCGTGGGAGAGTGTTTCCTGCGAATCTGAAAGGAATGTTTTCCTACCTTTAAAGTTGGGCCTGATCCTGGCGTCATACCCAGAAGTCCTCCCCATGAGCTTATCCAGGAAGTCCGAGGGTGACATAGGCTTGGGTGCGGAGCGGGCGGCTTCAGCCTCTTTGGAAGCAGCAAGGCTAAGAAGAGAGAGAGAAGCACAAGGTTTGTGGTGGCTCTTCTTCATGACCTGATCAGACCGCAGCCTTATTCAGCCATGTAAAACATGGAGTACTCTGAGCTTGAGCTGAGTCTTTAAGGAAGAAGGCATGGGCCACACTGTTTATTTAGCCTCAGTGGAAGCAGGCCTGGGGCCTGGCAGATGGCCAGTGTCTGACTGAAACTGAGAAGTCTCCAACTCCTCACAGTGTCTGCTATCATGAGTCATCACAGTGACTGCTGAGTCTCCTTGGGAGAAGAGGCTGAGAGGCTGGGTCTCCCTGAGGAGGACACTGGAGGGTCGGTCTGGCTGACTCACTCAGTAGTGCTTTGGGTACCTGCCTTCTCACAGGGGTGTGGGCTATTAAAGGATCTTAGAGATAACACAGCCATTTCCTTTAACGTTCTCTTCAGAATCAGCTATTGTAAAAATAAGTAAACAGATAAAATAAAAGTTTCCAAAGTAAAATGCATTTGGAAATACAAATTCACCCACTCCCCCATCTTTAGCAGGCCTACACACTTATACACATGGGTGTCTATATTAACAAAACAAACATTTTAGAAATCCACCATTAGAGAGCTGGAGAGATGGCTCAGAGGTTAAGAGGGCTGGCCGTTCTTCCAGAGGTCCTGAGTTCAATTCCCAACAACCACATGGTGGCTCAACACCATCTCTATAATGAGATCTGGTGCCCTCTTCTGGTGTGTAGGCATACATGCAGGCAGAATACGGTATACATATTAGATAAACAAACCTTAAAAAATAATCTACTATCAGAAACTGGAGGAGCTACACACCTGTGACCTCAGCACCCCAGAGGCTGAGGCAAAAGGGTGGCCATAAATTTGAAGCTATCTTGTGGCACATAGCAACACCTACCCCCACACTCTGCCCTCCCCCAAAAGAAAACCAAACAAAGAAAAAACTGAGATGACTTTTTAAAGAAGTCCACATCCACATTTGTGGGTGTGTTGTTCTTTCTGAGTACTTTTCTTAACCTCGTGCTTAAAGTATATACCAAGGTGTTTTTAATAAATCACATTTTGCTGCTAAAGAAAAAAGTGTGTGTGTGTGAATTGACAGAGCTGAGTCCAAGAAGAGGTTTCAACCCAGGTTCCAGATTTAATCAGTGCCAGGTAGGTACCCGGTACCCCTTAGTACCGGAAGTTGGGAGGTTGGAAACCAAATGTCTGGTGATGTCTCAAGGTCTCTCTTCCCTAATGAGGTAGGCTAGTAATGTCTAAGCCAGGTCCCCAGGCTGCCCAGATTTCAATAGAGCCACAGTTGGAAGCATAAGTCAGGGTCGAAGAGTGATGACCACTTGGGTTGCTTTGGGTCCCTAAGAGGTCTGAGTTAGCAGATGGAGGGATCCATGTGGTCCCCTGGGAGAGGCTTGTGGGGCTTCAAACATGGAGGAACCACAGAGGTAGAGTGTGAGTGTGTGTGTTTGTGTGTGTACATGTGTGCCTGCAAATGTGTGTGTGTTAAGAGTGTATGTGTGTGATAGTCATATATGTGCATATGTGTGATGGTGTGTGATAGTCTTGAGCTTGTGCTCATGCATGCACGTGAGTGTGTGAGTATATTAGAGTGTATATGTGTGTGTACCTGCACACTCATGGTAATCAGATGACAACGTGAAGGAATATTTTTTCTTGTTCACCATGTGGGCCCTGGGTATAGAACTCTGGCCATCAGACTTGTTGGCAACTGCCTTTACCCACTGAGCAATCCTGCCAGTCCCAACTATTTATTTTTGAAGCTCGTTATATCTGGTTATATCCAAGAGCAGGGATCGCATGATTTTCTTTATTTATTCATTGTTTGTTCTCTAATCCCCCAGGTGTCTACCATGATGTCTCAAACTTAATTGGCGCTCAGTGATTTCATGACTGAATGATGATCGAAACACCCATTAATTAATCAAATATTCCTACTAATAGGAAATGTTTGTAAATATTGGTACATGGGTTAACAATTTAAAAAAAATAATTAGACTCTTATACACAGTATAAAAACACAGACATAGTCTGGCGTTTCTTAGGAGATTTGCAAGGTATGCTGGGATTTTCCCAAGCATCTTTGCTCAGGCTCTGGACATGCCCTATTCAGGTCTCCAAGGACTGTGGTGAGGGGTGAGGGACAGGCATACTTTTGTTATTGTTTGTGTGTGGCTAGGGGTGCAACTCAAGTCCCAGGATGGGATCTGTTTCTGCATGTACTGATGCGAGGGTCATGTATGCCAGTGGAGGCTTTGTCACAGCTGTGAGCAGAGATTAGAGTGTGGGTGTGGAACAAGTAATGCCACAGAGCTTGGTGTGTGCAAACATGGGGTTACCTGTATCTGGGACAGGTTAGTCACTTGTAGTCATAGGGGGAACAATGTGCACAAGGCATGAATGAATACCAACAGTGGTTGATGCACATATTACAGTTTTGTTTCTCTGTGCATTGTAACATATAACGTGGTAATGGTTCCCGTTAGTTCTGCTTTCTTCGTCCCAGTAGTGAGGCTAGCAAGTAGCAAAAGGGAAAGCCACGGAGGAACACTGCCTAGTGGCTTGCTCTCCATGGCTTGCTTTCTTATACACTCCCAGGCCACATGCCTAGGGTGGCGCTGTCCATCATGGGCTGGACTCTCCCCCATCAACCATTAATCAAGAAAATGCCTTATAGGCTTGCCTGCAGACCAATCCGAGGGAGGCAATGGCTCATTTGAGATTCTCTCTTATTGGGTGATTCTAAGTTGTGTCACGGATAGGGACCATACCAGCCGGTACAGTGACACCTAAACATAAAGGAGTGAGCTTTGTTTAGTGTCACCTGTGCTGCTTGCCAGTGTCCACAGCTGGAGGATGTCCTCACCAACAGGGCAGGTGCTGTGGCTGTATTGGAAACATTACAGATTCACACAGACTTAGTGATGACTGTCTCTGAGATGGTGAGTGCAGCTGAGAGAGCTGATTCAATCATGGTCCAGGTTGGGTATGGCGGTACACCTGTACAAGCTCAGGGCTTGAGAGGGTGAGGCACGGGAGGGTGGGCAGTTGTCATGAGTCCAATTTAACATAGTGAGATACTGCCTGGATAAAAACCAGAGTGAGATCTAACATCCTCTACTGGGCTCTGTGGACAAACAGAACATGCACACACTTACAAATAAAATAAATCTTAAAAAAGTAAACCTCCCCTCAAAACAAGGTGCAAACAAGCAAACAACACAGCAAACCCTACGTTCAACATTATTGTGTGTGTTCAACCACAACCCCCAAATCTCCAAGGTTTCCTAATATTTTTCCCAGAGACAAAGGCCCCATCTTGATGCCAACATGGCCATTTCCCTGTGCCTGATAATCCTCATCCATTTCTGCCTCTGTTTGTGCAGTGCAATTTGCACAGGATTATTTTAAGCCTCTCCCCCACGTTCAGTGGATCTGTGCTCTGGGTATCTGTGGACAGCAAACATGTGGCATTTGGAGTCATTGCCTCTGGGGACTTTAAGTACTTACTTAGAGTCCGTGACCTACTGGACACAGGAACTGAATGAGTCTGAAAATGAGGCAACTGACCACATACAAGTACTAAGATTTATTTTAGGAGGGGGAGGGGGAGGGGGAGGGGGAGAGGGAGAGAGAGAGAGTGTTTGTGCATGTGTGAGTGCAGATGCCCATGGGATCCAGAAGAGGGCATTGCATCCCAGAGAGCTGGGGTTATAGGCATTTGTGAGCTGTCTGACATGGATGCTTGGAACTGATCCAGGGTCCTCTTCAAGAGCAGGAAGAGTTCTTAACTGCTGAGCCATCTCTCTAGCACCAGATAAATTTGAGGAATACTAATTGACAGAAGATTTTTGGCAGTAGATGCATATATATATATATATATATATATATATATATATATAAAACAAAACATGGGGAATCTGTTATCTTCTGCTCAGGGGATGTGTCTAACAACCAGGGCCTTAAGGAACCTCAGTTGTGACTTCCAACATGGCAAATACCATGTTTATCTGTTTGGTTCAGTTGTTTTTTTTTCCCCGACTTGATACAACCTAGAGTCACCTGAGAAACAGGAATTTCTTTCTTTCTTTTTTTAAAAGATATTTTCTTTATTTACATTTCAAACGCTATCCTGAAAGTGCCCTATACCCTTTCCCTGCCCTGCTCCCCTACCCACTCACTCCCACTTCTTGGCCCTGGTGTTCCCTGTACTGGGGCATATAAAGTTTGCAATACCAAGGGGCCTCTCTTCCCAATGATGGCCAACTAGGCCATCTTCTACTACATATGCAGCTAGAGACACGAGCTCTGGGGGTACTGGTTAGTTCATATTGTTGTTCCACCTATAGGGTTGCAGACCCCTTCAGCTCCTTGGGTGCTTTCTCTAGCTTCTCCATTGGGGGCCCCGTGTTCCATCCTATAGATGACTGTGAGCATTCACTTCTGTATTTGCCAGGCACTGGCATAGCCTCATACGAGACAGCTATATCAGGGTCCCTTCAGCAAAATCTTGCTGGCATATGCAATAGTGTCTGGGCTTGGTGGCTGATTATGGAATGGATCCCCAGGTGGGATAGTCTCTGGATAGTCCATCCTTTCGTCTTAGCTCCGAACTTTGTCTCTGTAACTCCTTTCATGGGTATTTTGTTCCCTATTCTAAGGAGGAATGATGTATCCACAGGTCGGTCTTCCTCCTTCTTGATTTTCTTGTGTTTTGCAAATTGTATCTTGGTTATTCTAAGTTTCTGGGCTAATATCCACTTATCAGTGGGTGCATATCTAATGACTTCTTTTGTGATTGGGTTACCTCACTAAGGATGATATCCTTCAGATATATTCATTTGCCCAAGAATTTCATAAATTTATTGTTTTTAATAGTTGAGTAGTACTCCACTGTGTAAATGTACAACATTTTCTGTATCCATTCTACTGTTGAGGGACATCTGGGTTCTTTCCAGCTTCTGGCTATTATAAATAAGGCTGCTATGAAATAGTGGAGCATGTGTTCTTATTACCAGTTGGAACTTCTTCTGGGTATATGCCCAGGAGAGGTATTGTTGGATCTTCTGGTAGTACTATGTCCAATTTTCTGAGGAACCACCAGACTGACTTCCAGAGTGTTTATACAAACTTGCAATCCCACCAGCAATGGAGAAATATTCCTCTTTCTCCACATCCTTGCCAGCATCTGCTGTCACCTGAATTTTTGATCTTAGCCATTCTGATTGGTGTGAGGTGGAATCTCAGGGTTATTTTGATTTGCATTTCCCTGATGATTAAGGATGTTGAACATTTTTTCAGGTGTTTCTCAGCCATTCAGTATTCCTCAGTTGATAATTCTTTGTTTAGCTCTGTACCCCATTTTTAATGGGGTTATTTGAATTTCTGGAGTCCAGCTTCTTGAGCTCTTTGTATATGTTGGATATTAGTCCCCTATCAGACTTAGGATTGGTAAAAATCCTTTCCCAATCTGTTGGTGGCCTTTCTGTCTTATTGACAGTGTCTTTTGCCTTACAGAAGCTTTGCAATTTTGTGAGGTCCCATTTGCCAATTCTTTATCTTATAGCACAAGCCATTGTTGTTCTAAAGAAACAGGAATTTCGATTGAGGAATTTCCACCCTCATATTGGCCTGTAGATGAGTCTGTGGGGAGTTTTCTTTACTAATGATTGATATGGGAGAGTCCAGCCTACTGTGGGTAGTGCTACCCTTGGGCAGGTGATTCTGGGTTGTATGAGAAAGCAAACAGAGAAAGCCAGGGGGAGCAAGACAGTAAGCAGTGTTCCTCTATGGCCTCTGCTTCAAGTCTTACCTTCAGATTTCTGCTGGAATTCTTACCCTGGCTTCCTTTGCCCACATACTGTAATCTGGAAGCCAAATAAGTAATTTGTTTTCTCTTTATTTTGATGATAGGTGTTTATCACAGCAGCAGAGAAAAAACTAGGACCCCATGGAAAGGCTTGGGAACAGTGTTCAACTGCAAGGCAGGACAATGGAAGGACATGGGGACATGGGACCTTGGGCGAGTTACTTTTCCTCCTGATTTTCGGGTCCCTATGATGTGGAATGAGGCTTGGCATAACTTGAGAGGAGTCTGAAGCCTGGAAGCATTGTCTTGTAAGTTTTTAGTGTCATGCAACTGGTCCTGGGTGGGAGCTGGTCCCACCTCCTTTGGGAGATGTACACATACTTGTCTTGGTTCTTTCCCATCTAATATCAAGACGTCTGCCTAGTGCCAACTCATTCCTCAACACTTTTGGGGGGTGAAGAAGAAAGGCCAGATTGACATCTAGAGTCTCATTCTCCAGGGAATAAGGAGTATGAATCAGAATTTTAAATAAGCTAGGGCTGGCTAGGACATGGCAACTTCCACTTCACTATATGTAGCATGGTGCTACCAAGAACCACTCTGGATTAGCAGAGGGGGGGGGGGGATCCTCACAGTGCTCCATGCAGAGGAAGTCTAGAGGTAAGGGCAGGAAAAGTGATCAGGATTTAGGGTAGTGGAGGAGCGAAATCAAGATGATCCAGGTAACTGTGAGAAGGATTCTGGGAACTGGAGGAGGAAGAAGCAGGAAGCGTGCAAGGATAAGGAGAGCCCGAGGGCAGAAGTGTTTGAGGGTGATTAATGGCTGCAGTCAGGGGACTGGTGCATGTAGAGGCTGGGCACTCAATTCAGTTGTGGGAGTGGGGGCAGGCAAGAGGGATTGTGTGTAGAACATTTGAGCTCAGTCATCTAGGCTGGTGTGGGTTTCCGTAAGACACTGGAGGAAGAGTGTTGGGTGGAAGGAACAGTTTATCTAGTTTAGAGGTGTGAGATCTTGGCAAGCAGAGAGAATTTTAGAGTGTGTGTGTGTGTGTGTGTGTGTGTGTGTGTGTGTGTGTGTGTGTGTGTTTGTAAGAGATGAGGGTGGAATACCACACAGGTTGAAGTTGCAAGGATGGAACACACAGGCTATGCCCTTATGGTGGGTCTAAAGTTAAGGGCAAAGTGCTTACTATGTAAGGGTGAGGACCTGAGTTCGAATCTCTAGAATCCATGAAAATTAGGACATACAACCAGGCACTGTGGTATATACCTTTGATCCCAGCACTTGGGAAACAGGCAGGTGGATCTCAGTTACAAGCCAGCCTGGTCTACCTTCTGGTTTATTAATACATATCTACTGTATGCATCAGGTGTGTGCTTGTGGGATGTGCAAATAAAAATGTCATTACTAACCAGAATAATTTCCCACATGAATGTCTCTAGTGCCTGGCACAAAGCAATGACCCATTGTCATCAAATGAAAGAGTCTTCTTGCCTTCTGAATCTCTCTCTCTCTCTCTCTCCCTCCCTCCCTCCCTCCCTCCCTCCCTCCCTCCCTCCCTCCCTCCCTCCCTCCCTCCCTCCCCCCTCTCATTCTTTGTGCTTGTGCAACTACATGTGCACATGTGTCCATGTTTATATGGACAGAAGCCTAGCATATACTTGTTCTTTTGAACTCTTGTTCTTTAGAACTCACTAATGAGGCCATGGTGACTGGCCAGCAAGACCCAGGGGCCTTCCCGTCCCCACTTGCCCAGTTCTGGGGTTACATTTGTATATTGCCACTCTCAGCTTCTTAATGTGGCTTCTGGGGATTGAACTCAGGTCCTCAGGCTTGCAACACAAACACTTTACCCACTGAATCAACTCTTCAGCTTGTCCCCTGGCTATTGATTATTCAGGGGACAGAACTGGCAAGACTCTGCAGTTTTTAGGAGAGGAAGTTGCCATCTGGCTTAGATGGTACCATCAGACCCTGTGGTAGGCTGGAAGAGGAAGGCAATATTTGGTTGATTAGAGACATTGTCTGAGTTTTTAGTCATTTAAGCCTCTGTGAACTTTTAGAAAGACCCAACAGACATCTGCCACTGCCCAAGTCGTGCTTTTGAATGAAGGGTATGGCAGATGGTGGGGAGGTGCTATCATCTGAGCTTCTGGGAAGAGGTGGCTCAGCCAGGCTGGTGTTCTTAGCTTGATGGATTGAACTGACTTCCGTCCCTAGGTTTGGTTCTAGCAGGTTTGTCATAGCAAGGGTATGGCTGGTCATCCCCAGCTTCTCCTGAGTTGCATCATCAGGACAACATCTGGCTTTCCCCAGCCAGCTGTGCGGTTCTGATTTTATTTGATTGCAGTAAGGGGCTTAAGTCAGTGGGAGAGAGCCTGACATTTTATTACTCTCACTTTGCGATCTGCTAAGCAGTCTCAGGGAGCAGACTGCCACAGCCACCTGCTCTAAGTTTACTCTCCCCAGGGTCTTAGGGAACAAGATGCCTTTGCCTCACCCTGCTTTCCATGACTGCATGTGGGAAAGAAGCACACGATTTCAATGTGATTCTCCTCTGCTAGCGAGATAAAAGTATGTGTTCAGGGAGCTGCAAAGAATCTCGGATTTCTTCTACTTCTGTGCCTTGGAATATCTTATTCTCCAGAGATTGTTATGTTCCTTGTTGTCAACTCTAAGCTGATGTTCTCGATAGCCTTCCCCAGCCTGGTATGCATCAACTCTCTCTAAATGTCCCCATAGAGCAAGGCCAGCCACAGAATAAGTCCAGTGAGAGGGCAAGCAAAGTTTAAGGAGTTTCTTGCTCTCTCTCTCTTTCTCTGAGACAGAGTGAGATCTTGTCTCAAACCAGCCAACTAACCATCCAACCAACCAACCAACCAGACGACCCACTGACCCCCTAAATTCTGGCCTGATATCTTCAGTAAGGTCCTTAGGAAGATTCTTTGTGTGTGTGTTTGTGTGCTTGTGTATGTGTGTGCACATATAGAGGTTGGAGGTCAATGTTTGGGTGTCTTCAGTTGTTTTCCACCTTAGTTTTGAGACATGGTTTCATCACTTTGGCTAGACTGGCTGGATTCTCCTGTCTCTGCCTCCCTGTCATTGGGATGGCAAGTTTGTGCCATAGCACCTGGGTGTTTCTTGTGGTTGCTCGGAGTCAAATTTAGATTCTCATGCTTATGTGGCAAGTACATTGCCATCCACGTCATCTCTGCAGCCCAAATTCTTAGTCTTCTCTGGGAAAATCCAGGGCAAGGGAGTAGAAGGCATTCCTTTTTATTTCTGGAATATTCGTGAACATTCTGTGGACAGGACAGCTTGCCATGGTCAAACTCCATGTCTGTGGATAGGTCCCATATTTTTGAGACCTTATGTCAATAATAATAATAATAATAATAATAATAATAATGATAATGATAATAACAATAATAAATTCTACATCAACTACTTCTCTTGGCTCTGACCTCCCTTGTGTATCTGACAGGACAGGGTGGGGTGGGGTATGGTTTGGGCTGGGGTGGGTGTTAAGTGGTCCTGGATGAGACAGGGACCTCTTCAGAGGCCAGTGGACAGGCCAGGGTTGTTGCTGTGGCTGAATCCAAGCTCTTAGCAGGCCTGGTATCATCAGCATTCACACCACGAGTCAGACTCAGCCGGGAGAGCGGACGGCTCTTATTACCTTCAATGCGGCTTTCTGTTTAATCAGATAAATCTCACCGGAGAGATGTGTGTGTGTGCAGAGAATAGAGCTCAGGGCCTCTGAATGGAAAGTTTAGGGGAAAGAGATTGAACAGACGAGAAGAGGTTGGTCATTTGAGGTCACAGGTGGAGAAATATAAACACAGAGGACAAATAAGACCAAAATGGAGATGTGTGTCAGAGAGCTTGTGATGATGGTGGTTCCTGTTCACCAGGCACTTTGCATATATTAGCATATTCAGTTTTCTTAATGACCCCATAAAGATGACATCATCACCCCATTTCCCCGATGCAGAAGCTGACGCATTCCCTTTCAGACGTTTAGCCAAAATTATGCATCTAGTAAAACAGCAAGCGTAGGAGCCCACCAGTCTCTTCTGCCCACATGCTTCTGCCACAGCTCTTCTGCTACTGTCCCCGCTTCCGATGTCACGATGTCAGTAGCTGCTCTGTTCCAGTTACTGTTTCTGTGACTCTTTGGGACCGTAGGTGAGACCCTGGGGCACTCAGGATTGAAATGCATGGTTTCAGAACAACTCAGACATCATTCTTGACCCATGACTGCCTCGGATCCCTACAGCATCCCCACAACAGCATCACCAGGCAAAGAGGCTTGCCCAGGGTCCTAGATAGTAGGGCTGTAATGCCACTGAAGGGTCCATGGATCTGGCATGGGGTGTCTGTTTGAGAACTTGATCGTTCTCAAAAGGTAGTAAATTATGAAATAATCTCTACCAAAGCCTGTCTCAAGTACATCAGCAGTGGTCGGAGGGAGGAAGGCGGGACTTGAATCCCCAGTACTTGGGATATAGAGACAAGAGGACTGTGAGTTCGAGGGCAGCAGGAGCTACAGAGTGAGAGCCTGTGGAAATGCTCAGGACTGGGCCTGGGGTCCAGCAGTAGAGTGCCTACCTGGCACACATAAAAAAAAAATCAAGCCAGCTTCTCCCATGCCTTTCCTTGTACCTCTTCCCAGTGCACTCATTGTTAAAGCAGGGTCTGCCTTCACCAATGTCAGCTGTTTGAACGACAAAAGGTCCCAGTGTTGTTGTTGTTTTCTTTTTCTTTTTCTTTTTCTTTTTTTTTTTTTAATCAATGTTGTGAAACAAATGCTAATTTCTGAGATTAGTCAAGGGTTTTCTTTATTAGGCACTTCAAGTTAATAACCATCGCATTTGAGATAGTGTTAAGTTCATTAGTTCATTTATTTACTTACTAAAAATAATTATAGAGTGCTTATTACATGTCTGAATAGTCCGTGTTGAAGCAGAGTTTTAAAAACAACTATACCTGCCAGTCCTTGCTGGATGGCTATAGAGTACCAGATGTGAAGTTAACTGTATTATGGCTGGAGGAGATGGCTCAGGGTGTAGAAGTACCTGTTGCTCTTGTGTAAGAACCTGAGTTTGAATTCCCAGAACCCACGTTAAGCTAAGCATGGCTGTGCTCATCTGTAATATGAGTATCCCTATTGCAAGATGGGAGATGGAGACAGGAGATGCTCAGGAAGCTTGCGGGACAGTTGGACTGGTCCATGCCATAGCAAATCAGGAGATTGTCTTGAACAAGGCAGAAGGCAAAGACCAACAGCTGAATTTGTCCTCTGACCTTCAAACATGCAACCTGGCAAGTGTGTGCCTGCTGCTCTCACACACAAGAACAAGCTCACAAATGAACATACACACATATCACACACACACACACACACACACACACACACACACACACACACACACACACGTACACACGTACACACGCACACACTAGCATTGTATGTGGTATTCCCTCTCTTTAACAGTTAAGGATGAGAAAGCTGGAGGTCCTTGAGTTTCAGTGTTCCCCTCAGGTCTTCCCTCTTACTTCTTGTATTGGTGACCAACTTGTGATGGTCAATACATCCCAGGAACTCTCAAACTAGTAGTTAGAAATCTATCTGTAACAAATGAGACCTGGAAGACGTGTCACAAGCCCTCCAAGCCTCGGGGAACCCTGTGGAAGTGTGATCGGAAAGAATGGAAGGGTGGGAGGAGGGGCTGAGCTGTGCAGAAGTCCGAATTCTGGGGCTGCCCTGGCTGTGGCACTTGTGAGCTCACAGGAGCTTGGATTTCTTGCACAAGTTTCATGCTAGAGAACAGCTTCATTACTTGTATTAGTCCCTGTTCTGGTGCTGTGATAGAACACCCTGAAGAGAAGTAATTTAAACAAGAAAATATATATAATATTCCAGAGGGTTAGATAAAGTCCATGGAGATGGGGAAGAGGGTTAACAGGCAAGGCTGGTCCCACTCTTACCCACTCTCCAGAAGCAGAGAGAAAACAGGAAGTGTGACCTGGCTATAAACTCCCAAAGCTCACTCAGGGCTGCCTTGGTGTGAGAACCTGAGTTCGAATTCCTAGAACTTGTGCACACACACACACATACACAGACACACACACACAGACACACATACACACACAGACACACAGACACACACTTGTTGAAGACAATGTAGGACACTATACAAATAAAAGCTAGTTTTGGAGCACAGCATACTTTTTCTCTCCTGCCGTTTCTCTCTCTCATTCTCCAGAACGGTGGATATTTTGTTGTAGCAGTACAAGGTGACTAAGACAGCGTAGATCATGATTTGTGCGTGTGTGTGTATGTGTACTGATGCATGTGTGGAAGCCAGAGGACAATCTTGGATGTTGGCCCTAGGTGATGTCTACATTTTTATTCTTTATTTTGTTATTTTTTAAAAGATTTATTTATTTTATGTATGTGAGTGTACTATTGATCTCTTTAGATACACTGAAACAGGGCATCGGGTCCCTCCCATTACAGATGGCTGTGAGCCACCATGTGGTTGCTGGGGATTGAACTCAGGATCTCAGGAAGAGCAGTCAGTGCTCTTAATCAGTGAGCCATCTCTCCAGCCCTACATTTTTGTTTTTTGAAATAATGTCTCTCTGGCCCTGGAGCTCATTGGTTAGGGTAGCCCAGCTGGCTCATGAGCTCCAGGTATTGGCCTGTCCCCGTCTCTGCCTTCCCAGTGCTGGACTCAGAGCTCATGTGACCTTGTTCATTCAGGAAGTGAACTCTGGTCCTCCTGCATGCATGACAAGCACTTTACGGAGCGGTGCCCCGAGTCTAGGAATATAGTTCTTGTGAAGTAACATATAGCAAATACTTTTCACTTAGAAGGTCACATGTTCATCACATGACAAGCACTGGCCTCTTTTCAGGTTATAGAAACAGCTGCAATATCAGGCGCTTGGGCATGTCTAAGACCCTGATAATCTCATGCTTTAGAAAGATCATTTCTTCCCTCTCCCTAGACTTCCAGCATACCTCCCCAGGTTTCTCTCTCTACTGAAATCTGCTTTACTGAGAAACCAGAAAAAAATAAAGAACTTGCATAAAAATAAAAAGAATGACTTTTGGGCAGAAGTTAAGCACTGGACTCTTGCTCTGCTGTGGGGTAGCTGGGTGGCTGATCACGCTAAGGTTTTGCTCCTTCTACACGTGTGAAATGGAGATACAGTACTTTCTTTTAACTGGTGTGGAGGTGGGTTTTACAGAATAAGTTCTTTTTTTTTTCCAATTAATATTATCAGTATCAGAGTGCTCCTGTGTCATCAGTGTTAAACAGCCTTCGACCCCAACAGAGTTGGCTGATCTGGGTTCTGTGATGGTGAAACATGGAGGGCCTTCTAGAAATTTCTGGAATCTTCTCTGTGCTCTACCCTGGAATCTCCCAGGGCAACCCATCCTCCCATTTAGAAGTACCATGCATCATTCAGGTGATTATTCTGCTGTGCCCTTAATAGTTTCTCTGCTGAGTAGTAAATTATTAGTCTTGCGTTAGCATTTTGATAAAAAGGTTGGGGATCTGATGGTGAGAGGGCAGTCATAGCTCCTGCATCATTCAGTGTGGGATGCTGTTCAGATGCAGTTCAGTGGCAAAAATGCCCAGCCATTAGCTGGCTTGCTGGCCTTCAGCTCAGTGCTGTGCAGTGCTTTAAAAGCACAGCGTTTTCCTCCAATGATGGAGGCAGTGGACACATGTTGGAGAAGTCCTATGAGAATGCAATAAAGATGGAACCCACCTGGATACCATTCCTTGGACCCTGCCATCAGGAATTTTTTTGGGTGGCATAATGGTAAATTTCTTCTAGTTTTTCTCTCCTCTCTATAGATAGTTTTGTTTCTGTTTCCCTCCCCTCCCCACGGGAGATTCTGAATGAGCATCCTCCCACCCCGATTACCAAATCTTTAGAATCATGCCTAATGATTCTAGAGTGCTTAAATGACAGCATGCGTCTGTTTCTCTCTTTCTCTTTATTCCCTGGTCCTTCTGTGGATTGGCACAGACAATGGCTGCCAGGGCCACACCATTTTGGAAAACACTTCCATTTTGGAATAAGCCGAGGCAATTCCAGTAGCTATAGTAATTGTTTAGTTTCAAACTAAAGGAAGTTGCTTCTCTAGATTCTTCCCTCCTTCGGCCTGTGGAACCCCAGTAATGGTAAGCCAGGAAGAATGTCTGTCAGTCATCTGACATCCTTTAACTGACTACTCATTGGGTAACTACACAATGGCTGACTGGGGCTAAATAAGGAAGAGTTCAATTGACTCTCCACCTATTCCTCTAAAGTGTCCATACAGAAAGAGGCCTTCCCTGTCATGTGGACCTGGATGTACCTCAGAGCCACCACCATGCTTCTACTGTCTGGCTATCTACAGCATTAGTGACTTTTGATGAATCTGTTACCCAAATAGCCACCTGCCTCAGGATCTCCCTTGAACAGCAAACCAAAAATCTTTTGGTAGTATTTTCAAGTTCATTACAAGTCATGCTGAAAGTCCAACTGAGGCAAATCTCTGCTCTTATTGTAGAAACAAAGCTGGTGAGTCCACAGCCGGGCACGTCTCTGAGGTAGACGTCTGTAACGGTGAGGTGGAGCCCCCACCCCGTCTGACCTTCAGCACCATCATGAGCAGAACATTAGATTTTTTTCTAATTTTCCATAGTGCAGCTGGATAAGAAGGGAGGTGACCCCTCCATCTTGTCTTCTCAGGCTCTTGCTCCTATTGCCCAGGTAACCAAAGTCACTGGTGCGTGCTCACGGGAATGGGGTGGCCTCTATGGCAGATGGTCCGGATGCCCACGTGGTGTGGTACATTGTGTCGCTTTCTCTACTGAATCACTCTGGTCTCGTTTTCCAGCATTTTTCATCCTGATAGTCCTCGTGTCCTTGAACACTTAAGACACAGGAGAACCATACACAGAACCCAACACAGATCCTGCCTTTTATCACGCAGTGACCTTGGGCAAGTCCCTCGAGTCTCACAGGACCATTCATTAGCAGGAAAATAATGATGCTAGCAGAGTGCCCTCCAGAACTGTTAGGGTTAAATAAGAAAGTACGTCTTCAGTGCCAACTGTACTGCTGGTCACAGAGAGCTTGGTCTATCTGATAGCCATCACCATGAGTTCAGACTCTCGCAGAAGGTGTAGGTGGCCTTCATTGCAATTTGATTCCAGCCTAGATTAAGACTCTTCACTCTGAGAACCCCAGGAGAATCTAAGGCCTGTAAGAGGAAGGGAGGGCAGGGACTGCTGGATGTGGGCTGCACTTCAAATCTTGGCTAATTTATTGTGTTCGGTTGTAGGCCCTGCATTTTAAGAGGGATATTAGCATCTGGAAGAGATCCAGAAAGGAACAACTGGGCTGGTAAACAAACTTGAAATTGACCTATGAGGAATAATTAAGGACTCTGGATGTTTGGCTGAAAGAAGACTTGGGCAAAAGGGACCAGTGTGCTGGACCGTTGTGGGGAAGCAGGGACCTGACTTAATGAAACAATGGTCTGGAAGTCTTTTTCTATTTTTCCAGGCGCTGAGTTAAGCCGTCTGTAAATATTAGCTATTTTTCTTCTGCAAGATGCTCTGTGAGGTGTGTGTTTGTATTCCTGTTGTAGAGAGGAGGTGACTAAGCTGCAAGAGGCAGAAGTGATGTGTCAGGAAGCTACATGGCCTGTAGGTGGCAGGGTAAGAGCAGGACCAGATAGGTAGGTAGGTAGGTGTGTGTGTGTGTGTGTGTGTGTGTGTGCCCGCGTGCTTCCAGGTGTGTATTTCTTTATATGTATGTGTTTGTGTGTGGGTAGGGTATATGTGGCGGGGAGAGATTAACCTTAGTGATCATTCCTCAGGCACTTGATTCTTCGAGACAGGGTCTCATTGGCTTGGGGTTCTCCTAGTAGGTTAAACTAGCAGGCCAGTGAGCCTCGGAATTCCGTTTCTCTCAGCATCTTCAGTGCTGGGATTACAAGTGGGTGCCATCATAGCAGGAGTTTTATGTGGGTTGTCTGGATCCTACCCTAGGCCCTTGGGCTTATACAACAGGCACATTACCGACTGAGCGATCTCCCCAGCCCCAAGAGTGTTCTGCTTCTGTAGTTTTGTAGGCTTGTTCCAAGCAACCAGGCAAAACGAGTGGGACTCTCTTACTGTGGCTGCTGCGTGCACCCGAGGATGGGATAGTCTCACCATCACAGCTTTCCCGTAATGGAAGAGGCTGCCTGAGGCTGGGTGAGTTTCTGGCCAGTGTTCAAGTAGGAGCTGGAATTTTACTTGGCCCTGTGATCTACAGAGGACAGCAGAGATGGAGGGTGCAGGGACCAGGCCTCTACTACGCACTTGTGTATTTTTCTAATGCATTGGTTGAATATTACTCTTTGAGGGGCTTAGTGCTTAAGAGTGCTTACTGCTCTGCCAGAGAACCTAAGTTCAATTTTCAGCGCCCACACAGTGTCTTCTTTGTTTTCTTTTCCAAGGCACGGTTTCTCTGTGTAACCCTGGCTATCCTGGAACTCACTCTGTAGACCAGGTTGGTCTTAAACTTAGAGATCTGCCTGCCTCTGCCTCCTAAGTGCTGGGATTAAAATCATGTGCCACCACTGCTCAGCCCCCACATGGTGTTTTACCAACCTGTAATTCTAGTCCCAGAATATCACACACCTCTGACCGCCCCAGCAACTAGCACTCATGAGCTCATACTCTCTCCCCTAAATGTCCATGATTAAGAATGAAGAAAATCTTTTAAAAATATAAATGAACAAATAGTTTTTGAGGCTGAGTCTCAGATAGCCCATCAGATATACTATGTAGCTGGGGATGACCTTGAACTCCTGATCTTGTCCTCCCTATTTTCCCAGTGTAGGGAGTACAGTTGTGTACTTGGTCTATGTGGTGCTGGGGACCCAACCCAGGGTCCTCTGCATTCTGGATAAGTACTCTACCAACTGAGCTACATCTTCAGCCTTCTTTTGTGTGTGTGTGGTTTTTTTTTTTAACAGTGATTTTTTTTTTTAAAGAAAATAAAATTTTATTTGATGCATAGGAGTGGTTTGCTTGCCTGGATGTCTGTGCACCATGTGCATGCCTGATGCCCAGGTAGGCCAGAAGAGGGCGCTAGATTCCTTGGAGCTGGAGTAACAGAGAGCTGCTCTGAGGGTGAAGGAACCTAAACTTGAGTTCCCAATCTTGTGGTGCTAGAGCAAAAGGAAACCCGGAGTTTGTTGTGGCAGACTTGGGGTTTGGAGAAAGCCTGTCCCAAATTACCTCCTTCCTTTCTCACTAGACAAGTCTGTGATTTGGGCAGAGCCCCTCACTTTTCCTCCTTGGGGTCTTTTCTTTCTTTCATTCTACCTCTTCGAATAGTCAAAACAGCATATTCAGGTGGGGGATGACTTTCTCATATAAAACCTTGAACTTGAATAAGCAAGCTGAACTAAAGGAGTCCTTTTTGGTTAAGATCTCAGCTTTAGGCTCTTCATCCAAAAATGGGGTGGTAGTGGGTCCTACCTCATGGGGTTGATATTAAATTAAATAGTTGTATACCTGGATTAATTATCTTCTTAGGGTGCTAGGAACTGAACCTAGGGCTTTGCACTTGCTGAATAGGCGCTCAACCATGGAGATACACCCATGTCTCATTACATGGAACATTCAAAAACTTCCTGACATATGGCAGGCTGTATGCCGCACATGTTACTTGCTAATGCTACTAATTGTAGAAGTCTTACTTAGGGGAATTCTTGTCCATAAGGCAAAGCTGTCATTCTAAAGTAAAATTCTTGATGATGTAAACAAGATTGTCCCGTGCCTTTGCTATTCATCGGCACAGCACCAGCAGAAATCTTGTTAGATGCTGGGGAAAGTTGTCATGGGAATGAGGCATGGAGTCCTTGGCTCTAGTCTGGTTTGGACACTAATCTGGAGAAGGGCCTTTTCCTGTGGCCTCAGTCCTCCCTTGGAATGGGAAGCACTAGGTAGGAGAAGTCTTCCCATCTTCAGCTTACTTCTTGTTCCACCTCCCATTGCCCCTCACTTTGAAGGTTATATGAAACAGCCTTTCATATTAGGTAAGACTCCAGGTACCTCGTTAAGAATGTGTCTTGGCCAGCACTTTATTATCAGATATCAAGCAAGCCTGGTGTTGAGGAGATGACTCATTTGGTAATATGCTTGTCATGCAAACGTGAGGACCTGAGCTGGAGTCCAGAACCTACCGATATCATGTGCTTTCATTACATTCTAGCATGTGATTGCCATTATAACCTGGGGGGAAACAGAGACAGGAGGATCCCTGGGGCTCTCTAGCAGGCCAGCCTAACCTAATTGGTGAGTCCAAGGCTGATGAGAAAGCCTATTCCCGAGGCTTGTAGACTATGATGAACTACAACTAGTGTTGTCCTCTGGACTCCATATGTATGCACAGACACGTGTACAACCAAACCCCAGCTCATATGTGCATACATACACACCAACACACAAAATAAATAAATTAAAAACCCAAGTCTATGGCTTAACACCTTCCAATGACTTTGTATTTCCAGCATCATGGCTTTAACGAGGAAAGCAGTTTTTAGTTGCTTGGAAAATCTCTGCAAACACACTGAAGGGTCTCAGCCTTCAGGCTCATTTACTCCAGGGTGAAATGCAGTTAGCGCAAGCTGTCACTGTTTTGGATCTGCCTTTTCCATATCTGACTCAGGTTGTCTTTTCCCTCTTAGGATGGGTTTCTGCCTGCACCCCCCCCCCCTGCCCCACCCTCCCAAGCTTGTACTCTCTGACATTCTCGTCCTTCAAAAATATTTTATTTTAGTTGGATGTGGTGGAGCAGGCTTTTAACCCCACTCAGCACTCAGCTCTCAGGAGGCAGAGTCAGGTACATCTCTGTGAGTTCAAGGCCAGCCTGATCTACAAAGCAAGCTCCAGTACAGCCAGGCCTATACACAGAGAAATCCTGACTTGAAAAAAAATTTCACATTTAATAAACAGTTTGAATTACAGTGAAACACCCAAGCATTGTAGAACTATTTAACCCCAGGAATAAGAGTCTCCCTCAGTCTCATTCTCAAGAGATGGTGACGATAAACAAATTTGGTTCCATATCGCCATACTTTACCCCCTCACATGAGCACACTTAGCCACACCAAAAAATGAAAAGTGGGTTTTTTTCCCAATTATACTTCTTTGATGCTTGAGTTTCCCCAACCCATTCAATCTCATCATTTACCTTGGATATTAGACAGATTTTTATTACATTTATGTAAGTATGCATGTATGTATGTATGTATGTCTGTATGTGTGTGTGTGTGTCTGTCTGTCTATGTGTGATCATGTATGGAGGTCAGAGGATAACTTGTGGAATCAGTTTTCTCTTTCTACCGTGTGGGTTTTGGGGATCAAACTCAGGTCAGGCTTGGTAAAAAGGATCTTTACCCATAAAGCCATCTCATTAGCCCCTATCTTAGACATTTTGACTTTCTGGGATCACCTTGAGCTTCTTTTTGGTCATGTGACATTGGCCTCCTGTCTGTCTTTTAGTCTCCTCATCTGTAGGGAAATATAGCTTTCTCCTATCTTCCATTCTCCACGTCTCCCCGTGTTATGGGTTCAGAGATAAGGGGAGAGTGGGTGAAAGAGTAGGTACCTTGGGGCAAATCTTCGTTAGCTCTGGCCCAGTCTTCTGTTTCACTGGTTTTGTAATGCTAACAGACTCAGATATTATTATATGTGTGTTATATATGTTCTTGTGTGTGCCAGTATATGTGTATGTGCAGGTATCTGTGTATGTGTTCAGGTATGTGTGTGTGTGTATAGGTGTGTGTGTGCAGGTGTGTACGTATGTAGTTGTGTGTGCAGGTGTGTGTGTGTATGTGTGTGCATTTCCACATTAGTTTTTGAGACAGGGTCTTTCACTAAATTCAGAGGTCACCAAATTGGTCTGACTGGCTGGTCCAAAAGCTCTGGGTATCCTCTTGTCTGCCTCTTCAGGATCTACACTGTACCCAGCTTTCTATGCCCATTCTGGGAGTCAAAATCAGGTCCTCATGTCTGTGCAGCAAACACATCACTGACTGAGCCACAGACTCATTTCCTCAGTTGTTCATTTAGCTTGGTATTTAAGTGCCTCTAGAAGGAAGTGTTCTGAGGCCAGAACTCTACTGTTTGTCCATGTGTCTCTCCTTATAACTTAGGACAATAGCCTGCTTCTAGTGGGGAAGTTTTTTTTTTTTTTCCAGAGTGAAGAAGTGACCCACTTTCAGCTGAATAGAAGGCCACTGGGAGGGGACAGGCAGATTGTGAGCAGGCTGAAGCTGGGTGACGGAGCCTAGAACTGTCCACTCTTGTCCTTGGGCTCAGAGAAATTCTTTCTCTTCTATTAACCTCTCTTTCTTGGCGTTCATTGCTCCCTGTGAATTAGTCATTTCCCATGGCTCAGTTTAACCATCCTGAGGTTCATGAAACTGTCTCCATCTTTCTACTGTCTCCCCGCCTCCAGCCAGTTGGACTCCTCTATGCTATGCCCACCCTTGGCACCCAGCCCTCTTTAAATGGCCATTGTGCTGGCCTTCTTGCTTTGCACAATATCCAGGTACCATAGGCAGTAACCATACTCTGCTGGCTAACTGCCGTTCAACATAAATGGTGATCTGTCAGATAGGGATTATTAGTTTCATGCCACAGAGGAGGACAATGGTGCCTTTGGAATCCTTCAAACAATCTTGCTCCACATTCAACACATGGCATTACCAGGATCTCCTGCTACCAGCTGAAATGAAGCCTTATGCCAGGTCAGCTGGAAGGGCTATTATCTTAATGTAGTCTCAGCTCATCTTAGATGTGGAAAACCCAAGACTCAGTTACAGCAGAAGGCTCAGGAGATGGCTCAGTAGGTAGAGTGCTTGCCTCATGAGCATCAAGACCTGCACTTCATTCCCAGAATCTACGTTAAGAAAAAGCCAGGTGTGGTGGCCTGTACTTATATAATCCTAGCACTGAGGAGGTGGAGACAGGAGGGTCCCTGTGACTCATTGGACAGCCAGTGAGTCACAGGGTAAAGTACTTGCTGAGTTCCTAGCCAGGGAGAGATCCTATCTCAAAAGAAGAAGATGGTTGCTATCTGTACCCCCAATGCACATGCACAGTAGAGCTTGCTAGTGGAGGAAGACCTGGCTAGCTCTGACCTCCAGGTGATCCAACATGAGAGGGTGTGGGATATCTCATCTTTTACTTAGCTTCGGTCCTATCTTCCAGGAGGTGTAGCTTTTTAGGTGTTGAAGTTAATAACAAACTCTTCAAGCCCCTCTTTCCAGACAACATTGTGCCCCTTTTCATGTGGAGACATTTTCTTTTCTAGTAGCTGTTTTAGGTCGCAGAGAGGAAGCTACTTCCAATGAAGTCCATGCCTTCTTTACAAATGAAACCATTTCTGATGACATCACATTCCTTCAGGATAGTATGGCCATAGAGAATACTACCTTAGAAAGCTTGTTTTGTTCTTTGGAAGTGGTTTTTCTGCAAGTCTGAGTTCACTGTGGGAAGCAACTTTATTTTATCTGCAATGACTCAGATATTTGGGGAGGCCCAGAGCTCAGACAAGCCCTGGCAGACTGTGAGACAAAGCCTGAAGGACTTCCTACAGCTGTGTCAGGGCCAGGATGGAGCCACCACTTTTAACTCATCCTCTCTCCATGACTCATTTGTTGGAGCAGAAAGGGGTCATGGTGAGATATAGCAGCGCTTTAGGGTTGGTTGGGTGGAATCCTCCAGGTCCTGGACTTCTGTCACCCAATGACAGGAGGCAGTGAATAGACATATAGGGGGAGAGTAGCAAACATTGTGTATGATGTACCCGAAGCCATAGGGATGGCACAGCTCATGAGGGACAAGAAGGGCCAGTTGAAATTCTGGGAGGCACCAAGGGAGACAGCTTGGTTCTCGAGGGGTTTTTATTCCAGTGATGAAGCTAGAAAAGCTTGATATGCCCAGAAGCCACGTTGCCAAAACCAAGGGCGAGGGTGATGCTTACATTTTCAAGGACTTAAAACATATTTTTATTTTTGACTTTCATTATTTTTGATCAAGTGTATGTGTCAGTGTGTGTTGTGTTAGGGTGCCCACAGAGGACAAAGTGTCAGATCCCCTTGGAACTGGAGTTATAGTTATATAGGGTTTCCTTAGGGAACCCTTGATGAGGGTGTTAGAACTTGAAATCATGTCCTTTGGAAGAGTGGTGTGTGACCTTCTTTGTGTTTTTGTTTGTTTTGTTTTGTTTTTCAAGATAGGGTTTCTCTGTGTAGTCCTGGCTAACCTGGACAACTCACTATATACCAGGCTGGCCTTGAACTCAATGAGACCCACCCGCCTTTGCCTTCTAGTGCAGGGATTAAAGGCATGTGACACCAGCTCCAGGCTTGAGTGTGTTCTTCTTAATGGCTAAGCCATTTCTCCAGCCAGGTTTTCAGGGATGTTTGAAAGGTGATTTCAGGCTCAGTTGGTGGTAGGGATGGTATCTACTCAGAGAATGCGCACGAAGGAAGGGAAGCTAGAGTTGTATCTTGAGGTATGGGTAGGATTTCAGGTGTGGAGAGAGAGTTACTGCACGAGGGTTTATATTCTTCTACGTAAAAGAATGATAAGTGTTTAAAATGGACTTGAGTCACTATTCCTAGCTATAAGATCGTTTTTTTTTTGAGATAGACTCATGTATCTCAGTCTAGCCTGGAACTTATCATGTAGCCCAGGATGACTTTGAACTCTTGGCCTTTGTGCCTCCACTTCCTTAGTGCTGGGATGACAAGCTTGACATGAGGTAGACCAACTGAGCTACATCCCCAGCCCTTCAAAGACAGGAAGCTTGAGATACAGAAAGGCTGAGAAGCAGCCGAGATCCCTCGACAAGGAAAGCAGGATCTGAGCAGCATCTCAACTTGGAGCTGTTTCGAGTGCCTCTGAAGGTGGTGCCCTTTCCAGTTTTATGGAGGGATCAGGTGTTACCTTGGGTCCATAGCAGGGATTCATGGACAACTTTGGCTTGGGTTGTTGGTTTGTGTGATGTAAAGGACATAGGGACAGAAGTGGGAGCTCCATGGCACAAGCTGGAAGGTAAGTGTCAGATAAAGACCTGGTGAGCTCAAGGGAAAGTCAGTACAGCTATTGGAACCATGATGGTCCTGCATGCTACAGACCGAAGGTTTAAGACTAATTCCATTACTGTATGATGCAAACTGTATCACCATAGCAGAAAAAGGGTTTCTGAAGGCAGATCCCTTGCAATCTAGTTGAGGACTATCTGGTCCAGATTGGGTGGCCCTAGGAAGACTCTTGAAGCTCATCTGCACATTTGGATGAGTAACAGGTTTGGATTAACAGCATAGTTCTGAGGAACCCACAGGTTTACCCATATTCAACACTGAGAATAAAGCCAGGCACAAATGTACTAACATTGTGGTGACTGTTGTGGTATAAAAACAATCTGAAAGAATGGATATCAAACTGCTACATGATTCATCCTAGGGAATAAGATTCCTGTGTAGTTTGGTCCTCAACATTCTTTCTTAGGTTGCTTAATGCAAACAAATTATAATGTTTACAACAGGAAAAGATGAAGGAACACAGCAGCAGGTCTGCTTCAAAAGTTGATTGGCAGAGACTTGGTGTGTATTGATTATTTCCTTCCACATCTGGCCTGCTAGAGGCACATGGGGGATGTCTCTGTGTCGCTTGGAGAAATGTTAAGAACAGGTGGTAGAGCCAGGGTGGCTCAGGAGGGCTACCTTCATCCTTGCGCACCCTCTGTGTATTGTTACAGCCACCTATGGCACCTGGTCACCCAGTCTCCTGGTCTAGAGAGGTTTTGAAGAGACTGTTGGCTCTGTTTTCTGGCAGCCAAATGTGGAGGTCTAGGGTGAGGTGGACAGCACCTGAGGCAGGGTTTCCTCTTCAAACTCTCACCCATAAAGAAGTTAAAGGTACACTAGGGATACTTGATCCTCCATGATGGAGTTATACTGTGTGGCTGCACAGGTTGTTGGTCTTCAAACAGGGGACCAATAGTTCTTACTATTCTTTTCTAGGCTAGAGTGCTTTGCTGCCCTGCTTGGGCTCTCGATCAAGAACCTGCTGCCATCATCTAGATAGCTCTTCCACGCAGATGATTTGGGGACAAAGAGGAAAAAGTGCAGTGGGAGAAAGTACCCATACTCTCAGAAAGAACTGTAGTCTTAGCCTTGCTTGTGGGGCTGGAGGGTAGCCAGTGTCCCTGCTGTGGAAGGGATGAAGGTTGGAAACTCACTTTCGTGTGTAGGGCAAGGACACTATTACTATTTATACACTCCGACAAGGGATTGGCTCTTGGTTCTTTTGAGAGACAGAACCTGTCTCATCCATCTTCCTCATCTGCTTCAATGTCTCCTGACTCCACCCTGGTGAGTGTGGGATCAAAGGTAGTGTCCTTCCTTCCCTGTCTCTCCTCCCCTTTCCTTCCCTCCTCCTCCTCCTCTCCTTTCTTCCCCTCCCCTTCCTTTATTCTTTCCCCTCTCTTCCCCCTCTCTTCTCTACTCCTGTTGTCTCCCTTCCTTTCCTCCTTCTCTCCATCCTCTCTCCTTCCCTCACTTACCTCCCCTTTCTTTTCCTTTCTTTCTTTCTTTCTTTCTTTCTTTCTTTCTTTCTTTCTTTCTTTCTTTCTTTCTTTCTTTCTTTCTTCCTTCCTTCCTTCCTTCCTTCCTTCCTTCCTTCCTTCCTTTCCCTCCCTCTTTCTTCCTTCCTTTCTTTCTTTCTTTCTTTCTTTCTTTCTTTCTTTCTTTCTTTCTTTCTTTCTTTCTTTCTTTCTTTCTTTCTCTTTTTGTTTGTTTGTTTCTCTCTGAAATAAGGTATCATGTAAACCCGCCTGGCTTCCAGCTTGCTCTGTAGCTAAGGATGTCTTGAACTCCTGGTTCTCCTGATTCTACTTCCCAAGTCTTGGAGTTACAGGTGTATATCATTACCATGCTTTATTGGGTGCAAGGGATAAAACCCAGGGTGTTGTGTGTGAGGCAAGTACTCTACCAACTGAGCCACATCACCAGCCCTCCAAGTGCATTCTAGAGTACTAGCTGTCACTTAGGAGAGTTACATAATCATTTTTATGCCTCAGTTTTGTCACCTCTAAAATGGGGGGTTGTGTTAAATAGTCCCTGCATCTTAGGATTCCTGAGAGAATTGTGAGACAAGGTGCAGTGGGGCTGGAGGGTAATCAGTGTCCCTTCTGTGGAAGGGATGAAGGTTGAAAACACAATGTCAGTACCATACCCAGCCTTCAGGAAGGACTCATACATACTAGTCATTATTGTTAACTTGCTGTTGCTATTCAGACTGAGATGGGACATCATGAAAAAGGGTAGAGAGAAGGCTGAGGAAGGATTTTCACATGGCAGTGTCAACCATGTGGATAAAATGTGTGTTTTGCAAGCACCAGAGGACTCTCCCTTTTCCCAATTTCTTCCCCACCCTCCCAGGAAAATGCCATGTGTGTTTGCAAAGACACATAATTTAGGATTGGCTTTGGTGGAAAAAACCCCAGTAAGTGCATAGCAATATGGAGGAACCCCCAGTGCTGAGATTACAGGCACAGGTCATAGCACCTGGCTTTACCCTGTGATAATCAGGCGGGTTTCTTACATCACCCAAAGGCTAAACATGTTTTCCCTCTAAGCCTCAGTTCTCTGAGCTCTGCTGTGGGGTAGGTACCACTGTCCTGGAACTGTTTTCTTTTTCTTTTTAAGGGGATTGGGTGATTGGGCAGCTTATGCTTCAAACTGAGGAGCTACTGCAAGAGCAAGGTGGCTTGCCGCAGTCCTCTGGAGCTAGGGAGGGTTTTGCTGCAAGGAACACATAGCAACAAACACACACAGAACAGAGCAGTCGCTCTCATGGGTACGAGGTAGCAACAGACTCCCTGCAAAGGTGGGTAAGTTAAAGGGATGCAGAAGGAAGGGCATGATTCTGGAGTCAGAGCAATGGTGGGATGGTGCGGAGCCTTCCACACCTCTGGGAGTCCCAAGCAAGCCTCTAGTGAATGCTGGATCAGGTGCCTAGGAAGATGGGTGAGTGTCCTGATTCCCCCAAGTCCCTTCTGACATCAGATTCACTCCTCCCTCAGTCCACAGATGCTCATTGCAGTATCCTAAGTCCTCTGGGGTCAGAATGCCATTCTCATCCATTGGCTGCCTCTCTTTCTCTCTCTCTCTCTCTCTCTCTCTCTCTCTCTCTGCATCCTCTCTCTTACTGCATGGCTGTGGTGTGTGACTGAGAGCTGCAGGTGCACAAAGACTCAGGGACTGCATGGCCATCTCAGGGTAGGGCTGGCTGCCCTGGAGAGGAGCTCTGCCTTGAGTTGTGCTTATGTTTAAGAGAAGGAGACAGAACAGCAAGAAATGAAGGGAGGCCATATAGCATCATCAGGGCATAAAGGTCTTGCACACAACACACGGGGAATAAACTGAGGAAAGGATGTGTGACTGATGGGTTAGGGAGGCCTGCCCCCCTGCAAACAACTTCTTTATCTTTTCTTTTTTATCTGCAACGTGAAAGAGCTTCTTCACATGTGGCCTCAGTCAGGATGACTCAGGGCCTTGCTAACCTTACCTTCTCTCTGTGTTAGCCTCTGGGTCATGAGAGGGCTGGCAGAAAGACTGACTCTCAGCCCGCCCCCCCCCCCCCCCATGACATCTCCAGCAAGGCTCTTGGCACTTGCTGTGCACCAGAAGTTTGAAAAGCTTCAACAAAAGGGTTCTGTGAACAATTCAGTCTCTGGTTCCGTCATCCGAGATCCTGGTGGGGAATCTGTATTTTACTTTTAAAATGTTGCTACTTAGTGACACGAGGGACTCAATTCAACATTTTATCCACTGAGCCATTTCCCACCCCCAAATATTTAAATGTTAAAACTACCTTTATGTTTGATTGACATATGCAAAGCTATCCACATAGGTACACAACCTGAAGTGTTTGGAGATCTGAGTGCACTTGTGACATTATCAATACCCTAAGTCTCTCCATCACTGCCAGCATTAGCTATTGTCTCTTCACGCATTATTATTATTATTTTTAGTAACAAGAATTCTTTATGTAAGCTCAAACCTCTCAATTTCTTGGGATTTGTCTTTTTGACAAACCTTTCTCAACTAGTTTTGAGAGGTCAGTTTTGAGATCTGCTCAGAGTTCATGCTGCCTCAGACTCCTTAACGAGGAGGGACAGTGTGACTCTCTGCAATGAATGGGTGGGAGCTCCGAGGATGCAGCTCACGAGGATGGGCACTGTGTTTTGTGGGTTTCCTTCACACCCGAGGCAAGAGGGAGAGAGAACCGCCGCTTCATGGCTGGGATTCACAGTTGTCAACAGCACCGGTTAAGACGGTAAACTCATTTAGTAACAGATCCTACAGAACAGGCCGGATTCAAAGGCTAAGAGTGGTAATCTAATTGTGCTGAATTAGCTTCAGACAATATCAACTTCAGAAAACCACAAAGGGATCTTTAGACACCATTTCAAAAGCTTTGGTGCCGCAGGCACCCCTCTTAAGGGCTCACATTCCAGAGCCTGGACTGTGTGGCTAAGCCCCCCCTCCTACCCTCCAGCCATGGTTCCCTTCTAACTGTTTTCTCAATGAAGTTGCTGGCACCCTGTGGTGTCTTTGGTTGTGTGTTAGGCTTAACTGGGAAAGGGTTTGTGGGAGACAGCTGGAGTTCGGGGCAGAGAGGCTGTAAGTGCCAGGAACAATAATGGTGCCTGTGGCTTTATTTGTGGATTGGTAAATTTTCTGCTATGTCCTTCTGGTGCATTCTGAAGCCTGTTTTCTTCCTTAAATGCAGGTTTTTTTATATAACTAAAGTGGCTTCCTTTTAATAATCCTTTGCCACATTGTGCATGTAGGTTCATTGCCCAATTTAGTTATTATCTGATCTATTTTGAAGAATGAGAAAAATACCAAGTATGTGCTCTTGGCCTGATTTAGAGCCCCAAAATCTCAGGAGGCAACTTAGGAGTCAGGACAAGAGGAGGTCTAAGCATTGCCAGGGTTGTCTCTGACCTGCATTTCATTTATTCTTTTGCAAGAAATCACTCACAAATTTATAATCTATAGAAGTGTGAATTTCTATATCCCCCTGGCAGGTAGACTCCAGTTCCCTTTCCTGACCTCCGTAACTATTGTGGTAGCTCCTGTATCATTCAGCAGAGATTCCAGAAAGTTCTTAGTTCCCTCGAGCCAGAATTTCTGTGTGCATTAAAAAGAAATCTATGCTCTTGCAGCTGCATTGGCTAAATCAAATCTAATGTTTCCCAATATGGAGGCCATGGGTACATCAGAGATACATGCAATCTTAAGGAAGACTTGGAACCTATATAAAATGTTTCAGAGACTATAGCCAGGTTTGAATTTACCTCTGCCCAAACCGTATGAGCTGACTAGGAAACACCAGGGGTCCTTAGTAGTGTGTCATCTTAGATCAACTCAGTGAGAGGCATTGCTTGTGCTGTGATAGTCAGTTTCTGACAGTTGTGTATTCCCTTGGCTATGACAATGGGCAAATAAGTCAAGGATGAGTTCAGTAAACAACTAAAAAATTAGGCTTTACGTTGTCAGGGGGGCAGATAAATGTTAAACAGTCACTGAAAGAAAGAAGAGAACCTGACTTTCTCAAATCATTTTTCAGATACGGCAGTGGTGGGACATCCTATCACTCTCAACATTTCTTGGCCTAGGAAGGTAAGACATTTATAGTCTTTGTCATTCACCACGTCCACTTTAGGGGAATGGTTCATAGAGGAAAGTAGCTGGCTGAGGTCCTCAGTTCTTTCTGAGTTTTGAGACCGGGAGTAGCTGGCAACAGCCATTTTATTATTATTATTATTATTATTATTATTATTATTATTATTATTTTGGTGATAACTGGGATATGCTGCAATGACTTTAACCCTAACTGTACTATTATGGGGAAAGATTGGAAGAAGGTCATTGCAAACAGGACCATCTAAAAGTTTCTGAGAGTGTAATTGGTGGCATCCTTTCATTTTACAGGTGAGCAGAGTGAGACTCAGTAGGGTCACAGAGTCTTCTCAAGGTCACGCGGAAACAGTTAAATTCCTGGTCCCAAGTCTGCTGTGGCCGAGGCTGCACTATCTAAAGCACACTGAAAACCCTACAGAAGAACCTTCAAGCCCAGCTTACAGGAGACAGCACCATCCATCTTAGAAATCACATTGGCTTCTGCCAGCTGATGAAGGAAATAACGTTAATGGCACCACATCAGTGTGGTGCTGTCACAGGCTCCGTACACAGAGCACTTGGAGGCAAGCACTGGAGACCCTCTGCTCTAGGAGAGAAGGTCCCTCTCTGCAGGGATGGTATGTGTCCCTGCAGAGTAGCTGGTTTTGAATGGGACACGCAATCGCATGATTAGTTAATGCCTGGTGAAGGGTTGAAGGCAGGGTAGCCACTGGGGCCAGTTAGTTCATCCAAAACCTTTGTGAAAATGGAGCCCCGTCTTTGATAATGGGTTACTCAAAGGCTGAAGGGAACTTACAAGCGTTAGGTTTAGCCATCTGAGTCGAAAATAGAGCCTTCTTACAACTGTGTCGCAGGATGAGAGCAGAGTTGACTCTGGAAGTCAGAACCCATGGACCGTAGCTGTTCCACTCTCTCCTTTGCCCCATTTAGCTGCAGTCTTTCATAAGACCATTCCTAAGATAAATTTCCCACATGCCCCTGGCGGGTCCGTCCCAATTTCTCAAGTTTGCAGACGTTATGTGCAGACGTACAATTCCATGTATTGGCCTTGTTCAAACTGCCGGTTGGGAATGAACATATGACATTTCTTTCCCATCTTCCCTAAGCTCCAGAGGGCAGGTGGACTGATTGACAGTTTGGCTGTCCCTGATGCAGACTTGCCTTAAAGGCTTATTATCTTAGGAAAAAGTCCTTGGGCCATTTCAGAAACTTCTAGATGCGTTCTGCAGTACCCCAAAATACAGTGGGAAGGACTCGGGGAGAACATAGATGTTTCCAGGGAGAAAGATCCAGGTGGTTGTCTGCCCTTCTTGATAAGCTTGGGGACCTTTCCAAGAGGGCATATCTTAGGAAAATAGTCATCTATCTTTCCAGAGTGATAGAGACATTAAACAATGTATTTACCATGTTTTTTCTCATCCTAGAATTGACATCCTTATTTTGAGGTTTTGATCAGCTTTCTTAGCAAGGGACTGACACACAGGATCTCAGTACAAGGTATCGTCTATCGGGATGGGAAATGGAAGTGGTACTTAAGGAAAACGTGGTGATCTCCTGGGAGAATCACCCATGATTTGCTTCACGCCTTCCTGTATTTATCCCTTGCTGAAGCTTAAACTAGATCCTTTTCTATTTCAGTGGGACATGCTGGGTATCCTGCCAGGGGTTGTTACCTCAAGCAATCTCGACTTTTTCATTATTGTGATTAGTGCATCAGGGCAGCTGATTAAAAATTTATTTATTTCTATTGTCATTCAAAACTTGGAAAAAATCCTGTCCCTTCACACTGTACCCTGGGGTAGTTTGCAGTGTCCGGAGACGTTTTTGATTGTTGTGATCAGGGAGAAAAACGCTACCGGCAGCAGACAGACTGCTACAACGCACAGGGCAGACGTCATGACAAAGAATTACAAAGATCAAAATGCCGAAAGTGCAGGGGCTGAGAAACATTGTTACAGATTATGACTGTCTGAGTTATTGAGAAGGTGAGGGACTGTTGGGGTTATACTAGTCTCATCCTTGCTATAAGCCTCTGTCAAGACTCCGGGAATCAAAGCCATACTCCCTTTAGTTTAAAGGTGGGTTGGAAAGGGAATGTGTTTGCAGTATTAAGTAATTAATCAAAAATTGAATATTAGTTTTAGCCCCTGTAGATATAAGGCCCTGACCTCTGAGTGACACGAGATTTATGTTATTGGATCACAGGGTGTTACATATTAAATTTAAAACATTAGGCTGTTTAACCTGAATGCAGGGACTTCAGCCAAATTGCTTCCATGTATTTGTGCAGACACGGCTAATGAACACTGCATTGATGCTGTTTCCTCGGACCCCAGCTGCCTTTCCAAGGCCTCCATTCACTTCCTGCATTGGTAGCACGTGAGGCTCCCCCACCACTCACTTCAGCTGTTTTTGTTTGTTTTGCTGTTGATGTTGCTGCTTTGCTGGTTGCTCACAGATGCGATGCAGCACCTTAGGTAGCCCCCTGGTGGCCCCCACGTTTTTTTCTGAAATCTCAAACAGGTGAGTGGCAAGCCTCACTTGATCTAAGAAGGGCCTGAGCCCTGGGAATATACACACTGGCTCACTCTAACTCTTAAGCCTGTCCCTTGGTGAGAAGGAGTAGTTATTCTCATGTAACCTGCAAGGAAGCTGCTGGCCTCTGTTTACCCTCAATGCTAAGGCTCTTTGTATGTCTCACCTAAAATGTAAAAGATGAAAGGATTAGAGACGCAAGTGCCATTTGAACAAGGACATATTCCGTGGTTAACTCCTTTGTGACCCCCTTGGCTTCATCTCTCTGGGAAACTGCAAAGGGTCTGAACGTTAACTCCTGAAGTGGAGTAGCCAGTTCTCTGGCTTCGATAGTGCTGCCGCCGCCACCACAGCAGCAGCAGCACGATCCGGATCTCTCTAGTCATGCCTCTCATTTCTTCATAAGCACAGTGAGTTCTCCATCATGCCCATTGCTGCTCATAGGTGCCTTCACCCATATAGGGGAAGGGAGACTCTGCTGGGCCACCACCAGTTCACTTGCAGAATTAAGACAGTGGAGCCTCACCCTTATCTGAGCGATTACAATGCAGACCTTTTAGACCGATTCTCCTTTTTTGGTGAAAGCTCATGTCTGGGAGAAGAAAATCAAGTATTGCATTAAGAAAAAAAGGAATGGGGGGTGCGTAGAGGACAAGACTCTTCTAGTCCTCCCACCTCATCCATCTTACGAAGTAGGTAAATCTCACAAGGCCTTGGAATGTTGGACTTAAAAAAATATTTGGCTATTTACAGTCTAAGCTGTGGTTGGGACAATGAGATGCTAAAAATTATTTTAAGAGGGCATTAAAAGCTTTAGCAGTGGGTAACCCTGGGAAGATGAACCTTCATCATCTCTAGAGGGAAAAAACGCAAAGAGAGGCTCAGTTTCAGAAATTGTCACTTGGGAGAGAAGGCCTCACTCCTACCACCAACCAATGGATCAGTCAAACCAGCAACTCTTTGCAGTGCAATAAAATCACGTTTACATTCTGTTTTACAATCAGAGAAGATCTTATTTGGTGGTCGTTTAGCTTTTAGAACAAGCGGAGTGGGTTTTTTTTTTCCAAATGCCTATTAACTCACCACAGTGGTAAAACATGAGAAGCAGACGCGCTAGAATGAGGAAGATTAACGATCTCTGCAGAGCTGGGAAGAATATTTCTCAATTCATATAGATGGAATTTATCATCATCTCCTCTGAAGACGGCATGATTTGCCCACTTTCGAAAGGCCTATCTGTTTCAATACTTCCTAAAGATGTAATTTTTCACTTTTCACTTGGACTAAGACAAGAATGCCAAGTCTGTAAGCAGAGAATTAGGAGTCAGTGGGTGGGCGTGGGGAGCCTAGTTATGGCAGCAGATATAGGCATCCATTCATAAAGAAGAACTGCCCTTTGGAGTAGCGGAGGGTCTGTTGTAACAGAGTTTGGAAAGAAGCGTGTATCAGGGAGGAGGGAGTCAAAGTTATAAAAGGAAAATATTTTCTAGCATCTATTATTAAATAGGCCTGATCTGCATTTAAGTTAGGGCTTTGTAAGCTGCGGTCATAACTGCGTTTTTTCCCAGCTCCAAACTACAGAAACCCCTGACCCCGAAGCAAAACAACAAAAAGAGAGACAGAATGCTGTTTTGTGCCCAGCCAGTCCAACTGCAACCTTCCGCGTCACCGCTAGTTGTCACTTCGCTCCCAGACGGGAGACCCGGGGTTTCCAGCACTGCGGTTTGAGAGAATGCGGTCCCAATTAAACTAAAAAACTCACAAAGCTTCCCCTTAAGTCCTCAGTCGAGTGAAGGGTAACGAGCAGAGGGGCTAGGGGGCTGGGGCCCCAATTTTGCGGGGAGTGCAGTAAGCAGACAGACTGCAAAGAACAGGCAAACCGCTGCCGGAGCAACCAGGAGCAGCCACTGTCTGGGACCTACACGCACCAGCCAGACACCCTGCGGGTGGGGGGTGGGGGAAGGAGAGGGATGGAAGGGCCTTCAGCACACAGCACCCCCTCCCCAATTGATGAAGCCGCGGCAGAGTCAGCCTCCCTACTCCTCCTGAACCCCTATTGCACCATAAGGATAGTGGTCAGTATAGAAAATCGCGTACCTGAAGAATACAATGGTCTCCCAAAGGTAGAATCGCAGAGTATTGAAGCTGTACATCTTCCAGATTCTAGTGCTGTAAAGTCCACGAGTTATGGGGGTGCAAAAATGTTTTCGATGGGCACTTACGAAGCCAGAGAGCGCCACTGGGGATAATAATCCAGATGTTTAAGGGGGCAGGGAGTAGAGGGACGAGGTGTCAGAGCCGGGGGAGAATTGCAGCCAGGCAGCTAAGGTACCGCGGACAGCGGCAGTCGTGCAGGTTCAGCACCACGGAGAGCGTCCAGCCCGGCTGCGGGCGGGAAGAGCGCGGCTGAAGCTCTACTCGCTGGAGGCTCCCTGCGGCGCTGGGAGGCACGTTTGGGGGTGGGTATATTTTCTTCTTTTCTTTCTTTCTTTACTCTTCTTCTTCTTTATTTTTACCCTTATTTTCCTGTCGAGATGGCCAGCTCCATGAAAGGAAGAAATCCGTGGGGATCAGAGCCCTGGCCTCAGACCCTTAGACCCGGCTGGCATCTTCTTTCTGGCCCTGGGCTGGCCCGAGGGGTTTTAGGGGTTGGGGGGGGGGGTGGAGCAGGTGACGGTGCTGGCTTCAGTTAGATGTCGGAGAGTGTGCCAGGCTGGCGCATCGCGACCGAGTCCCGGAATCTCGTTCCCCTGCCTCCGTTCCTGTCTGCTGCCGCCTTGCAGTCCGTGTTCTCTGGTCCCCGACGAATAAGTTGGGATCGCTGCAAGAAAGGTGTCCCATTGCTTGGGGCTGCAGGAGCAAGAGAGCCCACCACAACTTTCAGGGGCTGCTGGGGTCCATGGCTTCCCAGCAGGGCTCAAGAACCCAAGCTTTCACAGGCATCTCCAATTTCTAAGCTCGCCCATCTTCTTCTGGCCAGACTCCCTCAGATCTTCAGACTTTCTTACTGCATTAATTTAACAAACTGGCGGCGTAGAGGATGGTGGGGGCGAGGACCGACGGGAGGGGGTGGAGAGGGGAAAATGGGGGGAAAAACTCCTTAGAAGCTTCAAACCCTCCCACTCGGAGTGTTCATTGGCCCGCAGCTGCGAAAACCATATCTTCTCTCCAGGTTCGGCCAATTGCACGTTAGGCTCTGGCTTGAGTTTAACCCTTGGAGTGCTGGCAGAGACCAGCCTCATGCACTTCCCAGGCCTCAGGGTCTTTTCAGGTCTTCTGTCGCTCCAGAGAGGTCATGGAATTTATCTTTTAAGTCTTTCAAAATCCTTACCATGATTTTTTAAAAAATAGCTGTATGTAAGTAAAACACCATGAGCCTCAGTCCAGATGTGCTCAGGCAGACTCAGTTTATCATTTTTTTCATTAATTCGTTTATTCATTTTACATCCCAATTGCAGCCCCTCTTCTTCCTCTCCTCCAAGTCCCACTCTCACACCCCCTCCTCAGAGAAAGGAATGCCCCTTGTGGGTACCAGCTGGCCCTGACCTATCAAGTCACAGCAGGACTAAGAGCATCCTCTCCTACTGAGGCCAGATAAGGCAGCCCAGTTAGGGGAAGGCAGGGAATGGAGTCAGAGACAGTTCCTGCTGCTCCAATTGTTCAGGGATCCACATGGAACCAAGCTTCACATCTGCTACATGTGTTGAGGGCCTAGGACCAGCCCATGCATGCTCTTTGGTTGGTGGTTCAGTCTTTGTGAACCTCCACAGGCCCAGGTGAGTTGACTCTCTAGGTTTTCTTGTGGTGTCCTTGACTCCTCTGGCTCCCTCAAAATTTCCTTATAGTCTTCCACAGGACTTCCCAAGCTCTGCCTAATGTTTGACCGTGGAGAGCTGCTGCACCTGTTTCCATTTTAAAAGGGTCAATGGAACAAGGTCCCTCAATTTTGTTGAAGCACTGAAGGTATAATATTTGAGCCCAGAAGACTTAAAAAAAAAAAAAAAGGTCTGGTAGATAGAGTAAGTCTCTTTCCAGGATTACTGTGGTCGGGAAATTCAGGATTTTTTTTTTAAAGTTTCTAGGGTTAAGGGAGAGCTGACCTGCCTGACTCTTTTGAAAGAGATAGAAGATACACTCTTCCATTGGAACAGAGGACATTTGATTCACATCACACAGGCTGGAAAAACTGAGCTCCAAATTAATGGAGAAACCAAGGAGTGCATGCATGCATCTTTTTCCTACGGCACTCCTTCCCTAATTCTTCTTCACCTGCCTTTTTCTCTACCTTATCTGACTTTCAGAAATGAGATATACATTTCACAGTTGAGCCCATCTGGAGAGGTAGAGTTAATCAGATTTTCTCCCAGCTAGGGGACTTTAGTGGATTAATAGCCTCTGCAGGATTTTCTGGCCTGCTGGAACTCACTGGGGATTCTGGGGACTCTCCGTTCCAATGCTGCCTAGGGAAGACAGTCCTTCTATTTACCCAGCATATTCAGGAATTCCTTACTTGGGGCAATGGTTCTCTGTTCTCTGCAAGTTCAGGTCTTTTCCCAAGCAAAGCTTCCTTTCCCAGCTCAGGATGAGACTAGCAGAACTTCACTCTCTTGTACTGCAGAAGCAGGTGCCAGAAAGGACTCTTTCATGGCTTTCCTACACCAGGGATCTCCCCCCACCCCCTCTCTCCCTCTCTCTCTGTCTCATTATGTTGTCTTGTCTGGCGTAGAACTTAGTATTGGAGCTAGATATGTAGACCAACCTGGCCTTAAACTCACAGAGGTCTACCTGATTCTGCTCCCTGAATGCTGGGACCAAAACCATGCACTACCATGCCTAGCCTAATGAGTGTGTATACTCCCATGTGTATAATTTGTTTTTGATTTGTCTCCTACATTTATTCTAAGTGAACTTGGAAGAGTTTATTTGTATTTATATATTTCTGTTTGCAATTGATTTCTGTCCACATATATTTATGCTATTCATATATGCGTGTTTATGTCACATATATGTATCAATATGTGTCAATGTGTGTGGTGCCCCAGAGACATTAAAACAAGTAAGAAGTCAGCAACTGTATTCTTGCTTCATCTGGCTAGGAAACACTTGCATAGTTGGATATGAATACAATGTCTAGCATTTTCTGTTACTCTTTCCATGATGGAAGTGTGTGTCTGTGTGTGTGTATATGTGTGTGTGTTGCTGATGGTGAGTGTGAATATTTTCCACTTTGTGGCCTATACAAGAGAAGAGAGTGACTATGGCACAAAAGAGAGACAGTTGTGTTCTGCTTGCTATGAGGCAACACTCTCATTCAGTCCACACACGAATTGACTAAGTCCCAGGCATGGGATAAATGGTGGGTCTGAACTCCTGGGGTGTGCAGCTGCTTCTGAGACAAGTGAGCCAGGTAACTAAGGGGCTGCGTAGCTCATTCCTTTTTTCCAAAGAACCAACTCTTTGGTGGATTTTATGTATTATTATTTTTTATACTCAATTTCATTAATTTCTTCCCAAACATCAACTGCTGTGATGAGATGAAAATAATAATTTCAGTGTAGCCGAGGAAACAATCGGCAGAGGTGTCAGACAATCTATAGAACGGTAGAAAATCTTTACCATCTACACTCCAGACAAGAGGCTACTATCCAGAATTTACAAAGAATTGCAGAAAATAAATCCCAAGGAAATAAAACTACCAAACAACAGATAAATGAATAATTGACTAGGCAGTCTTCAAAAAAACAAAAACGAAACAAAACAAAAACCAACCCCCTTCCCCCTCGCAAATAGTCAATAACGGTTTTAAAAGTATTGAGTAGCCCTAACTGTCAGGGGAAGGGAAATTAAAACCACGTTGGTATACTCACCCCAGTCAGAATGGCTATCATCAACAAACCTGACAAGAAATGTTGGAAAGGAGAGAAAAGGACCCTTATTCACTCTTGTGACTTCTGGGGGATGTGAATTAATACAGCTACTGTGGAAATTATTTTACAGATTTCTCAAAAATTAAAAATAGAACTATCACATGACTCACCTATTTCACTCTTGGACATATACCCAGATAATTTTATACTCTGTCATAAAGACATTTGTACCCTGTGTTTATTGATTGTTTATTTACTATAGCAAAGAATTGGAATCAATCTATCTACCAAACAACAAATGAATGGATAATGAAAATTATATATATATAAATATATTTATGTACTATATATTTATAACATATCAAATGTGTATATAAAATGTATATATATAATGTATATTTTGAAAGTTGTTTACTGACTTTCCTGTGGGAGCTATACTTTGTATGTACCCACACACATGCACCTCTCCCATACAAAATAAAAGAAAAAATTGTAATACAATTAAAAAAAAAAAAAGAAGAGGGCGGCAAAATGGCTCAGCAGGTAAGAGTACTGACTGCTCTTCCAAATGTCCTGAGTTCAAATCCCAGCAACCACATAGTGGCTCACAACCACCCATAATGAGATCTGACACCCTCTTCTGGTGCTTCTGAAGTCAGCAACGGTGAACTTATGTTATGTATAATAATAAATAAATCTTTGGGCCAGAGCTAGCAGGGACTGAGCGGGTGGGGCCAACAGGAGCGAGCAGAGGTCCTAAAAATTCAATTCCCAACAACCACATGAAGGCTCACAACCATCTGTACAGTTACAGTGTACTCACATCCATAAAATAAATAAATAAATCTTTTAAAAAAAGAAGAAAAGTAAGGGGTACAGAGGGACATGGACTCAGAATGTACAATACTAAGCAAAGTTACACACTTTGAGGAAAAAAAAATCTGTTCCTTATCATATCATATGCGGAATTTAGCCAATAATATATGTGCATATGTAAATAAATATCTGTGTAGGTGCAGTAAAACATGTGGGAGAGAGAGTAAGAATGGTCTAATGTAAGGGAATGAAGAATAACCTGATGAATGTAGGTAATGGGCATGAGTTATGAAAGAGAATATAAAGTTAATTGTTTATTTAGCGCTAACTGTGTTATGGAGAGTTTTGTTTTGTTTTTGGGGGTAGATCAGTGCCTAATCAAAAATAAAGCTTCTGAGTTTCCATTTCAAGTGCTAATTCTAACTAGACATAAGTTTATAAAGTTTATAGATTTTGGTTTGTAATATTTTTATTTATTTTCATTTTTAAAAATAATACAGTTTATAAAACTAAACACAGTGAAAGACTAATGAGAAAAGTACCTGATAGTTGTAACTTTACACTTTAAAACAGATTTATTTTTACTTTCAATTATGTGTCTGCGTGTGGGTTTGTGCACTTGATTTCACATGCTTATGGACATTAGAAGAGGATATCAGATTCCCCAGATCTGGAGTTGTAGACCGTTGTGAGCCACCCACCTATTGTAGAAGATGGGAACTGAACTCAGGCCCTCTGGAAGAACAGCAAGTGCTCTTAACTGCTGAGCCAGCTCCCCAGCTCCAGCTTCACACGTTTTAACTGCACACCCAAATATTTCTCATTTGTCAAGATCTTTCTGTTCTTTTGTAGTTCACTCATGAAGACAAACAACCAAGGGTTTGGTCATGGATTTATGTCTTTATTTTAACTCTGGATAAATAACTAAACTTCTTTAGGCTTATGCCAAAGGAGGGTTGTAAGATCCAGTTTCCACACCTCAGGGAATTGCACAGAAGTAATGGTAATTACTCTTACCTTCCTGCAACTCACTCTGCTGTAAAGCCAAAGTCTGCATAGGATGGAGTGTGTTGACTTCAGTGAGTGGTCCATTTCTGCCCATAGCTATACTGCAGAACATACTCATAGTTGTAATGGTAAGACTTAACTTGCCCCTTACAGACACCAGGAGCCAGATTAGAAACTTACTAAGTATGGCTAAATTTTGACACACAGTGATATTTAATTTGTCATGAGAAATGATTGATTAACATGTTTTAGACAGGAAGTAACTCAAGGCTCTAAGGACAGAGCAGGGAGGGAGCAGAGATCTGTTCTAGCATAGTGCATCTTCTGGTGGAGGGAAATAGACGGTGGGTGGGCTGAGCAGTCAGAAGAAAGCTGGGCTAGTGAGATGGATCAGCAGGTTTTTGCCAATAGACCTGATAATCTAAGTTCAATCCCCAGACCAGTCGGGGGGAGAGAAAGAGAGAGAGGGGAAAAGGGAGAGGGGAGAGGGGAGAGGGGAGAGGGGAGAGGGAGAGAGAGCTGAATTCTGAAAGCTGTCGTTTGACCACCCCAAAGTTGTTCACTGGCCACCAAGTATGAGCTATATACCACACGTGTACTTCCTCAAATGCACATCTCCCAGCACAAAGTAAAATAATAACAATGTAATACAATTTTAAAAGAAAAAGTTAAGGGGTACATAGTGACATGGAGATATGCCTTTATATGAGTGCCAGATCAGGGGATGCTCTGAAAGAAACAGCTGTTGAAAGGAATGGGAATTGAGACAAAGAGTTTCCTAGGCAAGGACGAAAATCTTCAGGAAGACCGAGGGGGAAAGGATATACTGGAGAGTACAAGCCCTTGGTATAGTATGCTTGAAGGAAAGAGAGGTAGAAAGGCAGAAAGGCCTTGGGGCTGGACTACTTTCAGTCACTGGGGCTTAGTATTACCTCCAAGGTACCATAAGGACTTTGGGTTTTATTTAAGTGCACTAGGGAGCCACTGGAGGGATTTCTGACTACTGTGATGTGTGTGCACAAGTTCGTTTTTTTGTGTATTTGTGTGATTTGTGCCTGTTTGCGTCAACTGAAGCGGGAGGAACTCATCAGGAGCTGCTGAAAATATTCTTGGTGACTAGTCTTTTGTTCAAGGGTTTATGTACAGAGGGAAAAATTAATCCAGAGAGATTTATCAACTTCCCCTTAGACCAGTAGCAATTGGCAGAAGAACACGGGGATCTTATTTATAGCTGAAAAGTCTTTCCACTGCTTTTTGTCCCAACCAAGGGGAAGAACATGGTGATAGAGTGTTGGGGCCGGCCTGCAGCTCTCATGTCCGGGTTCGAGCTTGGAAGGCATCTTGGAACTGGAAGAGAAGAGCGAGCCTAAGCGGGTTGAGAAATAATGGAACCAAGACAACTAGTCTGCTCAAGGTTCAAATATTTAATGGTGGACACGCTTTATAAAGTAGGGGGGAAAGTCCATTCCCGCCAACTCATCCTTGGAGCCTGGAACCAGCTGCAGGTGATGACGTGCAGGATAGGGCGTGGTCTCCAGAATAACTCTGGGGGGGAGGGGCGCTCTCAGGAGGTAGCTAGCAGTATCTTGAAGAGGAACAGCGACAGTGGCTGAACAATTGAGTGATCTAGGGAGGAAGGCTCCACCCTAGACAATATCCTTAGTGGCAGCAAGGTCAAGTTCTGGCTCAGCCTGCTTCAGGCTTGTGGGAGGCTACAATAGAGAATCAAGGCAATCTAGAAGGGAAGGGATTTTTATCTGGATTATTAATTATATACAGATAAATACCACATATTTAGAAAGTACACTTAATATCGTTACCGTAGCAAGTAGCTTGGTTATGCCTGGTTTACCTTAAGCATGTGCAGAGCTCAGACATTTGACTAAAGTTGGGCTGAAGCATCAAGCACAATGCTCATTTGATTATAGTCTGTCTACACACACACACACACACACACACACACACACACACACACACACACACACACACCATAGGAAGTGCTCAGTAAATCCTTCTTAAGGAGTGAGTGAATAAATAAAAGAAAATCAGTTTCCAGCTGACAAGGGCTTGAAGATAAGGAAGGGTGAGATTTACCCTCACGAGACACCTGCTATTAACGGGGCGGGAGGGTGGGGGGAGGCTGACTATTTCCACACTACTCTGACAGACATCAGTTATGTTCTGTTAATAATAATAAAAAAAAGAGACAAAAAAGGCCCTGAAAGTTGGTCCTGAGGTTAAGAGTACTTACTGCTCTTACGGAGGAACTGAGTTCAGTTCTAAGCACCCATGTTCAATGGCTCATAACCACCTATAACTCTGGTTCCAGAAGATCTGATGCCCTCTTTGTCCTTTGAGGGTACCTACATGAACCAGGGCACTTACAGACAAGCCAGCACACACATATATGCATTTATATACACATAAAAATAAAACAGGCATGGTGGCAGATGACTTTAATCGCAACACTTAGAAAGTAGATGTAGGTGGGTCTCTATGAGTTTGAGGCTAACCTGGTCTACACAGTGAGTTCCATGCTAGCCAGGGCTTCAAAGTGAGATTATGACTCCAAAAATAAAAAAAAAAATAGGGACCCTAGGATGCCTTGGATCAGTGACACCAGACCTCTTTGTAGGGAGGAGCAGACACTTACAGCTCTAATAGACCTTTCTGCCCAGGGTACTGATTAGCTTCTCAAGGCCCAGGAGAGCAGAGTGACTGACTTGTCTAGATCTCAGAACTTGAGCCTACAGGGATGTATCTGAACCCTGCACTCCCAGGCCTAGAGGGAAGGAAGAGAAGGGAGGCTCCGCAGGAGGAAATGAATGTGTGCTATCAATGCAGATCAGACTCGGCTTCCTGCCCCAGTAGCTTGACATCCACATGAGACCCTGCATTATCTTCTGAGCCCTCATTTCCATGCTTCCTTTCAGCCACCTCTCCCCTTTCTTCTCAGCCTGGCTTTAACTCTTATTTCATCTTTATTCAGTCAGTTCTTCTTGCTTAGCTTCTTATCTCTTAGAGCTTCCACAAGGACTTTGCATATTATGGAGTCTTGGCAGAGGATACAATTTTTTTTCCCGAGTCTGTTCTTTTACTTGAGTTCATTCATTTATTTAAAAAAATCATGTATACACTGAGCTTCAGCTGTGTGTGTGTATTGAGGTTTGTTCCCTCTACAACTAGTGTTTACTGAGGGTTTTTTGGTTCGTGCCAGGAACTGTGTGAAATGGTACCAGAAGAGCAATATACGCTCTTCTTTTCTCAAGTGTTCATCCACTTGAAAACAGGAGGGGTCAAAAAGAAACACTTGCAGTTCATATTTTAAAATGACTTGAAGGCCAAGCGTGGTAACACTTGACCATAATTCCAGCAACTGCGGACATTGACACAGGAGGACGGTGAGTTCAAGACTAGCCTGGGCTATTATTGTATTAGTTCTTTGTCTTGTCACTCTGTCTAAGTACCTGAAAAGAAGCAACTTAAGAGAGGAAGGGGTTCTTCTGATATATAGTTTGTGAAGGGATATTGTCCCTCACGGAGGGAAGGTGTGACCACAGGCTGCTCCAGGGCAGTAGGGTTGTGAAGTTGCTTGCTCACATCTCAGTGGGGCAGGAAGCAGAGAAAGCCGGGTGCTGGTACTGGGTAGGCACTCTCTTCGTCTTTTCATTCCTAACCATGGATGATGTTGCCTACATCCAGGCTAGGTCTTCTCTCCTTAACTAATCTTCTTTAGAAATGTACCCACAGGGTTGGAGAGATGGCTCAGTGGTTAAAAGCACTGACTGTTCTTCCGAAGGTCCTGAGTTCAAATCCCAGCAACCACATGGTGGCTCACAACCATCCATAATGAGATCTGACGTCCTCTTCTGGTGCATCTGAAGACAGCTACAGTGTACTTAGATATAATAATAAATAAACCTAAAAAAAAAAAAGAAACGCACCCATAGACACACCCAAAGTGCAGTTCATTAATGTCATTGGCATTTCTTGGTGTGTGTGTGTGTGTGTGTGTGTGTGTGTGTGTGTGTGCTTGAGCATTGAGATAGGGTGATAGGGTCTCATTACATAGGTCTGCATGACCTGGAACTTGCTATGCAGACCAGGTTGATCTTGGACTCATAGAGATCGCTTTCCTGTACCTTTCAATTGCTAGGTACACAGGTGTAAGATGCAGGTATAAGATGCAGGCATGAGATGCAGACGTGAGCAGCAAATGCTCTTACTACTGGGAAGCCTTTCCGTTCCCAAATATCTTGTTTTTTTATGGTACTGGGGTTTAGAACTTGGTGTTTGATGCACGCAAGGCTACACTGAACTACATTCTGGCCTTTCTGTTCTTTATTAGCATCTGTGTAAGGTTAGCATTACAGATTGGAGAGATGCCTTAGTGGTTAAGAGAACTGCTGCTCTCTTAACCACTAAGAGATGTTTTCCAGAGGACCCGAGTTCAGTTCCTAGCAGCCATGTCTGGCAGCTCATAATCAACCATAATTCCAGCTCTAGGGGATACAATGCCCTTTGTTGGCCTTTCAGACACCCTCTTGCATGTGGCACACACTCACACACATATAATAAAGATTGGTAACATTTCTTCTTCAAGTGTTCACAAGTGTCCACTGGTGAAATTCTTAGGATGTTTCTCTGTGGAAGTTTTCACTTTCAGGCTAATTTCTTTCTTTTTTGTTACAAGATAAGTGATCCCTCTGATTTTGTTGTTTCTAATAATTGTCTTAAAAAGCTGTGTATTTCTAGGCATCCATTCATTTCATTTAAATGCTTAAATTTATTTACATAATGTTTGACAATCCTCTGATTTTGTAGTGTGTAGATTTGTGAAACCTTTCTTATTTGTCATGCTGGCACTGGGTGCTCTTGCTTTTTCTAGATAGTTCTAGGAGAGCAGCCATTTTATTAGTCACTTCAAACAATAAACTTTAATTCTTCCTGGGTCATAAATTTGTTTTCTGTTACATTTTGGGGGCTCTCACCTTGTTCATTTTTGTGAGGGTTCAATTTGTTTATCTTCTGGATTCTTAAGATGAATAGTTGCATATTTGACACTCAGGCTTTTTTATTTTCTATTTAATTATTGAATATTCAAGACTTTGAATTTCCCCTGGACTTTGTATCCTCAGAGTTATGGGAAGTTATATTTCAAAAATTGTTGAGACACTGAGTCTTCTAGAGCTTACTGATTGGCAAGACTGGCCAGCCAATGAAATTCAAGGACCCAGCACTGGGGTTATAGACCTGACACTCAGCTTTGATGTAGATTCTGGGGACCTGAACTCAGGTCCTCATGCTCAGAGGCAGTCATTTCACCAATTGTATTATTTCCTCAGCACCTTGTTAGTTAATGTTATTAGTTGATGACTATAGTTTGCTCATATTCAGTCCTATAGTCCTCTCTTTTCTATTAGTTATTTGGTTCAAGATATCTGCTAGTTTATGTGGTACCTTATTCTTTGAGCTTCAGAGATTATCTGTCTTATCTATCTATCTATCTATCTATCTATCTATCTATCTATCTATCTATCTATCTATCTATCTATCTATCGATCTATCATCTATCTATCTATCATCTATCATCTATCTATCTATCTATCTATCTATCTATCTATCTATCTATCTATCTATCTATCCTTTCTTTTTTTGGGGGGGTGATCACAGCATCACCCATTTGACTTTGCAAAACCTTATTTCTTTGTTAATTTTTTCTTTTTTGAGAACAGAATGTAACCAAGTATGGCCTCATACTTTTGATCCTCTTGCTTCTAGCTCCTAAGTTGCTGGGATGACAGGTGTGCACCATCCACCTGGTTTATGTGCTTCAATGGATCTTCCTGTATGTGGACAAGCACTTCACCAAGCCAGTCATAAATCCAATCCTCTTCAGAGTTTTTATTTCCCCTTTAGGTATCCAGTTTTATCATTTGTTGGCCTTTTGGGCTAAGCTCAAGTGTATGCTGTTTGAAGACATCACACCATTGTTTCCTGGTTTACACCCTAACTTGAAAAAAAATTTCAGTAAGTTTTATCTGCTCTTTGGAAGTCATTAATCTTTAGTTTTCCTGGTTGTTTTTAAAAGGTTCTTCTGTTTTTGACCTATAGTCAATTTTATGTGAGGTAGCCAGGCTGGGTGTGCATTACAAGCACCTTACTTGAGACTTGCCCAGCTTTGGGGACATGGGTCTTGGTGTATTTCCTCAATGGCTCTTTTTCACCTCCTTTCCTTCACTTTGGCCTCTCTGTCTGGGACTCTAGGGAAAGTGTGTTAGACCCTGTTACCCTCTGCTCAGTTGCATGTTCTGTGTTCTCTTTCTGTCTTTCTGTATCAGTCAGAACCATTGCTCCTTCTTTTCAGTACCATGTTTTGTGTTTAATCTGACTTACAGATCTGTTGAGTTAATTTCTGTTGTTCTAGCTTTCAGCTCTAGCATAGTCACTTGGTCCTTCCTTCCTTCCTTCCTTCCTTCCTTCCTTCCTTCCTTCTTTTCTTCTCTCCTTCCTTTCAAGTTCATGTGACTCACAATTCCAGGTAACAGTCCATCATGGTGGGAAAGCCACATCAACAGGAGCTTGAGAGACATGGTCATGTTAAGTCCACAGTCAAGAGCAGAGCACAGTACATGCATGCATGCATACTAGTTTTCATCTTGCCCCTTTATTTTACACAGCTCAGGATTCTCTGCTCAGGGAGAGGTCTTACTCACAGTTAAGATGGGTCTTTCCCTAGATTTTTTAACTTACGATGGTCCTGCACAGACATTCTCAGAGGCTGACCTTAATGTAGACAATCTCTCATTGGGGATCCTTTCTCCATTGGATCTAGGTTGTGAAATGAACAAAACATCTGTGCATTAAATTGTGGCTGTAGGGGATCATAAACACACCAAGCATTAAATGGATGAATGAAACCTCACAAGATTTGCTTTCTATGTTGCCTGAGCTGTGCTTCATGGCTCTGATCAAAAGGACCCCATAGCACAGAGCCTCACTATCTCCTGTTTACAGAGGAACAGTGTTGAAGGTGCAGAGAGACCAGTTTCCTACAGTTATAGCAAGTAAGTGCTGGCTCTGAAGGTTCAACTCTATTTTCATCCTCTAATGTCAGGTTTGTGAATTATTTGTTATAATCAATTAGGTTTTCTCTGACATTTTTGTGGGGCTTTTTTTCCTTCAATGCAAAGATGGCTTCATATAAAATGTATTGATTGTGACTCAGGAGTACTAAATCAGGAAGGCTGTGAATTTAATGCTAGCCTAGGCTACATGCTAAGACCTGCTCAGAAGAATGGTTACTTGGTTAGCAAAATGTGACTTTCTCCATATCCTTAATTATAGTCTGGCTGGAAGAGATTTGAGGAAAAGATAATTGTCCTTTCTGCTTACTCAGAATACATGTCACTCTTCTGGGACACCCACTGGGATTCTTCCTGAGTGACACCTCTTCCTCACCCACTGTCACTCTACGTGGTCTGTGTGGTGTAACGGTCACAGTGCTCAAGGCTATGACTGAATACGTGACAAGGAGCCACTTAAGGGAGGGAGGAATGGTTTGGATCAGAGTTTAAGGGTGTGGTCCATCATAACAGAAACCGCCTGCAGGCAGAGGCTACAGATGTGGTGACAAGCTTGTGAGGCTGCTGGCTCACACATGGAGGGATCAGGGAGCAGAGAAAGTGGGGATCGTGTTACTCGTTCAGATTTTCCTCTTCTTTTCAATTCTTGGACTCTAGTCTGTGGGACAATGCCATCTTTATCCTGGATGGGTGTCTCTGTCCTGAGTTAAGCCTTTCTGGAAATGTGCACACACACACACACACACACACACACACACACACACACACACACACACACACGGTGTACCTCACTAATACCCTAGGTTTTTTTTGTTTTAAATCAAATCAAATTTATAATACAAATTAACTATCCATATAGGGTTAGTCAGAGATTCCAGGATGGGAGGACCCAAGGCTGTCAATCAATACACTTCAGCTTCTAACAGGTGCTTAGTCAGGAATAAACTCATGATGCCAATCTATTCACTACTTTAATTGGAAAGAGACACATTCTAAAATGTTTCTCTTTTTCTTAACTATCTCTCTTTCTTTTGATAATAGACTGGCTTCAGCTCATGGGTGCTGAGACTATAGGCAAGAATCACCTCACCCAGCTCCTTTGTAATTAATTCTTAGAACATATACACAGGAGAACCCAACACACCCTGCTCTACAACTCCAAAAAAATATATATATATATATATAAAATAAAACAGAAGCCAATACCAATGAAGTGAAAACTGAGAGCAGGAGAGGGTCATATTCCTCACTGTACTCTTTGAATGCCTGCTTCTAGCCAGTCTCAAAGCATCATCTCCCCGGGCCTTTTTGGTTAAATGGACCAACTAATTTATCTTGTGCTCAAGCCAACTTTAGTTGGATTTTTCTTTCTGTTACATTGTAAAGAGTCCTGATTCATACATGTTTCATAAAGGCTGGTTGGGGATTGATTGACTGTGGGTGTAGATTTTTGCCTGACCTAGGAGTATAAAGCCTGACTAGACTGTTTTGAATGACCTTGAGGAAGACATTCCCTGCTACAACTTCTCCACTGTGCTTTTCTGTCTCTGGGGTCTCAGTGGAGAGAAAGAGCCCAGAAGAAGGGTTGCTGATGTTTGGATGTCAACTTAGCAGAAGCGAGGCTCACTGGGAGACATCCTTCAATACAAGCTGAAAGGTGAAGGTGGTGTCTTCTGGGGAAACTCAGAAAGGTGTCACTGATGGTATGAAAGCAGATTATCGAGTTACCTGAGACTTTGGAAAAGATGTCAGGGCTGGTTCAAGTCTCTCAGGACAAAACAGGCATCCAGGCTCCCTCCCTACTCACAAACAACATGTGTAGCTGTGTTTTGCTGCTTTTGGAATCAAATTTTGTACTTGGGAGGTAAGCCCCCACTCATTTGCTATGCATAAGGCAGTAGAGGCAAAGTTTGTGTGTGGGATTTTGAGGTCAAATTTGGGCTTTCCTGCTTGGCAGTTACTTACCACCTCTGAACTTTTTATTGTCCCATGTATAAAATGGTGGTGACATGAACAGCTACCTCATTAAAGCTATGGAGTTTAAAACACTTAGCACAGCCACAGGAAAGCATGTGAATATTGTCAGTATCTCCACCTCACCTTTTCATATTCGGAAGTCCTTGGTCTGTGTGGTGGCTACTTTTATGTCAATTTGATACAAGCTAGAGTCATCAGAGAGGGTGAGCTTCAGTTGAGAAAACAACTCTGTACAACCAGGCTGCAGGTCAGCCTGTAGAACATTTTCTTAATTAGTGATTGATGGGAAGAGGGCCCAGTCCATTGTGGGTTTATGCCATCCCTGGGCTGGTGGTCCTGGGTTCTGTAAGAAATCAGGCTGAGCAAGTCATGAGGAGCAAGCTAGTAAGCAACACCCCTCCATGGCTTCTGCATCAGCTCCTGCCTCTGGGTCTCCTGTCCTGACTTCCTTTGATGATGAATTGTGGTATGGAAATGCAAGCTGAATAAACCCTTCCCTCCCCATGTTTCTTTGGTCATGGTGTTTTACCACAGCATATGTAATGGGTGGTTCTGATGTTTTGATAAAAAATCTTCATATAAACACTAAAGGTCCTATTCCCCAATTGGTTCTTGATCAATCAATAAAGTTGCTCGTGACCAGTGAGCTGAGTGGAATACGTGGGACTTCCAGTTTTTCCACAGGAAGGGAAAGAGAAAAGATTTGTTTTTCAGAGGGAGAAAAAGCCACTAGTCATGTGAGATCCCAGGCGGAGTGACCATTTGCCAATTCCCCGACTGGGCCTGGTGTGGCAGACAGGAGGTTAGAAACATAACTAAGCTGAGGGAAAATTTAGGGTGTTGAGCTGGGTCTAAAGGTAACTGAGCAGCTGAAGCTGAGGGCAGATTTAGGGTGCTGTCTGGGAGTGAAAAGAAGGGTACAGTAACAGAAGAAGGCTTAGAAGAGCCCGATCATTGAGCTAAAGAAATATAAAAATAAACCAATATATATGTATGTGTCTTTCAGCTATGGATCTGAGGGAACCTGGGTGGAGCTGGTAGCATGGTTTGCCTGGAGCTTAAAGTGGGGTAGCAAAAACTACATGGTACAAGTCTGTGTCCTGCATTTCTTTGGGACTGCCTTAGTTAGTCCTTCCTGGTAGCTTCACTAGCTTCAGGCTAGAGAGGTCAGAGTAGGTCTCCCTGAAGCCTCAAAGCCTATAGCAGAATTGACAGCTAACTGAGACTTGGGATCTGAGCCATGAGGGCCTCCAGACACTTCCCAAAGCCAACAATATTAGATAAAAATCACAGTATTCTCTCTCTAGTCTCTTCTGGGGTCTTGGTTGCTGGCATTCATTAAAGGCAGTTTTCTCTAGATTTCAGACAGTGTTTTAAAAGCTTGGAGTCAAACACTGGTCTCCCAAAGGGCTGGATGCAGTTTCTTAAGTTTTTCCCCAAATCTCTGACCTGAATTTCCAGCAGCTGGGTTATTAGTGTGTCAACAAAACATGTGCCCGTGGGATAGAAAATCCATTCTTGTCCTTTGGTCATTTAGAAAACATCAAGGAGAGAGAGGGAGAGAGAGAGAGAGAGAGAGAGAGAGAGAGAGAGAGAGAGAGAGAGAGAGAGAGAGAGAGCGCTTCCAGCACACCCTGGGCTTGAGAACCGAGTTGCACCTAGAACCATGCTCTGTCCTACAGGCTTTGAGATTTAATGAGAGTGTGATAAAGTTTACTCTGAAACTCTCTTCTGCATAAAGTCACCAAGGAGACATTGTTAGATATTGTCATCGATTTTAGGTAGTGTTCAAACTGATGGATTTCATGTCTCTTGATACATACCCCCAAATCCCCGCTTCTGCAACTGCACTCATATGCACAACCCATCCCACACATATACATCATCAAAAATAATAAAGATAAGTCTTTAGAAAAGGCATCGTTATCTCACATCTTCTGTAGGTATTTTCAAAGCATTTTTCAGCAGTCCTTTTGCAGTCCTCCAGTGATAAAAGCTTGGGAGTGTGGACTTCTGAATTTTGCTTTCAGCTTGATAAGTTCACTTAATGTCTCACAGTGAGACACACAGCAAGTCAGAGCCTGCTTGTCTCAGTCATGGGAAACCCAATCTTGGCTTTTGTCCTATCTATCTATACCTACCTACCTACCTACCTACCTACCTACCTACCTACCTATCATCTATCTATCTATCTATCTATCTATCTATCTATCTATCTATCTATCTATCTATCTATCTATCTCTACCTACCTACCTACCTACCTACCTACCTACCATCTATCTATCTATCTATCTATCTATCTATCTATCTACCTACCTATCATCTATCTATCTATCTATCTATCTATCTATCTATCTATCTATCTATCATCTGTCTGTCTGTCTGTACGTCATCTTTCCAAATTCCTGAGACCTCAAGCTGCCATGGCTACTCAGTTTCCACCCTCGTGTCTTCCCTTCTTGGCCATTGTTCCAATTTCATTTCTATTGATGTGATAAAATATCCCAACAAAAAGCAACCAAAGGAAGAAGAGGTTGATGTGGTTTTCCTTCATGTTATCTCTCATCAATCTAGGAAATCAGAACAGGAACTTGAAGCATCGATGTTCACAGTCATCAGAGGCAGAAGAAACACACTGGTTCCTGTTCACTTGCTTGGTTGCATATTCAATCAGTTTTCTTCACTCTGACACAGTTCAGGGGGCAGCCTGTGAAATGACTGATCACCCAATATAGGGGTTGATCTCACCTACATCAATTAACAATCAAGACAGCCCACAGGCCAACCTGTTCTCCATCTAGGTGACTGTAGGCTGTGTCAAATTGACAGTTAAAGCCAATCAGCCCAGCTCTCAGCTCAGCTATCCTGCTGTGTGCCAGGCACCATAATCGCCAGGGGTGGAAGAATTCATCTGAAAAAAGTCACCCTCTGAACCCTGTTGTATTCCACCCCCCATCTCCCTCCCCTGGCGCCCCTGCCACTCTTCAGTCACACTAGCTCACAAACTAATTTTGTCTTATAGATGTTTCTGGTAGCCTTAAGTGTTACCTTTTATGGGACAAGATCAAAGGCAGGTTGTCAGAGACAAGAGGAGCCTGGCATGGCAGTTCAGAAGTCTTTGGGGTCAGACTGTATGTGTTTAAGGGTCTGCTTTGTCTCTTGTTAGCCAAGTGATCTTGGGAAAGTTCATGAACTCCTTTTTGGTTTTGGCTTCCTAATCAGTTAAATTACATAACGTGTAGGGTTGCTGTGAGAATCCCGGGAGACAGTTAGCCAGGTGTTCAGCAGAATGCATTCGGCGTTTGAGTATTAATTGGAATAACAAGTAGGTTCAATATTTTGTTTCACTTTTTAAGATGATTTATTTTAAATGATGTGTGTGCACGTGTGTGTGTGTGCATGTGTGCATGCATGTGTGTATGCATGTGTGTGTGTGTGTGTGTGTATGGATATGTGTATATGAATGCAGGTACCCACAGAAGCCGGAAGAGGACATCAAATCTCCAAGAAGCTGGAGTTGCAGGTAGTTGTGAGTCATGCAATATAGGCACTAGAAACAACTATGTAGATCCTCTAGAAGAGCATTATGCTTTTAACCTCTGAGCCACCTTCCTAATCCCTAATTTGTTTACTTAGTTTTAAATTACATTTTATTTATTGTGTGTGTGCGTGCATACATGCACACATGTTCAAATGTGTAAGCACACACATGTCTCATCATGCTTGTTTAGGTCAGAGGATAACTTGTGAGGTCTATTTCTCTCCTCCCACCATGTGGCTCTACTAGCTTTGACAGCAGATGCCTTTGTCCAGTGAGTGCTTTCACTGGCCCCAAGGTGAGGCGAGGGTTCTCGGTGTTTATTTTAGCACCTGGTACAGGTGAGGTTCTCTATCTGTAGCTATCCGTGTCATCTACTGAATATTTTTCTTGTTCCTGGTATGTGCTAAGAGTTCACCGAAGCCCTTGTAATTGAATCCTCTTAAAATCTCCTAAAAGAGGTGTTCTAGCCTGCTTGAAGCCATCATATGTGGCAAAGCTAAAGTTAGGAGAGCTGAAGTAACTCAGCTTTTGCTTAGATTATGGAGGACTAGAGAGAGCTGGGGCTTGAAAACCCACTCTAAACCTGCATTGACTTGCTTATCCAGTAAAATCTTGCTCATTTCTTTAGCATCCTTTGAGCATCTCCATAGAAGGAGGCTGGGTGTGGTGGTTTGAACGAGAATGTCTCCCATAGGCTCATATATTTGGCTGTGTGGTGCTCAGCTGGTGGAATTGTTTAGAAAGGATTAGGAGGTGTGGCCTTGTTGGAGGAAGTGTGTCACTCTGAGGTAGACTTTTAAGTTTCAAAAGCCCTTGCCAGACCCATTCTCTCTTTCTGCCTGATCCTGCGAGTCAGGATGTAAGCTCTTAGCTACTCCTCCAGAGTCATGCCTGTCACTATACTCCCAGCCAATATGGACATGGACTAACCTTCTGAAACTGTAAGCAAGCTCCAAATTAAATGCTTTGTTTTATAACTTTATATGGTCATGATGTCTCTTGACGGCAATATAACAGTAACTGGGACATTGGTCAGTGCTGGGGGTATAGTGTGACAAAATTGCTATGCTCATAGGGGACCCGACCTGGAAACAATTCCTATTGTGTGTGCTTGTGTGTGTGTGGGGGGGAATAAAGGATGGGTGTCACAAAGGTTCCTGTGGAGGGCAGGATGGCATAGATACATTCCAGAGGCTTTGACAGATGCACTGTAAACACATTTCTGCCTTCTCTGTGTTTCTATGAGGGAGCGTGCAAGGGAGAAAGACACTCTTACCATGACCTAGAACTACAATTTCTGGGGATTGGATAGAAGCTTGACTTTGGAGATAGACAGGTGGCTCACAGAGAGACAGACACTCTAGAGAGCAAACTTAACCAGGTTAAAAAGGGTGTGTGTGTAGCTTTCTGGAAGATGGATTGTCTTAAGGTCTTAGCAGAGGATATGAAGAAGACAGAGAAAGTGTAGAACAGTCTAAGGAAAGTGTGAGAGAGAGTCTTGTGGAGGTGGTGATAAAGCAGGTAAAATAGTCAGCCACAAGGGAGGCTCAGGAGGTGATTCTGGGACATGGGAAGACTGTATGAGCCTACAGTGATGTTAGCTTCTCATGGAACAACCTTCTGGACCAGGGGAGAAACCTGACAATTCAGAAATGGTTAGTAGATTAAGAGGCAGGGATTTTGAAAGCTGTCTCCTGTTGCACAGTGGCATTCAGAGGTCTCATTTCTCTTCTTTTACTGGAAGCTGGGAATATGAAATTGGTAAGGTGACTCCTTTGTGAGCCTCTGTCTGTGTGTACTAGGGGGTGCCAGTCATTGAGGATGTGTAAGAAGGGGCTGTATTTCTCAGGTAGTTCTGTCAGGACCAGATTTCCCAGAAGCACCAGGGAGATGCCTCCTTAAGGCACTCTCTAGAGCTGCATTGCAGCCCTGATGCCTTCCTCTGCTCATAGAGGAAGCATATTGATAGTTATCAGCTATTGACCCATCAGGAAGCACTGCAGAAAGCAGGCAGCTCCTGCAAGTGGCAGCTGCTTCTCCACTGCATTTGCTGCAGTCTGCTGAGGAACACAGGTATGGATGGATTTCCAAATGATGGTGTGTGTGTGAAGTCACTGGGTGTAGGACACTCTTTCTGAAAACTGACATTAGCATCTACTCATAGAGCCCTGGTCCAATGCTCATGAACTCATTTTATAAACAAGAAACCATTATGAAAGCAAGATTTTTTGCAACTTTCATTTTTTTCCTTTTGTTCTTTTTTGATTTGCTTATTTATTTTTTGTTGTTTTTGAGACAGGGTTTCTCTGTGTAGTTCTGACTGTCCTGAACTCAAACTGTAGACCAGGCTGGTCTGTCGCTCTCAGAGATATGCCTGCCTCTGCCTCCTGAGTGCTGGGATTAAAGGTGTGTAGTATTATTGTTTGGCTTGAGATTTTTGTAACTTTCAGTAGTTCTGACTTGTGGTTTTTGAAAGACACCAGGTGTGCATTCATGTATGCTGATCTTGACTCTTCATAACCTCTTTTCTCAAAAAACAGATGATTTTATTTTCAATTATGTGTATGTGCCTGTTTGTGTGTACAGATGTGTACATGTGAGTGCAGGTGCCTGTTTAGACCAGTAAAAGGGGTTGGAACCCCTGGTACTGGAATTATAAGTGGTTGTGAGTCACCTCATGTGGGTGCTAAACTCAGGTCCTCTGTAAGAGCAGTGGGTGTTCCTAACCCCTGAACCATCTCTCCAGCCCCATCTTCATGTTTTCTGATGGACTCTGGAAACCACTTCTATTTTTCCATTTTATTTTTTATATTTTTTTTGCCTTTTGTGCCTTTCCCAGGTAGGATTAGCTACAGTTGTGAAGGGGATGTGTGCATCAAAGATCATATATGGTGGACAGAGACCTTGGATGAAAGGGGCGGGGGAAATCACGGGCCTTTTATTGAGCACTTATCAGATAGGAACACTGCGGAGGTGTTTTATGTTCACTTTGTCTCTTAGCATTTGTTCCTGTCGCCCTATAAAATATCCCGACAAAAGCAGCCTAACAGCGAAAGTGTTCATCTTCTTCAGAGCTCATGAAAGTCAAGCCATGCATGAAAGTCAAGGTAGCAGGGGCCCGAGGTATCTGTTTGCGCCATACTCACACTCAAGAAACACTTTCGTGCTTCCCAGAGCTCAGCTGGCTTTCTCCATTTTGTGCATTCTGGAACGCCTTGCCTAGGGAATAGTCCTGACCTCAGTCAAGAAAGTTTTTCCTAAGCCGGGTGTGGTGGCGCACGACTTTAATCCTAGCACTCGGGAGGCAGAGGCAGGCGGATTTCTGAGTTCGAGGCCAGCCTGGTCTACAAAGTGAGTTCCAGGACAGCCAGGGCTATACAGAGAAACCTTGTCTCGAAAAACCAAAAAAAAAAAAAAAAAAAAAAAAAGAAAGCTTTTCCTGTGTCGATGACCACAATCTAGGCAACCCCAACAGGCTGTCCAGATGCCCATCTTCCAGCTGACTCTAGGTTCCATCAAGTTTGTTTGCAAGTTTACACTAAAAATTACTGGGTCTTATTGGTTCTTTAAGCATTAGGAAAGAGGGAGATGAAGCTATCCCCCATGCAAGAGGCTGGAGAGCAGGCTGAGGTTGAAGCCACTTGGCCAAAATCTCCCAGCAGGAAAGTGATGGTGATGAGGCTGGTGTCCACCCATGGCTCTTCAGGAGCAGGTAGGTGTAACTATAATCCTGTAGAGTCAATCTTGCATGGGATATCTTCCTCAACTTCCCAGGGTCATGTGGTTCCATGTTTGTGACGCTCGCCTTTTGTCTCCTCAGGTAGACTCTGAGCTCAGGAAAGGCAGAGACCCGGTCTTTCTGGTCTTTGCCATTCTGTACCTGCTCAGGTACTGAGAGCGGGCTGTAAGGCTTTATGAGTAATGAATGACGGAGCTTAATGAGCTTAGGTACCTAGGGGCACTCACGTGGAATCCAGAGGCGAGAAGAATGATGCACTGCTCAGCAGCCACAAATTCCTCTCCCACAAGCAAAGCTTGGGGAAAAGAAAGGGCTGGGGAGGTGGGAGAGTCAGAGCATTCGTCTAAGTTGGAAACCCAAGGCAGCAAGATTTATTATTTAATTTGAGAAAGACGTAGGAAAGAAGTTGCCTGCCATGTATTTCTTTCCAATTAATCCGGCGTTCCTCCGGTTTTAGCTTTTCATACTTCATCTTAATGATCTCACATTTGAGATCCAGCTCTGATGTGATTTACCTCATATTTCCTTAAAAACAAGCCCGCCTTTCAAAACGTGTGTGTTTATTGTGAAAGGAACCTTTACAACACGATCATAAACATGAAGCTGTTATCACTTGCTTAAATATGTGGGTGATATGAAAATGGGTGGAGAAATAATGGATAAACGTAATTACACTTTAGAAGATTGCCATTGGGCCACCAAAGTACTTGAGTCAGGGCCAGTTTTGTTATCTAAGAAAGGTAACCAAGAAGTAAGTGACACAACAGTGTGTGTATGTGTCTGTTTGTATGTGTGTATGTGTATGTGTGTATATGTTTGTGCATGTATGTATGTATGCATGCGTTTGTGTGTGTGTTTGTGTGTATGTGTATGTATGTATGTATGTATGTGTTTGTGCATGTGTGTATGTGTGTATGTATGTATGTATGTATGTATGTGTTTGTGTATGTGTGTGTGTGTGTGTTTGTGTATATGTATGTGTATGTATGTGTGCATGCAAGCATGTGCACTCATGTGCACTTGGGGGCCAGAGAAATGACTCTGTGTTTAAAAGCTCTTACTGTGTTTATATAGTACCTGAGTTTGGTTCCCAGTACCCACAACAAGCAATTCATAGTAACTAGTTTCTTATGGCTTCTGATGACCTCTTATTGCCTCCAAAGGCACCTGCACACACATACACATATATGCACACATGGAGACACATGTATAGATAAGACTAAACAAGTCTTTATAATGTGGCAGAACAATGGGTTTGTATGTTTGTGTGTGTGGGTGTGTGCACATATGTGGGGGTACCTGTGCTTGTGTGCACACATGCCTGTGGAGACCAGAGAACTACTGTGTGAGTCATTGTTTAGGCCCTGTCCACTTTGTATTTCGACACATGGGTTCTCATTCTTCTACTTCTTACTGGCCAAGTTATACTAGGCTGACCAGTAAGCCTTAGGGGTCTGCCTGTCTCTGCCTCCCAAGTGCTGGGATTACCAGAGCATACCACCATGTCTAGCTTTTAGAGGTGGATTCTGGGGATTAGACTGAGGTTCTTGTTCTTACAAGGCAAACACTTTACCAAGGGAGCCATGTTCCAAGGCCCCTGTGTTAGGCACACTGCTTCCACATTGCTTTACAGTTGGAGGCATTTGGAACCAGTGGTCTTGACAAATGACTCTACTTGGTAGTGTCATGTCTGAGACCTTCCTAAACACACATAAGCATGCGAGAGGAGGAAGATTGTGTGTGTGCTTGTGTGAGTATTCTTTTGTAACTTTATACACATGTGCAACACACACACACACACACACACACACACACACACACACACACACACACACACACACTTGTTAAGTTGGACTTATATTGATTAGAAGGCACTCCATCTTTGAGTGTGGGCCTTGTCTCTCCTTCACTGTGACATCTTACACTAGTAAAAGCAATCTTCCTTCTAAACATCCAGGATGCTTTTGTTTCTTCCTGCCTTTCCTTGTGGCCTCATCATGGTCAGGCCCTGATGTCTAAAGCTACTTCTGCTCCCAGAGACTTAGGGGGCTCAACTTGGGCCAAGCTGGAGACTCCTGAGATGAGCATTGTTCCCAGAGGAGCAGGTGAACTGAGTCCATCTAGGAACCTCTGCAAACAAGCAAACCTACTTGAAGTCACCTTTTCAGCTCAGAACATTTTATTCTGGTGAAATCTTTTTCCTGCCCCAATTCACTCACTGCAAAAACTAACATAATTTATCTTAGATGTGGACATCAGCTTGGTGTTGGCTTTTTTTTTTTTTTTTGGCTTGAGTAACAGCTAAGCTCAAATCTCTTGAAGAAAAGAGAAAAAAAAGCCTGCATCACGTTGCCAATTTGCAGTCTGGAAATAAAAATTAATGTGCGTATCACCACAAAGGCTGAGAAGAGAGAGAGAGAGAGAGAGAGAGAGGGAGAGGGAGAGGGAGAGGGAGAGGGAGAGGGAGAGGGAGAGGGAGAGAGAACAGAGACTCCCCATCGAGTTTCCTACACTCTCTTTCTGTTGCAGTCACAGACAGTTTGTTAGGACCAGGAGACTTTATGGTTCTGGTTGCTCCCCTCATGAGGAAAGGCAACTGGAAGGGAAGGCACTTGGAATCAGACAGGAGAGAGGGTGGGACAGGGTAGGCCTGTGGTCCCTCACTGTTATCCCCACAATAACACAGGACACTAGGACGATAAGCCTCCTTCACAGGTCAGAAACACTTCCAAGGTCACAGGCATCTCCCGAATAGCAGAGGGAAGGATTGGACAGAACCACCCTGATGCTAACACTATGCTATATCTATGGCTCCCCTGTAGGACTGGAAGTTTGGAAATGACTCTGAGGTCTCTAATTCATGCTCTGTCTACATGGTACTATAGGACTTGCCATAGGGTCCCCAGCAGATTGGGTCTCCTTCTGGGTTCATCGTCTTGGGAAATCAACCCATTCCATAGAAGGACATTAGTGGAGTGCCACAGCACAAATGATCTCTCTTAGGTCTGGGGAGATGGCTCAAGCAATAAAAACATTTATGATGACATAAGCATGAGAACCCAAGCTCTGATCCCCACTGTTCATGTCAGAGCTGGCCTGAGCAGATAGCATGTGCCATCTCAGAGCACATGGAGGTGAAAACAGGAAGATGCCTGGTGCTGAAACTGTCTGGCCAGTCCTCTGAGTGGAACTGGGGAGCTCCGTGCTCAGTGTGAGAGCTTGTCTCCAGAAACAAGGTGGAGGGGGATTGAGGAGGATGCCTGATGCTCACCTCTGGCACACATGTGTACCCCCAAAACAAAACAAAACAAACAAGAAATGGTCTCTATTTCCTCATGACCTCTTTGGAAATTAATTTATAAAGTTGTTGTTATTATTATTGTTGTTGTTTTTTGTTTTTTTTGAGACAGGGTTTCTCTGTGTATACTGGCTGTCCTGGAACTCACTTTGTAGACCAGGCTGGTCTTGAACTCAGAAATCCGCCTGCCTCTGCTTCCTGAGTGCTGGGATTAAAGGTGTGTGCCACCACACCTGGCCATAAAGTTATTTTTGTTGCTGCTTCAGAACTGTAATTTTCCATCAAAGACCTTTGGAGTGGAGGGTCCTTTCTCCATTTCTGTTCAAAGAAAGGACAAAAGCAGCAATCCCCCTGCCTTTGCACAAATCTAGACAAGATAAGTAGCTTCTCTTCCATCTATGAACAAGTGTCTAACGGTCAGCCCTGAATGCACATCTATTGCAGGCCGTCAGGGTTTAGGGTACTTCATGAAGGTGAAGGGTTGCGGGGGCAGAAAGACTGCAGGAGCAGGGGGGTAGGAGTAAGCTCTGCTGTAGAACACTGTGGAACCTTCTAGACATGGCATGGCTCACAGCGACATGAACTCACATCTGTGAACTCAGAACAGCAGTGGTCACTCAAGACCTGCACAAGACTGAGCCCACAAGCATTCTATTATAAACAGGCAAAGGCTTCATAAGGCCCTGGCCCCTTGTCAATGCTTCTCACCCTTTCCAATGCTGCGACACTTTAATAAAGTTTCTCTTTAATAAAGTGACCCCCCAACCATAAAGTTACCTTTGTTGTTACTTCCTAATTCTAAATTTTCCACTGTTATGAATTGAAAATATCTTGTGTTTTCTGATGGTCTTGGCTGACCCCTGTGAAAGGGATGTTTGAACCCCTAAGGGGTCGTGACCCACAGGTTGAGAACCTCTATCCTAGAAGCTATATCCCACATTTTCCTGCTTTCCTGGATTTAAAGAGTTTTTCCCCCCTCAAGCAAGGAAGCCATTCATTAGAGTCTATAGAAAACTCCAAGGTGATTTATTCAGGTCAGGCAGGGCCAAAGGCCTGTGTAGGTCAGGCCAATAGTGCTCCCTCCCCAGGATAGATGAACAGCTTGACCAAGACCCCAAGAAATTGCATATCCTTACTGAGGGCTGTGTGCAGATGGTGGCCCTGCCTTCCCTGCCTGTGATGCATTTGTCTGCAGGGTTGGAAACATGCTGGGACAGAAGCAGATGGCTGGGGTTTCCCAGGCTGCCTGTCCAGTGAGTAATGATTCCCTGTCAGCAGCTGCTGGGTGCTACTGAAGATGCCTCCAACAAAGAGAGGCTAAGGCTAGGGTGTGTGTGTGTATTTTTATAATATTTTGACCAAAGAATTCTTCTTCTTCTCTTCTCTTCTCTTCTCTTCTCTTCTCTTCTCTTCTCTTCTCTTCTCTTCTCTTCTCTTCTCTTCTCTTCTCTTCTCTTCTCTTCTCCCCTCTCCCCTCTCATCCCCTCCTCTCCTCCTCCCCCCTCCTCCCCTCCTCCTTCTTCCATTCCATCTGATTTCTCCTCCCCAAGCCTCCCTCCTATTTGAGAGGCCTTTGTGTAACCTATTGCATTTAATTAGGGGTTGCCTGCAAGAGCATAGGTGTGGGGTTATTCGCTTCAGTGGCAGCCATGAACTAACATATACCAGTGACGAATGTGAAGACCTTCCTCCCTGCAGCTGTCTGTAGATCATCTGAAAGGGACTTATGAACTCCTTCTCTGCCCATGATGCCATGGGCTCAAACTTGTGCAGGTCTTAGATAGCCATTGCTACTCTAAGTTCGTGGATGCAACAGCCGTGCCATGTCTGGAAGACAGTGTTTTGGAGTGGCACTGATTCCCATCACTCTGTTCTTACATCCTTTCTGTCCCCTTTTCTGTGATGTTCCTTGAACCTTGAAGGAGTAGAAGAGATGTCTCATTAGGGCTGAGCACTAAACTATTCCTTGTTCTTGGCACTTTGGCCAGTCATGAGTCTTGCACTACCTGTCATCTTCTATAAAGAGAAGCTTCTCTGACCAAGGTTGACAGCAGCACTAATATATGGGTATAAATGAAAATATTTAGGGAACAGTTTGGCATCATGTCCATAGCCCCCTCTTCCCAGGGCCTATGACTTCCCCAGCCTATGGGCTTTTGTGCAGGTTTATAATATCAGATACAAATGGAGCAGAATTCAAGCCCAAGCAGAAAGTGGTTGGTTACCCCCATAACTACCATGTCATTATTGCACCAATGGGCACATCTTGCCAGGCATGTTGGTATTGCAATTCAAGTTCTCAGCTAGGGGAGACCACTGCTCATTTTTCTCTCCCAGCAGCCTGTGCACCCCCTTATAGTACTTTGAAGTCTTGATAAAGATTTTCTTCTGTGTAGGTTTTCATCTCATTTTGTCTAGGAGAAACTGATAGTACTGGTTATATACTGAAGGTTTATATTACACTGGCTGAAATATTTAACATCAAGTTTCAATTTCTCATTTGGGGGAAATGCTTCCACTATGTCAATGAAGAAATCCCCTTGCTTCTCCTTTTCTCCCTTCCTCTTCACCCTTTTCTTATCCTTACCTCTCCTGTTGTTATCTGGGATAAGGGCTGTCTGGAGCTGTAGACCTACCTCTCATCGATGCAGCTGGTTGCTAGGGCCAATGTCAAGGAGCTGGTCCCATGGGGGAGCATTTATAGGGCTGATGAAGCAATGGGAATTTCAAAGAACTGGAAGGGCCCTGTGTGGCTCTGTGGTGGGATAGTAGGTAGCTTGTGAGAGTCTCACTCTATGCTTGTTGTTGAACCCTCCCAGCTTCACACTGGTGACCTGGTGAACAGCTTAACACCTCCGCTCTCACTCACCAGCTATATACACCCGAGTAGATTGCTGACATGATTCCCTCCCATACCATTCACACCTGGGTACCGAATCCAGCTCATGCTTCTTAGAGACAGCATGGCAAGAGAGTGGAAACTGGGCTGTGGTGCTGGATCAACTGGTAAGGTGCTTATTTTGCAAGGACCCAAGTTTGAGCCTCTGCCTCCCAGAACCCACATAAAAAAAGCCAGGTGTAGGAGAATGCATTTATACTTTTGGTGCAGGGGAGGCAGGGACAGGCAGCTCTCTGGGGTTCCCTGGTCAGCCATCTTAGCCAAATCAGTGAGCTTGGTTTGAGAACAGTGAGAGATCCTTGTCTCAAAAAAACAAAGTGCAGAGGGTCTGGATAGACGCCTCAGCAGATAAGGGCACTTAATGTTTTGCCAGAAGACCTGGGTTTGATTTCCAGCACCCACATGACAGCTCACAATTGTCTGTAAGTCCAATTGTGGGGGACCCAATGCCCTAGTCTTGTCTCTAGGAGGCACCAGGCATGCACATGGTACACAGACATATACTCAGGCAAAACACCCATACACATAAAATAAGATGAACTAACTGAAATAAAAAGAAAAGGAGCAGAGTGTCTGAGGAACAAGAGTTGAGGTTGGTCTCTGGTGTCTTTATTTGTTTACACACACACACACACACACACACACATATACACACATACACACACATACACACACATGCACACACATACACACAGAGAGAGAGAGAGAGAGAGAGAGAGAGAGAGAGAGAGAGAGAGAGAGAGAGAGAGAAAGAGAGAAAGAGAGAAAGAGAGAGAGCTTTGAAATTAACCTCTGGTATCCAAATGCATGCACACACATATATGCACTTCTATACAGAGGGGAGGGGGAGGGACGGGGAAGGAAGAGAAGAGGGAGAGGAAGAAGAGGAGAGAGAAAAGAATATAAGTGGCTTCTCCAAGGTCATTCAATGGCTGGGATGCCCGCCAGCCTGAGCTCACTCCTCACACAGGGAGTAGGGCGTAAAGCGTCAGAACAAGTAGGTATTCCTATAGGAGGAAAAGGGGAATTTGTTTCACAGGGAGGTTAATTTTCTTTAGATTGTTTTGACTGTTTACTCTAGAGGAGTTCCCTTCTAGATCTTGTTTGTGTTGTAACCTACAGATTGACTGCTTCTTATCATTTCTTTTTTACAATTGATGGAAGATACACATAAACACACACACACACACACACACACACACACACACACACACACACACACACACACCTCTTCCTTCCCTTCAGAACCCATTGCTTGGCTTCTCTGACTCTTCCAGAGTCCCTCCCATGGGTGAGTTTTTAAACATGATGAATTACTGTGGTCAGCCACAGCAGCCGGCTGTGCCCAGGGGAGCGGGCCCTTGGCTCCTTGATCAGCCTGCATCTCTCGAGCAGGCTGGCCAGCCTGCTGCATTTGCAGACTCTGTTGCTGCCGCTCTGGCTGCTGCTGCTTCACTCCCCCTATGCCAACAGAGACATCACAAATCACAAAGAGGACATGTTCAGTCCCTGGCCTGGCAAAGCAGAGAGGAGAGGTAGGAAAATGGTTTCATCTGTGGTTTGGATCTCTTCCCCTGGATCTGCTGGGCTTTGCAGTGTCTCCTACAGGTCACACTCCAGTGGATTCGGTGTCGTGGATGTCCCCAGGCTGCTAGCTACTCTGACTCATAGAGTGGTACCATGCTTTCGTTTAGGTATGTCCACGAGCGATTGCAGGATGAGACATTTATATTGTGTGCTATTCAGTATCCAGACTAGGAGGGCAAGCTCTTGGCTTCTGCGTCTGCATTCTAGCAGAGTTGTAATCCTCAGGGAGAGAGCCATCACCAAACAGCACATTAATCCAAGCAACAAGTGCTTTAGGTGCCTGGTAGGCTTTAGGAATTGGCTGATCGTGGTTGCAGTTCACTGGCCAATGAGCTCTGAACCTGGAAGATGGGGGAAATCTTGGCAGGGTGCAAAGGTTAGAATCTAACATTTGTTCATTGCCTGCTTGGAGTGGGAAGCAGTCTTCCCCTGTGGAGGAGACCTGAGCATGGCCTCACTTTGCAGATCAGCCTCAGGCATAGAGAGCCTAAGGGATCCCCAAGTGGTAAGGCTAACATTGAGCACAGGGTCTTCTTTTTATTATTGGTTATTTCATTTATTTACATTTCAAATGTTGTCCCCCTTCCCAGTCTCCATAATTCTTAATGACAAGGTGGTTCTGGTGAGTTTCAGTTGGATCTGGGGGCCAAGAAAGACAGATTGATTTGGGATGGACATCACTGTCAAAGGTCTGGACCTAGATGTTTCCAGCCCCACCTCCTATCTTCAAGTTAAAGGAAAGGAGAACTCACACAATGCAAATCTCCCTGGCCCTCTAGATTGCCCCCCTGTTCAAAGCAAGGATTCTGGCATCGCCACCATTAAACAGCTGCTGGAAGAGGAACAAAAACTGGTTCTGCTTCCCAGGGTCTTTCTCTACACCTACCGGAGGAGGCAGGCTCCTCCACTGACTATCTGCATGGCTCAGGTGAGGTGTTTGGCACTTCTAGATTCAGTTTCTTTGTGTATGGGGGTGATGATAGCAGCCACATTTAAGGGTGCCATAGGGATTAAGTAAGATAGTAGTATGCAGGTTGCCCCTTGAGTGGAATAAGGTCTTAGAAGAATAGCTTTGTTTTTACTGTCTGAGTACATGCACGGATACATGTGCGTGCAGGTGCATGTGCACACTGCCTTGGTCGATTTGGCCAGAGGTCAGTGTCAGATGTTGTTCCTCAGGCACCATCTACTTTCTTTTCAAAGACAGTATCTCTGGACTTTACTGTGAAGCTTGGAGTTTACCACATAGGTCAGGCTGGCTGGCCCAGGAGCCTCATAGATTCTCCTGTCCCTACCTCCCCATTGCTGGAATTATAAGTTCACACTGCCATGACTGGCTTTCTGTTTTAAAAATGTGGGTTCTAGGGATTGAATTCAAGCCCTCACGCATGCAGAACAAGCTTTTTACGGACAGAGCCTTCTTCCGAGTCTTCCATGTAAGATTTAATTATTAATTAAACATGCAGCCGTAGCTCAATGCTGCTATCTTTATCTAATCACTACTGTGGGCATTGCATTGTGTTTCTTACACTTTCTAGAAACCATTCAGTATGACATGGATGGGCTGATGGGAGGTTTGCATGCTATCTGAGAGCAGCTTGGAGCTTGCTATCCCCCTGCCTCAACCACTCCAGTTCTCGAATTATGGGTTTTCACCCATCATTTGGATTTCTTTTTTGAACATATTTTGCTTATATACCAGCAAGTTGTACCAACATCTTTGTCATTGGCCTGGTTGTGCAGTAACTGGGTTCTCTATCAGCCTTCCACAGAACGGGTGGATCATCTTATCAGATTCTCATTTTCATTGTTGGTTGCAAAACTGTGATTTTCAAATTATTCTGTCTCCTCCCTTTCTCTGTGTGAGTGCACATGGGTGCATGCATGTGAGTGTGTGTGTGTGTGTGTATGTGTGTGTGATACATGTTGCAGTTCCCATCTGAAGGTCAGAGGAAACCTTCAGGTGTTGGTCCTCACCTTCTGCCTTGTTTGGAGACAGGGATTCAGTTGTTTTTTTTTTTTTTTTTTTTTTTTTTTGCTGTGCCCACCAGGCTAGCTGGCCCTTGAGCTTTGAGGGATTCTCTATGCTATCATGCCTGGCTTTACATTGGTTCTGGAGAATCTGAATTTAAGTCTTCAGGTCTGCATGACATTGTCTACTGAGCCATTTTTCACCCCAGCCCAATTGTCTAATTCTGCTCCTTTTAGGCCTCCTCTTTTCAGGAAAAAAAAATAGGCTCTCTACCCTTCTCTTCACCTCCTATTACTCCTCCCTCAATGTTTTAAAACAGAACCGGGACCCTTCAATCTGGACACGTGTGGAGGTTCCCAAATTTAGTTGCTATAACAGTTTGGAGTGGTACCGACAGCATGAAAATCAATGGAGATCTTTATAAAAATATAGATTTCAGGGTTCCACTCCTGTGAATTCTGATTCAAGAGGTCTGCAGAAAAATATCAGGAAGCTTTTCATTTTTAAATCAAGTTGCTAAGCACAGCCAGTTCAAGGAGAAAGTGTCTTTCAAGCCGCTGCCACTTAATGGGGCAAGAGATGAAGTTCGCATTGCTGTCTGTCCTTGCTGGATGGGATGGCAGACTGGGAAGAATATCGGGGAGAGAAACAGAAGTGAGCTGGGGTTGTTCATGGACCTGAGCTTTCTTCCCACTGCCCTCACTTGGGATTCAATCTGTTTCTTGCTGGTCCTGCTCTCCCACATAGACTGCAGACCCAGAGCTTCATACTGTAGCCTCTGCTCCATTTGCGGTAATTCTCAGTGCCATCTAATTACAATGATTTGTGGGGGCTCCAGCTCGATAAGAGGATTTTGCTCAGCATATACCATTCTGTTCCCACTTCCCAGAACACTGGGTTAGCTTGGCAGAGCCAGTGGGATGGGAAAGCTCTACAGGAAGGGTTTGTGAGGGCCTCAGTTTCCCCAGACTCTATAGAGTCACCTGTCTAAACTTTTATGCCAGCTTGTTAGACAGAAACTCAAGAGATCCCAGCGACAGAATTTAGGTCTTGTGGGCTGGAAACCCAGAGTGAATATTTTAAACAACTCTCAGGGAAAGCTGCCCACCTGGGGATCTATCCCATATACAATCACCAAACCCAGACAGTATTGTGGATGCCAACAAGTGCTTGCTGGCAGGAGCCTGATATAGCTGCCTACATAGAGTCCCAGGACAGCCAGGGCTAGAGTCTCTCTCTCTCTCTCTCTCTCTCTCTCTCTCTCTCTCTCTCTCTCTCTCTCTCTCTCTCTCTCCCTTCCTCCCTCCCTCCCCCCCTCTCTCCACATGTATAAAGGCAGACTGTGTGTGTGTGTGCTCTTGCACACACATGTGTATTCTAAACTGGTTCTGTCAGGACCCTGAGAACATTCCTCCAAAGCCTTATTTTTTTTTCTTGAGCAGAAAGTGGGGCTTGAAGGAGACCTGAAATTTCAGATTGTAGGTTCAGATTATTTGTAACCTCAATATTTATATTAATTATACGAGGGGTGGGCGATCATGTGGAAACAGGGGTGCCAGTTTGGCTCACTTAGCATCCCTGCTTGTGTCTCTAACCAAACTTGGGGACTCCTGCTTCCTATATTTACATACAACCTTAGACCTCTGTAAAAGCATTAAGGACTGTTAAAACTGCATCAGTATTATTTTGTGTATGAGGGCACAGGTGTGTTGTGCACATGGGGTCAGGTTCTCTCCTTCCACCATGTAGATATTCAGAATTGAACTCAAGTCATCAGGCTTGGCAGCAGACACCTTTACCTGATGAGCCAGCTCGCTGGCTCTTGTAGAATCATTTGGAAACCACTTGACTTGGTTGTGGTTGAGGGTCTCCACACGCTAACACTCAGCAATTCTGAATTTGAGGATTCTCATTCAGACATAGGCCTATACACCCCAAGGAGTCACTTTCAAAGGACAGAGATTGAGAATTCTGGCAGCATCTCATCTCCCACCTCCAGAAGATCTAATCTCAATGTCGAGTGATGGGAGTTGGGGCTTTCTGAATTCCACATAGAAAATTTGCAGAAAAAACACTGTCTGAATTGGAAATGTAGTTTCTTGTAACTATTTCCAACAGTGTATCAGCTATTTAGGAGGCATTTGCATTCCATCAGGTATTATAAGTCACCTAGAGCCTATTTAAGTATATGGGAGGATACAAATGGCTTATGCAAATCCTAGGGCATTTTACCTTTTAAATACTTAAAAACTTATTTCAAGTGTTTTGGTTAATTTCCTATTTTTATTTTTCTACATAGATTAAAATTACATATACTTAAAAACTTTTCTTTGGCATCGAGTGTTTTGCCTGTATAAATGTATGTGCTCTTTGTGTATAGTGCCTCAGATGGTCAAAAGAGTTCACTGGAACCCCTGGAGCTGGGGTCACACACAGTTGGGAGCCACCATGTGGGTACTGGAGAATTGAACTTGGGTTCTCTGAAAGAGCAGCCAGTGCTCTTAGCTGATGAGCTGTCTCTCCAGCCCCAGTTTTTATAATTTTGCTATTATATACTTATAGCATGTGACATTGGATTTCATTGTGACTTTTATTCCTGTAACGTTCTTTGATTATATCTGTCCACATTAACTCATTTTTCTCACCACCCCTAACCTCCTTTCTCACCTCAACTATCCCCTTTCTACTTTCATGTCACTTTTTTCTTTTTCTTCCTTTTGTTATTAGATATTTTCTTTATTTACATTTCAAGTGTTATCCCCTTTCCTGGTTTCCTCTCCAAAACCCCCTATCCCCTCTCTGCTCCCCCTGCTCCCCAACCCACCCAGTCCTGCTTCCTGGACCTGGCATTCCCCTACACTGGGGCATAGAGCCTTCACAGGACCAAGGGCCTCTCCTCTCATTGATGACAGACAAGGCCCATCCTCGGCTACATATGTGGCTGGAGCCATGGGTCCCTCCATGTGTACTCTTTGGTTGGTGGTTTAGTCCCTGGGAGCTCTAGGGGTACTGGGTAGTTCATATTGTTGTTCCTCCTAGGGGGCTGCAAACTCCTTCAGCTCCTTGGATTCTTTCTCTAGTTCCTCTGTCACTTTTTTCTAGAGCCACCAAAGGACTTAGATCTGAGAATTCAGCAAGGTACATCAACATGCCTCAGCAATGAGCCCACTTAGAAAGGTGCAGGAACAAATAAAGCCATTTACAATAGCGCACAAAGAAGAAAATACCCAGAAATACTCATACATCAAAAAGGGGAAAGCATTTACAGTGCAAGCTATAGAACACTGAGCAGAGAAACTGAAGACAACACTAAAGATGGAGGAACCCTCCATGTTTGTGGATTGGCAGAATTAATATGGCTCACTGGCCACATTACTGAAAATAATCCAGACTCAGTTCAGCCCCCATTAAAATTACTTATGACATTCTTGACAGAAACAGAAAATATAACTCTAAAATTCTCAGGAAAACATAAAGTCCTCAAGTAGACAAAACAACTTTGAATAAAAGGAGCAGTGTTGGAAGGACCGCAAGATCTGATTTCCAGTTATTCTATAGCACTATAGTAACAGGAGAGTCAGGTCTCTCCATTCTTGCTGGAATGCCGACTGGCTTGATCTTGTGCAGGACTGCTGTGAGCTCACGGGGGCTTTAGTCACTTATGTCTTCAGGAGAGCATTTCACAACACTCCTCTCAATTCTGGCGCTTACATAATGCCCTCCTCTGATCGTTGTTGGGAGATGTGTAATTGATGAGCCGATCTCATTGCTTGTTATGGATACTTTTAAGGCTGTTTTCTATCCTTCTTGGTTCAGTTTTGGTGGGTCATGTACATTTGAAGTTTACTCATTTCTTCTGGGAAAAAAATTTCAAATTTGTTGACGGATAAAGTTTCAAAACATTGACTGATGATTTTCTGTAACTCTATGGTATATTCTGTTGTAATATCCCCTTTCAGTTTTTCAATGATATCTGCTGTACTATCCTTCTTTCAAGTCTAACTATTTGATTCTTCTCTCTTTTGGTCAGTTTGAATAAGGGATTGTCACTATCATTCATTTTTTCCCCAAAGGTCCAAATCTTTGTTTCACTGATCCTTTGTAGTATCCTTTTATGCCCTAATTCTGTACTTCCAGTACTGGTATCTATAATTTCTTTCCTTTTTGTGGGTTTGAATTAAGCTTAATCTTATTTTTTGAAAGCCTTAGAAGGTATCATTAGGTTATTTATATATATATATGATGTAGGCACTTAGCTATAAAAATTCTCCCATAATTATTCTTGATGTATCTCACACATTCTGTTTTCATTTGATCCTAGAAAATTTAACTTTGATTTATTTAATTGCCTAGGAATTATTTAATATTGTATTGTTCAATCTCTATGTAATTGTGTAGTTTCTATTACTGTGAATTTCTAGTTTTAACCTGTTATGGTCTGAAGAAATGCCAAAATATTGTCATTGTCTGATTTTTCCTATATATTAAAATTTGACTTGTGTTATGAATGTGATCTACTTTATGTACTGTTGAAAAGAGCCCTCAGTTGGATAAAATATTCAATTTATCCCCATTAAGCACATTTGATCTATAAAGCAGTTTAATTTGATGTTTTTTATTGATTCTGTTTCCTGACATGATTTACTATGTGTTGAGCTGGCATAGTGTAATCACTTCTGGCCATTGTTATCTTGGGTCAAACTGCCCCTTTATGTCCATAACATTTGTATTTTACATATGTGCAGAATGACTTTTTTGTATTTTTTTTGAGTGTAGTGATAATCATTCTCTATTCTCATTTATTTTGACTTGAAGTCTGTTACATGAGCATGACTACTGTGTTTGGATTCAATTTTCTTTTCTTTTTCTTTCTTTATTTCGTTTCTTTTTTTAAAGATTTCTTTATTTATTTTATGTATATGGGTACACCACTGCTCTCTTCAGACACACTAGAAGAGGGCATCAGATCCCATTACAGATGGTTGTGAGCCACCATGTGGTTGCTGGGAATTGAACTCAGGACCCTTGGAAGAACAGTTGATGCTCTTAACCGCTGATTGCCAGATGGGCATTTTTATCTTCTCTGTTATTTGAGTTAAAGTGTTCATTGCTGTTTGACCAGGAGTGAGTTGAATATTGAGAAAGGTGGGCTGAGTGTAAGCTGGGCTGAGTGTCGTTCAACAGCAGACAACCTATCTACACCACACACTCAGGTTTTGTGTAGAAAGGAGACAACACATGCCAGTAACCGTGTCACATAACAAGCTGGGCACAGAAATTAAGTAAAAAGAGATACTAAACCATGATAGGCACAGGCCTAATAACATTAGTACAAGATTGGTCAGAAGAAAAATAACAGAAAGAAAAAACCTTTTAAGAGTAAAATAAAAATTAAAGAGTGAAGAATGATGGGAAATAAGTTAGAATACTGAACAGTGAAAGGGGGTGGGGGAGACAAGGACTGGCGGTCACTGGAGACCATACAGAGAGGGAAAATGAATAATGAAAAGAAAAAAACTCTGATAGGAAGAAAGCAAGAGACGAATATAAGCATTAGGAGCCACTTAGAAAATGTAAAGGGAAAGTCTTCAAATGTGAAAGAAGTGGACTGAGAGATGGTTCAATGCTCAGAGCACTTTTTGCTCTTGCAGAGGGCAGAGTTCAGTTCTCAGCATCCCTGCCAGACAGCACACAACCAGCTGCAACTCCAGCCACATGGGATCTGATGCCCTCTTTTGGCCTCAGCAGTCATTGCACACATGTGCATATACTAACATGTAGACACAAACGCATAAATAAAAATAAAAAAGTAACCTAAAAAAATAAGGAAAGAAAAAGAATGCATTGTATCTGCTGGGGCCGTTCTGAGGGCAAGTGCGCACCTTCTATCTCTTCCCACTCTCCCACCTTTCTGATTTTGCGATAGAAGCAAAGGTGATATCCATCCCTTCCTTTTATGGTTGTTATTCATCTGTGTGTCAGTGAGAGTGCTCTGGGGCTGGAGCTGGGACGGGTGTTGGTTGGAAAAGCTTCATTTCTCTCCTCATACAGAATCAAAATTCTCTTGACTGGTGTTTATTTCAGACAGATTTATCTCCGTGTACTCAAGCTTCTCTGGCATTAGCTCAACAATATGTCAGGATCCCCGGGGCTCTGGTGATGCTCACCTGGAGATGAGGGTGCAAGCTGTGCTGGCTGGAGGGGTTACAGGCCTTGTATTACCCAGGACTGTGGCTCTCTAAGGCTAGTTCTCTACTTGCACCTGTGCTTACTCTACCCTTTTTTTCCCCAGTCATACCCCTAAGATGTTAGGTTTCTGTTTGTTTTGAGACAGGGTTGTATGTAGCTCAGGTTGACCTCAGACTCATTCCATAGCAGAGAATGACTGTCACCTCTTCATCTTTCCGCCTCTCCCTCTTGAATGCTGGGAGTCCAGGCTTGCATTAGCACAAACTGTGTATTTGGTGTTAGAGATGGAGCCCAGGCTTTGTGCATGCCAGGCAAGTGCTCTACCAGGCAAGCCACAGTGCCAGCCTAAGCTCCCAGGAAAGGGAAAGCAAGCTGTGCTGAGCTGTGTCTCTGACCTGGATCTCACAGCAAAAATTCTCTAAGGAGGTGCTTCAGTGGCAGTTGTACTGAATGTACCTGGGTCCCAATGTAGGTGTGGCTGTGATAGTGCCAAAGTATTTTCTGTGAGTTATTAGTGAAAGGAAAAAAATCCTTTTCAGGTCTATGTAGGGTTTTCTGGGTGTGGGATCATTCCATTGATTCCCGGGCTTGGTAGCAGGATCTGAGCACTGGTAGGGCAGGCACCAAGAATGGATCTCCAAGGTATCTCTACTTCCAAAGGAACATAGGCTCTCAGATCCCAGGCGTGCTTTCAGGACTGAGGGAGACCTTTAGGCAGGAGGGAGTTTCTGAGTTCTTTGATGGGGGATAGGGCATTTTTACATAGTCTTTGTCTCAGTAGCATTAGGTACAGTTGGAATTTTGGGCGTCAAAGCAGACAAGACCATGGACTGGTAAAAGCTGCGGAAATGAGTTGGTTGGACTGGGTCATCCCAAAGTGGAGGCTGGGATTGTTCTCGGCTGTGACTTGATATGACCCCAGAGCAGCTTCTGGGAAGAGGAGCTACTGTGGCTGTAGATGGAATGCATGGGAGGGAGGACTATAAACCTACCATGGATTCTGAAGAACTGGGACTGACCTTGGCAGTGGTTCTACCTGATAGCCAGGGGGTCTCTAAGGCACTGTGCCAGGCTATCAGAGTGTAGAGCTTTGGTAGCTTCTATTTGATGTTCTCTATTAGGACATACAATAAAGAGCTCTGAAGGGAGGGAGGGCAGGCATAAGGCATTGCTCTTCCATCCTCCAGTCCATAGTGCCTTTCTAATAGGGGAAAAGAGGTGATAGTTGGGACTGTGGGACATGATCATTGTGCAGATCTTTGAAGAAACTTGGCAATCTGATGATTGTATGCCAGTTTGTCCAAATGCCAGGGCTCTGTGAAACGTGGTTTGAGTGTTTCTTGTCCAGAATTTGAGTATATATGGGAAACATAAGAAGGTGGTGGTAGAAACAAGGTGTTCTGAGTCTTGCATTCTGGACTAGCCTCTGCCCTAACCCTGCTTTGAGATTCACCACTGTGTCATTTCTTTAGGCCTCAGTTTCTTTACCTGTGCAATGGAGTCTTTGATGGCTACTGTTGTTTTCTGGGAGCTTATAGGAGAGCAGGATGACACTACTAGTAACCTGCTTTGTTAGATGCTCTCTAAGGTTCTCACAATTCCATCTTTTCAAGTGTGAGGGGCTGTGCTGGTCTCATTGCCAAATCATGATCTAGGTGGTTCACCCCATCTCAATAGAAGAACAAAGTCAGACTCAAGTTCTTAAGCACTGAGTCCAGAGACAATCAGCTGGGTTCAGGGAGTGGGTCCAGAGACAGAAGCTGGGGTTCAGGCACTGAGTCCAGAGAGTAGCAGCTGGCTGGAGTCTCACTATGGGTCATCAAATTCCCTGCCTCCTAGCCTGTGGCTCATTGTACTTTACTGCATGGTCTGCACGGTCATTAGATGGTGCACTTTATAAAACTGGACAGTCATAGGCCAGGTGAATTCAATGTTCTTGCTAAGCCACCCATCTTAAAAATCACCATCTCCCTATGCTCCCATCTTGGACACTTTTGTCATAAGAGAAGAGCAGAGAGATGTCTAGTTTTCATCTGACCGTCCTGTTGCCTCCCCTGATGATCTGTGGCTCTTACATGCTCTGATTTTCATGGATTTTAGTTAGTGTACAAATGATGATTCTAGTCAGCATGCAAAATTATGGGTCTCATTATGACATCATACAGGTCTGCCATTATACAGTATTCATGCCTGTTTCCTGCTGCTTTCTCCCCAAGACTTCTTCCTTACCTTTATGCTTTTATGTCGTGCCCTTCCACTCATCTCCCACCCCTCATCCCCACCCACAGGACACCCCCATATGCCCACACAGCCCCACTCATCCACACAGCTAAATCTCGATTTGGTGTTTGAGGTTAATGTGCCGTACTCTGTTTTTCTCCTCTCTCCATTATTCTCTCTTGTTTCTCATTCACTTTAAAACACTTATTTCACCCTCAGATGGGTGGCTTAGCAGGAACATTGAATTTGCATGGCCTATGGCCTGTGACTGCCACCTTTTATAAGATGCACTCCCTAATGGCCATGCACACCAAGCAGTGGAGTGCAACAAGCCACAGGCTAGGAGGCAGGAGGTCTGGCGATGCATACTGAGACTCCAGCCTAGCCTCTTCTGCTCTTTGGATTTTATATTTTCTTTTTAAGATTAGAAAAAATTGTGTGTGTAAACACACACACACACATACCACACACACACACACACACACACACACACACACACACACACACACAGCAGACAGAGTCCAGAAAAAGGCATCAGATTCCCCGAAGCAGAAGTTACAGGCAGTTATGAGCTTTATGACATAGGTACTGAGAACCAAATATGGGTCTTATGTAAAAGAAGTAAGTGTTCTTAGCTGCTGAGCCATCTTTCCAGCACATACTTTTTGCATACAATTATATAGATTTATATGTGCCATTGTATTGTATTATATCTATATCTCTATATAACATACCTATCTATCACCTATTTGTCTGTTTGTCTATCTGTATCTACATAGCTCATATATACTGAAATCTAGACTTTATATATGAGAGAAAGCATGCAGTGTTTGTCTTTCTGGTTAATTTTGCTTACCATGATATCAATTTCTATCCAGTTTTCTGCAAATAGTCTAATCTAACTCTCCTTGGCTGAGCAAGACTCTACTGTGTATATACACTATGCCACCTTTTCTTTATCCTCTCATCTGTTGATGGTCATCTGGGCTGGTTCTCTATATTGTTGGCTATCATTAGTGCTGTAAAGAACATGGATGGGCAGGTATTGAGTGGTCCTTGTCTCTCCTGTGCCAAGACTCTAGGCCACCTGTGATAATCAGTCAAGGAAGCAGAGAAGTGGAGGGAACTCAAATGCTCATGAGGCCAACACAAGAGTGCCTTGGGCTTGGCGGGTGTTGTGTTGTGGTGGGAGAAAATGTGAACTTAGAGCCTCATAGCTGAGCTTAGAGGTATGTACCCCTGGCTCTTACAGGGAAGTGTCAAGGTACTTGTGACACCTTGGGCAGGTCACTAAACTCCCCTGGGTCTCAGTTTCCTAACCTGGAAACAAATGACAACCAAAACTTTCAGGATTGTTACAGATTTCAGAAAATGAGCTTGCCTGGTGTAGATATTAGAGTTGCTGGTCAAAATTGCATTTTAAAAATTGTTGATGTGAAAGTATTTTTTATAAAACTAGGGCCAAGGGCTTTGAGATGGCTGGCCACTTTATATGTTAGTGATGGTCTGTACTTTGTTCTCTGCTATGAACCCGTTGGCTTCAGCACATCCTCTGATGATGTAATCTCAAAGCATGTGGTCAATAGGAACATTGTCATTGTTTCTTCCTTATTAACTTAGCTACTCTCCTCAAACTGATGAACGCTTTTAGCTTGCTAAAGCAGAAGTTCCTGACTGTTCCTTCCTCCACTCACTTCGGTCACCAACCTGAATGATATTCATTTGGTTCTGGGTGAGAAGATGGGGTCTGATGATAGGGCGAGTCCTGCTTGTGAGTTCTTCTTCCTTGTGTTTTCAAGCAACCCTTTCTTGGTTTCTTGATTCAGTGCCAACTCCCTCTCATCTAGGTCTGACAAAGATTTAGGGGAAACAACAAGGGAGAATCATGATAGGATTTTAGAGCCAGAGGGACTCTCACTGGCCTGGGGTTTAGAGCTAAGAATTTAGTCCTGGGAGTCCTGGGTCCCAGGCTGTTTAAGAACACCTGAAAGCTGATAGACTATGTCTCCTCTCACTGTCTCAGCTCCTTGCTTGTCATGTTCAATGACTTCAGTGAATGGTCCCTTGTCTCCCACTGCCTAGCTTGAGCTGAACAGATGTTCAACTTCAGCAAAGCCTAGACCTACATGTTGCCTGCATGATGATAATTTTCTTTCCGCACAAGGGTTAGAGGAGTCACAGTGTATTATATATATATATAAGGCAATAACTAAATAGCTCCCACCTAGTAGGTACAGAAATAGCTTATATTACTGTTGAAAGTGCTTGTTTGCCAGTGCTGGAGACGAACCCCAGGGCCTTGCATACTCCGTGGAAGTGCTCTGTCTCTGAGCTGCAACCCCAGTGCTTTATTTTTCGGAGAGTTTTATTTCTCTGAGCACATTCCCATGCTGGGCACGTGCTGAGCCCTGCAGCCCTGTGGGGTTGAGAGCATCATCTATAATGTTTATTTCCCCATTCCTGTCTTATTTCTTGTCTCCCCAGCTTCACAAATTTCCTACAGGAATTAACACTGAAAACCTTGAAGCAGAGCATTCTGGGCTATTTCAGAAAGCAGAGATACACGTGCTGGATACACGTGCAGCATGAGGTGGGGCTTGGGAGATGTGAGGAGTCAAGGTGAAAAGATGGGTTGCTGTGGACCACAGGGGAAGATTTAGACAAACTGTATCTTCACACTGGTGTTTTTGGTGTTCTCAGGGGGAAATGTAATGATATCTGAAGACATTTCAGGGTGTCATTGCTGAGGGGACGGGTGGGCCTGCTACTGGCATTGGTAGAGACCAGGCATGCTGCCACACACCACACAGTAAGCAGGACACTCCCAACTAAGCTACACTGCATGGCATCAGGAGTGCTTCCTGTCTTGGCTTCACACCTGCCTGGTAGTTTTGTCTTTGGTTTTCATAAAGTGTAGAGGAAGAGGAGAGAGGGAACAAAAGGAGAAAGAGGAGGAAGACAGCTAATATTTAATTGTGTAATGGGGCCTCTTCTGTGGTTGCTGTTGAGTAGGGAAAGCAGGTTTCATTAACTTGAATAGTTGGGGCTATGGAAGACTGTAGGCTTACCTGAAAGAAAAGACTGGATAAAGGACACCTCCACTCATAACACTAAAGCGACATTATCTTTCTGTGCCTCGGTTCTCATGCCCATTCAGGGAATATGATAGAAATCTCTCTGGGTTGCCACAAGGAATGGAACTACTAGCATGGCGTGACCACCACACATTCATATTCATTGTTAGGGGAGGAATAATATTGCTGTGTATGTGCCATTGGTCTTTTATTAAACTTCTAGACTGTCTAGTTATGTAGGCAAGACAGGTGGAACTGGCTGCATTCTTAGGGCAGGAAGCTGTGTTTCAGGATGGTTTGGAGGACAGAGGAATGAGCTCATGACAGACTGGTGGTGAGTGTTAATGGAGCGTCTGTCGTGGTTCTTGTCATGTTCCTCAGCCAGTGTCCCTGCCTGACTCTGCTGAGTCCTTAGTTCCTCTAGCTCCTGGCTTCATTGTACTTCTGTGTTACTCAGGCTTGTCCCAAGCTTGTTCTTGCTGTCAGTGGATTAAGGACACCTTTGTCTTTACTGATATGGACAAGAACTTTTGGGAGAAGATATTGAGTCACTGAAGGTTCACACTTAAGCAGATTAAATGGAACAGTTTGTTTCCCATGATTGTTTATGGTACATGTATTATATATGTGTGTGTGCATGTGTATGTGTGTGTATGTCGGTTTTCAGCAAAGCTATGAGTTCTGTTGTGGTCTTTCCTTTGGAGCAGAGATGAGACATGACTGTGAGGATGGGAGAAACAAATACCAATGTTCTCAGGACTTTGGAGTGACGTCCAGAAATGGTTTAATCTAGATTTCATTTGGAACTTGGTTATTTCTTTCTGGATCCTATGAAATGGTCGCTCTGGCTGCTCAGAGGCTTTCCTACCAGAGGACAGGAGGTGCAGAAGGGGGGGACATATTTAGCCACAGTCTCCCTTTTCCCCATTGGGCACAGTTTCTTCCCATGATCCCCTGCCTGATCGGTGGCTCCTCCCCTCACACATGCTTCCTTCATGCTGTAATTTCCAGATCTTCTCAACTAAGATCTCTAGCCTCGGTTTATTCTGATTTCCCCAGTTAAAAATGCTATTAAATGTCATTTGTGTGTTGGTTATTGTGGTGGGTGTTGGAATGGAATGGCGGAGAGACCTGGAGACGAGGGGAACTGTACTTCTGCTTTATCACCGAAGGCAACATCCAGCAAGCCGTTAGCCTATTCTGGTTGCATTGGTTGGGGGTGAGGGGAGTTTGTTGCATCACCGAGGTTTATTAGTAACTAATAAACAAATGGCAGGTTCTTAGATCTAACCTATCTGTACACTGTTAGCATTGAGGAACTGTGAGCAGCAACGGTGTGCCAGTGCTCAGGCTGTGTATGTTTGGAATCATGAAAGTTAAGAAAGTAATATATGGAAACCCATCAACATAATCCACTATATAAACAAACTCAAAGACAAAAACCACATGATTATCTCATTAGATGCTGAAAAAACATTTGACAAAATCCAACACCCCTTCATGATAAAAGTTATGGAAAGATCAGGAATTCAAGGCCCATACCTAAACATGATAAAAGCAATCACAGCAAACCAGTAGCCAACATCAAAGTAAATGGAGAGAAACTCGAAGCAATCCCACTAAAATCAGGGACTAGACAAGGCTGCCCACTTTCTCCCTACCTATTCAATATAGTACTTGAAGTCCTAGCCAAAGCAATTTGACAACAAAAAGGAGATCAAGGGGATACAAGTTGGAAAGGAAGAAGTCAAAATATCACTATTTGTAGATGATATGATAGTATATATAAGTGACCCTAAAAATTCCACCAGAGAACTCCTAAACCTGATAAACAGCTTCAGCGCAGTAGCTGGATATAAAATTAACTCAAATAAATCAGTGGCCTTTCTCTACACAAAGGATAAACAGGCTGAGAAAGAAATTAGGGAAACAACACTCTTCACAATAGTCACAAATAATATAAAATACCTTGGTGTGACTCTAACTAAGGAAGTGAAAGATCTGTTTGACAAGAACTTCAAGTCTCTGAAGAAAGAAATTGAAGATATCAGAAGATCCAAAGATCCCCCATGCTCATGGATTGGCAGGATTAATATAGTAAAAATGGCTATCTTTCCAAAAGCAATCTACAGACTCAATGCAATCCCCATCAAAATTCCAACTCAATTCTTCACTGAGTTAGAAAGGGCAATTTGCAAATTCATCTGGAATAACAAAAAACCTAGGATAGCAAACACTCTTCTCAACAATAAAAGAACCTCTAGGGGAATCACCATGCCTGACCTCAAGCTGTACGGAGAAATTGTGATAAAAACTGCATGGTACTGATACAGCTCGACAGACAAATAGATCAGTGGAATAGAATTGAAGACCCAGAAATGAACCCACACACCTATGGTCACTTGATCTTTGACAAGGGAGCTAAATCCATCCAGTGGAAAAAGGACAGCATTTTCAACGAATGGTGCTGGTACAACAGGCAGTTATCATGTAGAAGAATGCAAATTGATCCATTCTTATCTCCTTGTACAAAGCTCAAGTCTAAGTGGATTAAAGAACTCCACATAAAACCAGAGGCACTGGAATTTATAGAGGAGAAAGTGGGGAAAATCCTTGAAGATATGGGTACAGGGGAAAAATTCCTAAACAGAACAGCAATGGCCTGTGCTGTAAGATCACGAATCGACAAATGGGGCCTTATAAAATTGCAAAGCTTCTGTAGGGCAAAAGATACTGTTAATAAGACAAAAAGGCCACCAACAGATTGGGAAATAATTTTTACTAATCCTAAATCAGATAGGGGACTAATATCCAATATATACAAAGAGCTCAAAAAGCTGAACTCCAGAAATTCAAATAACCCCATTAAAAATGGGCTACAGAGCAAAACAAAGAATTCTCAACTGAGGAATACCAAAGGGCTGAGAAGCTCTTGAAAAAATGTTCAGCATCCTTAATCATCAGGGAAATGCAAATCAAAACAACCCTGAGATTCCACCTCACACCAGTCTGAATGGCTAGGATCAAAAATTCAGGTGACAGCAGATGCTGGCGAGGATGTGGAGAAAGAGGAACACTCCTCCATTGCTGGTAGGATTTCAAGCTGGTACAACCACTCTGGAAATCAGTCTGGCGGTTCCTCTGAAAACTGGACATAGTACTACCGCTAGATCCAGCAATACCTCTCCTGGGCATATATCCAGATGTTTCAACTGGTAAGAAGGACACATGCTCCACTATGTTTATAGCAGCCCTATATTTAATAGTCAGAAGAACCCAGATGCCCCACAACAGAGGAATGGATACAGAAAATGTGGTACATTTACACAATGGAGTACTACTCAGCTATTAAAAACAATGAATTTATGAAATTCGTGGGCAAATGGATGTATCTGGAGGATATCATCCTGAGTGAGGTAACTCAATCACAAAAGAACTCACTTGATATGCTCTCACTGCTAAGTGGATATTAGCCCAGAAACCTAGAATACCCTAGGTACAACTTCCAAAACACAAGAAAATCAAGAAGGAAGACCAATGCGTGGATACTTCATTCCTCCCTAGAATATGGAATAAAATATCCATGGGAGGAGTTGCAGAGACAACGTTTGGAGCTAAGACGAAAGGATGGACCATCCAGAGACTGCCCCACCCGGGGGTCCATCCCATAATCAGCCACCAAATGCAGACACTATTGCATACGCTAGCAAGATTTTGCTGAAGGGACCCTGATATAGCTGTCTCGTTTGAGGCTTTGCCAGTGCCTGGCAAATACAGAAGTGGATGCTCACAGTCATCTATAGGATGAAACCTAGAGCCCCCAATATAGGAGCTAGAAAAAGTACCCAAGAGCTGAAGGGGTCTGCAACCCTATAGGTGGAACAACAATATGAACTACTCAGTACCCCCAGAGCTCATGTCTCTAGCCGCATATGTAGCAGAAGATGGCCTAGTCAGCCATCATTGGGAAGAGAGGCCCCTTGGTCTAGCAAACTGTATATGCCCCAGTACAGGGGAACACCATGGCCAAGAAGTGGGAGTGAGTGGGTAGGGGAGCAGGGCAGGGGAAGGGTATAGGGGACTTTTGGGATAGCATTTGAAATGTAAATGAAGAAGATATCTAATTAAAAAATGTGGGAAAAAAGAAAGTTAAGAAAGTAACACTGGAGTAGGTGTACAATGTGAATGGGAGACAGCCAGGTGACACAGCTGAAAAGGAAGAGAGTAGTCAAGGCAGACTGCAAAGCATCGGTAGAAGGCTTTGGGCAGGGGTTAGCCTGGAGCCAGAGTGGTTAACACTTAGCTAGTGATGGGCCATGGAGCCAGGGGCTGGTTTGGTGTAAGGCTTCACAGGTCATGTGAAGGAGCCTTGGATCTTCTGAGTGCAATGTCCAGGCACTACAGGGTATTGGTAGGAGTAGGACCATTGTGTCTGACTCATGGCTTCTGTGTCTGTGAGATTCTATGACATCACTGTATCTTTTCTTGTGTTATTTCTGGGTATTGAACCTAGGACCTTGTGGATAGAAAGCATGCAACTTTTCCACTGAGCTATGCCCTCAGCTCCAGCACCTCTCTTAATTCTTCCACTTCCTCACCAGCACCATCCAGGATCATCCTGGCTCTTCATGTAGTTTTAATAAACCAACAGTTTCTGACCACTGTTGCAGATATCCCTGGGGCTAATTGTATTTTATATTAATTCTGTTCTCTTGTGAGGGGCTTCGAACAAGGAATGAGTCAGCACTCAGGTGATTTCCTGTAAACCTGTTTCCCATCCTAATTCATAAATAAAGGCTAGAGCCAGTGATTGGGTGGAAAAAGAGGGGAAGGGGGGGGGGGAGGAGTAGGAGAGGGAGAGAGAATGACAGAGGAGGAGGAGGAGGAGGAAGGAAAGTAGAGTAGAAGCACACGGTCTGAAGAAACCACAAGTTATAAAGGGTCTCTTACATAGGGAAGATGGTAGTATAGCGGTAGATCTGTCCAATCTAGGTGCACAGCATGTATTCATATTAATTGAGTTGTGTTTTCATTGCCTGGGCTTATTTGGGTTGGAGATTTACCGCAACAGTCCACATTCTCATCCCATAGGGCCCTGCTTCCACTTAGTGATCTCCAAGTCCCCTAAGGAATTATCCAATGAAAGCTTAAAGTATTATCCCACACAGAAGAATGAAAATCTTTTAGGCCGGAAAATGTTTGATTACAAGAGCACACAGACTACAGTTGCACAATGCCAGGCATAATAACATGTTGGGTGGAGTAGATCAGGACTGCTCAGGGAGGGAGCGTTCTTCAAGCAGGGGGAGGGACAGTCAAGACATCCCAAGGCAGTCCTACCTGCCTGCTCTCCTGCTGTAGCCATCTAAGACACAGGCATCAGTAAGACCCTTGAGCCAAGTAAGCTTTGTTGGCTGACCCCTCTTCCTCCAGAGGCTCCTGCCCCATGGTTTGCTTCTCTGCCTCTCTTTATGCACAGACTGAAATGACAGGGTGAGAGTTGGCAGACTGGGAGTGACCTGCTGACATTACAGTGACAGATCAAATAATTTATTTTCTTCTAAATCCGGATTATGCTGTGTAGCTCCCGGGAACTATTTTTGTGCCCATCAGTCTTGTTCTCATTGATTATGTGTGTGTGTGTGTGTGTGTGTATACATATACAGCCACATTACTCATGCAAAGAAATGTGCATGTGCACACACATGCACACACTCAAATACACACACTCAATCCCCCAACCACATGCACAGGACACTTCACCTATAATAGTACCTCACTGTTATAATGGACACAGTTTACCTGTATACCCATGTATGTGGCTTTTCTAGCTTTGTTGAATTTTGACCCACAAGTAGTATAGATTTGGGGTATTTATGTACATTTACACATCTATATACACATCATGAGATGACAGCAGCCCTCAGGCTAGTTGGTACACAATCTTCTTGACCAGGGGACCTCTTCCATGGTAAGAATACTCATGACCTCCACTCTGAGAAAATCTCAAGGACACTGAGTAGGGCTGCTAAGTACACTACATTAGAATCCAGAACTCATTCCTGTTTTCATGACTGAAGCTTCCAGTCTTCTGCCACCCTCTCCCTGCACAGCACCCTGTCAGGTCCCCACACCCACACTTCTACCCTCTGCTCATATATTTGTCACCCTGCGCCTTGCTTATTTCACAACAGGACATCCACACTCATCTATGCCATGATACGTGGAGTTTTCTTTACTTAGGGCTGAATACTATTCCTTCCATTCTGCCTCTATATACATATTAGGTTGTTTTGTTTTGTTTTGTTTTGTTTTGTTTTGTTTTGTTTTTAACACAGGGTCTCACTTTATGGCTCATTATGGCCTTGAACTCATGGCAATCCCCCGTCTCAGCTTCTCAAGTTCCAGGATTACAGGCATGAGCCATTAGATTCTTCTAGGTCGAAGTTTACAGATCCAGTTGTTTGTGGGCAAACATTTAGGATTCCATATTGGAGGAGTTTCAATATTACATCAAATGTTGCATTACAACTATTCATATGTTAATAGTTGTTAGCTCAACTCAACTTTGATTCCCCTGGGGCAAGAGTCTCAATGAGGAATCATCTGCATTAGATGGCCCACAGGCGTGTCTCTGAGGGAGTTCCATGATTCGGTTAATCAGGGTGGGAAGATCCACCATAAATGTGGCTGGCATTTCATGGGGTCCTGAATTATGTAAGAGTAGATCAAGCGAGCTGAGCATTAAGAATGTCTGCTTTCATTCCCTCTGTAACGGTGGATGTGATATGACAGCCATCTCAGTCTCCTGCCACCATGACTTCCCCACAATGATGGACTGTAACCTGAAGCTGTGAGCCAAAATAAGTCCTTTCTCCCCTGAGTTGCTTTTTACCAGGGTGTTTTATCACAGTGACAGTGAATGAAGCTAGAGCACATACCAAGGCTACTGTGACCAGCCCTGCTGTGAACACAGTAATGAAAACATTGCTTTGAGATTTAATTTTCTTAAGAAACACACCCAGAAGTGGGGTGTCTGGATTCCATGATAGTCCTACCTTTATTTTTAAGAGACCCTTAATGCCATCATCTGTAACAACTGTTCAATTTCCATTCCTGCCCACACATTAGGGTGTGAACCCCAACACCTCTTGCTGTGGTAAATCTCTTTGACAACAGCCACCCTGACAGGTCCATTCTCTTCAGTATGGCCCTGAGACTCTCCTTTTTTGGGTTGAGAGGGCATTTTCTCATCTTTTACTTTCTCTTGGGTCTCAGATAACTTCTAAGAAGCTCCTGGGGCCTTCTGTTCAGGGCGGTGTTGGTACAGCAGCAGAAGGGGCCCTCAGAAGTGCAGATGTTCAACAGACTGTGATTCAAATCCAGTCAAGTAGCCAAATAAAAATTCACCATCACACATGAGTGACGAATCTTGCTCAAGGAGAGGATGTTATCATTCATTTATTAATGTGGAAATGTTCCTGGTAACCTATGAGGAACAAGGCAGTGTGCTGGATCTTGGCAACATACACAATTCAATGTAGTGGAAGAGATAGGCATGAGACCTGTGTGTGTGTGTCCTTTCCAGTTACCCTGAAACAAAGAAAAGGGTGCCATTATTTGATTCCTGAGATGGTTTGCTAACAATCCATGGTGGTGGGGTGGGTTTGTTAACCCCTATACTTCCTCAGGTGAAATTCTTGGCTCAGAAGAGAGGACAGTGGAAATCTTAATTTGGATCTTTTTCTTAATTTCCATGGGTAAATTTCTCAGTCACAGACATTGATTTCTAAAGAATAAATCTCCATGCTCTGACTTTACTTTTAAATAGTGTTTCTCTGTTTCAATTTGGTGGTGATAGTGCCCCATCTATCACCCTTGCTAAAGGTCAGATGGAGGATGCATCCAAGAATGAAGATGGACGGAGCAGTGCAAGGGAGCAGGGGCAGGAGCTGCACTTCATTTCCTTCTGTCCCTCCTGATGTCCTTTCTGGCCTCCTCCTGTCCTGCTCTCTCCTCCTTTCTTCTCTCCTTCTTCACATGCAGGGGCTCAGGATAGACTGTTGCATGATACACTTACTTTACCGTCTAATGGAGCAGACAGATGAATGAGACAGCACATCATGGATCTGACAAGAAGAACTCACCATGGACACTCAGAACAGATACCGGACCTTATCTAGGACTGGGAAAAGCTTTTTGGCACAGGGACATTGACCTTGAGAGCTAAGGATAAATGAAAAAGTGTGAATGCCAGAGGCTAGTGGGTGAAGGGAAGGGAGAGCCAGGGTGGGTACAGTCTTTTCAAAGACCTAGAACTCAAGGGATGTGACTGTCTGGGATTGCTGAGTGGAGGTCAGGTGGGGATGGGACAGAGTTGGTAGAGAGGACATTTGAGGTGAGGGACAGCAGGTATTCCATCACCATGCATGACCTGTTAGTTCATTTAAGTTTGGACTTGATCTTGGGTAGGGACGGTCATGACTGATAAAAATTATTAAGGCTATGGAGTGTCATGAGCAGACTTAATGATGGCATGATCACTGGTGGTCCTGGGATGAGTCTCTGGATGGAGTAAGAGGCTGTTTTCAGGGTTTGGGTTAAACTTACATTGTGTTGCTATCCCGCTGATAGCTCAGAGCAGGGTGTGTGTTCCTATAGGCTGAGCTGGGCAGTGCCTAAGGCTGCCCTGACTCCCATAGAGCCCAAACCCTGTGTCCACTCAGTGGCCCAGAAGTTCATTTTAGGCCACTATTGGGACAGGTGTCCTTGCCCCATGTTTCTGTAGGGTGACTGGTAATCTCTAAAGTTAGATGCTGCTGAGAAGGAGTTTGAAATGTGCAGGCTGTCTTCAGGAGGATGCTGTGACCTGAAAGTGAGTAATTAACTTCTTGTGAGTCTGGGTCACTCTAGAGGAGGTGACAAATTATCATGAGGTTGGAATCTCAGACTTCAGAAAGACTGTCTCCCCCAAGCTTCCTTTCCCTGCCACTGTGTGCATATCAAATATCCTACCATTGAGGGCTTGGCTGAAATACATGTGTGCATGAAAACCCACTGTTAGACTGAGCGTCGTTGTTCCTAAGGCATAGGGGCTGCTTGCTCTACCTCATCAGCCATGGGATTGCTTGTGTTTTCTCCCATTGAGCTACGGTCCTCATAGGGTCCTTAGGAGGTAAATTGGAAGGCATGGAATGACTCTCTAACAGAGAGTTCTGGAAGAACAGTGGCATCCTGGAATAAGTGAAAGAGATGAGCATAATATCAGGGTCTCCACCACAGGGGCTCCCTCCTGCCAGGCTCAGGTCTGAGCTGAGGAGAAATAGCCTGGAGCAGAAGGAAAGAGGACACTGCTTTCTGTCAATGGTGGGACCTTTGTGCCTGAGGTGCGCGAGTGTGCCTGCATGTGTGTGTGTGTGTGCGTGTGTGTGTGTGTGTGTGTGTGTGTGTGTGTGTGTGTGTTTGTTCAAATGAGTGCAGTGTCTATGGAAGCCAAAAGAAGCCTTTGGGTTCCTCAGTGCTGGAGTTACAGATGGCTGTGAGTCACTATGGGAGGGTCGGGAAACATAACTGGGTCCTCTGCAAGAGCAACAAGTGCTCTAAACCACATAGCCACCTCTCCAGAACCAGCTCTCCAACCCTATAGGGACTTTCTGGGTTCTCCTAAATGCTATGTGCTTCCTGCTATGCCACAAGATGGGTATCTCAAGAGTCTTCGCTGTTAACTTTTGTCATATTAACTTGTTTTTAGTGTGACAGTGAGCATGGGCACAGGAGGGAAAGCATCAGGCTAGGGGAGGGGAGCCAGGGAACACCTCTGAGATGGTGAATTAATGGTTTCTCTTCAAGGGGCACATAACTTAAAGTAGACCATCTTGATATCTGGGTCTAAAGCAAGGAGTGTAGTTCAGTGTTGGAAAGCTTGCCTAGTGTGTGGAAAGACATGATTTCCATCCCCTGCATAGCAAGGCCATAGAAGAAAATGTGCCGGGGAGGTCCACCATGTTCCACAATTACAGCAATCTCATCATGTCATTGAGCCCGTTGCTATAATCCCAGCATGAGGAGGGATTTTTTGAGCTAGATTTTACCTGGAGAGATAAGACACCCTCAATAGGGAACGGATGTCTGATTCTACCAAAGTCTAACTTGGTGAGCCTATGACTTTATTGGGGTTTCTAATTGGTGTGTGGATGAGGGGTCACTTGCAGGAACAGTGATGACTCAAAAGCAGCTGTGTCACTGAAAAGCCCACCACAACACAGATGACAATTCCGAAGTTCTCTGCAGGATTTGAAGACAGCTGGACAGGTTGGGACATTCTCCTCTGGGCAACTCAGCTGGCTAGAGTGGCCTCAGCCTGGAAGTTACTGCTGGAGAATCTCGTAAGCTTCAAACCTACAGGACGTGTAAAGCTGTTTATCTCCCGAGTCTCATGAGGTCATTTCAGATAGTGTTACAGTTCAGAGGCAAGGCTATATCAGAGGCTGAGGCAAGAGAATTGTCATGAGTTCAAGGCCAGCCTGGGGTATGTAGTGAGTTCCAGACTAGCCTGAGTTACAGAGCAAAGCCTTGTATCAACAAGCAAACAAGCCCTCAAAACAAAAAGACATCTGAAGAACCCAGTTCTCGTCCTCCCCTTCTTCCTCCTTATGCCATCAACTTTGGGAGGCACTTAGTAACACTGACAATTGCTTCTGTGGAGAGAGGACTCTGTGAACCCCGTGCTGTGCTAAAGCTGTAAGGCAGCCTGCCATTTAATCTGTGCTGAGATCTCCTCAAGTGGGGTCTATCTATTTCCTTTTCAGATGACAATGCGGAGGTTCAGAGACATCAGTGTGCTTGCAGTGCAAGGCCAGCAGGCAATAAAGAGCTTCTTTGTGGATCTGGCTGAAACTCTTGGTTAATAACATCAGGTATCTGTCTTTTATTCCACTGTCCATAACATGCAGACCTTTGTCCCTAGTAGCAGGACTCTCATTCTCTGCTCCAGGGAATCTGGGCAAGCACTGGTGCACTGGGCATGATGGCTCGATTCTGTACTCTCAGCTGGAGGCTAAGGCAGGGGATCTAGATTTTGAGACCAGCCTGAGATACACATCAGACCATGTTTCAAAATATTAAACTGTCTTGAGATCATTGGTCTGGAGGTTAGCCTGACTTTTGGGACTTAACAATAATTTAAAAATTATTCTCATTTATAGATTGATTGTGTCTATACATGAGCACGTGAATGCATGTATGTCTGGCTTAGGATAGCTCTGGCAATCTAGGCTCCTTTGTGTTTCTATATTTAGGATTGCTTTTCTATTTCTATAAAGAATATAATTGAAACTGTGGTGGAGATTGCTTTGAATCTGAACAAGGCTTTTGGCGACCTGGTATTTTTTTGGCATAGGATTTCAGTCTTCATTTCCACTTCATGGGTGGAATACATCAGCACAGCACATCCCGAGTTTCTGTTCCACTCTCAGATTGGCTTAGAAGCTGTGAGGCAAGGCTCAGGAATACAGGTGTGTTAATGTGCTAGGAGACAGGGCCAGCTTGAGATACTCTTTCTTTAAGAACTGGACCTTAAGCCCTTGGGATTTAATGATATTTTCCCCTGACATTGAAGACTCTATGTATAAAAAACAGTTATGAAGTAGGTACTGGAACAAACAGTCATCTAGAGAGTTCTATGTCCTAATTTCATTAGGATAAATTCCTGCAAGTACAAACACCTGGTTAAAGAACATGAGCACTTTGAGGAGTCGGTGAGATGGCTAAGTGTGTGAAGCTGCTTGCCACTAAGGTTGATGACATCTGTCCCTGGAACCTACGTGATGGAAGGAGGGCTGACTCCAACAAGTTGTTCTCTGACCTGCCCTTCCCCCCATAAATAAATAAATGTCAAAAAAAGAGTGTATACTCTGAAGTTCTTGACGTAAATGGCCAAATTGTCTTCCAGAAGGCACTAAACACGTAAATTGTCTGCCTGAGAATGTGGCTTAGTGGTAGAACAAGACCTTGTAAGGCCCTAGGTTCAGTACTGGGTATCATTAGAAACAGGCAAATGCACACATAACAAAAGCTAACTTTCGAGTTTCTCTTCTGCAGACAGCATCGGTTCTTCCTTTCTCGAGTTGAAACTGAGAACTCTCATGTAAAAGACTACTTCATAAGGAACAGATGCATCCCATTTTCATTTGCATCTACTTATGTAGGGCCTCACTCTGAAGGCCAGGTTGGCCTTGAACTGACGGCATTCCATGATTGTGCCTCCCAGGTGCTATGAACACAGGTGCATCTCACCATGTTGGGCTATTTTCCCTAATGGATCATGTACATTGGAATTTGTATTAGTTAATTTTCTGTTAACCATAGCGTATCCTGACAAAAGATGGAAAGCTGTTTTGGCTTATGGGCCAGAAGAGTCCACAATGGCCAGGCAGGCATGACAACATCCGGAAGCTGGTTGATGACTTTGCATTCATACACAGAAGGCAGCAAGATAGAACAGGAAGTGAGCTGAGGCTGTAAACCCACAGTGTCTGCCCCCAGCGATATACTTCCTCCAGCAAGGCTCCACTTCCCGATGGTTTGATAACCTCCCCAAATACCACCACCAACTGGGAACCAAATCTTCAGACTGTGGGGACAATTCTCATTCAAACTGTAATAGTGTCAATGACTACTTTTTATTCATTATGTTGAGGTTATAACTTTTCCTGTCTTGGGTTTTGCAGTCATCTTTTCCAATTTAAAAATATCTCATTGAAGTGGTTTGTGCCTCAGTATATTCAGATCTGTAGATTTTTTATTTTGCAGACTCTGCAACTGGTTTCTATGTATGAGAGATTTTAAAGCCTCAAATTAAACATGTATACACATTTGATTTTACTTCTTTTAATAACTGCGATTTAAAAAGGTAATTCTTTAACACATGGAAAATTAAGTTGTGGCACATGGAACAAGATGGCTGGGATTTTTCTATGAATACCTCTTCGGGTTCTTCAGACAGTCAAGTGTTCTATGTCAGCATGAGGGAACTTTGTTAATTTATCTTTTCTTAGAAAATAATCGATTTCAATGGGATTTCTCAAATGCTATTTGCCTTGAGCTGTACACAGTGTTCTTCATACGAAAATAGAAAGACTCGACTTTCATTTCTTTTTTTTTTTTTCCATTTTTTATTAGGTATTTAACTCATTTACATTTCCAATGCTATACCAAAAGTCCCCCATATCCACCCACCCCCACTCCCCTGCCCACCCACTCCCCCTTTTTGGCCCTGGTATTCCCCTGTACTGGGGCATATAAAGTTTGCAAGTCCAATGGGCCTCTCTTTCCAGTGATGGCCGACTAGGCCATCTTTTGATATATATGCAGCTAGAGTCAAGAGCTCCGGGGTACTGGTTAGCTCATAATGTTGTTCCACCTATAGGGTTGCAGATCCCTTTAGCTCCTTGGCTACTTTCTCTAGCTCCTCCATTGGGAGCCCTATGATCCATCCATTAGCTGACTGTGAGCATCCACTTCTGTGTTTGCTGGGCCCCGGCATAGTCTCACAAGAGACAGCTACATCTGCGTCCTTTCAATAAAATCTTGCTAGTGTATGCAATGGTGTCAGCGTTTGGATGCTGATTATGGGGTGGATCCCTGGCTATGGCAGTCTCTACATGGTCCATCCTTTCATCTCAGCTCCAAACTCCGTCTCTGTAACTCCTTCCATGGGTGTTTTGTTCCCAAATCTAAGGAGGGGCATCGTGTCCACACTTCAGTCTTCATTCTCCTTGAGTTTCATGTGTTTAGCAAATTATATCTTATATCTTGGGTATCCTAGGTTTGGGGCTAATATCCACTTATCAGTGAATACATATTGTGTGAGTTTCTTTGTGAATGTGTTACCTCACTCAGGATGATGCCCTCCAGGTCCATCCATTTGGCTAGGAATTTCATAAATTCATTCTTTTTAATAGCTGAGTAGTACTCCATTGTGTAGATGTACCACATTTTCTGTATCCATTCCTCTGTTGAGGGGCATCTAGGTTCTTTCCAGCTTCTGGCTATTATAAATAAGGCTGCTATGAACATAGTGGAGCATGTGTCCTTCTTACCTGTTGGGGCATCTTCTGGATATATGCCCAGGAGAGGTATTGCTGGATCCTCCGGTAGTACTATGTCCAGTTTTCTGAGGAACCGCCAGACTGATTTCCAGAGTGGTTGTACAAGCCTGCACTCCCACCAACAATGGAGGAGTGTTCCTCTTTCTCCACATCCTCGCCAGCATCTGCTGTCACCTGAATTTTTGATCTTAGCCATTCTGACTGGTGTGAGGTGGAATCTCAGGGTTGTTTTGATTTGCATTTCCCTGATGATTAAGGATGTTGAACATTTTTTCAAGTGCTTCTCTGCCATTCGGTATTCCTCAGGTGAGAATTCTTTGTTCAGTTCTGAGCCCCATTTTTTAATGGGGTTATTTGATTTTCTGAAGTCCACCTTCTTGAGTTCTTTATATATGTTGGATATTAGTCCCCTATCTGATTTAGGATAGGTAAAGATCCTTTCCCAATCTGTTGGTGGTCTTTTTGTCTTATTGACGGTGTCTTTTGCCTTGCAGAAACTTTGGAGTTTCATTAGGTCCCATTTGTCGATTCTCGATCTTACAGCACAAGCCATTGCTGTTCTGTTCAGGAATTTTTCCCCTGTGCCCATATCTTCAAGGCTTTTCCCCACTTTCTCCTCTATAAGTTTCAGTGTCTCTGGTTTTATGTGAAGTTCCTTGATCCACTTAGATTTGACCTTAGTACAAGGAGATAAGTATGGATCGGTTCGCATTCTTCTACACGATAACAACCAGTTGTGCCAGCACCAATTGTTGAAAATGCTGTCTTTCTTCCACTGGATGGTTTTAGCTCCCTTGTCGAAGATCAAGTGACCATAGGTGTGTGGGTTCATTTCTGGATCTTCAATTCTATTCCATTGGTCTACTTGTCTGTCTCTATACCAGTACCATGCAGTTTTTATCACAATTGCTCTGTAGTAAAGCTTTAGGTCTGGCATGGTGATTCCGCCAGAAGTTCTTTTATCCTTGAGAAGACTTTTTGCTATCCTAGGTTTTTTGTTATTCCAGACAAATTTGCAAATTGCTCCTTCCAATTCGTTGAAGAATTGAGTTGGAATTTTGATGGGGATTGCATTGAATCTGTAGATTGCTTTTGGCAAGATAGCCATTTTTACAATGTTGATCCTGCCAATCCATGAGCATGGGAGATCTTTCCATCTTCTGAGATCTTCTTTAATTTCTTTCTTCAGAGATTTGAAGTTTTTATCATACAGATCTTTCACCTCCTTAGTTAGAGTCACGCCAAGATATTTTATATTATTTGTGACTATTGAGAAGGGTGTTGTTTCCCTAATTTCTTTCTCAGCCTGTTTATTCTTTGTATAGAGAAAGGCCATTGACTTGTTTGAGTTTATTTTATATCCAGCTACTTCACCGAAGCTGTTTATCAGGTTTAGGAGTTCTCTGGTAGAATTTTTAGGGTCACTTATATATACTATCATATCATCTGCAAAAAGTGATATTTTGACTTCCTCTTTTCCAATTTGTATCCCCTTGATCTCCTTTTGTTGTCGAATTGCTCTGGCTAATACTTCAAGTACTATGTTGAAAAGGTAGGGAGAAAGTGGGCAGCCTTGTCTAGTCCCTGATTTTAGTGGGATTGCTTCCAGCTTCTCTCCATTTACTTTGATGTTGGCTACTGGTTTGCTGTAGATTGCTTTTATCATGTTTAGGTATGGGCCTTGAATTCCTGATCTTTCCAAAACTTTTATCATGAATGGGTGTTGGATCTTGTCAAATGCTTTTTCTGCATCTAACGAGATGATCATGTGGTTTTTGTCTTTGAGTTTGTTTATATAATGGATTACATTGATGGATTTTCGTATATTAAACCATCCCTGCATCCCTGGAATAAAACCTACTTGGTCAGGATGGATGATTGCTTTAATGTGTTCTTGGATTCGGTTAGCGAGAATTTTATTGAGGATTTTTGCATCGATATTCATAAGAGAAATTGGTCTGAAGTTCTCTATCTTTGTTGGATCTTTCTGTGGTTTAGGTATCAGAGTAATAGTGGCTTCATAAAATGAGTTGGGTAGAGTACCTTCTACTTCTATTTTGTGAAATAGTTTGTGCAGAATTGGAATTAGATCTTCTTTGAAGGTCTGATAGAACTCTGCACTAAACCCATCTGGTCCTGGGCTTTTTTTGGTTGGGAGACTATTAATAACTGCTTCTATTTCTTTAGGTGATATGGGACTGTTTAGATGGTCAACTTGATCCTGATTTAACTTTGGTACCTGGTATCTGTCCAGAAATTTGTCCATTTCGTCCAGGTTTTCCAGTTTTGTTGAGTATAGCCTTTTGTAGAAGGATCTGATGGTGTTTTGGATTTCTTCAGGATCTGTTGTTATGTCTCCCTTTTCATTTCTGATTTTGTTAATTAGGATTTTGTCCCTGTGCCCTTTAGTGAGTCTAGCTAAGGGTTTATCTATCTTGTTGATTTTCTCAAAGAACCAACTCCTCGTTTGGTTAATTCTTTGAATAGTTCTTCTTGTTTCCACTTGGTTGATTTCACCCCTGAGTTTGATTATTTCCTGCCGTCTACTCCTCTTGGGTGAATTTGCTTCCTTTTTTTCTAGGGCTTTTAGATGTGTTGTCAAGCTGCTAGTATGTGCTGTCTCCCGTTTCTTCTTGGAGGCACTCAGCGCTATGAGTTTCCCTCTTAGAAATGCTTTCATTGTGTCCCATAGGTTTGGGTACGTTGTGGCTTCATTTTCATTAAACTCTAAAAAGTCTTTAATTTCTTTCTTTATTCCTTCCTTGACCAAGGTATCATTGAGAAGAGTGTTATTCAGTTTCCACGTGAATGTTGGCTTTCCATTATTTATGTTGTTATTGAAGATCAGTCTTAGGCCATGGTGGTCTGATAGGATACATGGGACAATTTCAATATTTTTGTATCTATTGAGGCCTGTTTTGTGACCAATTATATGGTCAATTTTGGAGAAGGTCCCGTGAGGTGCTGAGAAGAAGGTATATCCTTTTGTTTTAGGATAAAATGTTCTGTAGATATCTGTCAGGTCCATTTGTTTCATAACTTCTGTTAGTTTCACTGTGTCCCTGTTTAGTTTCTGTTTCCACGATCTGTCCTTTGAAGAAAGTGGTGTGTTGAAGTCTCCCACTATTATTGTGTGAGGTGCAATGTATGCTTTGAGCTTTACTAAAGTGTCTCTAATGAATGTGGCTGCCCTTGCATTTGGTGCGTAGATATTCAGTATTGAGAGTTCCTCTTGGAGAATTTTACCTTTGATGAGTATGAAGTGTCCCTCCTTGTCTTTTTTGATAACTTTGGGTTGGAAGTCGATTTTATCCGATATTAAAATGGCTACTCCAGCTTGTTTCTTCAGTCCATTTGCTTGGAAAATTGTTTTCCAGCCTTTCACTCTGAGGTAGTGTCTGTCTTTTTCCCTGAGATGGGTTTCCTGTAAGCAGCAGAATGTTGGGTCCTGTTTGTGTAGCCAGTCTGTTAGTCTATGTCTTTTTATTGGGGAATTGAGTCCATTGATATTAAGGAAAAGTAATTGTTGCTCCCTTTTATTTTTGTTGTTAGAGTTGGCATTCTGTTCTTGTGGCTGTCTTCTTTTTGGTTTGTTGAATGATTACTTTCTTGGTTGTTCTAGGGCGTGATTTCCGTCCTTGTATTGCTTCTTTTCTGTTATTATCCTTTGAAGGGCTGGATTCGTGGAAAGATATTGTGTGAACTTGGTTTTGTCGTGGAATACTTTGGTTTCTCCATCTATGGTAATTGAGAGTTTGGCTGGGTATAGTAGCCTGGGCTGGCATTTGTGTTCTCTTAGTGTCTGTATAACATCTGTCCAGGCTCTTCTGGCTTTCATAGTCTCTGGTGAAAAGTCTGGTGTAATTCTGATAGGCCTTCCTTTATATGTTACTTGACCTTTCTCCCTTACTGCTTTTAATATTCTATCTTTATTTAGTGCATTTGTTGTTCTGATTATTATGTGTCGGGAGGAATTTCTTTTCTGGTCCAGTCTATTTGGAGTTCTGTATGCTTCTTGTATGATCATGGGCATCTCTTTTTTTATGTTTGGGAAGTTTTCTTCTATTATTTTGTTGAAGATATTAGCTGGCCCTTTAAGTTGAAAATCTTCATTCTCATCAATTCCTATTATCCGTAGGTTTGGTCTTCTCATTTTGTCCTGGATTTCCTGGATGTTTTGAGTTAGGATCCTTTTGCATTTTGTATTTTCTTTGACTGTTGTGTCGATGTTCTCTATGGAATCTTCTGCACCTGAGATTCTCTCTTCCATTTCTTGTATTCTGTTGCTGATGCTCGCATCTATGGTTCCAGATCTCTTTCCTAGGGTTTCTATCTCCAGCGTTGCCTCGCTTTGGGTTTTCTTTATTGTGTCTACTTCCCCTTTTAGTTCTAGTATGGTTTTGTTCATTTCCATCACCTGTTTGGCTGTGTTTTCCTGCTTTTCTTTAAGAGCCTGTAACTCTTTAGCAGTGCTCTCCTGTAAATCTTTAAGTGACTTATGAAAGTCCTTCTTGATGTCCTCTATCATCATCATGAGAAATGTTTTTAAATCTGGGTCTAGATTTTCGGTTGTGTTGGGGTGCCCAGGACTAGGTGGGGTGGGAGTGCTGCGTTCTGATGATGGTGAGTGGTCTTGATTTCTGTTAGTAGGATTCTTACGTTTGCCTTTCGCCATCTGGTAATCTCTGAAGCTAGCTGTTTTAGTTGTCACTGTTAAGAGCTTGTTCTTCAGGTGACTCTGTTAGCCTCTATGAGCAGACCTGGAGGGTAGCACTCTCCTTAGTTTCAGTGGGCAGAGTATTCTCTGCAGGCAAGCTCTCTTCTTGCAAGGCAGGTACCCAGATATCTGGTGTTCGAACCAGACTCCTGGCAGAAGTTGTGTTCCACTCACTAGAGGTCTTAGGATCACGTGTGGAATCCTGTGTGGGCCCTTGCGGGTGTCAGGCGACTCAGCTGGCAAGGTAGCCGGGGCTCGAGTGGAGTGGAAGGGGTTTGTGCCCCAGATCAAGCCCGGGTAGCCTGCTTCCCTATGTACCGCAGTCTCAAGTTCCACGCGATTGGATTGGGGTAGGCGCTGTGTTCCACTCATCAGAGGTCTTAGGGTCCCGTGGGGAGTCCCGTGTGGGTCCTTGCGGGTGTTGGGCAAGACTCTGCTGTCAAGGTAGCCAGGGGCTCGAGTCTCGAGTCGAGCGGAAGGGACTTGTGCCCCAGATCAGGCCCGGGTAGCCTGCTTCCCTATGTACCGCAGTCTCAAGTTCCGCGCGATTGGATTGGGGCAGGCACTGTGATCCACTCACCAGAGGTCTTAGGGTCCCGTGGGGAGTCCCGTGTGGACCCTTGCGGGTGTTGGGCAAGACTCTGCTGGCAAGGTAGCCCGGGGCTCGAGTCACGAGTCGAGCGGAAGGGACTTGTGCCCCAGATCAGGCCCGGGTAGCCTGCTTCCCTATGTACCGCAGTCTCAAGTTCCGCGCGATTGGATTGGGGCAGGCACTGTGATCCACTCACCAGAGGTCTTAGGGTCCCGTGGGGAGTCCCGTGTGGACCCTTGCGGGTGTTGGGCAAGACTCTGCTGGCAAGGTAGCCCGGGGCTCGAGTCTCGAGTCGAGCGGAAGGGACTTGTGCCCCAGATCAGGCCCGGGTAGCCTGCTTCCCTATGTACCGCAGTCTCAAGTTCCGCGCGATTGGATTGGGGCAGGCACTGTGATCCACTCACCAGAGGTCTTAGGGTCCCGTGGGGAGTCCCGTGTGGACCCTTGCAGGTGTTGGGCAAGACTCTGCTGGCAAGGTAGCCCGGGGCTCGAGTCTCGACTTTCATTTCTAATAGCTTTTATTAGATATGGCTTTCTCTCAGCTGTCTTAGAAGTTAAAACAAGTTTTTTTTCACATTTATCTATTTTCTCTGTGTGTGCACCCATGCACGTGCCACAGTGAATGTTCAAAGGGCACAGGTCAACTTGGAGAGGTCAGTTCTCTTCTTCTACCATGAAGCTCAGGGCTTCATACTCAGCAGCAAGCATCTTTATAAGCTGAGCCATCTTGCTAACCCCTAAAACATTAAAAAATCAGCATCCCTATGGGTTTAAAAGATGGCTAATAGCACTTGTTGCTCTTTTAAAGGATCCAGGATCAGTTCCCAGCACCCACATGGTGGGTCCCTAACTCCAATTACAGGGAATGACCTCTATAGGCACCAGGCACACATGTGGTTCACAGACAAACATACATGCAGGCAAAATACCCATACACATAAAATAAATAAGCTTAAAATAAAAATAGTGACCACCTTAGATTCTTTATTAATTATGCTCACTAAGCTTTGCCTCTGGATTGGTTAGTCTGGCTGACTTACTTCGGTTTTCTTCTTCCCCCCCCCCCCCAACTCTTGTCTTTAGTGCTTGATCCATGTTCCCCAGCATTCTTGGATAAGAACACGTGGGAAGTTACAATTTTTAGTATTTCACAGTTACGATTACCTTTTATGATTTTGATATCTAGTGCCCTCAAATTATATTATCTTTTAAGGAATTTGTGATAATAAGCTTGATTGCTAGTTTTACTCAACAATGACTTGAAAGAATGTTACTAATTTCTAAGAGTCTGGAATTTAAAACCTGCAAGTCTAATTTTGAATGTTACTTCTTCCAGCCCTGAAATGGCACTGCCATACTTATCTTAAGACCTTATCAAGAGATTCACTTTGGCCTCATAGATGATTGGCTTTGAAGATTCCTATGGCGACTTAGAAGACAGCCATATTTGTGTTATAAAGAACCAGTTTCTTCTTACCTTAGTTTAAAAACATGTTTATTTTTATTTATGTGCATGTGCTGTGTGAATGTGTGTGTGTACAGATAGATGCCTTGGAGTGTGTGCATGCATGTACAGATAGATGCCTTGCCAGCAAAGGCATGGGATCCCTTGGGGCTGGAGTTAACAGCAGTGAGTCTCCAGATGTGAGCACTGCCATTTGAACCACACTCTTCTGCAGGAGCAACAAGTGCTCTTGACTACTGAGCCATCTCTCTGGCCCCTCATATGATTTTCAATATTTCTAATCAAGTTTGTAGGTATCATTATTTTATTACATGATTTTCTCAATATCTAGATAATGTCACTTATTTCAAAGAAATGTCTTGGTTGACACAGTAACAAGATGTATCAAATACTTTGTAACACAACTGTTCTTCCCTTTGTCATGAACTTTGGGTTATAGTCTTTTCAAATTGCTATTGTGAATCTGATTTCTCACTGTTAAAATTGTCTGTTGCTGTGTAATTTTCCATTAATTTTTAAGCCTTTCTTGTGGTGCATATTACTTTATTTCAGAGAGACTTCCTTTCAATGGAGTGGAATTTATGTGTGTGGGGAGCAGTTACTCACTTTGAAATCCCTTCTGCTCATGTAAAACAATTGCTAAACCCATTTGTACTTATTTTTAATGTCTACAATTTAGTATTTTTAAACTTTATATGACTTCATGCTTCCTCCTTTTATTATTTTCTGTGTTTTATGAAGCACATGCTATTTTGCCCTGGTGTTTTGAAAAGTTATGTTCTGTCTGCGAACACTTTAAGTGTTTTAAAGAGACATGTCTTATCTATGTCTGTGCCATTTTCAGTCAAGAGCAAAATTACATTCAGCATTAAATATTCAGTTGTGGTAGCCTTCTCATGATCAGCAGGCATCTCAGGTGTTGTTAATCTGATCATGCGTTGGATCTAAGTTGACATTAAGGAAATAACTTTAGTAATCTACGTCAATACTTTTTGTGTTTTATACAGTTCTGACTCTTGAGATTCATCTCTCTGCTCAGTTTCCATGCTGGCTGTCAACCTTTTCATCCCATCAATCTCCTGCCTCTGTGGTTTTCCTTTTGTCTCTGATTTTTGTGTTTTTTTTTTCCTTTTGTCATATTGTCATTGTGTATGTGTGTGTGTGTGTGTGTGTGTGTGTGTGTGTGTGATTGTGTGGGTACAAGGGGTTGTGCATGTGTAGAGGTCCGGATTTGATGTCAGGTGTTTGTCCCCATTGCCTGTTAGTTTTTGAGACAATGTTTCTTTGAACCCTGGGCTTGCTGTTTTGGCCTGACTGGCTGTACATGGAGCTCTTGGGACTCATCTGTGCTTATTATGCATCTTGTTCAACCTCTCTGCACAGGGATTGTAGGTGCATGGCATCTGGTTTCAGGTCCTCAAGCTTATGTGTGTGGTAATCTCTCGATGACTGAGCATTTCTTCAGACTCTCTCTCTCTCTTTTTTTTCAGTAATCGTGTTTTCAGAAATGCTAAATATCTCTCACTCAGTTTCCCATCTTCTTCCCGTTTCTTTCACGAATTTCCTTCTTTCTTTCTGAGTGTGGTAGAGCCTCACGTTATGGTGATCTCTGCATTGACTCTCTGACTTTCGTGTGTCTTGGTTCTGTTGTTACATTTTTAGGTTTGTTTCAACATTGGGCAGCTTACTTGGTTTAGTTTCCTTTTGTAAGTAGGTTCTCTTCGGTCTGTCTCATGTTGTATTGCTTAGCTTGTCTTTTACTGGCCACCAGTCTTACTGCCTCCTGTTCTCTTCATGGTGTTATGTGTTACAGCTCTTTGTTGATGAGACAAATGGTTTTCTGAAATGTCTTTTCCATGCCGTGGTAGATCTGGGATATTCACAGGATGCCCTCCCCCCCCCCCTTTTCCCTTTCTCAGAACCTCCCATCCAGAGCCTAAGCTAGACATACTGCAGAAACTTCAGTTCTTGCAAACTGTCAATCCCCATGTTTGAATGTGCCTGCTTCCCTTGAAGTTGTGTGTGCTGGGTCAGACTTACAACCGGAAGGCAGGGTGGTGTAGATAGTTCTCCCTATCATCTTTATGTTTGTAAGTATTTGGGTGTGACAATGGTTCACAGATGAAGATGGCTTCCCACTTGAGGCAACTTTTGTGAATGTCTGGAGACATTTCTGTTATTATTTATATGTGGGATTAAGGCTCTGGTATCTAGTGGGCAGGGATATTGTTAAAGCAGGTCACAGAGGATGGGATGTTCTCTAGCAAGGTGGCTAATAGTGCTGAAGTGGAGATACTCTGGCTTGTGTGTTACAGGATGCTGAGCTCACATTCTATCTCAGTTGCTTTTCTGTGTCATACTCTGATTTCATAGAACACATGTGAGACCCAATTTCAAACATATTTGTTGGAAATTACCATGTAGAGATAAATAGATGATGGGAAGATAGAGGATACATAAGTGGGTAAGTAGGTAGATGGTAGTCAGATGGATGGATAGATATATAATGGATGGACTGATCAACAATGGATGGATGCATTATAGATAGATAGATGAGAGAAATATAGATGAATAGATAAATTGTGAATAGAGAGATGAATATGCATATACATGGTAGATATGTGATGGAGAGATGAGAGATAGGTGGACGATGGAAAATAGATGATAGGTAGATGGATACATGATAGATGGATGATACATACATACATGTATACCTACATATATAGATAACAATGTATTGTGAGAGAGGTGATGGATAGATAGATTTTAAATAGATGATAGGTAGACAGATAATGATAGATTATGAATAAGTGATAGGTAGCTAGTAATAGATAATGATAGGTAGGTAGATAGATGATAAGTAAATGATAGATATCTATCTTATCATGATAAGTCAATGATAAATGACTGGTATATACAGTTGAACACTTTGATACATGAGGACATGTTGCATGAAACACATCTACATTTTCAGCCCTCTATTTCATGTGCAGAGTTACTGTCTCTCAAGGGATGCAGTGACAGGGCATCAGAAATTAGGGTATGAGAGTGTGTGGACGAGTGTTTGTCCACTGGCTTAGCCACTTATCAAGTGTCATACAGCATGTGCCCAGCTCTGTGTTCCCTCTGGAGGAGACATGATTGGCAGAGCTGGCTGCTGCATGACCTGCTGACATGACTGAGCACAGCTGGTAGTCGGCAGGGATTTCTGAGAAGCCCTGAGGTGTCTTAGGACAGGGTCTGCAGATTTCCTCTACCACACCACCTGCTTCATGATGAGCAAATATTCCTGGGAGCATCCATTTCTTTTCCTTCATTATGAATGTTTTAAAAATGTGTGTGTTTCCTTTTGACTTTGACTAGTTTAGTGGCAAGTTGACATAAGGGGCAGGTACACACATACATCTCCAAAGCTTTGTCTTGTTTTTGTTTTTTGAAACATTGTATTCTGTGAAAAAGCCCTGGCTCTCCTGAAACTCTTGTAGAGCAGGCTGGCCTTGAACTCTCAGAGATCACCTGCCTCTACCTCCCAAGTGTTAAGATTAAAGACCTGTGCCACTATGCCCTGCTCCACTTCATGTTTTAAACAACGTTTTTTGTTTGTTTGTTTTTGTTTTGTTTTGGTATTTTTAGGTAGGAATTCACCACATTGTCCTGACTGAACCTCCTATATTAAAGCTTATAGTTTTGTTTCTGCCTCCCAAGTGCTGGACTTGCATGTGTGTGTGTGTGTGTGTGTGTGTGTGTGTGATGACATGCAGCTACACTTGAATAAAATTTTTTATTAGTGTATCAGTTGTTAACATGTTTTATTCTTATTCTTATATGCACTCAGAATATTGTAACCTATTCTGATTAACTTCACCCCACCTTACCCATGTAAGGTGTCTCCCTTCCCTTACCCATCACAGTGACCTTCTCTCTTCCTTGGTAGTCTTCCGTCTACATTCATGTTGCTTTTTCTTCAGATTCTACATACAGGATTAAACATTACACAGGTGACACTTTTCTTTGTAAGTCTTCCTTGTTTGGTTTCATCCAATGAGTTCAGTCCCATCTGCTTTCCTGAAAAACCTCTGGTGTTTTATTCTTGTTTTTGACTCCATTATCTATCATCTATCTACTTATTCAATTACGTATCTATGGTGATTTGAATGAGAAATGGACATAGGCCTGTATGTCAGTTGATGGAACTGTTTGGGAAGGATTATGAGGTGTGATCTTGTTGGAGGAGCTGGGTCATGGGGGAGAACTTTGAGAGTTCAGAAGCTTCCTGCCAGTCCCAGTGAATTCTTTTTTTTTTTCCTGTTTGTGAGCTGGAATGTGAGCTCTTAGGTACTGCTTCAGCACCATGCCTGTCTGTCTGCTGCCATTAGACAGCAGATGATAGACTCTAACCCTCTGAAGCTGTAGGCCCCCCAATAGAGAAAATTTGATTTTTTCCTTTCCTCCTTGTATTCCATTTCTTGTCTATCATATAAGTATCATATCTATTCTCTCTCTCTCTCTCTCTCTCTCTCTCTCTCTCTCTCTCTCTGCCACAGAGCACCAGTAAAAGTTAATGGGCAACTTGGGAGAGTAGGAGAGTCACTTTCCTTCTTCTACCAACAACTGAGCCATCTAATTAATGGCCATTCCTTGTCCTGTTGATTGAGTAACTCAGGTCCATAGTGGTGAGATTAGAGGACCTTTTTTCATCTGATTTTAGAGAAGGAATTTAACTTTTCCCCCATTCTGTGATAATGGTGGGTTTGTTGTATGTGGTCTTTATTATTATGAAGAATGCTTCCTAATGCTTTATCCAGGGCTTTTATCATGAAGAGATGTTGGAGTTTGTCACAGAATCTTTCCACATTTATTGAGATGATCATGCAAAATTTCCCCTCTTGTTTTTTCCTTTTCTCCTCCTCCTCCTCCTCCTTCCCCTTCTCCTTCCCTTTCTCCCCTCCTTCTCTCCTTCCTCCTCTTGCTTCTCCTCTTCTTCCTCCTTTTCTTTCATCTCTTCTCTTCTCTTCTCTTCTCTTCTCTTCTCTTCTCTTCTCTTCTCTTCTCTTCTCTTCTCTTCTCTTCTCTTCTCTTCTCTTCTCTTCTCTGACATGGTATTATTTTGGATCTTTGGCTGGCCTAGGATTTGATTTGTATACCAGAATGACCTCTATTCACAGAGATCCACCTGTCCCTGCCTCCCATTGCTGGGATTAAAGGTCTGCACCACCATACCTAGCATCCCCTTTGCTGTACTTAAGTGATCATTGCATTTATTTGCATGTGTTGAATCATTCTTATATTATTTTGATGATGACATGATATCTTCATGCATCGTTGAATTAAAGTTGCAAGTATTTTATTGAGGATTTTTGTGTCGACATTCATCAAAGATACTGCTCTGCAGATTTCTTTATCAATTATGCCTTAATCTGATTTTAATAGCAGGGTAATTCTGGCTTCACAGAGTGAATCTGGAAGCACCTCCTTCCTATGTTATGTAGTAATGTAAGGTACATCAATACACACGCACACACACACACACACACACACACACACACACACACACACACACGGGAAAGTTTGTTCATGAATCCACCTAGTTGGGCTTTTTGTGTTAGGAGAACTTTATTACTGCCAATCTCATTATGTATTATCCATTTATTTGGGTTTTTATAGTTTCTTGGTATAATTTTGGTCAGTCATATGTAATTAGAAATTTATTCATTTCCTCTTGAGTATAATCCTTAATGAGCTTCTGAATTTCAGCATTCTCCTTTGAAACATTAGTGTTTTTCTTTCCTTTTATTTTTGAGTCATTATCTGACTGTGTAGTTCAGGCTGGCCCCAATGTCATTATGTAGCCAGATTTGCTCTGAGCTCATACTCCTCCTGCCTCAACCCCACGATATATTTCCATATATAATTCTGATATATTTTCCATGTTCATCTAATGCTAAGAAACTTAAAATTTTCCCATTGATTATTTCAGTACACTCCTAGTTGTTTATAGAAGTTTCAATCCAATCTTTGTATATTTGCGTACTACTTGTAGTTTGTCCTGCTGGTTTCTAGTTTTGCTCTGTTACATTGATGAGAAAAGAATGGGGGAAGGGTAGAGAATAAATTGGGAAATGGAGAATAAGAAAAGAGAGCAAAAAGGAAACACACAACAATCCCCTTTCATGTATATGTATACACACACACACACACATGCATACACACACATGCTCACACATATATATAGAGAATAAGATAACTTTAACATTAGAAAAGAGAAAGAATAAATAAATAAATAAATAAATAAATAAAGGAAGCATTGAAAAGGAATATCCAAGTAAAAGAAAAGCAGAACATGCCCACATGTGCATAAATGGCTCAGTCAACCAATCAGCAGATCAAAAAAAAAATTCAAGTCTTGCCTTTGTTGTGTTTGTGTGGGCAATAGTGCATGTTCACCAAAAAGCTGGCTGGCTCTTCTTTTTGTGTTATCTTTGCTCTGTGCTCTTGAAGAGCATGAAGTCTTAGGGAAAGCCTCTACCCTCTCCTCCTTTCTTCTCTGCTCCCCAGCTCCTCCTTTATCTTGATACCCTTGAATGACTGGCCAGCCTTAATGCTGTGTTTGCTTCTCAGGCCCCCTGGAGCCCAGGTGAGGGTGGAGCTTCCACAGCAGGCCTTGTGATTCTCATCATCCATGACTAAGGTTTGCTGATGTATCTTTGTATAAGATCACCTGCTGGCTCTCTCTGTAGACGTCCTTCAGCTGACCCCAAAGCCACCCACCCTGCCTTCCTCACATCTAACCTAAGGTTTCCTGCATGTACTTTCAGTGAGCTTTCTAGAGCAGCTTTTGACTGGGACTACACTGGATCTTGAGAAAGGCCTGGTCCAGGGCAGCCTGGCAATATTCATAGGTTCCAGGGAAAGGAAAATGTAAGGACTTTTGTCTTGAAGACAGCCAACTCTGGTGCAACCTTCTCCTAATGGTTATTGTACCAGACATTTATACCAAAAGAGAACTGTTCTCAAGTCCCAACCCAACATGAAGTTTCACATCAGCTGAATCCAGCCTGCCTCCTGTTCTCATTTGTTTCTGTGCCAGTTTTGCTCATAGCACATCTCTCTCTGCCTGTTCCTTCTCCCCTCCACTGCTCTGTGCAGCCACCAGGGCTGAGCATAGAGCATCCCTGCATCCCTCACGTTGCTGTGATGCTATTTTCTGGCAGGTTGACTTCTGAGATGTTGAGAAGCTCAAAAGAGATGCTTGCCCCTGGCCTGCCAGCTTGGCTTCTTCTCTTGATTTTTGACACATACACCACGGGTGTCTTTCACCAAGTTCCTTGATAAGTGCCATTATATTCTGTTTCTGTTATCCTCCTGGAACCAGCACACGGGGACATCTGGGAACACTTTGTTAACAAGTGAGATTTTTGTCTGTATTCATCCTAAAAGGACCTGAGAAAGTTAGCATACATCTCTCTGGGAGTAACATACATGTCTGGAAGGAGGGTGGTAGTCTGGCTCCGTGTGTGAGGGCTGCAGGGAGTACGGCTGTGTTGCCTGTAGATCTGTCATGGATATTGGAAAAGCTGTATTTGCAGAACATTTCTGACTGCTTGCTCAGTGTCAGCTGCAGACAGGCCTGTGTGAGGGCTGGCCAGTCCAGCAGCTTCCCCCAGGTTAAGGCTAAGACCATCTGGCCAATAAGAAGGGGCCAAGCAAGTCAGTCTCTGTAACCATGGCTGCGGTCATCTTTTGATAGATGCAGAGTAGCCTTTCTCTCTGCCTCCTAAATAGTTGGGACTCCAGTGGTTTTGGGTAAGCCATCCCTTCAAAGACACCCGAGGAACCCCAAGTGTAAACAGAACACCAAACAATGCCCCGGCCAGTTTTTCTGGGCATAGCTTTAAACTGCCTGGGTTGAAGGCTAGGAATTACAGCACAGAGGGTGTGGTGCACATACGCCTCTCACACAGGTGAAGCGATGGTGTGCACCTGCCCATCCCAAGCACTCCTGCCATGAGCTTTTCTTTAGGACAGGGATTGGTTTGGAAACTAAGTCACTCTCTAGCGGATTTGATCCAGGTTGTCAGGCTGGATCAACAGCTGTATGTCCTCTCTCTCTGGATCACATTTGTTTCACACATAGAGAAGAAAGGATGAGGTAGGGAATGGACAGAATTCTCGACGTAAGCCATGAGGGACTTCTCATAATTGTTGAGAAGTGGGTTTTTCAGCCAACAGCTTGGGCAGAGCTTAGGGAGCTAGTCACGTTGGTAAGGAGGTGCCACCATGATGAGAGGAAGTGTAGAGTCATCACACAAGTACAGCCATCCTTTTCTCTCAGTCTGTTTCCTCCTCTTGACTCTAAGCACATTGGGCACGTGACTGAGCCCACCTACCTCTTCCTAAGCATCGAGTCAATGATAGTCCACTGCCAATCCTAACTATGTGTTGCTCCCTATTCTATCACACAACAAGGTCATAGGCACTGTCAGAAAGGGGAGGGGTAAATGAAAGAGGACTTGCTTAGCGCGCACAGAGCTCCGGATCCAACTCAACACTTCATAAGTCAGATGTGGTGACACATACCTTTAATTCCAGCACTTGGGAGATGGAGTCAGAAGAATAGTAAGTTCAAGGTCATCACTGGCTACATAGCAAGTTTGAAGCCAGACTGGGATGCATGAGACACTGTATCAAACAGCAATAAAAGCAGACCAATCTAGAAGGTCAACAACACTAGAAGATAGATGTTATCAAAATGACCATTGTATATTGAGCACTTCCTTGAGAGTCAGGATATTCTGAGTGCTGTGAATCAGAGCCAATACTGACTAATGTTGGCTGTATGCTAACATCCATTCCTGTAGCAAATCCTTCCCATGTGTGGCAACTGACTGACTCCTCACTACTGTCAATCGCAGGAAGCCCTGTTACTGCCCGCATTCTACAGAGGGTAAAAACGGAAGCTCAGAGAGGTTAAGTGACTTTCCCCGGATCAACAGCTTATAACCATTAGAGCTTGTCTTTAGCCCACATAAGCCCATCACAGCATAATTCAGCCTTTTTCATTCTTTCAAGTCTGTGAAGTATTTAAAATTTAATTACTCTCATAATACTGATAAACAGACTGAGCCTTAGAGAGGAGCAAAAGCTTTCTTGAGGCCATAGAGATGGAATTTAAACTCAGCTATGGGTAATTTAAAGTTCAGCTCTCTTGTCATGTGTCTTGTGCAAACTCTTTTAAGAGAGTAGCCCACTGAGAAATCTGTCAACTCTTACCACACCCACTGGGGGAGGAGGCTGAGAAGTGAATGTCTTCTCCAGTCTCCCATGGGCCTTTGGGGTAATTTTTCCCCTCAACCCCCATCTCCCAACCCCCGTCTCCAGACTATCCATCCTTCATTCCATCACTTCGCTGAATGACTGGCTTAGTGCCCACACCGAGATGAGTCTGTACCTCTTTGCAGAAGAGAAAAGAGTGGCTGGACAGGGCTAAGGGACAGCCGTGAAAGTGCCTTTTCCAAAAGCTCCCTTTGCTGCAGGAAGATGACGGCAGTATGTGAACATCAAGTCCCAGAGCAGGAGGAGAAGGCATGATTGATTGTTGAGAGTTTGCGCAGAGCAGAGAGGCTGAAGTTGACGTCAGACCTCCAGCTGAGCCAATTTGCTCTGGCGACTGGTCCTGGGCTATGCACATCTTCCCTGCATCAGATCATGTTCTCTCTGTAACCCTGGGCTTCCTGCAACACTAATTCTTGTCCAACCCAGTGTTGTTGGGGAGAATTTAGTAGCGGTGGGTAGAGTGCTGGGTCTCAACTCATTTTGCTCAGGGCTGTAGGGTGGGCACACATCCTGTGGACTGCGGGGCTGCAGGGTCGTAGCTAATAGAGGTTGCTGCCCTGTGGGTAGACACCCAACGGCTTGTCGAACCCCCCACTCTGATGCTTTCTCAACCTCACCCGGTGTCTCTGTGTCCCCTGCACCAAGCATAAGAAGTGTGCTTCGTAAAGACGCCCTGGTGGAAAACTGTGGGATTGCTAATGCGTGGGTTGGGAGGGGGAGGGAAGAAAGCAAGGCGCAGTGCAGATGCGTCTGAGGCTGAGGCTCTGCTCCAGCTCCTGCCAGGGGCGGAGAAAAGAAGAACAGAGTGGGCGGGTGACCTGTTGGGAGATGGACAGCTGGTCCACCGCATCTGCAGCCTTTCAACCCGGTTTCTTCTATTTGGGAGGGGGCAGGTGGTAGCGAGATAGATGGAGCCTTTATGCCCATAGAGTTGGGAACATTTAGAAGGGGAGCATAGTCGGGAGCTAGGCAAGGACTGTAGATGTCCGCAATGGGTGACCTCCAGGATCCTCAATTATTATGGTATTTTTCAGTCACCATAGAGACTCTGAGGTATTCTGGGCAGAAGGCTCGGGATGACATCTGGATCCTTTATGTTTAGGGGCTGGGGAAAGAAAAGCCTAGGACCAAAGTAGACTTCAGACTGTGGGGTTTCCCCTCTTATCCCTGAACAATTTGTGCCCTGTATGAATCACATCATGTCTCTTTGTCACCTGATGGGCCTCTAGCCAGTTCCCCTTTTGAAATTGACAAAAATCCAGCAATGTCCATGGGTAGAGACTGTTCATGGTGTCACCAGCATGGTATACCCTTGTGGAGCTCCGTAAAGTGTCTGATTTTGAAGGCTGAGGTCAGACACATGTCCCTTCTCCCCAAAACTTGTCCCCTCATTCATCTGTGCCAGTCATGAGGTAAGGCGCAAGGTCTTCTTTGGTGGATAATGGCACGGAGGCCATAGTGAGCTGTCCGAGGTTCTGACTGTGATTAGTGGCAAGAGGCCACTGGATCCTCAGCTATTGGTAGTAGGGTTGGGCCGGCCCACTGTTAACGCTGCCCACTCTCAGACAATAGAATGGTTTTCTGCCCTGGGACAGCAGTGTGCCTGACTCTAGTGTTATGAAAGGCCTGAACATGGTGACATTCACTGTCTGAGCAAGTGACTGATTCTCAGTGACGCCTGATGCTCATTCACATGACAAATGGGATTGACCATAAAGCTGACAATAGACTCGGGGGAGTTGTTCAGGGGACCTGGAGGCCTGAGGGCCTGGGGGTCTGATGACTCAGCTCCCTTGTGTTAGCATGGCGTTGGCTCATCACTGCCTCATGTCCTCTGTGAGATGAGGACCTTTTGTGAGCCTTTCCTGGGGAGGTCAAACGAGGCCTGTGTCACATATATTAAAGGCAGATCTGAGCCCAGGTGGGGGAAGCTGCTGCTGTGACAGTGAAGCTACTAAGGAAGTTGTGTGGAGGATCACAGTACTGCAGGGATGGAGAGCAACAGAGGGTTTCGTGAAGCTCCTCTCCTGCACAGGGAGAGGGGAGGTGCATCTTGTGCTTCCTGTGAGCCAAGTGCAGAAGTAGGGTGCAGGCTCACACATCCTAGTACACACAGAGCCCATCCCCCCTCTTTTTAAAATTCAGGTTTCCTGGGCCCAGGGAAGCCCGGAGTTCTAAGCCTATTTCTTGAAGAACCTCTTGATTGATAGAGATTGTGGAATTGTTCTCTGAAGAGTTAAGCAAGACAACAAATGGGATGGGGTTGGGGGGGAGGAGAGAGAGGGAGGGAGGGAGAGAGAGAGAGAGAGAGAGAGAGAGAGAGAGAGAGAGAGAGAGAGAGAGAGAGAGAAACCAGAGGACAACTTGGCTGCCATCCCATACCTACCTATTTTTTTGTTTTTTTGCTTTTTTTGTTTTTTTGTTTTTTTTTTTTTGGAACAAGGTTTTTCATTGGCCTGCGACTTCCCAATACTGATAGGGTATCTGTCCAGTAAGCTCCAGCCATCTTTCCATTTCTATCTCCATCTCTTGGCACTGGCATTTACAAGTGCATTCTACTGCACCTGGCTTTATTAGATGGGTTCTGGGCATTGAATTCAGCTCCTCAGGCTTGGAAGGCAAAGACTTTACTGGCTGAGTTATCTTCCTAGCCCTGAACTTACTTGTTAAAGACAGGCATATCTCTGGGATAGTAATGATCACAGAAGCATAACGCCACAGTCAAAGCTGACAGAGAGGAGGGGTGTTAGGGACTCAGGAACATGAGGGACACAAACAAGGTGAAAGGAGTAAGTATGAAGAAACACAGAATAAACAGAAACAATCCTCTCACTGTGTGTGAACATCAGTGTGTGAAAACTTGAATTTCTACACACAGTCTGCTCTCTGCACAGGCTGCCAGCCAGGGCTGACAGGAAGGATCATCTTTAACTATACTGCACTTAGGGGAGATTGAGTTTTCAAAGTCAGCTTTGATTAGGCACTGTGATCACCCTCTTCTGCAACTTTGAGTCTCAGCTCTGTATCTGAGATAGGTTTCTGCCACGTCTGAAAAGCCATCACTGTGAACTTAATAAAGGCCATGAAGACTCATGGTAAAGAGAGCCTTGGGAAGTCAGTCATACTTGAGAGAGAACTACATATCAAAGGGAATGACGAGCCCAAGGGATGGGCTATGGTGCAGAGAGATTTTGATTGTTGTGTTAAAGTGAAGAGAGGGTGTGAAATGGCAAAGAAAGATTAAAGCAGGGGTGAGGGTTGAGGGAGCTAACCTGGGAGATGGGATGGCGGCCCACCCTCTAAGCCCCAGCTCACAGCTTCCTCAGGGCAGCTGTACTAACACCCAGTCCCTAAGAAATCTTATCTGTCAGTCTCTGTCTCTAAAAGAAAGTAAAGGCTACCATTTGTGTCCAAGTCTGTCCTGCCTTTGCTTTGAGAACTGGCATCTATCTCATCATAGGCAGGGGTTGTTTTGATTTGCTTTGTTTTTAAATATATACTCCCATTTTCTCTGTTAAGTTTGTCATGAAAATCTGGTAACCTGTTTTGCAAGTTTGAGTCATCTTCTCGGCATTTCCTCAATGTCCTATCTGAAGCTCCTGTCCACTTACTGGGACAAGTAGTAAATACAGTCTCAGAGGGCTAGATATGAATTCTGACTTTTTACTAATAACATACTAGAGGTATTTGGGTAGAAATATCTTCTTTTGGTATGCATTTTTTTGTTGATGGCAAACTGGCTGATAACCCAAGATGGTTTACACAGGACATTTCCAACTCTCATTTCCGGAGGAGCCAATAGAGAGGGACTTGGAGACTTGGAGGCTGAGCAGCCAGGTTGGTGGGGCATCTCACCCTCTTCTTGAGTCTGAGTCAACTCTGAACTCTGAACTTCTCTCTAGCTGATAGTGGGAATTTCAAGGGCTCTGTGCCATCTGTCTGGTCCTCTCTTTGCTCCATGGAGTGGGAGGGAGTGGTTATACTTCCCTTCAGGGCCAGAGACTCCCAGAACCCCTGACCATGCTTGAATATTCATGCCCTTTCTTTTACCCTGCTTTGTCCCATCTTCCCAGCTGGCCTGTCTCCAGGGTCTGAGCCCCCAGCCTCTGCAGGAGGAGGTCAGATCCCATTACTGTCATGTGGTACAGCTTTCTATTGTTGACTCTTAGAGAAGAATAATGTGGGAGAGGCCGGAGGCAGGGAGAGGCTGGGGATGGGTACTCCATTTCCACCAAGACCCTTTTGGGAGGTGAAAGGAAGATTTGTGATGCCAAATGTCAACAGAAAGATGGATGGAGAGGCCCAGACTGTGAACTCTGTATTCAAAGTCGGGGTTATGGTAATGAACAGTGACCCTGGAGATGGAGCTGTTGGGGGTGGAGTCACCTCTTCTAACCGAGGTGGTTCCCAAGCTCCCTTCTATGACTCTCTGTCTCCTTGATGGATACCCTTTGTCCCTCAGCAGTCTGTCATTCTGTTTCCAGCACAGTTAGCCATTGATTGATTATCTGTATTCAGGGCGGGTCACCTGCTGGGGGAGTTTGTTCATCTTTACGCTCTGGATAAATAAACGATAGAAGAAGCAAAAGCAGTTTATTTGGGGCTTGGGGCTTAAAAATTATTACATTGGTGTGTGTGTGTGTGTGTGTGTGTGTGTGTGTGTGTATGTATGTATGTGTGTGTATGTGTAAGTCTGAGCACAACTTGTGAAAGTTGGTTTTCTTCTAGGCTCCCATTCAGGTCCTCACTCGGCTACAGATGTTTTCACCTGCTAAGCTGTTTAGCCAGCCTGGAAACCAACAGCATGCCTCATGAACATGAATACAAAAAAATCCTACAAACTCAGGCAGGTCTAAGCCAATGACATATAAAGGAGATAATATAGCAATATGACTCATTAGATGAACTCCACATCATATTCTGCATGGTCTCTCATATGGGGTTCCCTAGTCTGTAGCGTGTACATGTGCGTGTGTGTGTGTGTGTGTGTGTGTGTGTGTGTGTGTGTTGCCTGTGTGTAGTCATGTGTGTGGTGAATGGAACATACACTCCCCTTCTGTGTATGTGTGCCAAAGGACAGCCTCAGGTATTGTTCCTCAGGAACTGTCCAACTTGGATTATGAGACATGGTCTGTCACTGGCCTGGAACCTTCACGTAGGCTAGGCTGGCTGTCCAGTGAGTCCTAGGACCCTCTTGTCACCAACTTCCAGATCTGAGCTCAGAGTTGATTCAGACTCAAGAAGAGGATGAAATGCCTCACCAACCCGGTTGCTCAGCCTTCTCTCCCCAATCACCAAGTCCTTCTCCAAGGGCTCCTCCAGAGATGAGAGTTGGAAATGTCCTGTGTACACCATCTTGGGTTATCAGCCAGTTTACCATCAACAGAAAAATGCATACTGGTTCCCAGTTCTAGAGTGATAGGCAGACAGCACAAAGCCTGGCTTTTTAAGGCATATGTTCTGAGGCTCAAACTCAGCTCCTTGCCCTTGCAAGACAAGCATTTTAACTGCTGAGCCATCTCCTCAGCTCTGCCTTCTTATTTTGTATCTAGCTTAAGCCTCTGTCCTTTATCATTGACTAGAACATAGCTAGAATAGTCTAGACATTTCCCAAGAGTGTTTTGAATACTGGCCACTCCTCAGGAAAAGACTTGAGAATCAGAATCTGGGAGAATCTCACTTGTGGGAGACACCATCTGCATCTTAGTCTGATGGAGTTACAATATATACTGCATGTGAAAGGTTCTAGAAAGTTCTGTAGTGAAAAGCAGTTTGGTTTGGAGTCCTGTCCTCCCCTGAGCACAGGACACGTCTGTTTCTGTGTTTCTGTGTTTCATGCTCACTAAACCCTGCAGACATCAGTGTTTGCTCAGGACTTCCTTTGAGAAAACTTTCTGCCATCCAGGGGACTTTGACAAATACCAAACTCCAGGCCAAATAGACCCTGCAAGCACAGTGCAGAGGAGTTGACTTTCAGCCCAGCCTCTGTGCAGCTCGATGTGATTCTCACAAGCTTTGTGTGTCCTGTGCTTGCGATTGTAGTTTATAAATCAGCATCCAAGGTGTTGGTATTATTCTGGTATTTGAATGATGTGCATTAGTGGGTTCTCCTCCTCCATCTCCTGATCTTCCCTTGTGTCCTCCCTGGAATTTCTTTTCCTCTGTCATGTACCATGTACCCTTTAGCCCCCACACCATCCTTCCTCATTACTTGTTTTTACTCTTTCCTCATATTCACCTCCCCCACCCTAACCTGTTCCGTGCCTCTGCTCCCTCTCTCTGCTATCTCTCTATACCCTCAACTTTATCCTTTTGCTTTCATGTTACATATATGGGGTGTATTTTATTACTAGGGCTTATATTACCACCACCACCACCACCATCTCACACACATGCATGCACATGCATGCACATACACACACTGTGAGGAGCCGCCCTCACAGTCGCCGTTACAAGATGGCGCTGACATCCATTGCTCGTGGTGAAGTGTGCACAGGCGTCAGGGTAGCTTTCCATTACCTGAGCCCTGCCTCTCCCGTAGTGTCATCTGGGCTAATGGTGGGCAGCCAATCCGGGTGGTGCACGTCTCCAACCGTACTTCGCAGCCTATATAAGGGAAGGGTTTTCTGCTCTCTGGGTCTCCTCTCCTGAAGCTGATCATCTATCTCTCGAGATGTATTAAAGCTTTACTGCAGAAGGATCCGAGTGTCCTGCGTGCGTTCTTGCTGGCGAGACGGTAGCGTGGGTCACTACAGACTAAGGAACCACATATGAGAGGCCATGAAGAGTATTAAGTTGGGTTCATCTGCTTAGTCATGTTGATATATTATATCATATACATGTCATTGACTTAGACTTGCCAGAGTTTGTAGAACTTTTGTGTTCCTGTTCATGAGGCATACCATTGGCTTTCCATCCTGTGTGTCTTGATATTGACATGACTGTAAGGGTGACCTCACAGATAACAGAGGAATATCCCTCTTCTTCACTCTTCCAAGACTTTGTATGTAATTGATATATCAAGCCTCCCACAGAGTATTTTATTGAAGCCATCTAAACTTGAAACTTCCTTTGAAGTAGAGTTTCCATTTCTTTCCCCTCTTCTTATTTATCTGCTTACTTATTCTGAGAGGGAAAAGACTCTCTATGTAGCTGTGATGGTGACTTTCATCAGTCACCTTGACACAATCTAGAATACTTCAAGAAGAGTCTCCATGCGGGACTGTCTAGCCAGGTTGGCCATTGGGCTTGTCTATGGAGATTGTCTTTGTTGCCTTAGTTGATGTGGGATGGCCCGGCCTGAAAGCAGCTCTACCATTTCCTGAGTGTGGGCCCCAAGATGTTGAAGAGTGGAGGACAGCTGAGCACTAAGTGTGCATGTGCTCATTTTTCTCTGCTCTTGATTGTGCCTGTGATGAGCACAGCTGTTTTAAGTTTTCGACTTGACTTCCCTGCTATGGTGGAATGTGACCTGTCCCTGTGAGGTAAGACTGACCCTTCTGAGTGGCTTTTTCATTGGGATATTTTATCACAGACACAGAAGTGAAAGTAGAACAGTGTCCTGGCTGTGGAATTTATATCTCCCATGGTCTAAGACCTAAAGGTGTGTGACCTCAAGTGCATTTTGTGTCTGCTCTTTATTTTGATTGGTCTGACTGTTGGGTTATCATTTGTATTGGTCTTATTATGGCACCAACTCTAGACTTCTTCATTTTTATCCATTGTTTTCTGCTCTTGTCTCTATTTTCTAGTTCCAATGATGGAGGCCAAGATGAGACTTGTCTCTATTTCTGATATGGATATTTGGTGTTGCGTATTTTCCTCTAAGTATTGCCTTCGTGACAACCTGTCATTTGGACATGTTGTGTCTTCAGTCTTAAAGTACTTGCCATAACTTAAATGCATGGGGAATTTCCATGGGTCACGAAGAGGTAGATTAACCACTTCCCAGCTATTTAGATGTCTTGTAGTTCTAGTGGTTTTTCTCTCTTCTTTTCTTTTCTTTTCTTTTCTTTTCTTTTCTTTTCTTTTCTTTTCTTTTCTTTTCTTTTCTTTTTTTCTTTTCTCGTCTCTTCTCTTCTCTTCTCTTCTCTTCTCTTCTCTTCTCTTCTCTTCTCTTCTCTTCTCTTCTCTTCTCTTCTCTTCTCTTCTCTTCTCCTCTTCTCTTTCTCCTCTCCTCTCCTCTCCTCTCCTCTCCTCTCCTCTCCTCTCCTCTCCTCTCCTCTCCTCTCCTCTCCTCTCCTCCCCTCCCCTCCCCTCCCCTCCCCTCCCCTCTTCTCTCTCTCTCTCTCTCTCTCTCTCTCTCTCTCTCTCTCTCTCTCTCTCTTTCTTTCTTTCTTTTTCTTTTTTTTTTTTGATTTTTTGAGACAGGGTTTCTCTGTGTAGCCCTGGCTGTCCTGGAACTCACTCTGTAGACCAGGCTGGCCTCGAACTCAGAAATTCGCCTGCCTCTGCCTCCCAAGTGCTGGGATTAAAGGCATGCACCACCACGCCTGGCTAGTTCTAGTGTTTTTAAAAAATATATTAAATTTATTCTTTGAGAATTTTTTTTCTCTCTCTCCTCCCCTTCCCCTTCTTCCTCTTCCCTCCTTCTCCCTCTTTCTCCCTCTCCCCCCTTCTCTCACACACAAACACCATACTATTATATCTCTCCCTTCCCCTCCATATCCTCCTAGATACCCGATCACATTCCCTTCCCAACTCCATGTCCTTAAAAAAATAACTCCCAGAATCCAGTTGATACTGTCCATACACCCATGAATGTGAGTCATCTTCTGGAGCATGGTGAACCTATCACTGTCCATTCTGCCCAAAGTGACTCTCTTCTAGAAGCTATTTATTTATTTACACATACCCCAGGCTGTCCTCAAACTCTCTATAAGGCAGTGAACAACCTTGAGCTCCTGACCATCCTACCCCTTGAGTGTTGAGGTTGAAGGTGTATAGTACTCTGTCCATTAATGAGATCTTCTGTATAAAAATCCAAAAGCAGTAGGACTCCCTGATTGGAAGGAACTGAATCACAGAGTTGTAACTGAGATAGGCATAGGACTAGAAGCCATTCTTTCTTTCCAAGGTCTAATACTCATACCATACCCTTGCTGGTTCACAGCTCTACCCAGGTATCATCTCAGTGATAGCTCTGTTTGAAGAGCTGGACAATGTGTTCAGTGGGGTAGAGGCCAGATGGGCAATCTGTGAAATTAGGAAGCAAAATTTAGGCTTGTGGTTATGCAGTGCAACTCTGAGCAAATTGCGAATCCAGCCAGGTTGGCCAAACAATCTCATTAATGCCCATATGTAAGACTGAAAAGAATCCCATTTGTGAGCACCATTGGTAAAATTTCCAAACATTTATTCATAAAGTGAAAACCAGAAAACAGCTGTTGCAGAGCCGAGAGACAGCTGTTGAGAGCAAACATGGAATGAAGACTAAGTAACTGGTAACTGTGACTATAAATTAGAATAGAGATGTTAGATACATTGACAGTGGGGAAGTTATGGAACAAACAGGAATGCTGAATGGGGGAAGGTAAAGAGTAGAAGAATATGAATTCCGATAATTTTACAAGAGTCAAATGATGCCATCCAAAATGAAATCTTGGTAGTACAAAAACAACAAACACAGCATCTTTTTAAAGACAAGATTTGTTTTATATTTAATTACGTGCCTGTGCATGTCTCTCTCTCTGTGTGTGATTGTACATGTGTATGCAAAGGCCAGAAGAGGTCATCAGACATGCTCTGGAGCTGGGATTACAGGTGGTTGTGAGTCACCTAACATGGGTGGTGAGAACAGAACCCTGAGCTTCTGCAAGAGCAGTGCTGGCTCCTAACATTGATCTATCTCTCCAGTCCAGCCTTAGCTTTAAAAAAATATTTATTCACTTTATATCTCAATATCTGCTGTTCCTCTCCTTCCAGCACCTCCTCAAATAAGTCTTCCTCCATTCCCCTTAGAAGGGAAAGCCCCGCTCTCGGTATTATCCTCCCAACCCCCTTCTACCCTCCCATTCTGCACATCAAGTTGTTGCAGGACTAGGCACATCCTCTCCTGCTGAGGTTAGATAAAGCTGCCCATTTAGGGGTGCAGGATCCACAGGCTGGCAGGTAGGCAGTAGGCTCAGAGACAGGCCCTGCTCCAGTTGTTTGGGGGACCCTCCCATGAAGACCAAGCTGCACATCAGCTACATATGATGTACAGGGGGCCTAGATACAGGTCACGGTCACTCTTTGGTTGGCAATTCAGTCAGTTTCTGGGAGCTGCCAACAGTTCAGATTAGTTGACTCTGTTGGTCTTCCTGTGGCCTCCCTATCCACATTGGGTTCCTCACTCTTTCTCCCGACTCTTCCATAAGACTTCCCAAGATTCATCTACATGTCTGAGTATAAGTCTTTTCATCTCTTTCATTGACTGTTGAGTGGAACCTCTCAGAGGACAGTCATGCTAGGTTCCTGTCTGCAAGTATAACAGAGTCTCATTAATTGTATTGGGGATTCAACCTTAGCTTCTTAATAACATCACACTTTTCCTCTTGAGAGAGAACACTTTTTGGAATTAAAATAACCTGTTTTATACAGTTCAAATATTACTTCTATTTACTTACTTTTTTATTAAAGTATAATTATATGTACCACATTTAGTTTTAAAGGAGTTATAATCATCTGTACTTGGTTATAGGCACATATATACATAAGTATAACATTTTAATCACAGAAATTTTTGGAATTTCGCCCATATAATAATATACCAAAACACTAGATTTTAGGTGGTTGCTTCTCAACTGGTTTGTTTTCTTTGTATCCTGGATTTTCATCATAATTTTAAAAGTATGCAATTATTTTTTATGGATAAAACCTAGAATAAATCAGAGCATGTATTACTTTGCTTTAAAAACATTTAAAAAGATTTACTTTATTTTCAGTTCTGTGTGTGTGTTTGCTTCTGTGTCTGGGAATGTGCATGTATATGCAGTTGGCTGTGGAGGTCAAAAGAGGGTGTCAGATCCCCTGGAACTGGAGTTACATACTGCATGGAGCCTTCCATATGGGTGCTGGGAACTGAGTTCCTGGACTATACTAGACCCACTGAACTTCAGCCCCACATTTTTATCTTTATAAACCTATTTTTACACATTTTATCTTACTTTGTCTTTGTACACCCTTGTTTCTGCTTCATGTATTATTCTATTGCATTCAGCATAATGATTCTACTATAATAAATGCGAAATATCAATATTCCTTTGTTTATTTTAAATTTTATTTGTGCACTTGTTCCTTCTGCATGTATATAAGAGCCTGGTACATGTGGTGACAAGAAGAGCATCTTGGATTTTCTGGAACTGGAGTTATAGGTGATTATCAGCTGCCTGTGGGTTCTGGGAACCAAACCTGAGACCTCTGCAAGAACAGCAATTGCTTTTAGCCCTGAGCCACCTTTCTGGCTTGTAATATTGCTTTATAAGATAAGATTAGGCATGCTGGAGGGAGTATGGCTATAGACATTAATATTCCTTTTATATACCAGTTTAATCATGTCTATTTGAGGGATTTATATTGCACGGAAGTTTTAGTATTGTAATTACTGTAATAATTATATGTAACTGCTAGTACTTCAAATTATCTTGAAGACAAGTTCTTGGGAGACAATTTATTGGGCCAAAATATGTGGAGCTGTTTGAAGTCTTAGAGATATGTTACCAGTCTGTTAATAAGTTAACAGATACCGGTTTTGTATATTCTAGGAGCCTTCTGAGCAGAAATGAATTGAGCAAACAATATCATTTGAGTAGAAAAGAATGGGTTTACTTGGAGGTTAAGTCTCACACATAATTACGTTTTGGTGGGGGGATGTGTAAAATCTTCCCAGCAGAATAAAGCCACATATTTATAAAGGCAGGTTCTATGATGTTCTCCAAGCTCTGTGTATTACTGGGGATTGAATGAAGGGGATTGCTAGGCAAATGTCATACCACTGAGCTACATCCACAGTCCTCACATGGTACCTTGATGTCTGTGGTTACATGCTTCTTATGATAGTTTGGATCTTAAAGATCTCCTCAAAGCTCATGTGTTGAAAGCTTACTTTTCACTATGACTTAGTTGGGAAATGATAAAACCTTGCAGAAGTTGGGCTTAGTGGTAGGAGTTAGTTAGGTCTTTGACCGGTGAATGGCATTGGGGGTTTTGATCCCTTCCTCTCTCTTGCTGTTTCCTGGCCACAGTGTGGTGAGCAGCTTTGACCCATAATGCACTCTGCTCTAGTGTTCTGCCTCGATGCAGTCTTCAATTAATGGGTCAACTCACTGTAGAATGAAGCCCTTGAAACCAAAGGCCAAAGAGCTCTTCAAAGGCCAAAGAGCTCTTAGCTGCTTCTAAAGTGAGGTTTCTTTGGTATTTTGTCACAGCTCTGTGATGCTGACTAATACATTTGCTTTAACCTGAATGAGTTTAATCAGTAGGTGTTGTCTTAGATTCAGTTCCCTCAAGACTTTGTGGATCTCGCTGCAGAACCTGGCCAAGTGTTGAGCCCAGATTCTCTCTTCTACTTGTCACTGGCTGCTGCTGATTGAGGGTTAGCTCCTCCCTCGCTCCTTTCCTTGTTTTTTTGTTTTATTTTATTTTCATCTTATTTTAGTTTTTGGACAAAGTCTGCTGTATCCCAAGTTGGCTTCCAACTCATTATGTAGTTGAGAATAACCTTGAATTTCTAATCCTCCTGCCTTTACCTTCCAAGTCCTGGTTAGTGTAGTGCTGGGAACTAAACCCAGGGAATCACTTATATTAGACATGCCCTCTACCAGTTGAGTCACACCCTCAACCCCTCTTCATGACCCATTCTAATGGACCAATTTCTGTATAGGTGATTGTTTAATCACCTTCACATGCATTAAAAGAAAAATCTGGTAAACTTGAGGTATTCTCTTTTCCCATTCACACCTAAGTACACTGTTCTTTCAGCCACCCTTCTCCTGTGCTCAACAGAGTCTCCTTGAGTAGATATTTGTCCACAGTCAAATGGCACATCAGCACAGAAGTGACACTGGCATTTTACATCCACAGCTTGCAAAGCCCAGAGCACATCATGGATTCTCTCACAGAATCTCCCAGCACTCTCCTGCATGCTGTCACCACCTTCAAATTCTAGGTCAGCAAATAGAACCCCCAAACCAAGAGAAACAAAAGGCAAAGTGGGCAGATTAGGATGCGCACATGAGCTGGCTGGTTGGATGAGAGATGGGACCTTCAGTGTTCTTCTTTTCCAGGAAGGGCCTGGAACTTATATTCTAGATTTTCATGTGAGAATTAATTGCCTTTGTATCTGAAGACATTGTGTTGAATATAGTCCTCTCGATTTACACTTTGTTTCTTGAAGGCCTTTTGCATCCCTTGGTGATGCAAGTGATGTCATTGAGGACTGGCAGTGTTGTCACTGAGAACTGGCAGTGGTCTCACTGAGAACTGGAAGACTAGATTTATTGAAAAATGATTTTATACATCTATCTATCTATTTATTTATTTATTGTGTGTACATGAGTGAATATGTATATAGCCATGTACCATGATGTGTGTCCATATGTAGAGGTCAGAGGACAGCTTTCAGGAATCAGTCCTCCTCCTCCTCTTCCTCCTTCTCCTTCTAACTATGTGGTCATTAATATTAAACTCAGGTTAAGCTTGGCAGCAAACACCATTGTCTACTGAGCCATCTCATTTGCTCTAGATTTATTATTTTCCCATTGAAGAAGAAGTATATGTCATATTATACATGCTATGCAATAGTTTATATAGATTCATATACAGTAGGTGCAGCAAGGTACCTAGGGCATGATTCTGCATCCTGCTAAAGAAAGTAAGAAGACAAATGTGCGTAAACACAGATGCCATCGCTAGCTACCATCTTCCATATTAACTGGTGAGTAGTGATGTCAGCCAGAAGCAGCTCAAAAAGATTCTGAAGACTAGAGAAGGAAGACACTGCTTAGACTGGGCTCTAGAATTCCCTACAGCTGTTGTATTTGTACAGAAACACACCAGACATAACTTAGAGATCAGCTTGTTCACATCCAGTGTGCAGATCAGGCACTGAAGCAAGCCAGTAAAGAACATCCCTCCATGGTCTCTGCATCAACTCCTGCTTTCTGACCTGCTTGAGTTCCAGTCCTGAACTTCCTTGGTGATGAACAGCAGCGTGGAAGTGTAAGCCGAATAAACCCTTTCCTTCCCAACTTGCTTCTTGGTCATGATGTTTGTGCAGGAATAGAAACCCTGACCAAGATAAATATCATCTTTGTTTTTTATTCTTATGTGTATATTTCCTTTTATACATCTTCATTGTGTTCTAGTTGGCTTTGTCAACTTGACACAGTAGAGTCCTCTGAGAGGAGAGCCTTGATTGAGGAGTTTCCCAGGACACGTTGGCCTTTGGACATGTCTGTGGGGCAGGCAAGTGCTGAGCATGAGTCAGGAATGAGTCAGTAAGCAACATTTTCCTTAGTACTGGGTTCCTGACCTCCTGGCATGACTTCCCTCTTGATGGATTATGGATATAAGACAAACACCCCCCTTCCTCCCCAGGTTGCTTTTGGCCAGAGTGTTTTAGTGACAGGAAGGAAGCCTGCACTCTTCAGCAGACAGTAGGCTCATGTTTCAGTAGGGGGTGATTTCTACTTTATGCTGCCTTTGTGTCATGGAATACCTGGGCAGATCACCAGTTATCTTAGGGCACCTTGTTCTCCATGCTGATATGTTGTCATTGCTTTTATTTTGTAAATAAATCACTGGTTAAATTGGAGACCCAGTGGCCCTCCTGTGTCTTCCTTATAGAAGTTGTTCCCTGGCCTCCACATGCACCATGATACACTCTTGCAGTTACATGTGGACCAGCACATTCATGAACATGCACACGCATGCACATGCAAATGCATACATTCACATGTACAAATACTAACACCCATGAACACAATACACACCCATATACATGTACACACATATACACACCCATGCACACACATACATGTGTGCACACACATACAGCTTCCTGTTACTGTAATACTCATTCTGCTTCCAGATTACGTTGTTTCCTTCCTTCCACGTCACAGGGCTGGATGCCATTGAAGCCTTTCCTGTCTTTGTTGATTTTTTATAATTAGGGAGTATTAGGTATTTGGGACAGCCTATTAATTCTTTTCCTCCACATCTTGTCTTCTTGGTTGTTATGAATAATTTACATGTTAAATAACACTTCTCTGTCCAGAAGTTTCAGAATAAACAAAACGCTTTTAAGTTTACTTCAGTGCTGCTTTCTCTCTTATCTCTGGCCAAATCCACTGAATTTTCACAGTTTTCCCAGTTGCATAAACTTTATAGTATTTACACCCATGGTAGGCTGTGGGTGCTGGGTACGAAACACACAGAGTATGACTGGTTTCTGTCTATCTGATTTCACTGTGGCAGTGACTATAGGTGCAGGGTGGGGGTGTATCAGATTAACATCTAGTTTAACTGTTGTTGTTCATGTATCTTATTGAAATTGGGGTGTATCATTCACTCTTAACATCCCACACAAAACTTGTTTCCTGAGTGAATGAATAAAAACACATATATTATATTATCTAAGAATAGGAATTCAGTGTCTCAGAGAGGAGCAGAGAGGGACAGCCCTGGCCTCCAGGCAGAAGCAGCATAGGCCTGCCTGGCTGGGAAGAGGCTGCGTTTATGATTTTTATGAGCCCCTGCGGACAGATACATAAGCATAATGAAGCTGGGGCTAGGGGGATGACTGTGGATCTGAGAGCTTGCTGTGCAAGCATGAGGGCCTGAGTTCCCACCCACAACTCCTACACAAGGCTGAGCTATCCATGCTCCTTTAAGCCCACTGTTGTTGGAGGTAGAGGCAGAAGGATGGCTGGGGCTTCCAGGCTCAATGAGAGACATTATCTGAGAGGAAATGGTAGAGAGTGATAGAGAAGGACACTTGGTAGACAAGGACACTGACTTCTTCACATGCACCTGCACACACACACTACACAATAATGGAAGGACGAAGATAACAAAGATGAGCTTAGGTGTGTGGTGAAGCTCAGTGGTTTTCAACCTGTGGGTTGTGACTTCCTTTGGGATTCAAATGACCCTTTCACCTAAGACCTTCAGAAAACTCAGATATTTACACTACAATCCATAATAGGAGAAAATTACAGCTATGAAGTAATAATGAAAAAATTTTTTTATGGTTGGACATCACCATAACACAAGGGACTGTATCAAAGAGTCATAACATTAAGAAGGTTGAGATCCATTGGCCAAGATTGGCAACAGATAAGCACAGAAAAATATTATGGCCTCCAGGATGAGGAGGAGGAGGAAGAAGAGGAGGAGGAGGAGGAGGAAGAGGAAGAGGAAGAGGAGGAGGAAAAGGAGGAAGAGGAAGAGGAGGAGAAAGAGGAGAAAGAGAAGGAATTAGGGCAGGGAGTCTTCACAGAGAGCCCCAGAGCTGGAGGAGGAATGGAGAGACTCATACTGCAGAGTTCTAGCTCCTCTTCAGGCCATCAGTTTCTGCCTGCATTACCCAGCACAGAAAGTGCAAATTCATTTATAACTAACTCTCTGGGGAAAAGGCAGGAGCATTCAGAGACTTAGAAAGAGTTGAAATTCTCATAATTAATTTCATTCTGGAAAGGCAAATCAGGACACATTTTCCTTTTCTTATGGTTAGCTAGTTATGTGGCTAGCACGTGGTGGGATGGAGTTGATGTTCTCTTACAAAATTGGGCTCTTTGCTGGCATCTCTTTCAGATGTCTCATTAAGTAATGAAACAGTATTCTTCATAAATCTATGACTGACAGCTGAAAGCAACTGGGCAGTTAGGGTATAAAGTAGGGACTTCTGCGGGGTAGGAAGGTGGCTCAGTGACTAAGAGCACTTGCTGTTCTTGCAGAAGACTCAGGGCTCATGTCAGGCAGCTCACAAGTGTCTGTAACTACAAGCCCCAGGGGGTCTGATGACATTTTCTGGTCTCCATGGGCACCATGCTTACACATTCAGGGACAGGTACACATACATATAATTAAGAATAAAACAAATCTTTTAAAAAAGAAGGGGTTCCTTGGGTTTTGTTCATAACACATCCTGGATTTCAAAACATTCTGATTTTAGTGCCCTATTTAGAGTCTAGTAATAATGTCCAGTTGGTTTCTTTCTATTTTTTTAATCATAGAGGGATCTGAGTATTTAAACTATGGGGATTTATCAATATAGAGAACAAGGGAAAGCTTTCAAGATGAAGAGAAGATCTCAGTGTGGAGGGAGAAAGCAACATAGACATCTAGAATGAACACAATTTTGAACAAATCAGTATATCTTGAAGTAGATTGGATTGTAGATCTTGAGGGTTTAAGAGTCATGCCTGGGGAGTCAGTTCAGTTGGTGAGGATCAGAGTGTGACACTCCCAGAACCCACTAAAAACAGCCAGGTGTGGTGGCTTATGCTTTTATTCCTAGCAGGGGGAAGTAGAAAGATGCAAATCTGTGGGTCTTGATGACCAGACAGCCTAGCTTATGTGTGAATTCCTGGCCAGAGAGAACCCCTTCCGAATAAAGAAGGTGGATGTAGTCTGAGGCCGGAGGTTGATCTCTGTCTCCATACACATGCACCTTTCTTGCATGTGCACACACACACCTGAGTGAATCCCTGTGCCCACACACAGATGATCATCTAGTGGGGTATTTTAACAAATGGGGTCATTTTTCGTGTTTGGATATTTAAATAATTGTACTTGTATTTGGGAGTATACTGGAAGAAAAACAATTAACCTTAAAACTCATTTACATAACGAATTAGGCTAATGTAAGGGGGTATATTGAATAAACAATACTATTGGCAAAAACTTGAAAGTAATTTTAAATTATGTGTAAGAAAGCTGACCTAGACTAAAATCATGTTCTACAGAGAAGGATACTATGCAAGAGGGAGGACATGTGGGTGGATGGGTGTCACTTCCTCACGGTCCTCTAGGGTTGACTTTGTTTGCATAGCAGAGTTCTCTCTCCTCTCTCTCCCTGTCAGTCATTCGCAGTTCTATCCAAGTCTTATTCAACATTGTTTCAATTGCTTTCCTGGTCCCCCTCCTGTGTCAGTTACTTTTCTATTGCTGTGACAAGGCATCTGGACCAAGGAAACTTGCAGAAGGAAGGGTTTATTTGGGGTTAAAATCCATCGTGGCTGTGGGGAGTCATGGTAGCATTTGACTAGCACTGCAGCAGGAGCAAGATGCTGAGAGCTTGCCTCTTAAGCCACAGCAGAAAGCAGAAAGAGAAAACTGGAAGTGACATGAGACTTTTAATCTCAAAGCCCACCTCCAGTGACATACTTTTTCCAGCAAGACTACACCACCTAAACTCCCCAAACAGCCCCACCAACTGGAGACCATGGTGGACACGTCTCATTCAAACTACCTCATCCCTCTTGCCTCTCCCTTTGTCATCTCCTTTCCACTCCTTTGTTTCTTTCGTCAAGATGGTCTCACTTTGTATGTTAGGTTAGGCTGTCCCAGAATTTACAGAGAGCCCAGGATGACAAACTCACACTCATGGTGGTCCTCATTTCTCAGTCTCCCAAGTGCTTAGACTCTATGCACAAGTCACCATTTCAGGCGTTCGATTGAATTTTCTTTGGATGATATTTAAAGACATCATAGTAACGTAATGTTAGAAGAAGTGGGGACCAGTCTTGTATCTGACAAGGAATCCCCAGGCCAGGGCTCTGGCTTCTGAGCCTGAAAGTCACTGGTTTTATCTGCTGCTGACTGTTTCTGAATAACCCCCACATCATCTGGTGACTTCAGACGATACTGTTCCATGTCATTTTGTGCACTGCCTGATTGTTCCAGTCTATTGTGACATTCTATTGTGATGTCATGGGGCATATTTTCACCCTTAGATCTTCTGAGTGAAGTGGTTAGAGGAACTGAGGGTTGATTCAGTTATCACCCCTCTGCCCAGCTATCACCATACAACCAGCTTGAGCTTCCTTATAGCATGATAGTCTTCTCTTACATGGATGCTAGCTCCTCTCAGAGTGAGCACTTCAAGGGACTGCACAGAAACTCTATGCTCATGCAATTCATCCAGCATCCACTGCTTATGCTGGTCACAGACATCATAGAACAAAGGGACAGAAGATAGCTTCCACTTCTCAGTGGGAAATTACTATATAGGAAGGAATCCTGATAGTAGCTTTAAACACACACACACACACACACACACACACACACACACACACACACACACACACACACACACACCACAACAGGAAACATTAAGTCCAGGGAAGGCAAGGAATTGACTCAAAGCTGCACAGCTAACAGTGGTTGGGCCAGAATCAAATGTAGTCTGCCTTCTACGAAAGTCTCATTCCTAGGGCTGCTCACCTAACACTGAAGTCAATACTCTACTATACTGAGCATAGATGAGGAAGCTTCAGTATGAAAAATACATCATGCATGGCATGTGCTTAGATACAAAAGAAGAAATAAAATGATTATATTTGTATATCAGAGAATGCCAGAAACTTAGAAATAAATCTAAAACACATCTAGAGAGAAATAGAAAGCCTTTGAAAGTGGTATTAGAGAGAGAGAGAGAAAGAGAGAGAGAGAGAGAGAGAGAGAGAGAGAGAGAGAGAGAGAGAGAGAGAGAGACTATATTCATGGATAAGAATTCTTAATATCCAAGCTTGTACAACCACTCTGGAAATTAGTCTGGCGGTTCCTCAGAAAATTGGACATAGTACTACCGGAGGATCCTGCAATACCTCTCCTGGGCATATATCCAGAAGATGTCCCAACCGGTAAGAAGAACACATGCTCCACTATGTTCATAGCAGCCTTGTTTATAATAACCAGAAGCTGGAAAGAACCCAGATGCCCCTCAACAGAGGAATGGATACAGATAATGTGGTACATTTACACAATGGAATACTACTCAGCTATTAAAAAAATGAATTTATGAAATTCCTAGGCAAATGGATGGACCTGGAGGGTATCATCCTGAGTGAAGTAACCCAATCACAAAGGAACTCGCACAATATGTACTCACTGATAAGTGGATAATAGCCCAGAAACTTAGGATACCCAAGATATAAGATACAACTTGCCAAACGCATGAAATTCAAGAAGAACGAAGACCAAAGTGTGGACACTTTACCCTTTCTTAGAAATGGGAACAAAACACCCATAGAAGGAGTTACAGAGACAAAATTTGGAGCTGTGACGAAAGGATGGACCATCTAGTGACTGCCATATGCAGGGATCCATTCCATAATCAGCTTCCAAATGCTGACACCATTGCATACACTAGCAAGATTTCGCTGAAAGGACCCAGTTATAGCTCTCTCTTGTGAGACTATGCCGGGGCCTAGCAAACACAGAAGTGGATGATCACAGTCAGCTATTGGATGGGTCACACGGCCTTCAATGGAGGAGCTAGAGAAATTACCCAAGGAGCTATAGGGAACTGCAACTCTATAGGTGGAACAACAATATGAACTAACCAGTACCCGGGAGCTCTTGTCTTTAGCTGCATATGTATCAAAAGATGGCCTAGTCGGCCATCACTGCAAAGAGAGGCCCATTGGACTTGCAAACTTTATATGCCCCAGTACAGGGGAACACCAGGGCCAAAAAGGGGGAGTGGGTAGGTAGGGGATTGGGGGGTTGGGTATGGGGGACCTTTGGGATAGCATTGAAAATGTAAATGAGGAAAATACCTAATAATAAAAAAAGAATTCTTAATATTATAGAATCCATTCTGCAAACTTGTTCTGTAAATTTAGACAATTGCCAGAGTAAAGCCAAGCAGGGTTCATTTTCCCTACAGATCTTGATTAAGATGACTCTGAAGGTTCTTCAAAAGAGTAAAGCACCAACAATAGCTAGGATGTTTCCATAGGAAATGAGCAGACAGAGATGTCACACGATGCTCACAGCAGAACTGTTAACAAAGGCAAACCCTGGAGATGGCCCAAAAGTCCATTGGAAGGAGTCAGCATAAGGAAGGGATGCTCTGTTCTTAGACTTGCATTCCAGACAGTTTTCCAAGGTGTAAGCCACAGAGCACTGCAGTGAAGTGGAACGAACTCTGCAGATCAGTATTTAAGGGAATGCAAGTCATATTTAGTTTGAGACAACAAGCCAACCCACTCTTGGTAAATGTTATCTGACCTAGGTGCTCCACCACCTGAGTTCAGGAAAGGAAGCTGCCTTTGGTATAGTCAGGATGTTGGGAAGGTCATCCCTTCTTCATGGACAAATTTTGTACCTTTTTGTCCATATCACTTCTTGCTCAATAACTGACATTTAGAGTTGGAAATACTTGTCCCCTATGATCATACTCATTTACCTCAAAGAGGAAGAAGGCAGGGATAAAAGCCACTATGGCAGGAAGATGACGTTAACATAAGAAAGCAGGCGTTGTGGTTTGAATGCAAGATGTTCCATGTGTTTTTGAACACTTGTCCCCTAGCTGGTGACACTGTTTTGAAAGGTCGTGGAGCCTTTATGGTGGAGCCTCATTGGAGAAAGTGGGTGACTTGGGGCGGGCTTTGAGGTCTTATAGCCAGGTACCTCTTCCTGTCTACCTTCTGTTTCTTGTTTTGTCAAGATGTGAGCAGGTGAGGAGTAGCTGAGGACATGGTGGTCATCATCATCACCACCACCACCACCACCACCATCACCAATATCATCAGTAGCAGCATCACCACTATCTCCTCCTTCTAGTTCATTATGGTTATCATCACTATAATTACCATCACCATTGTCTTCCTTGTCCTCATCATTATCCTCCTCATGGTCGTTGTCGTCATCATCATCATCACCACCATCATCATCATCACCACCACCACCATCTGCTATTGCTGCCGCATAATCCCCACCATGGGAGTTGGATTGAATGAAAATTGTCCCGCATAGGCTCATGTGCTTGAAGACGTGGTTCTCATTTGGTGGAGCCGTCTAGAGAGGTTGTGGAACCTTGTTAGAAAAAGCATGTCCCTGGGAGCAGGACTTAAGTGTTTATAGTCTCTCCTGACTTCCAGTTGTCTTTCTCTGCTTTGTGTTTGTGGTTGAGGATGTGAATGCTCACTTTGCTGTTCTAGAACCTTGCCTGCCACTTGTTAACATGCTTCCTTGCCACTCCTATACCTCTGAAACTGTAAGCCCAAACAAGCTCTTTCTTCTATAGGTAGCCTCAACCACTTTTTCTTATCAAAGCAACAGAAGCAGCAGCAACAAAACAACTAACACTGTTACCATTATCATCTCTGTAAGTCTCCTCCTCCATCTCCTGGTTATCACTGACATCATCACTCTACTGCCATCAATAACACCATCATCACCAACATCGCTGTCATCAGCATTGTGCCACATTCACATGAAAGCAACTAATACAGGCTCCAACTGTGTTTAAGATCTTGATATTCAGCCAGGCAGTGGTGGCACACGCCTTTAATCCCAGCACTTGGGAGGCAGAGGCAGGCGGATTTCTGAGTTCAAGGCCAGCCTGGCCTACAGAGTGGACCCAGTCTCATGTATGCCATGCTCTGAACAGTGGGATTTATAAGAGTTGGAGACAAACTATGTCTCAAGTAAAGCTGGACTTACAAGTTGGGTTTTGGTCTCTGAAATGGAATAGGACTAGGCATCATCAGGATACCAGGGATTTCTAACAAGGCATTGAACATTGCTTTAGTGTGAGAACCATGAAATCTGTGTTCATTGGATGCCATCAAAATCGGGGGCTAGGGGTCCACAGCTCATTTGAATGACAGCAGCTCTTTCAGATAGCATTGACTCTGTATCATGTTTCCTTAGTTCATCAATTTTATGCCCCCTGACCCCACTGGACATGATTTTGTTCATTTATTTATTTGTTCACCTTTTTTGGTCTGTCTTTGACTCATGTATTAGCAGTCAGGAGCAGGCTGGTATGCTTTGTTTGTGGACCATCAGCTACTAGAGAGTTGGTTTAATATATATTTGTCAAATGAAAATTGATTTTTAGTCTGGGGATATGGGAAAGGTATCAGGTAACTGGTATAGATGGAGGTGAGAGCTGCTTTGGGGGCATGGGGAGACTGGGCACTGGTGGATACAGATTAGTGTTGCTGTGGATACCAGGAGTTCTGCTTATATATGTGACTTCTCTTTGAACACCGTTCTAGATGACAAAATTGTAAGTGGAAAGGAAGGCATGATTAAGCCTCTTCTTGATCTAAACTTCAGGACACTGTGCTCTGTCTCTGAAAGTCCTTTCTAGGAAGATTCAGGAATTTCTTGTGCTGAGAATTCTGTTACTGAGGTCCAGGGTATTCAGGAAACAGAGTGCTATTATTTCTGCCTATTGTTAAACACAAAAGATAGAAAGATGGTAGATAAATGGAAGGCAGATATAATGTATAGTGAGATAATAGTTAGACAGATGATAGATGAATAGCTAGATAATTGATAGAAAGGTAAATGACAAAGCAATAAATCTAATAGAGATGGTAGATATATTGATGATAGATTATTGTTAGAAGGACAGCTGAATTGGTAGGTTATAAATATCTAGATGTTTGATAGATGCATGGATAAGGAGATGATAGATAGTTGGTAGATGATTGAGAGAAAGATAGGGAGATATATAAATAATATAGACAGTAGATGGTGGGCAAATAACATCAGACAGACAGGAAGACATCCCAAGGTGTAGACCTAGGAGAGACTGCAATGCAGAATTTCTCTTCATGGAGCCCGCCTAAGATCGCTGAGGCTCCAGTGACAAGAAGTCACCATTCATCCAGGTAGTGGTGATGTATGCTTCTAATCCCAGCACTTGAGAGGCAGAGGCAGGTAGATTTCTGAGTTCATGGCCAGCCTAGTGAGTTCCAGGATAGCCAGGAATCCACAGAAAAACACTGTCTTAAAAAAGAAGTTAGATATCTGGACTGATCCTTTCTGACAAGTTCAAAGCCTTGAAGGGCTCTCTGTGACGTCTGCACAGCCCAAGCCCCATGGACTCTGGGCTGTCACACACTTTGTTACTTATCTTCTGCTTTCAGTCCTTCATTCTGTCCCCAATACAAGACATTCTTTAAAAATGTCACACTCTGGAGTTCTTTTAATCTCTTCTAATCACTCTTTTAATCCATACTGTCAAGGTCTTCCGGCCTTATGTAGAGCAAAGGTCTAACTGCTCACAGCATCTCCCTGATTTCCCCACAATGTGTTTTGCCCATGCCAGGCATCCTTCTGCTCTTAGATTTGTGCAGGGCTGTTCTTTCAGGCTGGAGGGTCTTCTCCAAGTGTTCCCACGGCTTGCTCTCCTTTTCCCTCTGTTCTCTGCTTAAGTGATGCTTTCTCCTTCAGGCCACTTCTTTTTTTTTTTTTTTAATTAGGTATTTTCCTCGTTTACATTTTCAATGCTATCCCAAAGGTCCCCCATACCCATCCCCCAATCCCCTACCCACCCACTCCCCCTTTTTGGCCCTGGCGTTCCCCTGTACTGGGGCATATAAAGTTTGCAAGTCCAATGGGCCTCTCTTTGCAGTGATGGCCGACTAGGCCATCTTTTGATACATATGCAGCTAGAGACAAGAGCTCCGGGGTACTGGTTAGTTCATATTGTTGTTCTACCTATAGGGTTGCAGTTCCCTTTAGCTCCTTGGGTAATTTCTCTAGCTCCTCCATTAGGGGCCGTGTGACCCATCCAATAGCTGACTGTGATCATCCACTTCTCTTCTGAGAATGGTGTCCCTGCCAGGCAGTGATAGCATATGCTTCTAATCCTAGCACTCAGGAGGCAGAGGCAAGAAGTCTCTGAGTTTGAGGCTAGCCTGACTACAGAGTGAGTTTCTTGATTGCCAGGGCTACACAGAGAAATCCTATCTAAAAAAAACCAACCAACCCAAACCAACCAACCAACCAACCTACACCCAAACAAACCAAGCAAGCAAGCAAGCAAGCAAACAAGCAAACAAGCAAGCAAACAAACAAACAAACAAACAAACAAACAAACCAAGAATGATGTGCCTGCAGACCCCCTCACAGCCCTGCCTTGTTTCTTATCCCCATTCCCTGTAGAGGCAGCACCTCAAGGTTGAGTGATCTTGTTTACTGCCTTATTTCTAACAGTCTTGGCAGGGGCTAGTAAGTGAAGGGGAATGATAAATGCTAACTGTTGAATGAAACAGAGAGTTCATGACTGTTGTTTGTTAGCTATTAAGCTAAATAGGTAACTGATTTCTTTTAAAATATATCTTAAGCTTTTGTTCAAGTGTAACCTTAATGTTGTATGTTGAACACATTCTCCTCACTTTCTGGTCCCTCTCCATTACCCTTAGCCCTCTTTTTCTCTCTAGACAGTCTTGTGTCTACTTTAATGTCACATATGCATACATGAGTTTATATGACTGTATAGAATCTAGGAACCACAGGTGATGGAAAACACACTTTCTTCACCTAATGTGGTCATTTCCAGTTACAACCGTTGTTTTGTAAGTAACAGAAACTGTGTCATTCTTTACGATTGGAAAAACATCCCATGATGTACACACACCACATTTTCCTTATCTATTCTTCTGTTGTTGAACACCTGGGTTGGTTCCATAACTCACCCATTTACACGCAGCACTGCAGTGCACAAGGGTGTTCAGGTGTAAGCCGCTGATGTAGCATCTTCTGGGCAAATAACCAGGCATGACCCTCAGGCTTTGAAGCAGCAGAGTGAAGCAGTAGCTGCTTGTCTGCTCAGTTGTCCCATGACAGTGCACTGAATGGAAGAGGCCAGCACCCCAGTTGCAGATGCAGTAGTTAAGGGGCAATGTGGCAGGGTTTACTTAAAGGTCTTACAGGGGAGCCACGGGGCAGTCAGCAGTCTCAAAATGCCTGTTGGAACAGTAAGGCAGGGTAGGATGGTGGATGGAGTCAGGACTGAGGGAGGATGCTTTCTAGGTCCCCTGGCAGAGGGTGGGACTGTTATCCGAAATGAGAAAACGGAGAAGATCTGGCTTCTCTCCATCGTTTGCTTGTCTGAGGCGGCCTTAAGAGTTCTTCAGGATCCATTCAAGGTCCTCTTATTCGTGTTTAGTTTGTATTAAATACCCGCATGGAAATTTAGAGCAGGCAATTGAATATATGAATTTAGAGTTACAGGTGAGGCTGGGCTGTAGATACAAATGGGAGCATTTAGCATTTAATATAAGTGGAATGATCCATGCAGGATGCCATCCCAGAACCACAGAGAAGAGCAAGGGTGTGGGGTGGGTGGAGGACAGGCAAAATGGAGACTAAGTGAAGGAAGTGACAGAGGTGTCTGTCAATCAGGCTCTTCTGTATGATGCACTACACCTGGTGCCCTGGGAGACTCGACCCCATGTGGTGCAGGATCATAAATCAGTTTGTATCCTCTTCAGTTCAAGTGCTCTTAGGACAAGAGGGGCAGCAAAGCTCTATCATTTATTTTGAGGGAATGAATGGATTTTTCTCTCCACTCTCCTACGGAGCGGAATCCTGCTACTTAAGCTTGGAGTGTGCCCAGAATGTACATAGGCACAGATGTGCATGAATACACTATGCTCATTGCCAGGACCAGGGAATGCAGCTATGTGACTGTGACAAAACCTGAGCGTTCCCAGCCTCTGCTTGGCCAGTGCCTATGCCCAGAGGAATCATCCTTTATTACTAATTCTCTGAGATGAGGAGGGAACAGACATTGTTGAGTGTTAGTGGATGTCATCCAGTCGAAATGCTTCCCCCAGATACTTGAACCATCCCCAAATGTGCCGGGCAGGTGAAGTCACCTTCTCTGTGCAGACTGGGAAACTGAGGCTGAGGATGCTCGTAGAGCACCCAGGCTCAAAGCACAGACACTGGCAGAGTGGCATCTGCTCTTTCCACTTCATGTTGCAAAGGGATAAGAAACAGATCTGGTGTTCCTTTCATATCTGCTGTGGTTTGAATGAGAAATGTTTCCCATAGGCTCATGTGTTTGAATGCTTGAATACCCAGCTGGTGGTGCTATTGGTGGTGGGGAGGGGTTGTGGACCCTTTAGGAGGTGGAGCCTCCTTGCAGGAGGTGAGTTACTGGGGATGGGTGTGGGTGTTGAGGTTTTGTAGCCCTGTCCCACTTCCTGTGCACTTTCTGCTGGAATGTGGCTGTAGTGTATTTGACTCTACCTCCCCCCTTCTGCCAAGCTTTTCCCAACGTGATGGACTGTATTCCTTCTTTATCTATGAGCCAGAATCAATCCTTCTCTCCTTAAGTTGTTTTCTGTCAGGCAGTTGATCACAGCAAAGAGACCGGTGACTCAAACACCATAGCAGTTTGTATTTTCTTCTTAAACTGCGGAACCCCTTTGGTTTTGATCTTCGTGTAGCCTGTTAAGTACTTGGCAGGCCAGTGCTTCCCAACTGCTCCAATAAGATTCTGCCACTTGACACCAAAGGAAACCAAGTCTCAAAGAAAGTGAAGAGGCTTGACCCATGTCCCATGCTTGCATGCTATGTCCTATTTCATCTGCTCTCCCTCTGAGTTCCAGAGCTTCCTACTCCAACCGGTCTGTTTCTTGCGCGAACCAGCTCCCTCTCCTCCTTTATCCATATTGAGTATGCTCCTGACTGCTTTCTGAGAGTTTTCTCTGTACCCAGGGCTTACATTTTATTTGCTTGCATGCAGCAATTTATTTACTCCCCTTCTGAATCTGGAGCAGCCTGGAGAACGTAACAAGAACATTGTATAACTGGGGTAAGATGCTGCCTCAGTCTCTAACTATATAGAGAGAATGGGGATCAGGAGAATTGGATTAGAAGGTAGCTTGCTTTGCAAAGAGAGAGACTCCTGTTCTTCAGTTTCCACTTATTACCCACCTGTGAGGAGAAGGCAAACCAAGGTAAAAGTTTGAAGTGAGAGGTCTCCTGAGCTTCTTCAGGGCATCCAAAAGTGCTGGAGTTCATTAGATGTGCGGAGAATGGCCTTTGAGTAGCAGCTCTCTGAAACAAAAGGAAGATGATTATTGGTTTACAGAGAAATTACATCAACGATAATTTGAGAAGAGCCTCAGAGTGGTCCCCAATAAACTAACAACCCCAGTGTGTGGATGAAATTGCTAAGGAGCCTCTGTGGTTTCCTCTTCTGTTTTCTTCTCCCCTTCCTTCCCTCCCTCCCTCTTTTGCTGACTCTGTCTCACTTCTCTCTCCTTTCCTCAGTCTTCCTCTCTTCTCTCCTTTTCCACCCTGCCTCATGTCTCTCTACCCCTGTTTTGTTCTTTCTTTTTCTCATGTAGCCCTTGCTGGCTTCAAATGCAGTTTGTAGGCCCTTGAACATGTCACACACACCCCCCCCCTCCCGTGCCTCTGCTTCCCAAATTCTGGGATTACAGTCCTGTGCCACTATGACTTGTTTTTTGGGCACTGGTGATCAAACCCAGGGCCTTGTGCATGCTAGGCAGGCATTTTACCAGTGGATCCACAGCCCATTTGACAAATGAGAAAAATCTAGAGTCAACTTCTGAGAGCGAATTGTTGAAGCAGCCAGGGCCGATCAGGAGCCCAGATGTGTTGACTTTTAAGCGACTCTGTGCACAGCACCAGTTCATGCTTCCCTCACAGGACTGGCAACATTGTATGGAGGAAAAAATTTTGAACTGTTTCTAGACAAAGATTCATCGTGGGACTACCCACTATGGCTGCGGTTTATAAGGTGGGCTGCCGTTCCCAAGAGTCTTTGAATTGCCAAGTGTTGCTGGAGACTCCAGAACAAAGGTTTAGGTTTCTTTATTTTAATCAAGGCTAAAAAACATCCTGGCATAGTGGTATATACCTGTAATCTCAGCAGGAGGATCACTGTGAGTCTGCATGCAAAGAAGATACCAAGGTGATGTATGGTATATCGAAATCTAAGAGGCAGGGACATAAGGAGGTATCCCCAGGCTATCGCCTGCCAGCTGCTGGTCTAGATATGAGAAAAAGATTGTATTATTATATTTATCACTGATGGAGAGGCGGAGAGTTCCTGGAGTACAGTGCTGAGGCTTTAAAAACATTTTATAATTAAGTTGTATGCATACGTGTGTTTGCATGTGCACATGTGTGCACATTTGCAGAGATCAGAGGACAACCATGGGAGTCATTTCTCTCTGTTTACTATGTGTGTCTCAGGCTTGAACTGAGGTCATCAGACTTTGTGGAAAGTTCCTTTATCCCTGAGCCATCTGTGTAGTCCAGTGGTTTTCAACCTCCTAATGTTTCAATTCTTTAATACAGTTCCTCATGTTGTAGTGACCCTTAACCATAAAATTATTTCATTGATAATTCATAAGTATAATTTATCTACTGTTGTGATCATAATGTAATTATTGATATGCAGGATATCTGATATATGGCTCTCTAAGGAGCTGTGACTCACAGGTTGAGAACTGCTGGCCTAGTCTCTGAGAATTATCATCCCCCGTTGTTGATAATTGGCCTGTGCCATAGCAATGGTGAATGGGCTTTTGTGGGCCAGGCAGCCACCATCACTGAGTTGACCTTCCTGGAGCTTCCTTCACCTCTGGTTTCCTTGAACTTGATGTTGACAAGTCACTCTTGCTCCATACTCTGGGTGATGCCTTTGGAAGTCACACTGGGTCAGCTATCAAGTGGTGCTGCGTCCTGGGGGAAAGTCACCAGTGTACTGGGAGCTCCTAGTTCCTCACCTGGGTATCACCAGGTTCTCTGGGAAACTTCCATGAGAAAAGGAGTGCCAAGGTACTCTGTGAGCAGGACACCAGTGGCTTCCCCAGGCCAAGGCAGGGTCAGAGATCAAGTTTCCTAATTCCTGGATTTATGAACTGTATGGTACTTCATTTTAATTGTCATCTTGAAACAATCTAGAATAATCTGGGAAGGGAGTCTCATTGAGGAATTGACTCTATGAGGTTGGCCTGCGGGTGTTTCTGTGGAGGCTTATATTGATTAGTGAGATCTTTCCACTGTGGTGGCATATTCCTTAGGCATGTCATCTTGGATGGCATGAGTTGAGAAAGTAAGCAGTGTGTGTGTGTGTGTGTGTGTGTGTGTGTTGTACACATGAATGCAGTGACTGTAAGAAGATCTTCTGGAGCTAGAGTTACAGGTGTAAATGTGTCTGGGAACCAAACTCAGGCTCTTTGCAAGGGTACCAAGTACTTTCAATTGCTGAGCCATCTCTCCAGGCCCTAGTTCTTGAATATGGTTACCATGTGACTGTTAGTTTCTAGTTTCTGCTGCCCAATGATAGACTGTGTGGTGGTTTGAATAGTGCCAGGGAGTGGCACTATTAGGAGGTGTGGCCTTGTTGGAGGAAGTATGTCACTGTGGGAGTGGGCTTTGAAACCCTCCTCCTAGCCACATAGGTGCCAGTCTTTTAGCTGTGTTCAGAAAAAGATGTAGAACTCTCAGCTCCTCCTGTGCCATGCCTGCCTGGGTGCTGCCATGATCCTGCCTTGATGATAATGGACTGAACCTCTGAACCTGTAATCCAGCCCCAATTAAATGTTGTCCTTTATAAGAGTGGCCTTGGTCATGATGTCTCTTCACAGCTGTAAAACCCTAACTAAGACAGACTGTAGCCTGTAAATGTGAGTGGAATATGCCCTGTCCTTCTTAGGTTGCTTCTGTCAAGGTGTTTGATCACAGCAATGAGAAATGATGGTGAGGAGGATGCTAAGACAGGATGCCTTGCAGGACCCATGCAGGGCCAGTTCTTAGCACTAAAATGTAGCAGTCATAGTGGACACAGCCATATGGGAGTGGTGACATGTACATTTGGTGTCAGGAACTTGAAGTTCCTGATATGGACTGTCTTGTTTTGCAAGCAAACTCTACCCAAAGCACTAAGGTTTCTCAATGTTGCTTCCCATCAAAGTGTGTGTGTGTGTGTGTGTGTGTGTGTGTGTCTGAATAGAGGCCAGAGACACCACAGGTGGTGTCTCTCATGTGCCCTCCACCTTGGATTTTGAAATACAATCTCTCTCTGCCTGGAACTTGCTAACTAGGGTAGTCTGGCTAAACAATGAGCCCTAAGGCTATGTCTGTCTCTGTCTCCTCAGCTCTGGGATTACAGACATGCACTACTCTTCCCAGCTATTTATGTAAGTTTTGGGAATCTAACATAGCGTCTCATGCTTGCAAGGAAAGCACTTTATTGGCTGAGCTATTTTCGTAACCCAAACAGTGGTTCTTACTGGGAGATTGTAAGTCAGAGGGACACATATTTAAAGTGGATTAGGCTCAGGCATAAGCTAGCTGGGGTGGAAGGAGGGAATCTTTTGGTTAGAGAACAATATGAGAATATTCTAGGGCATTTCGAACTGCCCCATAAAGGTGCTGTGTGGTCCTGCCAAGAGTGCTTGGCATGAGAGGACTCTGCCACTGTGTACTAAAGTCTGTGCCCTGGCCCTCTCAGGCAGAAGACACTAGTATTGGCAGACTCTGGGCAGGGAGGTGCCAAGTCAAGTTGGAAGCCAAGACTTCAGCTGAGATGACCACAGAGGTGGGGTGGTGAGCTGGGCATGACTGGCTGTTTATACACAGGACCCATTTTCTAATTAGGTCTTGTAGCCTTGTCACTTGGGGTGAGAGAGGAGACTGCAAATTGCAGGATGCAGGGGTGAGATGATGCAAGACATTTCTGCATCCAGGATATCTGGGAACAGTGTCTGGATCGACTTTGATCTAATTATGAAATTTATAAAGGGATTGTCTACCACCATGAGGCAACGTTGGACAGGAGGTGAGTGTTCAGCCCCAATATGGGTCAGCTTAGTACAAACTCTCTGCTGCCATGTGCTAGGTGTGAAGTAGAAGATGTCTTTTTTAGTTTCTAACCCCAGCTTTCTTTTCTGTAACTCAGGAGCAATGATAAATAATGCTTGCTTTCTAAAGAGTCAGTCAGATGATATGTTCAAATTTTCCCCAAGGCCTGATATAGTGAATATTCAAAGCACCAATAATCTTTGAGGAGGCTGTAACTCTCAGCATCACCACCATCATCATGATGGCTGGGGTCAGGGGCTCTGAGCAGTAAGAGACTTGGCTTCAGTTGGGTGTCAGGTAAGAAAGAAGGGAAAGGACATGCGTGGTGGTGTGTACCTGTAACCAGCAATGGGGAAATGGAGATGGGCAGATGCCTGAGGCTCACTGGAAGCCAGCTGTGTTTGTGAACTTCAGACTTAGCTAGAGATCCTGTCTCAAGAAATAAGGTGAAACATGATCAAAGAAGAAAATCAACATTGACCTCTGGTCTCCACATGCATGCACACACATTTACGCATTGATCCATGTGTACCCATGCACAAAACACATGCACCACACACACTACCACACATGCTCACATGCAGATACACATGTATATATTCACATAAGCACATATATGGTCACACATATTTCACATGTGCATACACATACATGAGAGTAAATCAGAAGAGATGAAAATGTCCTCTTCATTGATGTCACTGGAAGCCATCCTCTCTGCTGGAGTCAGGTGATAAAGAGGGCTGGGAAGAGGCCTAGGATTTGTAATAATGAACGCCACTCCTTAGGGAAGTGCATATTAGGAACAGGCAAGAAGGGACTGCCCCACCCTTCACAAGTCACCTGTTACATGCTAGCTAATGAAACAGAGATGCACCTGGTAAAGTTGATGTTTAGTCATTTAACATTGCTTTCCCTTAGGAGTTACAGAGACAAAGTTTGGAGCTAAGACGAAAGGATGGACCATCCAGAGACTACCCCACCCAGGGATCCATCCCATAATCAGCCACCAAATGCAGACACTATTGCATATGCCAGCAAGATTTTGCTAAAAGGACCCTGATATAACTGTCTCGTGTGAGGCTAGGCCAGTGCCTGGCAAATACAGAAGTGGATGCTCATAGTCATCTATTGGATGGAACACAAGGCCCCCAATGGAGGAGCTAGAGAAAGTACCCAAGGAGCTGAAGGGGTCTGCAACCTATAGGTGGAACAACAATGTGAACTAACCAGTAACCCCAGAGCTTGTGTCTCTAGCTGCATATATAGCAGAGGATGGCCTAGTCGGTCATCCTCTAGGAAGAGAGGCCCCTTGGTATTGCAAACTTTATATGCCCCAGTACAGGGGAATGCCAGGGCCAAGAAGTGGGAGTTGGTGGGTAGGGGAGCAGGGCAGGGGGAGGGTATAGGGTACTTTCAGGATAGCATTTGAAATGTAAATGAAGAAAATATCTAATAAAAATTGAAAAAAACCATTGCTTTCCCTTAAAAAAGTCATTTTCAGAAATAACTATATTGTAATTAGATATAATCATTATTTTTATTAAATCCTTAGATTTAAAAAAACAATTTGACAGTGAAAATGCTTTCATTAAAGTTATTACTCAAATGTAGCCATAGCTCACATCCAATTTAAAATTTTCAGTTATCAAACTTATCACACCTTGTATTTTGTACTTCATTGCACTGTTTTAAGCTTAAAACCCCAATAAAAATGTTGGTAGTCAAACAGAATGATGGAGTGGAGTAATCTTAACTTCTGTTTTCCTTATTTACAGTCCTGCGTTTCCAAGGCAATGGTGGATTTCAAATATGCTAATTTTAAAAGACAAGTTCTTATATATTGCAGGCTGGCCTCAAACTCCCTACATAGCTGAGAATCACCCTGAACTGCTCTTCCTGCCTCTACATCCCTGTGCTGGAGTTCCAAGCCTTTACCACCAGGCCCGTTTTGTGAGGTGCTAGGGAGTTCTTGTTTGCTAGGTCAGTGCTTTCCCAACTGAGCTACATCCCCTGTCCCCGAAAGCTATTGTTTAAACCCACAGGTGACTGGAGCATTGCCTGAAGTTAACTCAGAGTATTTCATAACTTTACAAATTTACCCTTGATACATGGGGCTCACTAGATAATCCTATAAAACTCATCGATCACCTCTGCAATTGTTCAGAACTTAACCTAATCGATATTGAGTTTATCATGCACTTTTTTTGAGTTTGGTTACATGTTGATAACGGATTGATTTCTGGTCACTTAAAAAAGACTATTATGGGGCTGGGAAGATGACTCGACAGGTAAGAGCACTTGCTGCTCTTGCAGATGTTCTGAGTTTGGTTCTCAGCAGGCATGTCAGAGAGCTCATAAACAACTATAACTATGACTTCTTGCTTCTGCACACATATGGCACTCCACACATATGCATAAATGAAAATAAAAAATAATAAATGACTGTGGTTTTGAAATTCTCTACAGAGAATGTATGTCCTCATGGCAGTTCCAGGACACATTGCTCTTGTAAAAGCTTCTCTAGGCTGAGTGTCATGATACCTGGGCTCTTGTCTCATGTCTGCATCAGGTCAAGCTCAGTTCTTCTCTGGCTTTTCTTTCCCTAAGTGTAAACTCAGGGAATTGAGCTGGGACACCACCAGAGTTTCTTTTCTGCCCAAAACTCTCATGAAGTCATGGTTCATTGGGAGAGGCAAACCAGAAAGAACCACATTTAGAATCCAAGCCTGTCTTCTCTCAGGGGCACGTGTACTTTACAAGGTTGAGCCCCCAAAGGAAGATCATCTGCCTTTGATTTATGTCACAGGCTCTGTATGCTTGCTCTGGCTCCTGTCATTCTGAAGGGCTGCAAGTAACGTGGGGGAAATTTCTGGGCTGGCTGGTCAGGAGAAAGCTGTGAGCTATGGGGAGGCTGATGGTTCGAAGGTGCATTCCCAGGGCACCCACTGTGCACAGGATGCGGCATCATCTTGATGTTAGCTTGTGCATGTCCTAGCACTGTTTTCAGAGGCAGAGATGGAAGCCGTGTTCAAGGTTACAGCCTTGGCGAATAATAGTTATGGGCATTGAGTGCAGACTGTGTGACTTGACTGTATATTGTGTTGTAATCTCTGTGGGAAGAGTGAGCTGTAGATTTCCTCCAGACTTTGGGTCCCTGTTCTGGGCTGGCTGCATCCAGGCAAGAATGTTACTAGAATTTCAGGAATGGCCTGCAGGAAGGCAGTCTCTAGTCTGTTGTAGGTCTTTCTGGATTGTGATGCTCTCGTGTTTTGAATAAAAATGGCCCCCATAATCTGGAGGATATTATCCTGAGTGAGGTAACCCAATCACAAAAGAACACACATGATATGTACTCACTGATAAGCGGATATTAGCTCAGAAACTTAGAATATCCAAGATACAATTTGCAAAACACATGAAACTCAAGAAGAAGAAAGACCAAAGTGTGGATACTTTGCTCCTTCTTAGAATGGGGAACAAAATACCCATGGAAGGAGTTACAGAGACAAAGTTCAGAGCTGAGACGGAAGGAAGGACCATTCAGAGACTGCCCCACCTGGGGATCCATCCCATAATCAGCCACCAAACACAGACACTATTGCATATGCCAACAAGATTTGATGACAGGACCTTGATATAGCTATCTCTTGTGAGGCTATGCCAGTGCCTGGCAAATACAGAAGTGGATGCTCATAGTGATCTATTGGTTGGAACTCAGGGCCCTCAATGGAGAAGCTAGAGAAAGTACCCAAGGAGATAAAGGGGTCTGAAACCCTATAGGAGGAACAACAGTATGAACTAATCAGTACCCCAAGAGCTGTGTCTCTAGTTGCATATGTCAACTAGAGACCATCAATGGGAGGAGAGGCCCTTGGTCTTGCTAAGATCATATGCCTCAGTATAGGGGAATGCCAGGGCCAGGAAGTGGGAGTGGGTGGGTTGGGGAGCAGGGTGGGGGAGGGTATAGGGGGCTTTGGGGATAGCATTTGAAATGTAAATGAAGAAAATCTCTAATAAAAATTATTAATTTTTAAAAATGGCCCCCATAGACTCAAGTGTTTGAATGCTTGACTCATAGAGAGTGCCATGGCTAGGAGGTGTGGCCTTGTTGGAGGAATTATGTACTGTGTAGGTGGTTTTTGTGGTCTCATATGCTCAAGCTATGCCCTAATATGGCAATCTCCTTCTGCCTGTGGATCTAGATGTAGAACTTTCAGCTCCTTCTCTCGCACCATGTCTGCATGCATGTCTCTATGCTTCCCACCATGATGGTAATGGACTAAATCTCTGAAACTGTAAGCCAGCCCAATTAAATGCTTTCCTGTATAAGACTTGCTGTAGTCATGATGTTTCTTCACAGCAATAAAACCCTAACTAAAACAGATGCTTTGTGAAGTGGTGTCAATGTTCTGAAGGAACTTTTGATCTCCAATTTACTTCATTTTCCTTTGAAGGTGGCAGGACAATCTAGAAGTTTTAAGGAGGAGAAATTACTTAAGTCACCAGACTTAAAGCAGGGACAGACCCAGGATCTAACCACCTGGTAATGCCATAACAATAAATGCCTGGCCTGGCCTGGTTTGAACCTATCTTGTCCAATCTTGGCTTTGGGTCCTTGGCTACATTCTTAGCAATTATGCAGGACTGCATCCTGGTACAACATTTTGGTTTCTTCACTGCCAAGTGCTGGATTAAACAAAGGTGTGGGAGCTGAGTTCCACTCAAATGAAACCCAGGAGCTCTCATCTGTGGGCAGTCTGTTGCTCCTGTAATAAAATGTACTTCATCATGATTTTATAGTTTATCCTTTTTGGATATATTTTTAGACAGGGTCTCACTTTGTGTTCCAGGTTGGGTTTGAACTCCTAATCCTTCTGCTTTGGCCTCTTAAGGGCTGGGATTCCAGCATACACTATCTACTATACCTGGCATAGAATTTATCTATATAACAGAGAGTGACTGACCATTCTGTTTATTCAGAAAACATCTGGATGCCTGCTCTGTCACTTCTAGGTTCCTAGTCATAAACAGACACACTCCTTGCCTTCATGGAACATGTGGCCCAGTAGAGGCAGAAGTCAAAAAAAAGTCATGGGGCAATTATTTAATTATACCTGTCATTACTGGATTTATAGTTGTTCATGAGGTTGATAGAATGTTATGGCAGTCTATAAAGAGCTATGGGTTCCTTTCTAATCTTAGCTCTCCCATGGGGATCTTACAGCTCATTTTTATTATGTCTCACTTTGTTTAAAAAATGTGGCATATTTTACAGTACATTGTCAAAAATGTCACATTGTTCTTTATCCAAAGCAAATGAAAATTTCCTTGCAACTGGTTCCCTTTCTGAAATAGCTATGGATCTGAGCAGACAACAGGCAAAGGTGATATATCTTCTATTGTGACTGCCTCAGCAATTCTTCATCTTTCCTCAGTCTGTATTAAGAGCTAATGGCTTGAGAGTCCTTCCTGCTGTGTCTCGGTTGGTAGAGGGCTGCTGCAGACAGTGTGTTTATAGGAGTGTGTGAAGATTCTGATGCGAGTGTTGCAGATTTGGTTTTCTCTCTAGACGTTTCTATCAGAGCACATCAATGTTCTAATTCAGGCTCACAGCACCACAGCAATCCCAATTTTACAGAGCATACCAGACAAGCAGATGGACCTCACTTATGGACAGAACTGCTGGCCATTGGCTTGAGGAGTTTTCACAGGGGACAGTGAGTCTAAAAATTAGACTTGAGTTAGAATTTCACTGGCTCCCATCCATCCACCTGTTCATGCATCTGACACTTATCTGTTTTCACATCCTACATCCTCCATCTATCTGTCCACTACCTCTATCTATCTATCTATCTATCTATCTATCTATCTATCTATCTATCCATCTATATATCTATCTATGCATCATCCATCCTCTCATCTATCCTCCCTCTCTCCCATCCATATAGCCATTCTCTCATCTATCCACCCATTCATCCTGCCTTCGCTCCTATTCATCTATTTATTCTCCCATCTGCCCATCTACCTACCTACTCTCAGGTATCCATCCATGCATCCATCCAATCAGCCACCCTCCCTCCTCTCTCTATACCCATCTACGCATCCATATATCATCTACAATATTTGCACAGCTTCCACTACATAAATCTGCTAGACTCTAAGGATTCCCTTAAAGAGTAAAACAGATGAATTTCAACTCTTATGGGCCTTATCTTTTAGTGGCAGTGACTGCTATTTGTGAGTAAATAAACAAGATTGCTCACAACTGAGATATGGACAATGAGAAAAAAAAACAAAGTTATGGAATAAGATGATTCTGGTGGCAGTGAGAATAATGACTGTTTTAAAGGTACACTTAAATTGAATCCCCCCCAAAACAGAAATCATCAGCTGGGTTGGAGGTTCCTGTGAGGGCTTATAGCCATGCAAAGGCTCTGAGAAAGGAGTCAAGATTGCATGGAGCAGAAGCAAGATATGTAGAGAGCAGAAGGAAGCAGTTCTGTGAGGAGCAGGATGGGGCATGGGGCAAGAAAGGACACAGGGATGGATCATATGAAAATGTGCTATTTCAGAGCCAGTAGTCAGGACAAGTTACACCATGGAGAGCTTGTTTTTCTCATTTTATTAGCTCTTTGAGAGTTTTTTTAAAAAAAGATTTATTTATTTATTTTATGTGTATGAGTACACTATAGCTGTACAGGTGGTTGTGAGCCTTCATGTGGTTGCTGGGAATTGAATTTAGGACCTCTGCTTGCTCCAGTCAGCCCTGCTTACTCCAGTCAATCCCTTTTGCTCTGGACCAAAGATTTATTTGTTATTATAAATAAGTACACCGTAGCTGTCTTCAGATGCACCAGAAGAAGGCATCAGATCTCATTACAGATGGTTGTGACCCACCATGTGGTTGCTGGGATTTGAACTCAGGACCTTTGGAAGAGCAGTCAGTGCTCTTAACTGCTGAGCCATCTCTCCAATCCCTCTTTGAGAATCTTGTTCAGTTCAGTGTATTTGATCATGTTCAACTCCTTCCACAATTCCTCCCAGATCTACCCTACTTCCTTAGCTGTGTAATGTTGTGCTTTCTAAAAAAAAAAACCAAAAAAAAAACCCAAAACAAACAAACAAACAAACAAACAAAAAACCCTCCAGTCAAATTTGTGCTGCCTTCACACTCTTAGATGTGGCCATCCATGGGAGCATAGTCAGCCTACCTGAGATTATACGTTAAAGAAAACTGCTTCTCCATCTCCCAGCAGCAATCAGTCACCAATAGCTCTTCAGCTAGGTGTGAGCCTTCTTCATACTCCCATCTCCATGTTGGGATTTTGTCTGACATAACTCTGCACAGGTTTTGTGCATGCCGTCTCAGCTGCTGCAAGTTCATATGCCCAGCTGCCCTGCTGTGTCTGGAAAACACTGTCTCCTTGGGGTCATCGTCAACTCTGCCTCTTCCAATCTTTTGGCTTCTCTTTTGCTATGATCCCTGAGCCTTGTGAGGAGGGGATGGGATGCAAATGTTTCATTTAGAGTTGAATATTCTGAAGTTACTGCAAGATGATCTCTGCTCATTTACAACTCTCTCTGCCCATCTCTCTGGAAAGCCTCCAATATGAAGGCATTCTAGAGTGTGCTAGAAAACTCTGGTATCATGTAGCCTTGACTTATTTGTGCTGCCCAAATTCACTGACTAGTCCTGATATTTTCTTCTCCTTTAAAGCAAAATATTCCCCCTCTGGCCAATATCTTTCACTGAATAAGGATTCAATGAAGTAATGCTTTTTGGGCACTTAGCTCATGGTGGCTGGCATATGGTAACACATCAATGAATTTCTAGCTGCTGATATAACTCTATGGCCACTCCCAGAATTTGTGTTGAGCACCTGGCCTAGTGGCCACAATGAGAGTGCCCTTTATGGTGATGAGGAATCTCTGAGCCTCCAACACACACTTCCCAGTTCTTTACTCATATCTGTCATCCTAACTTTTTTGTGTCAGACAAAATAATTTATTAGATCAGCTCCTTCTCATCCCTCTTTTTAGGGTGAATTAATGTCAATATTTTTAGACAAGAAAAATATTTTCTCATTGATCTCATTCATTATAGGCTATTCACTATCCTTTCCTCTTTGCTAATCTTATTTGATGCTTAAAATAGATGTTAGAGGCCAAAGGTGTTCATTAGTGAGATCCGACTTCCCAGGGACTTGTTTGAGTTCATTGCTACCTTTGGGGAGCATTTTCTCAAAGACCTTGCCATTTAATCTCCACAGTGGTCCAGCATGTAGGGATGTTTTGATCCCTGGCTTTCAAGGTGTGTCTTTGGAAGAGTTGAGTCATGTGCCCAGGGCCCAAGAGTAGCCAGTGTTCTATCTTTGGATATAATTTTTGTCCTGCTGTTCCTGTGGGTCCTTGTGGGGTTTGGGATGAGTTCTCCCTGTGATGGATTGGCATGGAGCAAAACTGCTGCACTTGACTACCTGAGAAGTAGTCTATGATTTCCATTCACTGTTGGCTGGCATCTTTTGCTGCTAACTTCAGGTTTCTTTTCATTGTAAGAGGGGAGTTGAGTTCTGCAACCCAATCATATGTTTGTTTTTGTTTTATTTCCCTTTTTAAGAAGTATGACATATGTATGCATATAAATGAACACATATAAATACAGAATAAAAATAAACCTTTACAGAATTGTGTGTGTGTGTGTGTGTGTGTGTGTGTGTGTGTGTGTGTGTGTGCATGCACATGTCATATTGTGTATGTGGAAGTTAGAGGATGATCTTGTGTATTGGTGCTCATCTTCCACTTTGTTGAGACAGGGTCATCTATTCTCCACTACATACACAGGCTGGCTGGCCAGCAAGCTTCGGGAGGGAGGGTTCTGTCTCCATTTTCCATCTTCCCATAGGAGAACTGAGATTACAGTCCCTGTCTTTCAGGCTGGGTTTTCAGGGGAACTAAATAATGTGCCCAAGGCCAAAGAAAAGCCATCTTTGGGCATAATTTTGTCTTGCTGTTCTTATTGTATTAGGTGTGAGTTTTCTGTATGATGGGTTGTTATGGGACAGAACTATTGCATCTGACCACCACATTTGGCTTTTCATCTGTAGATGTAAACTCAGGTCCCCACAGAAAGTGCTTTGCCCACTGAATCATATCTCCAGCCAGTTATCACCTTTTAGATTATCTCAGCACTGGGGATCAGCTACTCACAATACACTAATAATTTCCAAATGTGGATTTTGAGTCTCAGTTGTATACCTGCATAAGCCTGATTAGTATTTCTTCCTGGGCACTTGGAATGCACTGAGACTCTGCATGTCTAAGATGGAATTAATAACTAGCTCCTAGGTGACTGTCTTTAGGTTTTTCTATCTTAGTGAACAGTTCCTTTGTTTGGTCACATCAGGAGCAAAAGCATGGGGCTGTCTGTAATTCACACTTGCTTCCAGATCACAGTCACATCAATTTGACCTTTTGGTCATCACTAGGGATTTCCATTTCTTGCTACATCCACCATCCTGGTCAAGTCTTACTTCCTGCTTGGACCTTGGCAGTTGACATAAAGCTATCTATCTATCTATCTATCTATCTATCTATCTATCTATCTATCTATCTATCTATCTATCTATCTATCTATCTATCTACCATGGCCTTGCCCCTTCAGTCAGAGTGAATTCTGGGATACTCATGATTCTAAGTTCATATCTCTACTTTAGAGCCACCTTTGTACACCACTTCATTGGTTTTTTTTTTTTTTCCTTTTGACTTTAGGAACATATCTATGAGTCCCATCATGACCTGGCCTCTGACTCTCTAAGGCTCATTTTCCACCGTGCTGTCTCTGCATTTTCTTTGCTCAACCTTGCTTTTCAGTTAGTTCTCTGTGACACATGATCTAATCAAGTTATCAAAGGAGATATTGACGTTTGTTCATGACTTCAGAGGTTTCAGCCCGTGGTTGCTTGGCTGGTTCTGTGTCCTGCAGAACACAGAATGTCATGGTGCGGGTCTGGTGGAGGAAGCCACCTGAAAGTGGCTGAGAATGAATAGAAAGCTTAAGAAGCTGGGGCCCACCGTCACTTCCACATAGGCCCCAGCTCCATGGGCTGGTGACCTCATTTACCATGTGGGTCTTTCAGGAACCTTTTGGATGCAACCATCCCGCCTTCTTGCCCTAGGTGCGATTCACTGTTTCTACCATAGACATTTCACCTATAACAATTATCAGTCTTTCTACCTAGAACTATTTTCCTAATTATGCTTGCTCTTCCTTGGGTCTTGAGTTATGACTTCCATAAAGGTGGGTTGGAGGCACGGCTCAGTGGCTGAGAGCACATGTTTCTCTTGCAGAGGAATTTTTAATTTCCCCCCTGAGTTCTTGAATGACTCAGAGGCTATTAAAATATATTGTTCAATATCCATGTTTGTATTATTTCTACATTTTCTTATGCCATTAATTTCAAGTTTCATTCCATTATGGTCTGATAAAATGCAAAAAATTATTTCACTGTAGTTTTTTTTTTTAATTTGCTAATGTGTGCTTGGTTTATGGCACAGAATGTGATCTGTTTTAGATAAATTCTGTGAGTTGCTGAAAATAATGTTCATTCGACAGTGGTTGGATGTATTATTCTGTAGATGCCTGTTAACTCCACTTGATTCTTGGTGTACTTCAACTCTGACGTTTATTTTCTAGTATTTGTCTGGATGATTTATCTTTTCATGACCATGGTGTATTAAAGTGTTGCAATGATAGTGTCCCGGGGGCCCTATTTCTCTCTTTAGGTCCACTTGCAAATGAAATTCAGTGGAGCAACCTTTGATACACATGTGTGTATAACCATTATATCATCTTGGCAGAGATAGCCTTTATCATTGTAGCACTAAGAGACGGAGGGAGGAGGATTGTGAGATTCAGGTCAGGTTTGGCTACATGAAACACTCTGTCTCAGAACAAGCAACAGAAATACAGATTCTCTTTACAGTCTTTGTCTCCTCTGATTTTGGTTTTATACCTGTCTGGTTGGGTACCATTACTCCTACTGCCTTTTCTTCCCTTCAGTTATAATTTGTGTATATAGTTTCTAATATAGTTTTTAATGTGTTTCTTGCGGGCAGCAATTATTAGATCTTATTTAATCTGCAATCAATTTGTGTCTTTCATTTTTATTAATGCATGTCAATTCTATAGAATAATGGTTTTTTATATTTTCGTGTACATATATAGAGTACCTTTATCATTTTTACTCTTCTTATTTTCTATACTTATTCCCTGATCCTCTTGCTAGATTCTTCTCATCTTCCATAATCTCTCTCTTTCTAATGTCATCTCTCTAAACTTTTAAAAGTTCCACTCATGAAAGAAGACTGGTGCTATTTGCCTTTGCCAGGCTCATTTTGCTTAACAAAGTGATCCGTGGTTCCTTTCTTTCAAAAGTTTCATTTTTTTTTCTTTTCCTGCATGGCTGATAATATTCTATTGTGCATACACTTTCCTGGTCCATCCACTGATGGGCACCTGTGCTGACTTCACACCTCAACTATTGTGAATAGTGCTTTAGTAAGCATGTGAGGGCCTATATTGTATGTTGCCTTTTGTTCCCGGGTTCAATGCCCAGAGATAATATACCTGGATCAGGTGGTATTTCTGTTTTTTTTTTTTTTTTTTTTTTTTTTTTTTTTTTTTTTTGAGGAACCTCCATACCAATTTCTGTAATGGCAGTACTAACTTACATTTCCACTGATGTTGTGTGAGGCTTCACTTTCCCTGTAACCTTGCTAAGAGTTGTTAGCTTCTTATCTCTCGACCTAACGTTTCCCACATGAGATCCAATTCTGAAACCGTGAGTGTGTGTGTGTGTGTGTGTGTGTGTGTGGCCAGAAAGCTCTGGGGATCTGCTTGTCTCTATCCCCTCTCAGCACTGGGGTTATAAATACATGTAGTCACTCTAAACTTTTACATGGTTTCTGGGGATTTGAACTCAGGATCTCATGCATGCACAACAAATACCTTAACCACTGAGCCACTCAGTCCCTGATAACCACACTCTTAATAGCTGGTATGTACCACATCCTATGCTGGGAATGCTGCTGTGCACCAGGTGGACCCGGGCTTTCAGGCTTCTTTGCACCAGTGAAAAGGACACATATACACATAAGCAAGTCAAGCCTGTGATGAATGCAATGTGGAGAGATTTTCTATGTGGAGAGACAGTGATGCACAGGGCTGGGTGGGGGTGTGAGAGAACAGGCCTGATAAGCGTCAGTCTTCATCCTAGCAGTGTTCACCAGTGGTGAGTCTTCCTCCTTTCAGAGATTGCATACCAGTTAACTCTTAGGCTTCAGACCCATCCTTAAACTGCTTTTAAGAAGCTATTTCTCCCCAAGACAGCAGAATCTCCCTCAACACAACCTAAGGGGCCTTGGCTCTTGGGAGAGTCTGTCCCTTCTCCACCTATCATTCATCCTATTAATTAAGTAATTGTTTATTTGGCATCTGGTTCTGCTTGTAGGCCAGAAGGACACAGATTACATCTGTCTTCTTCACTATCTTCTATCTGTCCTGAATATAGTAGAATAGCTACTCAATACATATCTATTGAGTAAATCAATAAAGTGATTGGAGATCACACTGACATCTAGTATGTGTTTGGAAAATCATTGAATTCTGAAGATTTGTAAAAAGCCTTATTTAGAGCTTTAGAGGCCAGGAATCGACCTCATCATATGAACGAGGAAAATCCAGCCCAGGAATGGGCAGGAGTTTGGCTAGGCTACTCGGCAAGGCACGGAGACAGGCCAGAGTTCTCTTTTAGCACAGGGTTCTTTTTATAATAGCTCTGGCTGTTTGAGCTGAAATGAGGTAAGTGCTTGGAAGCTGTGCCTCTTACAGTGCGATTTTTATCTCTGTAGTACAACTTCAGGTAAGCTGGGGAGCACCCTGGGGTACTTTTTCTCTACTGCCTGCTCTGTGTTTGGGACAATGGTGACCCTACAATGGACCTACATGTGATCCTACAATGTGTTTTAGCCAGTCTGGCTGCTGCTGTTATCATTTTGAAAGGGCTGCATGATAATCAGATCTAGCCAAGACCTCATTTGGCAGAAGGACCTAAGTGATCTGCTGCATGGAATGCAGTGGTGATATCATGCTGTGAAGTGAGCAGCAGGCAGAAGCTACAACTGAGGGTCAGGGCTGTGGCCTGGGGCATATGACCTCAGTGGGCCTAGAGGACTCCAGATAGACTGCTATGATCTGAATATGAAATGTATCTTACAGGCTTGTCTGGTTGAGGTCTTACCTCCCCAACTGATGGTAATGTTTTGGAAGGCTGTAGACTCTCATTCAGGAAATGGGGATGGATCTTGAGATTTATAGCCAGGCTTTATTTCCTGTTCTATGTCTCTTCCTGGTCCGTTGAGAGATGAGCAAGTGGCCTCATGGTCTGCCACTGTGCCTTCTCTGCCATGGTGGACTCTTGTCTTCTTCTTCTTTTTTTTAATTAGGTATTTTCCTCGTTTACATTTTCAATGCTATCCCAAAGGTCCCCCATACCCACCCCCCCATCCCCTACCCACCCACTCCCCCTTTTTGGCCCTGGCGTTCCCCTGTACTGGGGCATATAAAGTTTGCAAGTCCAATGGGCCTCTCTTTGCAGTGATGGCCGACTAGGCCATCTTTTAATACATATGCAGCTAGAGACAAGTGCTCCGGGGTACTGGTTAGTTCATATTGTTGTTCCACCTATAGGGTTGCAGTTCCCTTTAGCTCCTTGGGTAATTTCTCTAGCTCCTCCATTGGGGGCCGTGTGACCCATCTAATAGCTGACTGTGATCATCCACTTCTGTGTTTGCTAGGCCCCGCATAGTCTCACAAGAGAGAGCTATATCTGGGTCCTTTCATCAAAATCTTGCTAGTGTATGCAATGGTGTCAGCATTTGGAAGCTGATTATGGGATGAATCCCTGCATATGGCAATCACTAGATGGTCCATCCTTTCGTCACAGCTCCAAATTTTGTCTCTGTAACTCCTTCCATGGGTGTTTTGTTCCCATTTCTAAGAAAGGGTAAAGTGTCCACACTTTGGTCTTCGTTCTTCTTGAATTTCATGCGTTTGGCAAGTTGTATTTTATATCTTGGGTATCCTAAACCACTCTGGAAATCAGTCTGGTGGTTCCTCAGAAAATTGGACATAGTACTACCGGAGGATCCCACAATACCTCTCCTGGGCATATATCCAGAAGATGTCCCAACCGATAAGAAGGACACATGCTCCACTATGTTCATAGCAGCCTTGTTTATAATAGCCAGAAGCTGGAAAGAACCCAGATGCCCCTCAACAGAGGAATGGATACAGAAAATGTGGTACATTTACACAATGGAATACTACTCAGCTACTAAAAAAATGAACTTATGAAATTCCTAGGCAAATGGATGGACCTGGAGGGTATCATCTTGAGTGAGGTAACCCAATCACAAAGGAACTCGCACAATATGTACTCACTGATAAGTGGATATTAGCCCAGACTCTTGTCTTCAAAACATGAAAGCATTGCTGGAGTACTGAGGATCCTAAATTCCCCAAGAAAAGCAGCTCTTTACCACCTCTATTTTCTGGGGGGGGGGGGGATTCTCCTGGGATGGGATTTGAATTAGGTGACCTTAGGAATGTCCTCTGGCAGAACTTCTGGCCTTGTTATATCCCTACAATAGCCTTTCCTAATATAGTCAGAACTTCATTGGGTAGGAAGAGAACAGAGAACTCAAGAGATGTGGTTCAATGATGGAGAAGATGACATTTCAATGCCCAGGTTCCTTTGGAGATGTGGGCACTCTAACCTACAAAGCACTAGTCCTTTGACCCTCCTGTGTTTCCCAAGACTCTCTTGACCTGTGTCTAACTAGGCATCAGGAACAGTTGGGCATGGGTAGGTGCTAACCAGAGCAAGGGGATCTGATCTGGTCTGAGGACTCTAGGAGGCTTGAGTCTCTGCATCCTTCTTAGAGAAGCTTGGGTATTTAGGCCTCTGCAGCATCCAAAATAGCTTATTTACTTACTAACCCCATCTCTGTTGTAAATCAAGCTCCATTCTGGTCACATTCTCCATATGACAGTTGGCAAACCATTTCAGGACTCTGTTGTGATTCCAGATCATGAAGGCAAAGTAGAGGAGCCTGATAGAACTGTAAGCTGTTTCCACAAGGGAGGGGTTGAGTGCAGGGTCATATGAAGGTGTGATTCCATCATGACTCCCTTGCCCACAGTGCACTTCCTCCTAACAGAGATTTAAAAGAATTTTAGCATAAGGCATGCTGGTTATCTAGACATGGTTATTGGCACTCTTGCTACATACCTTTTTTCTAGAGGTCATAGGAACATCAACCCCACATTCTATTTAGCCTCAATACGCCATTCTCAGAAGAACTGTCAATAAACTGTCAGTAAGGTTGCATGTACTTTGAGGGAATCTGTATTGGTTCCTGAGAGTACTGTAACAAAATGATAGGAGCTGGATAGCCAAAACCAACAGAAAATTTCCTATAATAGTGCTGGCAACTCAGGCTCAAAGTGTCTGCAAGGCTACAGGGGAAATCTTACCTTCTTTCTCGGAGTAGTCAGTGATGCTATGTGGCTTGGTGGTAAATTTGTCCAATCTCTGCCTTCATCTTCCCACAGCTCTTTCTCATATGCATCTGTGCCCACAGCTTATTCTTTTTATTAGGATCCTAGTCCCATGTTACTCTAGTATAACCTCACAGAAACTTGACTGCAGAGACCCTTTCCATGATAAAATTATAGCTACAGGTTTCAGGTGGATATACATTTTGTCAGGACATGTCTCAACTCAGCATAAGACCAACTGCTACTCAGGACCCTATGCTGACCTCCATGTGGTGGATGAGAAATCTGAGACCCAGAGACAGGAAGTGATTTGATGACTGTCAGGATGTATCTTGAAAGGCAGAGCTTGGAATTCCAGACTGTTTTTTTTGTGTGTGTGTGCTATATTTGAGTAAAGCATTTAACTCGATATTTCTCCTCTTCCCTGACTCACAGAATCTAGCTTCATAGGTTGAGTCTCCAAGTCTGTGCTCTCTAGGGTAACAAGGCTGAACACACAGGAATGGTGTATCTTAGTTAGGGTTACTAGTACTGTGATGAAACATCATGACCAAAAGCAAACTGGAGAGCAAAGGGTTTGCTTGCTGTAATTTCCATATCGCTGTTCATCACCAGAAGAAGTCAGGACAGGAACTCAAAACAGGGCAGGATTCTGCAGGCAGGAGCTGATGTAGCTGTTTCTACATGGAGGGGTGCTGCTTACTGGCCTGCTCAGTCTGCTTTCTTATAGAACCCAGGATCATCAGCACAGGGGTAGCCCCACCCACAATAGACTGAGCCCTTCTATATCAATCACTAATTAAGACAATGTCTTACAGGCTTGCCTGTTGCCTGATCTTATGGAGGTTGTGTCAATTTGACATAAAACTAGACAGCACATGGTGATTCTTGCTTTCAGTTATTATTATCATGGTTGTTGTTGTTTGCATGTGTATGATGTGTATGTGGTTGTGTGTATACCACAGGGCACATATGGAAGTCAAGGGATGGCTCTGTGTGGTCTGTTCTTTCCTTCAATTTTTATATAAGTTCTGGGACTTGAACTCAGACCATCAGGCTTTGTTGCAAGCCCCTATACCAGCTGAGCCATATCACTAGCCCATTGCTTCCTAGTTACAGTGCATTTAACAAGGTAAGCATTTGTTGTTGTTTGTTTTATTTTGTGTTTTGAGACAGGTATCCATTATGTAGACAAGACTGGCTTCAAATTCTCCTGCCTCAGCCTCCAGAGGGATGAATTTACAAGTGTGCGTTGTGCATTACTATATTGGCCTGGAAGTGGGTTCTAAAAAGTGATTATATCTTGCAGAGTCATGACATGTTATATGCTAATTGCCCCTCACCTAGTTCCCACATCACCCTGAACTCATAGGACTGTATGTTCAGTGAACATTAGATGAATTTGATATGCAATAAGGAATGATAATTGAGAACCCATTAAATTTGTTTTTTTTTCCTGTTTTGTTGGAAAAGACTTTGGAATTATAAAGCCAGCGTGGGAAAAGTAGGGACAGCTGGACATCTCTAAGCAGTGTAAATGAGGAATCAGAAGTGGGAATGCTAGAGGCTGTCTTTCCTTCTTTCATTTACTTGTGCTGGTTAAACTCATTTCCAGGGATAACACCGCCTGTGTGGTGTTTCTGGGCTCTGCAGTAGACATTCTGCTGCATGCTGTAATTGCCATTGTGAATTGTAAACTCGATGGAATCTAGAATTACCCCAGAGATAGTGGGCTTCTGGGCAAGCCTGTGGGGGATTGTCTTGATTGTGTTAACTGATGTGGGAAAAGCCTGACTTGACTTGTGTGTGTGTGTGTGTGTGTGTGTGTGTGTGTGTATGTGAGACAGACAGACAGACAGACAGACACTAGTCTCTGGGCAGGCATGGCATCCTGGACTGTACAACATGGAGAAAGAGGGCTGAGTACTAGGAAGCATTCAGAATTCTTTCTTGAGTGTGGACACCATGTGACCAGCTGTTTTGGGCTCCTGTTGCTTTCACTATGATGGACTGTACCTGTGAACCAGAATAAATCCTTTTTCCCTTAATGGTTTATTCATTGAAATGCGCATGAGATATCCAGAAGGGTAGTTTCAGATATCAGTGGTATGTGTACAAGTATATGCAGCCATAGAGATAGTGTGCAGAGGAGTGTTGTGCTGGGTATAACTTGAGAAGAGATAAAAGTTAGCAAGTGTAGGGTAAGGGAACGAGAACATCAGTTCTAGAGGGTATGTGTGGTGTGGAAGTCATTGAGTACCCATTGCCTAAGAGTAAGTATGCTGACGGGGATGAAAACAGAAAGAGGTTAAGATAATTCTCCACTCGGTCTTGCAGAAGGGACTTCCCACTGCCTTGAATCAGGGACAGGGAGCCGGTGTGCTGAATTGGAGGATGCAATGATTCTCCGAGAGTATCTGTCTTGGTTAGCCTGTTCTTCATATGTGAACAGGTGGTTTTCTCACATTGGACCCTGTTATTTCTTACATCGTTGTCACTTATGCACTATTTCATCTTCCTGCTTTTTTGCTCCATGTGATCCTCCAAGTTCCTTTCTCCCCCTCTAGCTGTTTCTGCTGCTCTGGCTCTCAACACACCATGGCAGTGGCCAGTTTGCTTAGTTGGTATTCATCTAACAGTTCTCTGGGGATCAGTCCTCTGCTGAATTAATTAATTTTTTTGTGTGTGTCTTTTGCTACCAGCTTTTGGGCCCACCCAGTCAATTTCCACAGATCCTTGACTTTTCTCTGATTTCTGCACTGAATGACCTCTTGGGCTTCTGTTTCCCTGCACATGACTAAAAAGGCTCACAGCCACCCTCAGCAGGGCACAGGGCCCCACAAGAAGGGCGAATTTTAATAACAATTGTGAGCTTTTTAGCCTCCTCAAAGGCAAGGTTGAGGTAATGGAAGACATTGCTACAGTTATTATTTGATACCACATATATTGGTTTTTTTCCCCTCTAAATCATTGCCTGGGGCTCGATGTGAAATTGGTTTTTACCCTCCTCGCTCTTATTGCAGCCTTCGGTGCTCCCATTCCATATTTAACTTTTCTGCAATTCAGCACCTGCTCAGTTAGCGTACTTCTCTTCCAGGCATTTAGTTTGGGACACTTGCATTTTGATCTGTCTGAACTGGGGGGCATCAGGGTGTCCTCCCTGCTTAGCCTTCTAGACTTCCCCCTCAGTCTGTGTGAGGGCCAAAGAACCTGAGCCCCACTAAGACAGTTCCTGTACCCTACTAAATATAGGGATCAAGAATGGGCTCAGACTCCTACTCTGAAACAGAGTCCTCCTACTTCCCTGCTTTAGGCAATGTGAGGCCTAAAGTTCTCTGCCTCAGGCTCCTCTTCTCTCAGAAGGGAATTATACTACTCCAGAGTTTTGAAACAATTGGGTTAGTCTATGTTCCATAAGGTGTAACATATGTTGGGATGCCTGCACACATTAAACTACACAAAGAAGGCTAACAGCTAACACTGTTTTTCTTTTTCTTTTTTTTTTTCTTAGCTATACATCCCTATACCCCTTTTAGCATATTTGGGCAGCACCAGGAGGCCTAGACTTTGTACCAAGCAGGTTGCTGAGTTTCTGTGAGACTTGGGTCTGTCACTGCTCTTAAATTCAGCTCCCTTCTCAATTACATGAGACTAATGGTTTCAGAACAGCCCTCCTTACTGCCTCTGGTTACACAGTGACATGATGGGTGAGAATGGGCTCTGTAAATGTTAAAGAGTTCCCTGCGGGAACAGCGGCAGGATTCTCTCTTCTGTGAAGGAATGACTTAGTGAAGATCATTCTTGGGTGAGGGAGCTTGCTTTCAGGGAATAAACAATCTCTGTGGAAATTACCCTGCCCCCTCCTAATAATCTTCTTTTTGGGGATGTCATTCGTCAGCATTAGGGTTCTTAGTTGCAAACAGCAAAGAACAAATGCTAATCACTTATTGTAGTAAAGGACTTTATTGAATGGGATTAAATAGCTCATAAAGGATTCTGGAACACCAAAGAATGTGGAAATTATGGGCAAATGAGGAAAACCACCTAAGATGGGAGCCACTAACGGTACTCAAACAGAACTGAGGTGTAGCACAAGGCCCAAAGTGAAGACAATGAAGTGAAGGAAAGTTCTAAGGCCCAGATGGTAAACAAAATTCACAAGTCTCAGAAAGTTCATGAAATTTACAAGACTTGTAAACCACTTCCTTTTTTAAAAATTGCTTTGGTCAGGTAGTTTGTCACAGAAACATGAAAAGTGAGCAACACACTTCTTGACTTAGTATTGTCAACTTGATAGAGCTGAAAGTTCTCTGTGGGGAGAAGCCCTTGTTGATGAATTGTCCAAATCAGACTGGTCTTTGGGGGTTACTCTTGAATGATGATTGCTATGAGGGCCCAGATCACTATGGGCAGTACCATTCCCTTGTCAGGTTGTCATGGGCTGTATAGGAAAGCTATGTAAATATGAGGCAGCAGCAGCATTGTCTACGGTTCTTGTCTCCAGGTTCTGGCCTAGAATTCTTGCACTTTCTTCAAGGATGGATTGTGACCCAGAAGTGTAAGCCAAAGAAAATGTCCCCCCTTAAAGAGGTCAAAGTGTTTTATCACAGCAGAAAGAAATCAAACTAGATCATCATTCTACACCCAGTCTTCTTACTTTGTTGATTGCCTTTTTTAAAAAAATTATCTCTTTATGGCTTATTTTGCTTTATATTAAAAAAACATTTTAAGCTCAGACAAAAGCACCTGCCTTAGAAGAATGAGAGCCTGAGTTTGATTTCTCGGGTACATATAAAAACATTCAGGTATCAATGCCAGGTATAGATTAGCTCTTTTGGAGTTGTTAGCCAGTGGGGTCCCTTGGATAGGCAAACATTACAGGTCATTGACAAGGCTCTTAGTTACCCTCCAGAAAGTGACTGTAAGACCCTATTGCTGAAGACATCACAATCTTGAGTAATAGGACATGAAGTGTTCAAATGGCTACTCACATGAAAGCTTCATCCCTATTGGCTAGCTTTTATATTGCTGGAAGGCTCTAAACATGGTACCAATAAAGAAAAGTATCCACAGTCTAACCCAGCTATGAACCTTGTGACCGACAACAATGACTGGTGTGGCAAGATACGACCACAGGTATAATAGCAGTGTGGATGTAATGGGAGTAACCAACCACTTTCTGATTGGGTACAAAGATTACTCTGTAAGAGGGAACTCATACTTGGTACTCTTAACTAGTCCCAAAATTCATGGCTGCATAGGTCATAGGACTTAGAGGAGAGCATAATACTTCCAGATATGAGCCCATTTGGCAATTTGTGCTGTTATTTCTGGAGGAAGTTGTTGGTAATTCCTGTATTTCAAAGTGTGTCCTCTAGGCGTTCCTGGTCACACAGACTGAATTTGAAAGCATTCTCTGCCTTCTTTACCTTTAATTGTCTATGTATGTATATGCACATGTGTTGAACGCCTGTATAGAGGCCATAAGAGGGCATTGGATCCCCTGGAGCTGGAGTCACAGGAGGTTGTGAGCTGCCTGATGTTAGTGCTGGGAACTGAATTCAAGAGCAGCAAGCACATCTTAACCAGCTGCCCTCCTCCTCCTCCTCTTCCTCCTCCTCCTTTTTTTCTTTATGGAATAGCTTTAGAAACAGTTATGTTCTTTAAAGTTCTGGTAAGAATTCATCAGTACATCTATCTGTTTCTGAGGTTCTCTTTGCTGGGCAAGTTTTTATTACTGCCTTGATTACTTATTGATCTGTTTAGAGTTTTTTTTTAAAAAAAATCCTCTTTGTTCAATTTTGGTAGGGTGTGTGTGCGTGTGTGTGTGTGTGTGTGTGTGTGTGTGTGTGTGTAACCAACACGTGTTATATATAACATATATATGTAACAAAGCAACCCTGGGTAATCCTCTTTTTTTCCTCTCTCTTTCTTGGTTAGTTTGCCCAAGGGTTTTGTCAACCCTGTTAGTCTATTGAATGACCCAGCTGTGTTGCTCATGTTTTTTTTTTTTTTAGACTCTATTTCATTACTCTTTGCACTAATTTATTATTTCTTTCTATTATTTTTGGGTTTGGCTTTACTTTAGTTTTACATTTTTCTTTTTGAGACAAGGTATCACTCTGAGGGGCAGGCTGGCCTCAAATTCCCAGTAATCCTCCAGCCTCAGCCTTCCAGGTGCTGAAACTATAGGCCTAATTTACTGTACCTGGATTTTTTTTTTTTGTATTTTTGATGGCTTCAAATGTTCATTCTTTAAAATTTATCTGCTTTTCTTACAGCTATAGAAGTCTCCAGTGTCATTTTGGAAGCAGAATGAAATGAAATTTAGCCACTGTAATAAGAAGAGGCCTCCTTTAGATCACATGTCCTGGGATATTGAATTGTTGTGAAATGTTGAATATTTTTCCAGATGGATTTTTATAGTAGTTTTCCTGCTATTTCTTTGGTCGGGATAGGTGTATTTTGATCCTGTTTTCTCTACAGATTTAGAATCTTATGCTTGAGTTTGCTCATTTAGATCTGTGAGTGAAGTATTGGAGTAAGTGTGGGCTGTACCTTGGGAATGACTCCTCTAGTTTTGTCTGCAGTGGATGGTCTGATAGGCTTGGGAACTGATTTTTTTCTCTAGTACCATGTAGGTATGGTGTCCATGCTATTTGTCCATGCTGGGGCTGCTGGGGTGGATGACTGGGAGTGGGTGTTCAATCATCCCTATTTTTTGTGGCTACTTGGATCCTTAGTCATTGTCTATGATCATGAGGGTATGGCCTCTTCTCTGCTCTTTGAGTAAAGTATTTGTTGAAGTTTATGTATGGTTGGCTTGTGTGTAGGACAGGATACAGATCAGTGTTGGAGACTTGATGTGTCATGGTGGGTCCCTCACACCATACATAGATCACTAATGAATAAAGTAAAGACTCAGGACTAGCTCAACAGCAACAGGAATGTGGCAGACAGAAATAATATAAAGTAAAACATTTTAAAAGATGATCAAGAAAGTAAAGAAGTTAAGAGGGAGGAAAATAAGTGAAAAACAGCGAGGAATCAGAAGTCTTTAAAAGGGTGAGGTAGAGAGAGGTGGGAAGTGAAAGTTGTCATATGGTGAAAAGAAATAAAAAATGATAGAGCAAAATGTCCACTAGTAGGAGAAGAAAAATGATAAGAAAGGATAAGAAAAAGCATAGCTGTATAAAGGAAAAGGCCCTATGGTTCATATGTGTCTCCATGTACATACCAGTCAGCCAGTTAGAAAGGGGTTTCATTAAAAAAGGAGACAGAAAACAGTTTATTGCTTGTATGTGGCCATTCAGACAAGATGAACACTCCCCCTTCTGCTAACCTGCACTTCTTTCTGTCTCCTGGATTTTGTATCCACCCAGGAGAACAAAGATTGGAGAGAATCATCTCTCCTTTTTTTATTTACTTTTTGCATGTTGCTCACCAGTAGGAGTGGCTCTGACCTACAGCTGGTTAGTAAAATCCAGGCTGGTCTAGAACTTTCTGCATCACCCTCCCAAATGTTGGGGTTATAGGTCTGCACCATAACATGAGGACTCACAACATTTGCTTTCCAATGAGTTTACTTTAAAGAGTTAATACATCAAGGCCACAAGAGGCTATGCTAGTTGCCTATTTTCTTTCATTTTTTTATTAGATATTTTCTTCATTTACATTTCAAATGCTATCCTGAAAGTCCCCTATACCCTCCCCCTGCCCTGCTCCCCTACCCACCCACTCCCACTTCATGACCCTGGCGTTCCCTTGTGTTGGGGCATATAAAGATTGCAAGACCAAGGGGCCTCTCTTCCCAATGATGGCCGACTAGGCCATCTTCTGCTACATGCACAGCTAGAGACACAAGCTCTGGGGATACTGGTTAGTTCATATTGTTGTTCCTCCTATAGGATTGCAGACCCCTTCAGCTCCTTGGGTACTTTCTCTAGCTCCTCCATTGGGGGCCCTGTGTTCCATCCAATAGATGACTATGAGCATCCACTTCTGTGTTTGTCAGGCACTGGAATAGCCTCACAAGAGACAGCTATATCAGGGTCCTTTCAGCAAAATCTTGTTGGCATATGCAATAGTATCTGTGTTTGGTGGCTGATTATGGGATGGATCCCTGGGTGGGGCAGTCTCTGGATGGTCCTTCGTTCTGTCTCAGCTCCAAACTTTGTCTCTGTAACTCCTTCCATGGATATTTTGTTCCCTATTCTAAGGAGAAATGAAGTATCCACACTTTGGTCTTCCTTCTTTTTGATTTTCTTGTGTTTTGCAAATTGTATCTTGGTTATTCTAAGTTTCTGGGCTAATATCCCCTTATCAGTGAGTGCATATCAAGTGACTTCTTTTGTGATTGGGTTACCTCACTCAGGATGATATCCTCCAGATGCATCCATTTGCCAAAGAATTTCATGAAATCATTGTTTTTAATTGCTGAGTAGTGTACTCCACTGTGTAAACGTACCACATTTAACATGGCCATATTTGCTGTGAGTTCCAGGGGAAAGAAAAGTGTGGGGCTGTATCTCCTAGGGAGAAAGCTCAGAGAGAACCACTCAGGATGGCTTCCAGTTTTGGCACTGTACTCTCATAACTCCAGACCCCAGCATCTGTTCAGTGCCCTCTTTAGCTAAGGCCAGGCTATGTTTTTGTTTTGCCTTGGTTTCTGTGCTAATTTTCCTTCCGCCACTCTCCTCCCCCTTTTTTTCTGTTTCCAGGTCCTCACTCTGCACAACAAGCACTCTTGTCCACCGGGCCATCTCCCCAGATCCCCTATTCCACATTCTTACTGGCACCACCCAAGTGTTGTTGTGTGTGCCTAGTGCCCTGACTCTGCATGAGGGTGGCCCCAGCCCTGTGCACACACTCACAAAGGATTTGCTTAGCAGAGGTTTGGTGACTCATGGTTTCAGAGTTCCAGTTTCCTTACCTTTAAACATCTGATAGTGAAGCAACACTTTTTTCCTGGAATTTCCTTGGAACTCCAGGCTTTCTACTTCCACCTAGAGTAAGGTGTGTGTGTGTGTGTGTGTGTGTACATGCCCCAGAGGACAACCTTGGGTGTTGCTCTGCTTCAAAAGCCTTCTACCTTCTATCAACCTATCAGTCTATCAGTCTATCAGTCTATCTATCTATCTATCTATCTATCTATCTATCTATCTATCTATCTATCTATCTATCTATCTATCTATCTATCTATCTCCCTCCCTCCCTCCCTCCCTCCCTCCCTATCTAACAATGTATCTACAGAATCTCATTGTATAGTTCTGGTTGGCCTGGAACTCACTATGTCCACTTGGCTGGCCTCAAACTCACAGAGATATGCCTTTCTCAGTTTCCTGAGTGCTGAGTTTAAAGGAGACTACCACTATACCCCTTAAACTCTTCCTTGTTTTTTAAGACAAGATCTTTCACTAGAACCTGGGTTTTGCTGTCTAGGCTGGCTGGCTGGCAAGCTCCAGGAATCCATCTGTCTCTGCTTCCTCACCACTGGGATTATAGTTATGTGTCACCACATCCAGCTTTTTAACCTGTGTTCTTGGGTTTGCCCTCAAGCCCCCAGGTTTACAAGGCAAGCACTTTACCAACTGAGCCATTTCTCCAGACCCTATCTAACAATGTTGTTATGCTTAAGTTTGCTTATTTCCCAGGAGGAGGCAATAGAAATGCTAAGCCTACAGGTTTTGGTTGTGAAAGAATAAGTGCTGTGTCCCACAAAGAGCAGCAGAAGTACCTGCCACACAGGAAATGTTCAGCATGGCAGCAGCTATCACTGTTTGGGGACTACAACTTTTAGTTTGTGTGCATATGTGAGAGTATGGGCTTGTATGTCATGAACTCATGTTAACAGTTTTATGAATTTATGTCCTCCAACTGAATTCACTTTCAGCTAAGAATGCAGAATATAGAACATATATGCTAGGTACCTCTTTAAGGGCTCAGTCAGATTCTTTAGTTTAGTGGACTCACATTTCAGCATGTTTAAAGGTCTCCTTGTCTTTCTTCCCTTCCCTGGAGCTGATTGCCCAAGGAGGCCACAGTTGGTGGGGGGAATATATTCACTGTGGAGTTTGAATGAGAATGCCTCCCTTAGTCTCATATATTTGAATACTTGGTTCCCAGTTGTTGGAACTGTTTGGGAAGGATTAGGAGGAGGTATATCGCTGGGGACAAGCTTTGACGTTTCCAAAGCCAATGCCACTTCTAGTTAGCAGTCACTGTCTACCTGCTGATAATGATGTAAGCCGTTAGCTACTTCTCCAGTGCCATGCCTGTCTGTCTGCTGTCATGATCCCTCACTATGACAGTTATGGATTCTAACCATCTAGAACCATAAGCCCCAAACCAAATGCTTCCTTTATGTGTTGCATTGGTTGTGGCATTTGTCATGACAACAGAAAAATAACTAAGACACTCACCTCGACCAGAGTTTCAGTCATCAGGATGTTTGCCTGGAGGTGGTGTCATTCTGAGCTGTCCTTTGATCCTCTCTGTCTTTCATCCCATGTGGTTCTTGTGACTTCTGTCTTCAGAATAGAAGAGAGCTGGGTCTGCCAGGGAGAAACCAGGAATCTGAAAAGGGCTATGATTATGCCCAAGCTTCCCTTTCAGCATGAGGAATTTTGCAGTAGTGGGAGAACCTGTGTGTTGATGAACAGTCTTCCTAGTGTTTCCTGTTATTCATGAAATCAGGCTGAAGGGAAGAATTTTTTTTTTCTAAATTTTTCCTGAGTTTTTTTTTTCTTCCCTATACTTTCTCATTCAGGGGACAGCTTGGACTTCCAATGTCCTGATCTAGTTAATGAGTGAAGGAGGACAATTTTGATATGTGGTCAGGGTGAGCTAAAATCTCTGTACCATGCTAAGCCTGCTCATCCAGTCCTGTTACTGCACGTTCAATATTCCAGGTAAGGAAACAAGTGCAGAGAACTCGAGTTTCCTAGGTAGACAGGTATCAACCTAGAGCCAGTTCCCTGCTTTGTAGGCAGTGTGTGCAGCAAGCCTTCTGCAGCCTCAGCAGCACCAATCTGCTGGCTATGCATAGTGACAGCCTCCTGGGCCTTCCTTAGCCACCACCTTCCAGGTGGCCTATTTCTTTTCCCCTCCAGGGAGTGCCCAAGCTATGCCCGAGGTTGTATGATGTACCGATCCGCTAATGTTGCATTATCTAACTACCTGGAGTAGCATTGATAGTGATGAGTTTTATCTTCTTTGATTCCATTCTTCACCTGATTTTTCCATTTCTGACTCGATCAGGAAGTCTTATCATACAGACATGCAGAAACATATGGTGTAGATTCATTATCACAAAATCATCTCTTACATTCTAAGAGACTGGAACTTTTGCTGGACCTCACAGCTGAATTAATAATACATCCTGAGCTCACTTAAGACTTAGTAATGCTATCCCACTGTGTGCTCAACCTGTTTGCTTAATCTGCTTTTCAGATAAAAATGTATCAACCAACATTATTTGCTTTGGATTTCCCATGTGATCACCCTTTACAACCTAAGCTAATGCATAGTTGTAATCTTATAGTATGTACTCTTTCACGGTCCTGACCTATGAGTAATGAATGTGTATCTATATGTTATGATTATAAATGCTGGAAACAGCAGACAGGTTGAAAGCAACCTTATGAAATAAATATCCACCATAAATGATGGAAGCGACATAGGTATAGGTTGATAAGTATCTGTGTGGTTATGTTTGCAGTGTGCTTGTTATTGGGGTCAGTGAGGGCCAGTAGAGTTTTTATCTCTTGTCAAAGTATATTAAAGATTTCTGTAAAGCATTCCTCATCCTTCCCACATGTGAGCTTTCTGCAATGTTCAATATATATACAGAGCAAAAACCTTCTTCTGGGAACACAGACACAGAGATAGACAGGTACACAAGACAGGATTGAGGCAGGCACAGATTCAGACTCAGGCAATAGATGGATTACCATCAGGAGACAGTGGAGGAAATAGGGAGAGGGACCTAGAGAATTTAAAATCTGAGCTGACTCTGGTGCAACTACTCCAGAGGAAGTCTTTTGGTTTCTTTTCCTTAATGTGATACCAACATATTTTGTGGTTGTCACCAATATATTCACACTGAGCAAATGGCACAAATAACTGTGTGCAATGATACAGGTGGACCCTTGGAGAAGCCTCCACTGGGCCTGGGTTCTGGGATAGGAACTTAAATTTCTTTGATTTCAGCCATCAGCCTTGTGGCAGGAGATGGCTAAGGCCACATCTATTGTTCCATTGGCATGACCTGAACAGAGCTCAGTGGGAAGGGGTATTGATATCACAAGAAGCCAAGACTGCATTTTCTTTTCTTTGGAGTTGTTGGCTGCTGCCCCTGAGATGGCTAAAGGCCATTGTTTTTTAAGTGGAGGATTAATTAGAATGGATTTCTTTAACTTGGGATGCCAGTAAACCTCCTGGCCTTCAGCTATTGATTTGATGCTGAAGAGGAAACTCTCAGTCCAAGAACATGTTCCCAAAAGTTGTGGGGATGGACTTTCACAGTGTGTGTGTGTGTGTGTGTGCATCTGGAAGCCAGAAGTCCACATACCATATGTTCCTTAGTCTCTCCACCTTATCTTTTGAGACTAGATCTTTCAGTAAGCCTGGAGCTTGTCAATTAGCCTAGAATGACTGGCCCGAAAGCCCAGTGAATCCTTCTGCCTCTGCTTCACCAGTGCGGGGCTTACAGACACTTGTCACACACCAGCCTTTCACATGGATTCTGGGGATCCCATTCATGTCTTCCTGTTCATGCAAGTAAACACTTTCACTGAGCCACCTTCTCAGTTCCCCTAGCTCGGGTGTTTTCATTTTAACAGAGCAGAAAACCAGAACCCAGGACAGCCTTAGGTAGGACATGTGAAGGGTTTGGTTGGCCTGTAGGGCTGTTGTGAGTCTATGAATGAGGAGAGTGTCATTTCCTATGAACACTGCGGCTGAGAAAATTGAAAGGGACATTTGTGAATGTTGGAGGTTGAGATGATTGTGAGTAAATTACTGGTTAGATCTCGGAGACACTGGTTCTTATGCAGATAATTGAGTTCTGAAGAGAGAGGTCATGGTTCCTTCAACTCCTCATCACCCGAGAGTCTACATTATAAGTTTCAACTTTTGTCCTCTAGGTACCATCTCCATTTCATTCATCTCAACACACATTCATTAGCACCACTAAACCACTTGTAGAGCGGGCATAAGGAAGCCAATGGTAGGCTCCATTCTCTTGAGGATTTGATGGTACCCGGGGTTACCATGGTGCATTCATTAATCTTCTTCTTGTTGTGACAACCTATCTTATGAAGGTAACAGCAGGAAGAAAGTGTTTACTTTGATTTACAGTTTGAAGATACAGTTTCCATCCTGGTAGGGAAAGCATGGTGGTAGGTGTACGAGGCAATTGGTCACATTGAACCCACAGCAGTCAGGAAGGAGAGAGAGAGAGAGAGACAGAGAGAGACACACAGAGAGAGACAGAGAGAGACAGATACAGAGAGAGAGAAGCCAGTGCTAGGCTCTCTTTTCCCATTTTGTTCAGACTGTGCTCTCAACATCTGAAATGCTGCAGCCTGCATTCTGGATGAGTATTACCTTCTCAGTTAGCCCTTTCTTGAAACACCCTTAGGTGTCCCAGAGGTTCGTTCCCATTATAAGTATTAATCTAATCAAGTTGACAGTGAAGATCAGCCATTGTATAGTGTCAGAGCACTCCTATAACCAGAATTTTGCTACTTCATGAGTTCTTTTTTCTTTGACCCTTCTCGCTCCCTTTCCATCCTTTCAATCCCCTAACAGTAGATAGGAAAGAAAATGGATAGAGGGGAAAGGGGGCGATGTTATCAATAGACTACTTCCTTCTGAGTAAGGGTGCCAAGTTCCTTGAGGCAAGTTTGATCTTTGCTGTCAGGATATCTAATTTCTTCTTTCTTCTTTGCACATTACTACTTGACAAACCATGAGCAAGAACAACCGACCAACAACCCACCAACAATCCATAACTCACCTATCAGATCTCTAGTATTTATAAACCCTCTGAAAAGTCCCCAGAATTCCAAATGTCACACTATCCCATAAACTATCTGCGGCTGGCAAAATCATGTTAAAGCATGAGGCAAATTATAATCAACTGCTGTGGTAAATCTGAAGCAACCTCATGTTCTACTTCTGGGGTTAAAGGGAAAACATATTCTTATCTGTATTTTCTAAAGAAACCAATATTCTTTTTTTTTGAAACCAGTATTCCTACTACACATCCCCTTGGATGGCACTCTTGTTGGATGGGGATGGTAAATTCTGAGAGTGGAGTCAAGAAAGTTTCCATAATCAACAACCTTAAAGCATGTTTTAATTTTTATTTATGTGTATCTCTGTTTGTGCTTTCCGTGTGTGGAGGTACAAATAGAGACAAGAAAGGGGCATCAATCTTCTGGAGTTGTAGTTATAGGCAGCCGTAAATTGCTTGATGTGGATGTTGGAGGTCAAACTCTAGTCCTCTGGATAATAGAATGAGATCTTAGCAGCTATTTTTAATTAAAAAAAATCTAAGTTTAATTATGTTCTTTTTCTTCCTCCAACTCATCCTAGATTTCCTCCACCTCCTCACCCACTCAACTTTATGTATTCTCTTTCTTTCCTTTTCCCTCTCTCTTTCCATCTCTCTCTCTCTCCCTCTCTCTCTCCCTCTCTCTATCTCCTCCCCCTCCCTCCCTCTCAAAACTATGGGTTGGAGAGATGGATCAGCAGTTAAGAACACTGGCTGATCTTTCAGAGGACCTGGGTTCAATTCCAAGCACCCACATGTCAGCTCACATCTGCCTGTAACTCCAGCTCTAGGGGAATCCAATACCCTCAGATGTATATGCAGGCAAAATGCATATATATATATATATATATATATATATATATATATATATATAATCTAAACTAAGATCAAATAAAATCCATAAAAATACAAAAATATACTTAGTAAGGGACCAGGAAGGAGGAGGGGATCTTCCAAGAAAGGGAAATAGAATGTAGTGTTGTGGGGAGATAAAGGGGAAATTAGAATAAAGGGATTAACTAGGTAAGAAGATATGAGAGAAGGGGTAATGGAGGGACTATGAGAAGGGACAACTAACAAACTAACACTAAAGGCCATATGGAAACTTATACTGTAGAAAATTTCTAGAATGCATACATATGCATATGATAGCAGCCATTCTTGAATGTAGTGATGTTTGGCACAACATTGCAGAGAGCAGTTATCACAAAGAGGCCATGCACAGGGAGTATTTGGCCTCTTTCTCTGGGTTATTCTGTAACTGGAACTTGGTAGAAAGAAGACTGAAAGAATAGACAGCCTTCAAGCTGCAGGAGAACCGAGGAACTGACAATCAGGATGGGGAGCTACAACAAGCTTTGAGGAGGAGAGGGCTGTGGTCAAACAGTGACCCAGGATGTCTACATGGGGCTAGAGGGGTAGGATGCAAGTGAAGAAGTAACAGTGATTAGGGTGGAAAAATATTTGAGCTGAGGTTGGGAAGGACTGGCCAATGGAAAGACAATGGGCACACACTTTCAGACCTAAATTGGGGTCTACCGTCATTGCCGCTGGGATATGAGGCTCAGAGGGTCCAAATACGATGGATATGGATGGATGAATGTTTTTCTCTGAACTGTCTTTTCCCCGTCTCTTGCTCCCACCACTCAGAGTTTTATGCTGTAATAATGAGTCTGAGAACTTAAGATATTGTGGCTCTCGAACATATGGGCACAGGGGAAAAATTCCTGAACAAACACCAATGGCTTGTTCTGTAAGATTAAGAATTGACAAATGGGATCTCATAAAATTGCAAAGCTTCTGTAAGGACACTGTCAATAAGACAAAAAGGCAACCAACAGATTGGGTAAAGATTTTTACCAGTCCTAAATCTGATAGAGGGCTAATATCCAATATATACAAAGAACTCCAGAACTTAGACTCCAAAAAGCCAAATAACCCTATTAAAAGTGGAATAAAGAGCTAAACAAAGAATTCTCAACTGAGGAATACTGAATGGCTGAGAAGCACCTAAAAAATGTTCATCATCCTTAGTCATCAGGGGAATGCAAATCAAAACAAGCCTGAGATTCCACCTCACACCAGTCAGAATGGCTAAAATAAAAAATTCAGGTGACAGCAGATGCTGGCGAGGATGTGGAGAAAGAGGAACATTTCCCCATTGCTGGTGGGATTGCAAGCTGGTACAACCATTCTGTACAAACAAATCAGTTTGGCTGATCTTCAGAAAATTGGACATAATACTACCTGAGGACCCACTAATACCACTCCTGGGCATATGCCCAGAAGATGTTACAACTTGTAATAAGGGCACATGCTCCACTATGTTCATAGCAACCTTATTTATAATAGCCAGAAGTTGGAAAGAACCCGGATGTCCCTCAACAGAGGAATGGGTACAGAAAATGTACATTTACACAATGGAATACTACTCAGCTGTTAAAAACAATGAATTTATGAAATTCTTAGGCAAATGGATGGATCTGGAGGATATCATCCTGAGTGAGGTAACCCAATTACAAAAGAACACACATAGTATGCACTCACTTATAAGTGGATATTAGCCCAGAAGCTTGGAATACCCAAGATACAGTTCACAAACCATATGAGACTCAAGAAGAAGGAAGACCAAAGTGTGGATACTTTGATCCTTCTTAGAAGGGGGGACAAAATATCCATGGAAGAAGGTACAGAGACAAGGTGTGGAGCAGAGACTGAAGGCATGACCATTGAGAGATTGCTCCACCTGAGAATCTATTCTATATACAACCACCAAACCCAGACACTATTGTGGAAGCCAACAAGAGCTTGCTGATTGGAGCCTGTTATAGCTGTCTCCAGAGAGGCTCCACCAGTGCCTGACAAATACAGAAGTGGATGCTCACAGCTGTCCATTGAACGCAGCACAGGGTCCCCAATGAAGATGCTAGAGAAAGTACTCAAGGAGCTGAAGGGCTTTGCATCCCCATAGGAGGAATAATAATATGACCTAACCAGTACCCCAGAGCTCCCTGGGACTAAATCACCAACCGAAGATTACACATGGTGGAACTCATGGCTCCAGCTGCATATGTAGCAGAGGATGGACTAGTTGGTCATCAATGGGAGGAGAGGCCCTTGGTCCTGTGAAGGGTCTATGCCCCAGTATAGGGGAATGCCAGGGCCAGGAAGTGGGAGTGGGTAGGTTAATGAGCAGGGGGAGCAGAGAGGGGATAGGGGGTTTTCAGAGGGGAAAACCAGGAAAGAGGATGAAATTTGAAATGTAAATAAAGAAAATATCTAATAAAAAAAAGATATTGTGGTTCCTGGATAGTCCCAGAAACCAGGCTCCCGGGACTCAGCGGGGATGACTTTAGTGGAATGCACAGAGAAGGGAGAGATAGAACCTGATGAGACCACATCCAGTAGATAGGCATGGCCCCAGGTCAAGGGATAGGGCCACCCACCCATCTCAAAGTTTTTAACCTGGAAGTATTCCTGTCCAAAGGAAGAACAGGGACAAAAACATGGAACAGGGACTGAAGGAAGGGCCAACCAGGGACTGCCCCACCTAAGGATCCATCATGTCTGCAGACACCAAACCCAACACTGTTACCATGGTTAAGAGGCGCTTACTGACAGGAACCTAGTATGACAGTTCCTTGGGAGGTTTGGCCAGCAACTGACCAATGCAGATGTGGATATTTGATGCCAACCATCAGACTGAACTCAGGGAACCTGGTCGGGGAGCTGGCAGAAGGACTGGAAGGGTGGAGGGGGTTGCAACCTCATTGGAAGAACAACATTGGCTGGCCTGACCACCCAGTTCTTCCAGAATCCAGACCACCAATCAAGGAGTGCACCTGGAGGGATCCATGGCTCCAGATACATATGTAGCAGAAGATGGCTTTGCCTGACAGCAATGGGAGGGGAGGCCCTTGGTCCTGGGAATGTGTGATGCCCCAGAGTAGGGGGATGCTGGAGCAGTAGGCAGGAGAGTATAGATGGGTGGGGGAGCATTCCCATACAGGCAAAGGGGAGGGGGAAGGCTGATGTGGGATAGGGGGTTGATGGAAGGGTAACCGGGAAGTGGGATATCATTTGAGATATAAATGAGTTTGGAATTATTATTATTAATAATAAAATATATTGTGGCTCAGGGGTCAGCTTGCAAACAAAAGATTGAACAAAAAGGAGGCCTGGACCAGAGGCTTTGATAGAGCTGGGCAGTGGGGTAGCAGGACAGCATGTGGAGATGGTGCTAGGGGACCCTGCCTCTGACTGTGAGATGAGGATGCACCATTCACTGTCTCCATGACTTCTCTGTTCCTCCTATCTTGTCCTTTAATGAAAGCTTCCTGGCCTCAGGAGTCCTTGTGATGATAAAAAAAGAATGTGTCCTCTTTTTGGTGTGCAACCGCTGGCTCTCAGTCTAGGGAGCTATTGCAACCTTTGTCAGAGGCAGTAATAAGGGAGTCAGCTCAGAGCTCTGAGGCTGTAGCTCAGTTGGCAAACTGCATGCCTAGCATAGAGGAATCTTTGACTTTGAGCTCCAGAACCACATAAAACAAGGCATGGTGATTCACATGCCTGCAAGCCTCTGGAGACAGAAGCAGGAGGACCATACATTCAAGGCTATTCTCCTCTACACAGTAAATTTGAGGCCAGCTTAGGCTATATGAGACTGTCTAAAACCAAGCAAACATAAGGAAAGAGTGGGCATTCTGCAGTCCAGCAGCCCTCTCTGGAGTCTTGTGTCCCCTCCTTACTAGCTTCATGATAATAAATGGTATCCTGTGGCACAGTTGACACTCGTCATCCCCTGCTAGGCATATTCTGAGTGGGTTGAAGTGACACACACAGTACCTGAAACATTTGTAGATGTTGAATAAATGCTTGCACAATGCCTCCACATAATGTTGGTGGTCTCTGTGAAAATTCCCAGAGGACCACTGGGCTCCACAGAAGCCCAGAAAAACTGCCACTTATTGGTCCTCCTATTTCATTTTCAAACCAGGAGTCACTGCAGCACAGCATGTCATAACAACTCAACAAAGAAGGACATTGGGAACCTCTAGTCCAACATGTTGCTACTTGATCACAGGCTGCCAAGTTCATACATATAGAGTAGCCTACGAAAACTAATGCTTTACTAGTCTGTCTATCTATCTTTCTATCTATCTATCTATCTATCTATCTATCTATCTATCTATCTATCTATCTATCTATCTATCTATCTTTCTATCTATCATCTCCATTTCTATCTTCCTCTCTGCGTGGATGTGTTAAACACACACAGGAAAATTCTTTCCCATCTTGAAGGTTTCATTTTGCAATATGAAGGAGTAGAGATGGAAGAAATGAGATAAGCACACAGGACTTCGGTGTAATCGTAATGTTGGGTTGTCGCTGATTCCATTCCTGGGATGAGTAAACGTGTGTTTCATCTCCCCAAGTAAAGTCTCTCATGCACCTGTCTTCCCTGTGCATACCTGAAGCTCTCTGGTCTGGAGATAGTGAGACACTAAAGAAACCTTCACATCCTGAGAATTCATGAATCAGAAGAAGGTTGAGTCTATTTAGTCTATTTAAAATCCACTGTGCCAAAGAAAACTTCATCGAAGGCCAGTATCTCAGGGTGACTCAGACCCTATCTGATGTAAAAGGCAGAGATGTTTGAATAGCCTGGGTTTCCCCAGTCCAGAGAGGCAATCACAAGAAGCCTTATAAGGCTTTAAGATTGACTGGATCAGTACCAGCATCACCTACTCTGTGGCAAGGACTCTGGTAATAAGAACAATAGCATTACAGTAGAAGTCTGAGCCGTCCAAAATGCCTTTTGAAATTGAGCATTTTGGATAGTGGAATTTTCCATGAAGCTGAGGATTTTTCCATTTGAATAGATACTCTGGTCTTTGTGTTTTAGACAGATGGGATCAATATCACATTTCTTATTTGCTTGGAGAGAAGTAGGTGATAGTTATTATTCTGTACCAGGGATATACTGTTCCCAGGGACTTAGTGAACCACACTGCTTTGCTCTAGAGTAAGTGTGGGAAGCTTCCAGATAGGTGAGCTTTGCTGCCTGCTCTTTCTGCCTTTTCCAGAGGCTAGGTGGTCTCTGCCTCTAATTTATTTCTCTTTCTTTTTGTTCATTGTGTGTGTGTGTGTGTGTGTGTGTGTGTGTGTGTACCTGTGTGTATACTTGTGTGTGGAAGTGTGCATGCAAGTGTGTGCATACATGCAAAGACCAGTGATCAACATGCATCCATCCATATAAATATATAAATAGAACCCACTGAGTCAATTAGCATTGCTTGTGTGTGTTTTACAGGGCTAATTAAGTGGTATTGGATAACCAATCAAGGGGCTAATTCCTGGGGAAGATTAATTCTCTCTCTCTTTTTTTTTTTCTTTTTTTTTTTTTTTTTTTTTTTTTCATTTTTTTTTTATTAGGTATTTAGCTCATTTACATTTCCAATGCTATACCAAAAGTCCCCCTTACCCACCCACCCCCACTCCCCTACCCACCCACTCCCTCCCTTTGGCCCTGGCGTTCCCCTGTACCGGGGCACACAAAGTCTGCGTGTCCAATGGGCCTCTCTTTCCAGTGATGGCCGACTAGGCCATCTTTTGATACATATGCAGCTAGAGTCAAGAGCTCAGGGGTACTGGTTAGTTCATAATGTTGTTCCACCTATAGGGTTGAAGTTCCCTTTAGCTCCTTGGGTACTTTCTCTAGCTCCTCCATTGGGAGCCCTGTGATCCATCCATTAGCTGACTGTGAGCATCCACTTCTGTGTTTGCTAGGCCCCGGCATAGTCTCACAAGAGACAGCTACATCTGGGTCCTTTCAGTAAAATCTTGCTAGTGTATGCAATGGTGTCAGCATTTGGAAGCTGATTATGGGGTGGATCCCTGGATATGGCAGTCTCTACATGGTCCATCCTTTCATCTCAGCTCCATACTTTGTTTCTGTAACTCCTTCCATGGGTGTTTTGTTCCCACTTCTAAGGAGGGGCATAGTGTCCACACTTCAGTCTTCATTTTTCTTGAGTTTCATGTGTTTAGGAAATTGTATCTTATATCGTGGGTATCCTAGGTTTTGGGCTAGTATCCACTTATCAGTGAGTACATATTGTGTGAGTTCCTTTGTGATTGTGTTACCTCTGCCTTTAGCTCTTCATCTAGGGTGGAGGTCTTGAGAGATCTCCCCCATACACATTGACATGTCAATTGGTATTGTTTTTGCTCTGGTCTTCTTTAGGTGGCCATATTGCTGACATTTCATGAGTGTAGATTTCCTGTCATATATAGAGAACACAGTCTCACAGCAACATCCTTGTCCCCTGGATCTTATAATCTTTCCACACTCTTTCCCCAAGTATTTCCTGAGCCTTAGATGTGGGGATTGTGTTGAAGATGTATCCACTGGGCCTGGGCACACTAAGTTGTTCCCTGAATTTTGATCAGTGTGGGTTCCTGTTTGTTTTCCCTGAGATTATAACATAATCACTTAATTTCCCATTTTCCTCCCTCCAGCCATTCCCCTCCCCCATATACTCCTCCTTGCTCTCTTTCAAATTCATGACCCTTTTACTGATTGCTGTTGGTTACCCCAAGATATAAACACCACCATTGCACCTTTGGGGCTATCTTGCTGTGCTGGTCAGATACAAAATATTTCAACAGTGTTCGCCCTTAGCAATTAGGGAAAGGAAAATTAAAACAACTTTGAGATTTCATTTCACACCAACCAGAATGGCTAAGATTAAGAAACCAGCTGTCAACAAATGCTGGAGAGGATGTGGAGAAAGAGAGAACTTCAATCATTGTTAGTGGGATTCCACACTGCCACAGCCATTCTGGAAATCAGTGTAGAGGACTCTCCAAAAGCTCAAAATAGGTCTCTTATATGACCCAGCTACACCACTCCTTGGCATATGCCCAAAGGACTTGGTGTCCTACTCCACAGATACTCACTCAGCCATGTTCATTGCAGCTCTATTCACAATAACTACGAAACGGAAATGACCTCAATGTCCTTCAGCTGATGAATGGATACTGGGGATGTGGTTCATACACACTATGGGATGCGTAAAATTCAGCTGTAAAATGAAATCATGAAAATTTCAGGTAAATTGAAGGAACTAGAAAAATATATACTGAAAGGTAACCCAGAAGGACAAATGCCAGCCATCCTCTCTTATCTGTGGCTTCTTGCTCCAATATTTAGATGTGTAAGTAAAAAAGAATGGGGAGAACAAAGGAGCTCTAGAGAAGGGGAAAAGCGGGACACAAGTGATATGAAGGGGAAGTTGGAAAAATGAGGGCAGGGGAATGACCTTAACTGAGGGTAGGAGGTGAGAAGGGACAAATAACACCAAAGATGTTTGAAAAAGCTACACAGACTCATATTATTTTACAATTATTTAAAACAATATGTGAATATATATAAAATCTGAGGGATGTGTTGCTCCCTTTGTGAGACACAGTCTATTTGACAAAACCCAATCATGGGAAAATGCCTATTGAATCATTGGTCAGGGAGTCCTAGAGACTTCCCCAAACAATAAGTTATTGCTGTTGCCCTTGGTTTCAGCCTCCAACGTTTGAAAGTAAGACCTTTTTGCTGAAGACACTGTGCACTTTGGACATAGGACTTGGAGGGCTCAAGCTGGGACCACCCCAGTGCTAATGTATTGGAGGTAGAGCTTTCAAAACTTGGAGCTTGAAGCTCAGTGACACTGAGAGCTTTCTTTCTCCTCCTCCTCAGTACTAGGCTTGCAGGCACGCATGGCTATGCATGGCTTTTACATGGGTGCTAGGCATTGAGCTCAGGACGACATGCCTGTGCAGCAAACACTTAACCAACTGAGGCATTTCTCCAACTCTACCCTACCTTCCCCCCTTCCTTGACTATGTGTACAAGGCTGCCCTTAACGGTTTATCTATTTATTCCATCCCCAGTACTGAGATGGCAGGTGCATATCACTACACTTAGCAGCTTCTTTCTTTCCTTTAAAAATATTATTTATTTATTATTTGATAATTTCATTTAACAACAACAGCAGCAGCAATAATAATAATAATAATAATAATAATAACAACAACAGCAACAACAACAACAACAACAACAATAATAATAATAATAATAATATCCATCTCCAATTCTTGCCAGGCCCCTCCAATTACCCCATCTCAGGCCTCCTCATCTTTAGGTCTTCCTTCTTCTCCACCTCCTTGTCCTTGTCATTTTAGTCTCTCCTCCTTGTTGTTGTCCTCCTCCTCCTCCCCTTCTATTTTTTTTTTAAATAGAAGAAGCATAATCAATGCTTCCTATTTTGCCTGTATATAGTATTTGCACTTCCTGAGTGCTTGGCTCCTGTAGAGGTCAGAAGAGGGCATTGGATTTACAGATGATTGTGAGACACTGTGTGGATGCTGGGAACCAAACCTGGGTCCTCTTCAAGAGTAACAAGTGCTCTTAATTGCCAAGCTATCTCCCCAGACCCTCATAGTCCATTTTTTTTATTAGGTAGGTTGTTTCCTTGATGTTTTGTTTTTTCTCTTCTAGATACTAATTCTTTGTTAGATGTATAGCTAGAAAAGATACTTTTCTATCACGTGGGCTAGACCTTTATTACATTGACAATTTTCTTGGTTTTATAGAAGCTTTTAAATTTTATGAAATCACGTTTGTCAGTTATTGACTTTATTTCCTGAATAAGCAGTGTGTTATTCAGAAAGTAAATAATTAACAAATGAAATCCCATGAAATTAAAATATTCAATTCCACCAATCTATCGTGCCAGTGACGTGCTGCTTCCCTACCATGGTTTTGCAGTGAAGGTTAAAATCAGGCGTCCTGGTGCTCCCGGAAGCGCCCTTTTTATTCAGGATTGCTTTGGCTGACCCGTGTCTTTTGTGTTTCCATATGAACTTTAAGATTATTTTTTCAGTTTATGTGAAGAATGTCAGTGAGCTTTTCATTGAGATTGCATTGAATCTGTGGTGTAGGATGTCATTTTCACAGTACTGGTTCTGGTCTGTGAGCACAGGAGACCCTCATGTCTTCAGAATCTCATGACACAGAGCTTGGTCTTATTCTTCTCATAGACTTTTGTCTCTCTGAGATGATCTCTGTCTTGGGGTAGTTGGGAAGGATGATACTAATACACTCAGGTTGAAGACACATATTTGTTAGTGAGAGAGAGAGAGGGGATAAATGAGGAGGGAGAGGGAGAGGGAGAGGGAGAGGGAGAGGGAGAGGGAGAGGGAGAGGGAGAGGGAGAGGGAGAGGGAGAGGGAGAAATTCTTTATGACAGCTCTGCAAAACAGGACATAGATGTATTGTAATTTCTTTTCCTTTGGAAGTCAGTATTTCTTATCCTCATAGCTGGTTGTGTCACTGGTTTGCAACTAGGGTCCACTAGATCTTCAAAGCATCTCTGACTCCTCCATCCTGGGGCCTTTGCTCCCTCCAGAATCCTTAACAGACTAATGGCCCAGGGAGCTCAGATAGCTTGGTTTTCTAGGTGTATGATCCATAGGCAGGGGTGGGATTTCAAACTTGTCTGAGTATTTTAAAATTCTTGCATTTTATATATGCATCTGCTCTGTCTTCACTCCATAAACACTGTTACCATTGGTGTGCAGGTACCACCAATGCAGGAGCAGACACGTTTCCTGCCCAGTGTCTTCTCAGTTCAGCATACAGACAGACCTGTGAGAGGAAGGGTGCTTCTTACATACATGTTCCTTCCTTTGTTCTGCCAGTGGGAACCTGGAGACGTGCTTCTTGAATATAACATCATATACAGACTTGTTCCAAAAGGATCTCCTATAGCTTATTTCACAGAGCTCCTGGGAAGAGAAAGACCCTGGCGAACACAGTATGCTTCTGTTCTGTGTGTCTTCACAGAGCATCCTGTATCCTTGCCTTTCCCTCTATTCCTATGTCTCCAGTGTCCCAGCCCCCCTGAGGACACACGATGATCCTCTGCCCACACCCACTGAAGTCTAGCAGGGCTATGGGTGGGAGGAGTTTAAGTTCTCTGTCTTCATAGTCCAATTTAGTTAATATTTAATAAGCAATTATTAATCCAGAGTACTACAGCTAGACTCCATTGGGTCATAGAGAAAAGACTAGCACCTCCTCCAGAACCCATAATTCAGTGGGGAAGACAGAAACGTGGAAAGCCATCTGAAGTTCTGTTTCTTTTTTTTCTTTCTGAGACAGGGTTTCTCTGTGTAGCCCTGGCTGTCCTGGAGCTCACTCTGTAGACCAGGCTGGCCTCGAACTCAGAAATTCACCTGCCTCTGCCTCCCAAGTGCTGGGATTAAAGGTGTGAGCCACCATTGCCCGGCTGAAGTTCTGTTTCTTAATCTGGCTGAACGTTAGAGTCACCTGGGGACCTATCCTGCTTTTTCTCCTTCCTTTATTTCCTATGCTTTCATGGTCTTTGACTTCAGAATCATTCTTACAAACATGTGATTGACAGAAGTCACCAAAAAGGGAAGGGGATACTGTCTGAGTGCAGAAATCCCAGGCTGGGAGGACTCAGCACCATAAGGTATGTCTGTGTAAGGTGCCTCTCCTCTGGTACTGGACAGTTGTGTCAATTACCGTCCTGTGTTATCACGGCCACAGAACATTCTGTGGGAAGGTACCTGCAGCATAGGCAAGGGCACTGAATTTTAAGTGGCCCCTCTGTAGCTCCTTCTCTTCACAGGGCATCTAGCCAGATGGGATGCTTTCTGAAGACAGGGACCATGTCTTGTGGGACTACCTGTGATTCTATTTTCTTCTGAAGATTGTTCATGGCTGACTTACTGAGTACGTTTGAAAATACTCACCGATGCCAAATTCTTCTCCATTCTCCCCTCTAGTGTCTTGTCCTCCTGTTCATTGGTGGTCTCAGCCAAGGGAGGTTGTGAATGGACTCTGGCTGCTCTTTCTTGATCTTCTTGATGCAGACTGACAGGTAAGTGCCTGCATTTTGACTATTTGTTCACTTATTCAAATGCCTTTACTGAAAATTCTATTAGATGTCGGGCTCTGCGCCAGGCTTGGGGAAGATGACAGTGACTGTCTTGATTAGGGTTTCTATTGCAGTGGTGAAACACCATGACCATAAGTAACGTGGGGGAGGAAAGGTTTCATTTCAGCTCTCAGGTTGTGCTCCAATGCTGAGGGAATCAGGACAAGAACTCTAACAGGGTAGGAGCCTGGAGATAAGAGATGATGCAGAGGCCATGGAAGGGCACTGCTTACTGGCATGTTCCTCATGGCTTGCTCAACCTGCTTTCTTATAGAACCCAGGACAATTAACCCAGGGATGGCACCATTAATCACTAATTAAGAAAACACATTACACATCTGCCTGCAGCCTGATTTTATGGTGGCATAGTCCCTCTTAACAAATGAGTCTAGTTTGTGTCAAATTGACATAAAATTAGCCATTTCAGTGATTATGGTTTATCTCCATAGCAGAAATAGCCAAAGGAATGAGGTACATAGGTGGTACGATACTTAGTTTTCATGTTCAACTTGATACAACCTAGAATCACCTGGAAAAAAAAATCCTTAATGAGGGATTGTCCACACTGGGTTGATCTGTGGAAATGTCTATGGGAACTGCCTTGATTGTGTTACTTGATATGGGAGGACTTATCCACTATGGGTGGCACCATTCCCTACATTTGGGTGCTGGCCTGTGTAAGAATGGAGAAAGTAAGCTGAGCGCTACGCATGCATTCATTCTCTCTGCTCTTGACTGTGGCTGAAGCATGACTAATTAAAGTTTCTGGTGCCTTGATTTCCTTTTAAGGATAAGCCATGACCTGGAGTTGTAAGTTTAAACAGACATGTTCTCCCCTGAGTTGCTATGGCCACTGTTTTTTTTTTTTTTTTTTTTTTTTTTTTTTTTTTTTTTTTTAACCACAGAGACAGAAATGAGACTAGAACAGATGGCTGCTGAGAAAGCAAAACTTCTGGGCTGAGAGCGCCACCAGAATGATGTGGAATAGGAACAGGATAATTTCCTCAAGAAGAAATGTAGAAAGAGTAACTTTACAGGTGCTCTGGGGAGGCCTGAGTAGGACAGGATCATGATATCCTGACTTCAAATCCACTTTTCTATTATTGCACCATAGGTAAACTTTGGAAAAATGTCCAGGAGCTACGTCATAGGTACTGGACTGCAGTGAAAACAGGCTTGAAACAATGCCGAGTGTGAATCTGTAGATTGATGACAGCCACACAAGGCTCCCATGGTCATTTTTCTGGTCTCTAGGTCTTCATACCTCTATTTTTCCTTGAGTCAGGGTTTCTCTGTGTAGCCCAGGCTGTCTTGGAGCTAGCTCTGTAAACCAGGCTGGCCTCAAACTTACAGAGATTCTCCTGCCTCTGCCTACTAAGTTCTGGGATTAAAGGCATGCTTCACCACCTCTCATACCCCCTATCTGACTCAGTTTTTGAGACAGATTCTCACTATGTAGTGTTAGTAAGCCCTGAACTTGCCATCCTCCTGCCTCTGCTTCTTACTGTGTTGGAATTACAGGCATGTTGCTGGCATTCCTGGCTTGGTCTGTTAATGTTAGTTGTTATACATGTTAGATAAATAACTCATAACTAAAGGGTACAGAAACCAATGCACAGGTTTAGAAAGTTAGGGTCCACTTGAAATAATATATTGTTTATCAAATATATCATAAAGTTGTTTTTAAATTTTAATTACACTAAAAATAAGTGAAAATATGGGCACGATGGCATACACCTGTAACCCAAGCCTTCATGAAGCTGAGACAGGAGGACGCCAAATTCAAGGCCTACTTGAGCTCCATGGTGGTGAGAGCCTGTTTTAAAAACATCAAAGCTGGAGAGGTAGCTCAGTGGTTAAGAACATTTTCAGAAGACTTGAGCTGGATTCCCTGATATGATAGTTGGCTCACAACTGCCTATAACTCCAGCTCCAGGGGATCAGATGCCCTCTTCTGGCATCTGAATTCACCATATTCATGTATATATAACCACACACAGATACACATATTCTTACCTATGGATAAAATAAATCTTTTAATAATTCAATATTATTGAAAATATGTTAATTGATCCATGAATTTAATACCTATTTCCTCAAGTCTTCCCTTACATCTTAAATTAGTGGCATTATACTCTCCTCTTCTGTATTTTTTAGATATTTTATCATTTCTTTTTGTTTTTAATCTCTCTCTCTCTTTCTTGCTGCTGATGGGGACATATGCTATTCATTCTGTAAATTTATCTTAAACCTGACAAACACTGAATTTGACTTCCTTTTTTGACTAGTTTGTTTCAGGACTCTGCTGGCTCTCTAACACCAATGATTTCATCTCTGTGGAAGTTTAAATGAGAAATATTGCCCATAGGCTCATGTTTGAACATTCCATCTCCAGCCAGTGGCACGATTTGGGGAGGTTAAGAAACCTTTAGTAGACAGAGCCTCACACAGGAGGAAGTGCTTCACTGGGGGTGGGGGGTGGTGGGATTTGATGGCTTTCAGACTGGCTGTACTTCCTGTCTTCTATGAGCTTCCTGTGTGTGGTTGAAAGTGATCTCTCACTCTTCTGTGGCCGTGCCTTCCTCACTATGATGAACTCTATCCTTCTGGAGTTTCGAGCTCGAATGAACCTCTTCTTTTCTAAGTTGCTTTTGTCAGAGGATTTTATCACAGTGACAGAAAACTAACACAATCTCATAACAATGTTAATACATCGTATTCTGTCTCATGCTCCTCCTTCCATTGTCTTATTGCTTTGGGCAGAGTGTTCACGTAGTTCTGAATGGCAGTGGAGGTGGGTGAAGTCTTGGCATTGTTTTTTCATGGTTGGAGGAGGGGAGCATTTGAAGGACATGTATCCAGCAAGCTCTCACTAAGAGAATATTGTATTAGATGTGGGTTTATGAGATATAGCTTTTATCAAGTTAGAATTTTACAACTTCCAACTTTCTGAGAGACTTTTATAATCAGATGTTGAAGTTTTAGGAAATTTGTTCTTTATTGAGATTACCGACTTTTCTCCCTTTCATCTGTGATTACAGGGAATTAGCACTGATTTTTTTTTTTTGGATGTTAAGCCATGCTTCCCACTTCAGTAACACTTGATCATAATAAATGTTTGAAATCACATTAAATACTATAACATTTTCCAGAGGATCTTCATGCGTATGCTTGAATGAATATGCACACAGTTATCTCTAACTCACAATATTCTTCCTGAGCCTTCAACTAAATTTGTATAACTTACATAATCAAAACGGACCAGAAAACATTCTTTTGAATAATTTGTGTGGGAATTATGATGCCTTCCCTAGAAGTCTGAGCTTTTGTGTAACATAGTCAGGCTTTCTGCAGAAGGCAAAGAAGAAAGGACATTTATCATTCTAATTTTTGTATTATCTGACTAGATCACTTAAGCTTTACAGTTCTCTTCTATGTTACTTTGCATTTACATATATGTTAACATATTTCACTTTGGTTTTCTTATGATTAAGAGTGTGATACACAGTCAGCTATTGGATGGATCACAGGGCCCCCAATGGAGGAGCTAGAGAAAGTACCCAAGGAGCTAAAGGGATCTGCAACCCTATAGGTGGAACAACATTATGAACTAACCAGTACCCCAGAGCTCTTGACTCTAGCTGCATATGTATCAAAAGATGGCCTAGTCGGCCATCACTGGAAAGAGAGGCCCATTGGACTTGCAAACTTTATATGCCCCAGTACAGGGGAACGCCAGGGCCAAAAAGTGGGAGTGGGTGGGTAGGGGAGTGGGGGGTATTGGGGACTTTCTGGATAGCATTGGAAATGTAAATGAGGAAAATACCTAATAAAAAAATTAATTAAAAAAGAGTGTGATACATTATATTACCACCATTTAAATTACATTCATTCTAAAATTTCAATTGTACTTAACTAAAAATTGTAGTTTTAAAAATTTTAATAGTATTTTTAAACCTTATAATCATTCAGTTTTATAAATTTAGACATAGTATTGTTAGTCTTGAAGATGCCATATTCAGTCTTAATCATTTGTTTTACTGCTAGCTGATTTAAAAACAAAATCTACCCTGTTACCTCCTGGTGTATCTGATTTCTTTGTTGTTATTGTTGTTGTTGTTCTTGTAGGGTTAGACCTTAGTTTGCTTACATTTATTTTTTTTAATTTAATTTAATACTCTCCAACGTTAAATAGAACCTAATGGTACTTATCCTTCAGTGCAAATTTAGCCACTTTCTACAAAATCTGATCTTTTATTTTTATTGGTTTTCATCTGTAAGTGCTTTATTGTTGTACTCAGGATTTTTAATTTAGGGATCCAATAGTCCTTTCCTCCTTTTCATAGTTTGTAGATCTATGCGCTATTACACTGTGCTTAGAGGTGACTAATTCTGCTCTGTTCAGAGAGCATCACCCATAGGATGCTGACGGAGGACATGGAGTCTTTCCTTGTGGTCTTTGTGTCAATGTTCTCATGTGTTTGTGAGCTCAGGAATCCATTTGGTGTGTCCAGCACATTTAACTTATACTTATTAGTCATGTTAAAGAAACATCTGAGTCTTTGTTGGGTTTAATTTTGCTCCTCTGAAGTGTGACACCAGGCCTCTTGTTTCTTCTTTTAATTCCAAACACTTTTTGAAGCTTCTTCAAGGCAGTAAGATTGTTTCATTACACGGAATTTTGAGCAGGAGTCCAATTTGAGGGCAGATAGAAGCAGATGCATCCTGCTCCAAGAAGAAAGATGTGGGGGAGATGAAGGACCTTCCTTATTCTTCCTCATTTTTTAGACACCTCCTGAGTCTCTGCAGATTCCTAGCCCTTTGTGGATCAGGGTTTGAAAACCACTAGTAAAACAAAAGTGGAAGCAGGTTTCAAGTCAGTCCCTCCATCCATCTTCGTTATGATTTCCCTCATTTAACCAAGTTCTTCTTTCTCTTCATAAATAAGGTTATGACAGTCTTCTGACATTTTGTAGACGCAAAGTGCTGCTATACTAAGTAATTATTAGGCACCTACTAAGCACTCAGCATTGAAACCAGAGTGGCTTATATTCTTAGTATTTATAATAGTCTTTATTTTATGCCAATTGCTTTTCTCTATCATCTTTTTTATCCCTAGATCAGTGGTTGGAGAGGGCTAGAGATGTGACTCTACCCAGAGACCTCCTTTCTCTAGTTCGTTTGAAGTACTGATTAGATTAGAGACTAAATAAACCTTTAATGATCAAACAATAGGGTTTGGAGATTGATCTCAAATTCTATCCTTGCAACTTAACAGCTGTGTGTCCTTAGGTAGGCCATTTGACCCCTCTAAGAATAAGATCCACCTTCTTCTGTAAGACGGTGATGATCCTAATGGGTAAGCCACATAGTAGGTAGTCAACAAGCTGGCAACAAGATGGCTCAAGTATCCATGGAAATGAGAACCCCAGCTTTGGCTTTAGTATCCCTGCAGTCCTAGGGTCTGAGGCCAGCAGAGAAGAGGCAGAGGAAGTCTGCAGATGTGGGTGGGTGTGCTCATGGCACCACCATGCCATCAAATTGCATAGTCTCTGGGCAGTGTGCAACCTACTTATAATTAATGGATAGTCGGGTAATGGGTCTGGGTGACTCATCAGCCAGAGAAGAGGAATCCAGCTCTCCCACATTTAGTTTAATTGAAACTATAAAACATTTATTACTTTGGGCACAGGACAGTAACTTGGGTTTTAAAATATCATAGTGATGATTTCAGCCATTTCCAAAAGGGAGAATGAGATTGGAGGGGGCAAGGCAAAAACCAATGGTCATGTCCCTTCACTTCCCAGGGTCTCCAGAGTTTGAGATGGGAGATACAAATGGACCCAGTACCAGCACCTCCCCATCCCAGGTGCTGAGATTATGAGAAGAGCAATTGTAGATGAAGCACTTTGTGTTACTTGATCTACATTCATATATAGGCTCAGACAGTGCTAGCTGCTGGTTTACTGCTCACTGGAGTTCCTAGGAAGTAAAGAGTGGAGCAGGGTGTGACTTTTGTTCTCTCTTAGGGACAGGAGGGTTGCTGGGGCAGGCTGACTTCCAGACTAGCTCCAGCTTCGTGGCAATAAGAATGAGATTGATAGCTCAGGACACCCGATGTCCTCTTCTGTCCTCTTAACATGCACATGGGTTTCATGCACTCACACACTTCCACACATGGACATGAATCAGATACACAAAAGCTGTGATGTAGTTATTTCCTGAAAGCTCCCACACCTTGTACTTTTAAAGAAGTGTATTTATCTTTATTTTATGTGCATGAGTGTTTGCCCTCATATATGTAAATATACCACGTGAATTCAGTGTCTGCTGCAGCTAGAAGGTGGTGCCAGATACCTTGGAACAAATAAATGGTTATGGGACCATGATGTGGGTGCTAGGAATCAAACCCAGGGCCTCCGAAAGAGCATAGAGTGCTCTTAACTTCTGAACCATCTCTCCAGCTCCCATACCTTGTAATTTAGAGAATCAGCTTTGAGCACATGAGGTTTGGGTGGTATAATGAAGGTGCCAATTTTCACTTGTTTGAATTTCTTCCTGTGTCTCTATTCTTGTTTGTTTTTGTCTTTGTTTTGTACTCAGTGTAGATCTTGTCTATGTGGTAGAGTATGTGCTGTGTTTCTTTATTCCTTCTTATTTCAGGACCATCAATACTTCTATAAGTCATTCAAATTCTTCCAGTCAATTGATTTTATTTTCCCATTTTTCTCTTTACTTAGAAACAGGGGCTTAATATATAGCCCAAGATATATTCAAATCTACCATCCTCCTGCTCGAGCCTTCTGACTGTTGTGACTAAAGGCATGTACCACTATGCCTAACTTGGATCATTATTTGTTTGTTTTGAGAAAAAGTCTCTAGCTGGCCTCAAAATCACAATGTAAGCGAGGATGACCTCCTCAAACTTCTGATCCTCTTGCCTCTACCACCCGAGTGCTGAGTAAGCCGTCACATCTGATATCTGTGCTTCGAGGGATCAATCCAAGCTTTGCACAACCAGGCAAGCACTCTACCAACTGAGCTATGCTACCAGTGCCTCAACGTTCTGTTTTATGATGCGTGAATTGAACCCAGAGCATTGTGCTTGTTAAACAAGCACTGTGACACTGAGCTGCATTCCAGGCCCCAGCTCCTGAGTTTTAATCTTTGCAGAGTGCTTGATCATACAAAGACATTGCCATTTCCCTAAGCAATCCCTCATGATCATATACTAAAGTGACTCCCAGTGATATTTCTTAAGTCCCTTGCGCATATTTTACCTCCAAGAAAAGACCCGAAGTCTGCATCATGCTCCAGCCTTTCTTGAGGGCAGAAAGCTCGCTGGAGTCTGTATCTTTGGGAGTTCTAAGCAATGTTTTCCCTTGAACAGCAAAAGACATGTAGAGAAAGTCAAATTCATTTTCTTTAATTAATCCCGTCTTTAGGGGCAGTTATTGCAAACTAGGCATAGTGGGCTCAGAAAGGGAAGTTGGAATTGAGCTTGCATCTCCAGGTAGCTGATCCTGGACCACATCTTCCATGCAGTATTAATTAAAAAGCTGCTGCTGGCGCCCAGAGAAGGGTTTGCTGCAGAATGCTTCCTGGAGATGGATTCTGGACTTCTAATGAAGGATCAGAACAAAAATAACCAAGCCAACCTCACCCTGCCTTCAAAGATGGAATGTTAAAACATGAAGGTACTGTGTATGGTGGGAGGTGCAGCTATCCCTTATTCATCTTGTTGATATTTTGTGTTTTAAGCAGGATGATATCTGTAGCAAGTGCTAGCTTTGTCCTCATACTCTTGCTTCAGCTTCCCCAGTTCCCTAGGGAGATAGTTGTAGTCATATATATGGACTCCAATATCTGGTCATTGTTTGACTTAAATTTGTTTTTTAACATCGTGTGTGTGTGTGTGTGTGTGTGTGTGTGTGTGCGCGCGCGCATGTCCGTGTCCGTGTGTGTGTTCATGCAGCAGTGCACATGCATACATGTGAAGATCAGAGGATAATTTCCAGGAGTCAGATCTCATCGTCTACCATGTAGGCCCACATAATCCAGACTCAGGTCATCAGGCTTCACAGCAAGCATCTCTACCCACGGGAACATCTCATTGGCTCTAAAAATATTGTTTTTGCAAAAGATTTTTATGGAAGTTGTACTTGATTTTAGCTGTTTGTAACTAAGTACTTAATGAGGCATACTGACAAATGGCATTTGAGGGCTGGGGATGATATTCAGTTGAAAGAATTCTTACCTACTATGTGGGAGTTCCTGGGCACCCTCTCTAGCCATGCAAAAGTCAGGTATGATAGATAAAACATCCACAGGAGTAACGCCTTATTTGCAGTATTGAAGCAGCAGAGGTTAATCTTCACACTTAGATACCACCCACCTCCCAATATAGGCTTCTGTTAAAAAGATAATTGATGATAAAAGATTAATGATTCTCATACAAAATGAATGCGTTAAGTATTTTTATTTAATTCATTTAGCATTTGAGATCATAACCATTTCACAGAAGACTCAGACAGTGTGATTAGCCATGGACTCTAATAAGAGATCACGTGGGGGTGGAACTAGTTGCTTGCACAAGGTAGAGGGCATTGTCTCACTTTAGAGTTCACTAGTATGTCTGTAGATGTTAATTACTTTGCATAGACATCAGAATGTCATAGCTTTAACTGTCAACTTGACAGAACCTAGAATCACATCAGAAGGGAATTTCACTTGAGGGATTATACAGACCAAATTGGCCCATGCTCATGTCTGTGCTCATGGGAGTGTCTTGATTTTTAATTGATGTAGAATTGTCCATTCCCTAGTCAGGTGGTGCTGGAGAAAGAAATCCAGATGAGTGAGCCAACAGCATCCCTCCATGGTTTCTAGTTCTAGTTCCTTCTTGAGTTCTTGATCCATCTTCCCTCAATGATGAGCTTTGACCTGGAGGTATAAGCCATAGAATGATTTTTTTTCTAGAAATGTTATTTATAGTTTCTCTTAACATATCAACCTATAACCAAGTTAATGTGCCTTGAGGCCATTTATAACTATGTTCTAATTCTGCTTTCATACTGTATATTCCTCCTGTTCAGAAGCATCTGGCTTTTTAGAGAAACACTGTAACCAATCTCACTACATTTTGAACACCACATGTTTCTTATTTTTCCTTTGTGACCCATTCATGGTCCTGACTCAGAGCAACGTAGGTATGTGTGACCTAAGACCATGCACTGGAAGCAGCCAGCTGTTGAAAGGAGTGTGGGGATAGAGAAATAATATGTTTGTGGCTTTGTATGCTGTTCTGAGTCAGTAGGGCCAGAAAAACCAATCTTCTCCCTTATGAGACTACTGTAAATACCTGAGAAAAAAGTTTCTCATTCCTTGTTCCCGTGTTTGCCATGCTGTTCACTATATAAAGAGGATGGCCTTTGCTCAGGTAGGCTTTTTAGAATAGACTCTTAGATTAGAACAGGAGAGACTGAAGCTTTTCTGACCCAGTCTTGGGTAAACATCAGTAATAATTATCTTTCACCTTTTGTGTGGCATTGCCACAATAAGCCAGATAAATCCTTTCCCTGCCCTGAGTTGCTTTTGGTCTGAATGTTTTATCAGTGTAACAGAATGAAACAAGGATAAATATCCACCAGCTTACAGCATTCTGAAACTGCTCCCTAGCACATTTGCTCTGTGGAAGATGGTGCTGTGAAGACTAGCAGTGCCTCACAGCCAGCATGTCTACTTCTGAGGCTCCTGGTCCTGAGTGCTTCTCAAACACGACCTCCTCCATTTTTCCTGGTGCTCCTTGGCCTTCTCCTTCTTTTGGTTTGACTTATGGTCTGCTGCTTCCAGAATGTCTCTATTGGTTGATGCAAGCCACTCTTCCTGAGTATAGGAGACTCTATGGAAGCCATGGCAGAGATAGGATCCCTATGATGCGACCTCGTTGAGATCCTGAATGGAAGTCTTTCTGCTTTTAGTCTGTGTCCAGGCTCAGGTCCTGCTGGTTAAATGGCATCAAATTCTTGGCCCTGAAGTTCACCTGAAAAGTGATGGAGGTCTCCCCACTGATTGGACAGTTTTTGGGAGTTGTGGGAGGTGTTTCCTTTATCTCTTTTGTCAGTATCAAGGAGCAAGGCAGGCTCTGTCCCTCATGGTCTCCCTGTCCTGGAGTGATAGGACTGGAAGTCTTTGGCTAGATTCTAGCATCCTAGGCTCCATGTGTCATATGTAGATGGTGTTGTTTTTGAGAATACTGACATCAGGAACAAGGAGATGCTGTGTTATGTGTCCCATTTCAGGGTATGACTGATTTCCTGGTATGACAGATTTCAGAGGGGTGTATCTTGGCCTTGATGGCCCAGTGTGGACAGTTCAGTGTGGCATGTCAGGCCCAAAGGAATCTCTGAGGGACTGCCTGCCAGTGCTCTGTATCCAGAAGTAGAGATGCCAACCTGGCTGAGACTGTGCCAGAAGCAGGTGGAAGGGTTTGGCTTTGCCAGCAGAGTGTGCGCACATTCCCCTCCCAGCACACAGAGTCCAACCAAAGGGCTATGTCAAGACACCCTCCCAGCTTTCCTGATAGGGCCTCCCAGAACTCTGTAGGCTCATCTCTCACTCCTGTTACTGTTTTCAGTTCTTGAGCCAAGACACTGTAGTTGCCAGCACCACCTTTTGACCCCAAGACAAGTCTGCTTGTCTACTCCATTTCCCTGCTTCAGCATGTTCTCACCTATGTGTTTTGGTAACTCAATTATCCCACCGATAGTCTGGCCTTTAATTCAGCAGATAAATGTTGCTGGAGCAGAGAGCACTTACTTGGAATCTGGAAGAGACATGCTGGAGACACAGGGAGTAACTACAGACTGCTAAACCGTGGAGGGAGAGACAGATGTCGGAGAGACTAATGCAGGGACCTTGGGTAGACTGTAATGTGGTGAGGGGGTGTGAGATGTAAAAACTTTTATATGGAGGCTTGCCTCTGCAGTGAAATTAGGGTTTGGTCAGGGGAAGGATTGAAATAGAAGAGACATCTGATTTGAGAGACACAAAGAAGGCAGTGTGGCTTCTACAGAAGAAGCTCTCTCTCTCTCTCTCTCTCTCTCTCTCTCTCTCTCTCTCTCTCTGTGTGTGTGTGTGTGTGTGTGTGTGTGTTGAGAGAGAAAGACAGACAGACATACAGAGACAGACAGAGAGAAACAGTGAGACAGAGAGACATAGAAAGAAGCAGAGAGATACAGAGACACAGAGCAAGAGAGACAGGGGTAAAGACAGAGACAGAGTGCACAGAGGGGTAGGGCTAGAAGATGATTGTGTGGGAACTATCTTAGACGCCTTTATTTAGAGTGCAGAGGACTCTAGAAGAATCTTAATTGGAAAAGAGAGAGCCCAGTGTCTCACTAGATGTGGAGAACAGGCTGAGGGGATCAGCTGAGATGGTAACAGAAAGACTGTTCTGAGAGAAGGACAGCAGTGACCTTGGGGACACAACTTCCATACAGATTTGTGACTATGGTCCATCCTACTAGAGCCAAAGCTTCCTTTCTTACCAGGAGTGATAACTTATAGTTTGTCTTCCAGTGAGAACTGTGGCCAAGTGTTCTCATCTGGAAGAGTTCATGTAGGGTGGTGTGGTGTTTTGAATATGCTTGGCCCCGGGGGTGGCACTATTAGGAGGTATGGCCTTGTTGGACTAAGTATGACCTTTTTTAAGAAAGTGTGCCACTAAGGCCATGGGCTTTAAGACCCCTGACCTAGCTGCCTGGAAATCAGTCTTCTCCTGTTTGCCTTTGAGATGAGATGTGGAACTGTTGGCTCCTCCCTCATCTTGCCTGTCTGGATACTGCTATGTTCCTGCCTTGTTGATAATGAACTGGAGCTCTGAATCTGTAAGTCAGTCCCAATTAGATGTTCTTTTTTAGAGTTGCCTTGGTCATGGTGTCTGTTCACAGCAGTAAGACCCTAACTAAGACAGGTGATAAAGGGAAGTTTGAGATGAGCTTTCTCATTAACTCGGAGCTGTGAGGACTACTACCCTGTCTCAGTATCTTCTGAGAATGGGTGTGAAACTGAACTCTGCCAATTCAAGTCAGGGAGGGTCTCATGTAAACCAATCTATTCTTGAGCTCACTACATACCAAAGGATGACCTTCAACTTCTTGATTCTTCTGCTTCTGCCTCCAGTGTGCTGGGATTAGAGGTATGCACACCACACTCAAGTTCTCTGTGGTACTCTCTGCACACTAGGCAGGTACTCCATCAAAGGAGTTATATCCCCAGCTATGTGTTGTTTTAGTTAAGTCTACATGTGTGGGATATAAAATACATCCACAAGTCTACATGTGTGGGATATAAAATAAGTGATTATTTCTGGGGTACAATTTGAGGTGTATGATGAAGTTCCATTTAGTCAAAGAGTGCACTGGATCTCCGGGAGCTGGAATTAGAGACAGTTCTGAGGCACTCACCATGGTTGGAACTAAATGTAGATTCCAGAAATCTAACCCAGATCCTCTGGTAGAGCAGCAAGGGTTCTTAACCACTAAGCCATCCCTCCAGTCCCCAGATTATTTTCTTTACTATATGTGTATATGTCTGAGTTTAAATGTATCACATGAGTACAGGTGGTCACAGAGGCCAGTACAGTGAGTCAAATCCTTGGGAACTGAAGTTACAGGTGGTTATGAGCTGCCAAGTGGGTGCTGGGAACTGAACTGGATCCACGTGCTTTGCAAGAACAATAAGCATTCATAACTGCAGAGTCATCTCCCCAACTCCTGGGTTTATTTAAAAAATATTTTATGTGTATTTGTATGTGCATGTGTGCATTTATGGGTGGCATGAGTGTGCATGTGTTCATAGAGACTAGATAAAGAGGTTGGATTGCTTAGATCTGGGGTCGCAGGTAGCTGTACAATATTACATGGGTGCTGAGAACTGAACTCACACACTCTGCAAGAGCATCCAGTGCTCTTAACCATCACACCGCTCTCCAGTCCCCAACTGTTATTATTTTGAAGGCAATGTAGTTACCTCATTGGGTACTTCCTTCATGTTGCAAAGAATAACATAATCTCTTTAGAAAATATTAAAAACACCAGTAAGCAAATGAAACAAAATCAAACCCCTCTATGATCTTTCTAGGGAGCTAGCTACTAACCATTGAGCTGCATTTATTAAAAACATTTTTTTCTGTGCAATTTATATGCACAGGATTATGCATACTAGATTGCACTCTTTTATAAGACCGTTTTTCTTTATTTCAAAACACATCTAAAATATATTTTTCTCACGCACAATATGATTTTAGACTTTGTAATGTTTTCATGGTGTTTAGCTTTGGGAGAGACTGTGGCATACTGAAGTAAGTCTCCCTAGGTGGAGTCTAAGGTGTTTTCAGGTTTGTTTTTATTTATTTTTTGCCTTTTATAAAAAATATTAGAAGAAGCATCATTGTAGCTAAGTAATGAAAGCATGTATAAGCTTTTCCCTCAGGGTAATTTCTTACCAGTAGAAATTCTTGGTCAAATAGGCAAACATTCCTTTCTTTGTGTGTTTGTTTAATTTATTTCTCTAAGTCCTGGAAATGGATGGTAGACATGCAATTTTAAAATCCATTTTTATTTATACTGGAATGAGTAGTTTTTTTCTGATTGAAATTCTTTTAATAACCACAAAATATTTCATCACTAATAGTTTTGTACCCGGAGGAGAAGTGTGCACTTCCCCAGAGTTTCAAAAGCTCGTTCTTGTATTTTGAATCATGAACTTGACTCTTACAACACTGGAGGTGGACAGAGAGACATTATGATTTCTCATTATGTATTTTAAGTGTGTGTGTGTGTGTGTGTGTGTGTGTGTGTGTGTGTGTGTGTCTATGGTGTATGTGTTTCTGTATTGCATGTATGTGTACATGTATGTGCATGTGTGCTGAGAATAGCATTTAGGTCCCCTTGATTGTGTGACAACCATGTTACAGGCATAGCCATCTTCCCAGATCAGAGGAAGAAAACAAGACTCAGAGCAATGAGCTCAGAGTCACTCAGCTTGTCAGTGATGGAGTGGAGCCTGCTGCCCTTTCACGTTGTCCCCTGCAGCCTGCCTACCTTCACTCAGCATGGTAGAGACCATTCATCTTTACATCGTGTTCATGTGACAGACACCATTAGCACCATGTGTCCACCAGACCTGGGTTTTTTAAGTTTTACACCACACCATTAAAAAAGAAAAAACCCTATAACTCTAGATTATTTTTCTTGCACTGTATTGCTTTCTCAGGTTACAGATGGGTAGGTTTCTGGTGTGCAGTGGACAGTTGACATGGGGAAACAGTACCTCGAGGAGGGAGAACAAGGTTGTGTGGGCAGAAATCAGAATGAAGGTTTTAGCTTGGCCTCTGGTGGGCTACCCTTTGACCCCAGAGACATGCTGTGGCCTCTAGCAGCAAAACCATTTTCTCTGCTTCTGATGGTCAGGCTATTTCATATGCAGTCTGTTACCTTAGAAATAAGCCTGGCACGATATTTTCCTTCCACCTCCCTGACTTCACTCACCCCATTGCTCTGCTCTGTGGGTCTTTATGTGTCTGGCTGTGCATGCTCTTGCCTTAGCACACATGCAGGGAAGAAGTGTCTGTTGGAGGCCAGAGTCTAGAGAACACACCAGAAGCATGGCAAAGAAAATTGGAATAAAAATTGGGGAAATGGTTTATTGCATAAATGTGAAGGCCAGAGTTCAGATCCCCAGAGCCCACGTGAAAGCTGAGCAGACATGACAGCCACATGTAATACCAGTGCACAGGAGGCAGCAGATCTGGCAGGCTGGCCAGCTAGACTAGTCTAATCAGTCAGTTCTGATTTGTTTCAGCATAAGATTTGACTCGACAAATCAAGTACAGAACACTAGAGGAAGATAGTCAATGTCAACTTTGGGCCTTTACATATGTGCCTGCCTCTCTCTCTCTCTCTCTCTCTCTCTCTCTCTCTCTCTCTCTCTCTCTCTCTGTGTGTGTGTGTGTGTGTGTGTGTGTGTGCGCACGTGCATACACTATATTCACACACCCTTTCACCACTGCAAACAAGATAAGCTGGAAGACTCAGCTGGGGGTGCATGGAGAGCCTTGATATTGAGCAAGACATTAGTATATTGTCATGTAGGCATACGGAAGTCATAGAGAAACTCGCAGCTTGTGGCTGACATCTAGACACCCTGTCTTGGAGCATCTGTCTGCTGTCTCCTTCAGCTTCGCTCCCCCAGTCTCCTCTTTGCTGTCTCTGCTCCCAATGGGGAGCATCACTGAAAGGTGAGGCAGCTGTTCACATCTCCTTTATAATGGAGGTGTTGTGGTTTTTCCTTCCCTTAGAGGTTATCACATAATGGCTTTCTGGTAGAGAGACATGCAGCCTTGCCTCCTTTCTCTTGGGTACAGACTGAGGCACACATTCTTGCACCACTACTTCATGCTGGTGTCTGATTGGCCAAGTGGGGCTTAGGCAGGAGAAGAAAAGATTTCATTAGCTGTTGCCAAGGGGAGCGTGCTTGGTTGCTTTGCAGTGATTGGTTTGTGGGAAGTCTCTTCATTCCTAGGCAAGCTCCTTCAGATGTAACCTGGATATGTGCAGAAGAGTGCCAGGAAAGAATTGTCAAAACCTGGGTTCCTTCCTGGCCAGGCTTTATCCTGATGAGCCCCCTTGTTCATATTTGCGAGATTAATCCAACCACCCTTCTCTCCCCATCACAGGGCCAAATTGAGGATTGCATGAGAGGAAATACAAACCAAGGGTCAAGTGGTCTGTGCAATTCTTCAGGCTCTCAGCAAAGGCACAAAAGTGTTTGCATGTGAGAAATTGCATCTCATCCAATGACCATCATAGGACTGGTTTATAAAAAGCAATGAAAAATCCAGGGGCTGTGGTCATTGAAGCAGGCTAGTTGAGTGCTGAGCAAGACTTTCAGAGCAATATATCCTTGAGCATATTTAAAATTTTACTTGCTTTGAAGTTCCTAAAACCTACCAGAGAAGTTTCTTTGTGCAGTGGATGATGGTTAGCACAAAAGCTCATGAGAATGAGTATCTGTGGAGTGTTCATGACAAATGGACAATCTAAATCACACCCTCTGTCCCCCAAGGCTTAGGGACCATTGAGAAAGGAAGGTGTTATGGTTGTAATTTCCAGAGAACCAGAGAGGAATGAATCAGTGTCTTTGGGCATGATGGGTCACTGCACTCATGAGCTCAGAGCAGCCTTGGCTGCTTTTACATGGTTTGCACAGGATCAAGCCAGTTAGCATTCCAATATAGAGTAAGAGGTGTGGGGCCCTCACAAGACCCCCAATCCCTGTCTTCTTGGGAAGGGAGAATCAGCTTTCTTTAGGAGTTTGGTGCCCAATAGGTTGACCACACTCCTGTGGATGGCCTCTATGGTGGTTTGAATTAAAATGACCCCCATAGCCTCAGATATTTGAATGCTTGGTCATGAGGGAGTCATTATTTGGAAGGATTCAGAGGTCTGGCCTTGTTGGAGGGAGTGTCACTGGGGCACGCGTGGGGGTGGGGGACAAAGGGCTTTGAGATTTCAAAAGTCCATGCCAGCCTACTTCTCTCAGGATCAGGATGTAGCTCTCAGTTACTGTTCCAGGACTGTGCCTGCCCATATGCTACCATGCTCTCCACCATGCTAAGCCTATGAACCTGTACCCATGCTCCCAATTGAATGCTTTCTTTTGCAAGAGTTGCCTTGGTCATGGCATCTCTTCAATAGAACACTGACTAAGACAGCCTCTCACCCTTGAGTATGTGGGTGGCACAAACTGGATTTGGTAGATTATAAAAAGAAAGGTGTGTGTGTGTGTGTGTGTGTTAGTAGAGATAGCCCAAATGTTAAGAGCACCAGCTGCTCTTCTAGAGGACACAGGTTTGGTTCCCAGAACCCACATGGCAGCTCACAACTGTCTATTACTTCATATCCAGAGAAACTGATGCCTTCTTCTTGCTTCTGCAGGCAATGCATATATGTGGTGTACAGACATACATTCATGGAAAACATTCACTTGAGTAAAATAAAATGTGAAAACAAACAAGCTCGGGAGAAGATGGGAAGGTGGGAGGTGGATCTGGGAGGAGCTGGGGGAGGAATGGGGGAAGAGATATGCTTAAATACATTGTGTGCAAGTATGAAATTCCCCAAGAGTCAATACAATGTCTTTTAAAAATGAAAAGCTTATAGCTGGACCTTTGCTATAAGATTCATGGCCTCATTAGAATATAAAACTTGGCTGGAGTGCCTAAAAGCATTGGTGGTGGCTACTGACTACATGTCTGGATGACAGTCTTGTGAATCTAGTTGTGATACCCAGGTCTTGGTTTTCTGCCTGGCAAAGCAGGTGTCTTGTCAATAGCAGGGCAGTCCTCAGTCTGCGGGGAGGACTGAACAAGGCAATGCAGGTGATGCCCCAGCTCAGCTCCACCTATTACAGGAGTTAAGAAATCCCGATATTTTGTATGCTTCTAGGCTGCTGTGGCTGACTGAGGAAGGGGCCGCTGGATCATCTGAATGCAGAGACTCTGCTGAGAGAAGGCGAGCAAAGAGGAGGCCCCGGCAGCGAGAGAGAGACTCTGCCGCTCTGGGAGATGGATGGTAGGGAATTCCATTATCCTTGTCTGTCTCCATGCTGTTGTCTGGGAAACACATAAAGGTGACAGATCATTGTAGTTTCACACCACCCCCTCCTCCAGTCCTTTCTCAGCATGTGGAACCCACCTTCAGAGTTTTGGGTGGTTGGGTCACTCTGTCTCCAGGGGCGCCTGTGACGCACTCTGCTGCAGGGTGGTGCAGAGCTAGGTTGGGAGGTGCGGGGCGGGAGAGTCGTGCCGAGCTGGATTCGGGTTATGGCAGGCGTGGGTGTTTTATGGCTGTGGTGCTGAGGCTTGCTGGTGACTGTTTTGTGGGAAGCATCATAGCCAGCCTTTTTATTACCTGCATTCTAGGCGTTTTCTCTGCAGAGCGTGTCTCTTCCTTCCTGGTCTAGCAGAAATATCCAGAGATCATTAAGAAGCACCAGAGGACCCAAATCAACCCATACCCACCACACACTTACTTACACATGTGTAATTGTGAGGGTCACCTCCCTTTGGCCCCGAGGATGCCCACACAAAGGACTAAGGTTCAGCTCTGGTGGAGCATGGAGAAGGCTGAATGCAGCTCTTGCTCCCTTGTGGTCCCCACCCTCTTCCTCTTAAAAGGGTCGAAAATAGAAGTGACAGTTATATCTGATGCTCAGGTACTCGGGCCACATTTATATGGTCTGCATCTGCAATCATGGGGCTCAGTAAACTTCCCTAGCAAGGACACTGCCAGAGTACATTGAGTGGCCTCATGGTGTCCTCCTAAGGACAGGAAGACAGGGTGTGCTAGATGGTAATCGCAATCCTTCCCTGCGTCCTGAGCTGAGTGAGAAGAGAATTGCCACCCTCCTCCTGCATCCTCTGCCACGTGACTTTGTCGGGGATCTCCTGCTCTTCTTGAGTTGTGTCCATTCAAGCCATGAAAACATCATCCTAGGAGATCCCTGTGTGTTTATCAACATTCTGCAATTCTCTTGACATTGGCCTTGAGAGGGCTCAGAGTAGGGGAGCGCTTGGTGGACACCCCCATCCCAGTGCCTGTTATCTGTATCTGCTAACTCAGGGTCTTCAGCTCCTGGGAAGGCCAGGGCTCCAGGGAGAGCCCCATATGTTCAGGCAAATAGATCTGGTCAGCTATTGCCTGGCAGCTACCATTTTTCCTTCTAGAAGCTCTGTGACACTCAAAGCCTGTGCCTTGTGGATGAAGGTTAGGGGACCTTGGTACTCCATTTTCTCCAGTACCCATAGGTGTGCCAACTTCCTGCTAGGTTTTAAAATTTCCAAGTCCTCCAATAGAGGGAGCTCTTAGGCATCATAACCCCAGCATGTCCTACCAGAAACCAGGGCCACTGCAGAGCGTTGGTTCCCATTTCTGCTAGTCACAAATTCTTCTGTTGCTGATGTAGTGAGACACTGGGGTCTAAGGAGCTAAGGAGCTGTCTTCCTGTGCAGGGATTCTGGAATGGGGTGAAGAGGTTGGAGCCATTTTCCCTTAGGTCTTCATGGAGTACGTATAGCTTTGCCTCTGAGAGCTTGTGTGATTGGCAGTGATGGTTTTTGTGTGTTTGATCTTCTAGTCTAGGAGGTGAGACAGTGATGCAGAACTCCTGATACCCAAAGGTTAAGTGAAGAGAGAAAGAGTGAAAACTTGGAAAACTGTGATGGAGAATTTGCTAGGGACACGGGGGTGCACCCTGTATTCTGAACCACATCCTTTAGTCCTCTGGGTTCCAGCATGGAAGGGTGGGATGCTAAATGGAGAACAGAGAGAGGATTCCTCCCATTGCAGATTGGTAGCGGACAGTGAACACACACTGTGTGAGCCTTGCTTCTGAGAGTACCTGGCATGGAGAAGTAGTATATATTGAAGGAAAAACCAAATGCAGGAAGTGATAGAGAGCCAGCGATTGAGCAAGAAACAGGACAGACCACCCTTGCTGTAGTACTGGATTAGTGGGAATATCTAGTTCTTTTATTTTACCATTTCCATATAATCCTAGGGTGTTAAAAACTGTAAATGAAGCAGGCATAGAGAGATAGGCCAGCAATTAAGAATGATTATTGCTCTTGTTGAGGACTTGACTTCAGTTCCCAGCACCAATGTCAGATAGCTCACAGCTGTCTATAGCCCCACCTCCAGTGGGATCTGATGCATTCTTCTGGCCTCTTTGGGTACTACACACATGTAAACATTCACACACATATACATATAAATAAAAAGAAAAATAATAAGGTTTCTTCATGCAGGTTATGTGAGACTATGAACTCAGTCTGCTGGATGCAGAGATTGCAGGCATGCACCAATGTGCCTGGATTCTGATTCATTTATTCTTGCAACCCTAAGTGTTATCAGAGGGTGACTCTTTTGGTCTATGACAATCTGGCAATTCTGAGAAAACACACTAAGTGAAACCTCTGGGCTGAGCGGGGACATAGTCTTGAACTTGGCCCTCCAGACATTTCCCTAGACGGCCTCCATTCATTCCTCAAGCAAGAGCTCTGTGATAACAACCATCATCTGCCTCCTTGTCCGAAGTGGTCTCATCCTTTATGCAGATGCCCAAGCCAGTTATAGGTGTCACTTAAGATTCTTTTCTGTCATGTTTTATTCTGAATATAAATTAATCACTATCTCCTTACTTTTCACTTCCTCAATATCTCATCATCTTACTTCATATTCTCAATTTAATTCATACCCCTAATCCTTACACACCAGTGTGATGGAAGCTATCCAAGGATCTCCTTATCTCAAAGTGTACCATCCCCCTCCCTCAACTCTAGGAGCCACAGGATGGTTCAATTTCATATCTGCGTGTACCTGTCTCCACTCAGATGTTAAACTGTGCTTCCATTACAGTTTGAGATCTTGTTTGTTTGTGTGTCTTTGATACAACCTAGGGAATACTATGAAGCCAAGGCTAGCCCAAAAATCTGTGACAGCATGAAGCCTGGCTGTTTGGCTCTTTATTTGGTCATCAGGGTGCTCTATGATTGAACTCTGGTCACCCATGTCTTCAAAGTCTTCAGACTTTTCGACCATTTTCTATGCCTCCCTGCTGTCTGGCCTCCCCTCCAATCATTGCTCATCCTTCATTGCTTTCATATCTGGATGAGTTTCTTCTCCGTCGAGTATGGACTCCATTCATGGAATCATGACCACAATCTACTGCACATTGCACTTGTTTCTTTCCACATCCAGACTGTGGTGATGATTGGTTCAAATTTCTCATTTCATTGAATTAAGAAGTACCAAGCGTGGGGGTTTGAATATGTTTGGCCTGGGAGTGGCACTATTAGTAGGTGTACCCTTGTTGGAGTAAGTATGGCCTTGTTGGAGGAAATGTGTCACTGTAAGGGTGGGCTTTGAGATCCTCCTCCTAGCTTCTCAGAAGACAGTCTCTCCTGGTTGTGTTAAGATCAAGATGTAGAACTCTCAGCTTCTTCTCTAGCATCATGTCTGCCTACACATTGCCGTGTTTCCTGCCATGATGATAATGGACTGAACCTCTGCAAGTGTAAGCCTGTCCCAATTAAAGGTCTATATGAGTTGCCTTGGTCATGGTGTCTTTTTACAGCAAAGAAAACCCTAACTAAGACACTAGATACCAGGGCATCAGTGACGAACACATTTGGGTGTATCTATGAGGGTATTTCTTGAAAGGTTTAACAGAGGGAAAAATTCCTGTCCTGATTATTATTTGTACCATTCCATGGTCTGGGCTTGCAGAGTAAATACAATTAGAGAAAACAAGCTAAATCCCATCACACATCTCTCTTTGCTTTTTGATTGTGAATGATGTGTGATCTGCTGCCCGAGGCTTCTGCGCCTTCTACATCATGATGGGTCCTCTCAAACTACAGACCTAAGTAAATTTTCTTTAGCACCTTTCATTCAGTATTTTGTCACAACAATGAGAAAAGTAGCTAATATATGCTGATCTCTTAAGTGCTATGATTACAGGGAGGCTGGGGAGGCTACACATGGCATCAGCACTATTGTGGAATTTCAACAGTGGGTCAGGTCCATCCTTCTGAGGATGTTGGGGCAGTGAGTTCAGTGAGGTAAAGTGAGTGGGACCTTAAGGCTTGAACAAGATGGGGGCAATGGAAAATATGTTCTCAGGAGCTCCCGATTGCTGGAAGCCTCCTTATTAGAGAGTTAGAGGTTAGGTAGTCATCAAAGTTTGCTAGTGACTCTTTGCAGCGTTCCAATTTGAACTGACACTCAGCTTCATAACCTTCACTGTAGGACACTGGGGTGACTTTGCTAGCATCTGCTTTGCCTCTCAAGGCATCATGGGGAAGAAATGAAGATGTCCCAGGTAGAACATTAATTGGTTTCCTCAGGTAAATGTGCTCAGTAAGTGGAAATGCTGAGCGATTCGGACTCCCCTCCTTCCTTCTCTGTCATCTTGGGGAACAGAAACAGTGTTTACACAGCCATGAAAAACCATCTTCTCCAGCACTTGAGTCTTATGGGAGGATAAAAATATGCACATGGTAACAGGCCTGACACACGAAGCAGGAGGGCTGTCTCTCCAAACTGTTCCCTGGGATTGGTAACTTGTAAACCCGAGTTTAATCTTCATTAACAGAAGAAATGCTCACCGAAGGTGGACACATTTCTGCTCCCCCACACTGGTGATGTCATAGACTAGACCATGCTTCTCACTGCTTGCTTTTTTGGTGGTTCACAATTAAACAAAGGAGGGAAAAAAGCCCCCTCCCTTTTTTTCTACTTGGCACTTGTGTGACTTGCTGAAGCCTGCTACGCTGGATATTATCGGATGGACACTGTATAGTCTTGAGGAGAACAGGAAGCGGAAACATTCATATCCATCCAGGAAGACTGTCGGAACAATTCTCATGTGTTCTTATACTCACACGTGCTCATCTCTTGAGCAAAAGACATGGCAGCTTCATCTTGGACTATTGCATTAGTTCCTTTTCTCACTGCTGTGTCAAAATATCTGATAAAAGTAACTCAGGGAAGGAAGGTTTGCGTTTGGCTCATACTCTCAGTCTGTCACGGCAAATAAGGCATGGGATAGCTGTGGTGGCAGGTCAGGAGGCAGCTGGTCACTTAGTATGTAGAGTCAGGAAGCTGAGAAGAAAGCTGATACTCAGCTTGATTTCTTGTTTTAATTCAACCTGGGACCTCAGCCCATGGAAGAGTGGCTCTTCCTTTCTCAGTTAAACACCTCTGGACATTCTTTTAGGGATATACCCAGAGATGTGTCTTTTATGTGATTCAAACCCAGTCAAGTTGATGATGAAGTCTGACCATTGCAAGTCCATGTTCCCTCAATGCCCATAGGTATCACTTTCATCCACTCCTCCCATCTGCTGTGTCTCTGCCTGATAGCTGATTTGCACCATAGTTCAAAATGATTGTAGCTTTGAGTTTCCTAGGTCTTCACAACCAACATTCCTTGAAATACCAATGTCTCTTCTGACAGTCAAAGCAGTGTCTTAATTGTAAACCCCTGTAAAATAACTAAAAAGCAAATCCCATACAGAGAAGAGAGAGAGAGAGAGAGGGAGAGAGAGGGAGAGGGAGAGGGAGAGGGAGAGGGAGAGGGAGAGGGAGAGGGAGAGGGAGAGGGAGAGGGAGAGGGAGAGGGAGAGGGAGAGGGAGAGGGAGAGGGAAGAGTAGAGGCCAGCCATGAGCATGTAGAGAGAAAGGCAGGGGTAGAAGGGTGGAGAGAGAAGGGACAGAGGAGGAAGAGAGGAAGAGAACAAGAGCAAGAGAAGAGGAATTCTTTATCTAAAATCATAAAATTTCAAATTTATTATTTGCATTCCAAATGTTGTCCCTCCCTTCCTGGTTCCCCCCCCCCTCCACGAGTTCTTCACTTCATCTCCATTTCTCTTTGTTTCTGAGAGAGTACTCCCCCCACCTACCCACTCCTACCTCACCCCACTAGCATCTCCCTTTTCTGGGGCATCACGTTTCTACAGGATTAAGCACATCCTTTCCCACTGAGGCCAGACAATGCAGTCCTCTGCTATATATGTATAGGGGGAGCCATGGACCAGCCCATGTATGCTCTGGTTAGTGACATAGCCTCTTGGGAGCTCTGCTGGGTCCGGGTTAGTTGATACTGTTGTTCTTCCTATGGGGTTGAAATCCTCTTCAGCTCCTTCAGTCTTTCCCCTAAGTCTTCCACAGAGGTCCCTGACCTCAGTCCAATGGTTGGCTGTAAGTATCTTAGACCATTTCTAGTTCTTGACATTGACTTTTAATCTATTTTGTCCTGGGAAGGAAAAGTTTGAAATGGTCTTGCACCTAGAGCCTTTCTTTGCTCCCAACTGCAGGGAGATCACACAGCCTTAAATCAGTGGCTTGTTAGGGCACCCTGGGAGATGCAATAAGGTAGCCTCCTGCCTGCGTTCTTGCCTCCAGCCTCTGCTCACAATTCTGTACAGTTGCCAGATTCCCATCCCCAAAGCATAGCCTTGATCATGCCATTCCCCCACTCCCGACAACTTAATGGATCCCTAGTACCAGAATGTATTATAAATGTGAGATGAAATACATGCTGTCTACAGTCAGGACTTAATGGGTATCCAGTTCCCAGCTTTAAAAAAATTCTCTCTCTCTCTCTCTCTCTCTCTCTCTCTCTCTCTCTCTCTCTCTCTCTCTCTGTGTGTGTGTGTGTGTGTTTATGTGTGTTCCATACTCTACATAGGGAAGTGATGACAACCTCAGGTGTCATTCATAGCCTTCTATTTCGTTTAAGATAGTCTGCCTGTCTGTCTATCATCTGTCTATCTCTCACACATATACACACATTTATTTCATTATGATTATTTGAGAATTTTATATATGAGCCTTGTATTTACATCATTTCTACTCCCTACTTTTCCTTCTTCTGCTTCTTCCTCCATCCCTCACCTCCCTCTCAACTCCATGATCTCTACTTCTTTATTCATGCAAAGAAGTTAAGCTTCCTTCTTCTGTTGTTATTGTTTTACACACACACACACACACTACCCAACACACAACTCACAGCTTGTTCACTCTGTTTAGTGTGACTTGTATGTATATGATGTCAGGGCTGATCACTTGGTTTTAGATAACCCATTAGAGGGTTAGAGGTCCATCACAGAGGAAGATTATTTCTCCCTCTCTCAGCATCCCTTAGTTGTCTTAGTTCTTTCCTTAGTGGTGGGGCCCTATGAGATTCCTCTTATATGTTAGCAGGTCCACTGATTTACTTGTTCAAGTCTTGTTTAGCCATCCATATATTGAGGCATCACCGGTAAAGAGTCCCTGTAATTTATAGGAGACTCAATCTCACAGCAGATTTTCTGGTCCTCTAGTACTTAAAATCTTTCTACCCCATTGTCTTCTGAGATGTTCCCTGATCCTCATTTATATGTATGCTTGTCTATGTGCACATGAATTCAGATGTGCTCAGAAGCCAGAAGATATCAGATTCTCTGGAGCTGGAGTTACAGATGATTGTGAGTTGCCTAGCATAGGTGTTCTTAACTACTGAACCAACTCTTTACTCCCAGTTTGATGAAAAATTTGAGGCAAGGTCTCACTATATAGCCCTGTCTTATCAGAATGCTCCATGTAGCCTGGGCTGGCCTTGAACTCCCAGTGGTCCTTTTGTCTCAACTCTCAAGTACTGGGATTATAAGTGTCCATCATTAGGCTTGGTCATTTTCTTCTGTCACCTTGCATCTGTCCATTAATTAACTTCCTCAAGCCATGTTCTCCCTTTTCACCTTGCCCCAAACAATGCCCCATGACACTATTGTGTTTTAGCTTTGTATTACTTTTAGAAGTTGGTGACTTTATCCCATAGAGATCATGTTGGTTACAAAGACTGGGGACTAAAAATTAATCAAACATTTTTGCTTCATAAATAAAACTACCAGGCTGTCAGTCAACTTGCTCATTATTATTCTGAGCTGTAAACTGACTTATCAGTTGTGTGACATTGGGTATGGAGATGTGCAGGAGATCAGCGTCTTTCCAGGGCCCCTGCAGTCCACCTATGGCTGGTAGCCAGCCTTTGGGGGAAAGCCAAGCTTTCTCCTAGTGAAGACCAGGCACAGATAAGTGCAGCCTGTGATAAATCTATGGATTTTCTGGCTGCTTTGGAGCGGAGCAAAGAGGAGTCTCCCACCCTCCCTTTCTATGAAGGCATGGGAATGGGAAAGTCTCTCTAGCCCTCAAGCCACATGTCCCTGGGAGATGGAGACTGCCTGGCTTGTGGCCAGTCCTTCCCATTGGAGAAGATAGAGAGATGAAGAGGTAGGTCTCCCAGGTGGAAGGTTCTTGACCGTCAGCCTCTCTGGGAGCAATTCATTGGGATCTCTGAGGGTAACATCCATAAGCTATAGAGTTATGAGGACCTTGGACTTCTGTAACCCAATCCATGCCCTCTACTGATTGGGAAACTGAGGCCCCAAGAGGTCTCTTGACTCTCATCCCCTTTCCTTCCCCATCCCACTCTTTACTGTTGAAGGTGATCTTGAAGAGTGAAGGACATGTTGACCTAGGTAGTCATGGGTGGAGAGTGCTACAGAAAGCTCCAGGAAGCCCAGGGGAGCAGGCCCTCAATTCCCCTTCACCTTTCTAAGAGATGTAGATGGTTCTCTCAGAGGAACAGAGGCAGGGGAACAAAAAGAATTCATAGACCCTCTAACCAAGGAGGGCTGAACTTTTATCAGTTAAGAAGTGCTTTGTAACCTTCACAGAAAAAGCTAGAAGGGGGTAAGAAGAGAGCTTACAAAATGTAAGTGTTGCTCTGTGCAGCAGCGAGTTTAATAGGGCGCAGACGCACCCGTGCTTTGAATCCCAATGGGTACAGTGCTGCCTCTGTCATTAAAATTCGAAGGTAGATAAACAGTAAATATGTCCAAGGATAATTACTTAGTGCTGAGCAGAGCTCAAAGACTGTGAAGTTTGGGCTTTGCTGGGTCAGTGCCACAGAGCCAGGGGTGTTTATCTACAGCTTATCTGAGCTGCAGAGGAGGGCACAGTCTGGCAGGCACTCTCCCAATGGCTGTGTTTGAGAGGTTTAATAATACCAGTTGAACAAAACAGCAACCTTCCCCAAGGAGTTGCTTAATATTCAGGTTGTGTTGCCACTGGCAGAGCAGCTCCTCCCCAGCCCTGAGCTCTGCCCCTTCTTCCCCATCCCTCCTTGTTTGCAGAGTCGGATGCAACTAACCCTGGATGAGAATCCATTGGTCAGCGAAGTATCTTTCCAGGAACTAGTTTTCTAGAAGGTTCTATCTCCAGCGGGATTTCTCAGCAGCTGCACAAGGTGCATAGCCATTTGTTGCTCAAGTATGTATTTTCCTTCTCCTGTGTGTGTGTATGTTTATGTGTTCATGCATTAGCATACATATGTAGAATTAATAGAATAATGTTACATGTCTTCTTTTTTCAATTGCTTACCACCTTATTTTTTGAGACAAGGTCTCTCATTGAGCCTGGAGTACACTGAATCTAGCTTTCTAGCCAGTGAGACTCCAGGATCCTCCTGTCTCTGGCTCTCAGGGCTGGGATTGCAGACCCAGCTTCTCATGTGAGTGCTGGGGATTCAAGCTTATACTCTCACGCTAGCATGGTAAACATTTTATCCACTGAAGCATCTCCTGAATCTTTTGAAGATTTCAATTTTGGGTTTTGTTCTGTGCTCACAACCTTGTCTCAGAGAAAAAAATACAGATAAAAATGAAAGCTCGCTGCTCACCTAGAGGGCCTGATCCACTTTCATCTTTTGGAGATTCAACCTTGAGTGGATCCCTGTAAAGCCATAGCATTCCACAGGGCAAGGGATGATCGAATGCTCAGGGGTATCTTCTAATGTAAGGCACTTGGATCTGCTGTCCAAGTAGATATCTCCCAGTTTACCTTGTAGCCTGGGGAGCCGATAGATGAAGACAGTCTCTGCTTGTTTTGAGAATCCAGCTTGACATTCAAGGAAGTAAGGAGCATGGGACTGGGTGACATCCTCAGACACGGAAGTAGAAAAATGGGATTCTGGGTGACTCCGACAAGAGATTGAATAATGTAGGACTATACTTTGAGGGATCCACTTTATTTTCAAGTCTCTTTCAATCTACCTGAACATGTTAGAAAAGAACATTTATTAACACATTATATGTGTGTTTATTGTAGTGTGAATGTGTGTGTATGTGTGTGTGGGGTGCTGTTCTGAAGTCAACCTTGGTTACTTCTCCTCAGGTGCCATCAACCTGTGTTTTGAGGCAGGCTCTCTCACTGACTAGCAGTTTAAAAGTAGGTTAGACTGGCTGGCTGGTGAACCCTAGGGGGCACCTGTTTCTGTCTCCCCAGTGCTGGCATTAAAAGCACGAGCTGCCAAGTCAAGCTTTTTAACATGGGTTTTGGAGATCAAACTCAGATCTCCACACTTGCAAAATAAGCACCTAAGCAGCTAAGCTACCTCACCAGCCTTGCTCACACACTTTTTAAAGCGCATTATTATTTCTCTCCGTTTTCATTCCTTTTTCTTTTATAGAACAAATCCTAGTGTCAGAAACACCAGAACAAGGTCTCTTAAACCTACTGACTTCTACTTGATGGCCTTATGTTTATTTTGGAGTTTCCTATCTCAACATAGTAAGTGATCCTCTCTCTCTCTCTCTCTCTCTCTCTCTCTCTCTCTCTCTCTCTCTCTCTGTGTGTGTGTGTGTGTGTGTGTGTAGTGATACAAAGTTTCCTTTGTTAATAGTTTACAGTGGAGATTTGTAACTTTAGTAACTTAAAATTAATGCACTAAAGAAATGGTTTAGTGGGGCATAAAAAAAGTCCAGAAACGTGGAGAACAGGAGGGGAAAGCCCCAGGGTCTTCTCAGAAGTCTGGGCTCTGGAGCTAAACAGGAGTGAGTGAGTGGGGTTCCTGCCATTGTGGTTTAGTGGTTTTAGGATTCCAATACTTATTTGTGAGGTTTCACAAAGAAAGACTGGAAGAGGAAATGAAGGTTCCCAGAGAGGAGCCTGGGGACTCTTGTGCAGGGAAAGGTGGCTTCTGCCTCTCCTTCTCTGAAGCCTGGCTTTCCACAAACAGGTCATGAGGTATCTATCGATCCACCATCAGGTCTGGAATGATTTTACTCAAAGCTCTTTTCCTGCCACTAATACCTTAGTGAGACCCCTGCAGGCTGAGGGTATGGCTTGTTGTAGAGCATTTTTTTATATATACTCTATGGAGAGACTGGTGGAGTGAATGGTGGAAGGAACGTATTTGAGCCCAGAAGACCCTATCTATCTATCTATCTATCTATCTATCTATCTATCTATCTATCTATCTATGTATCTTTCTAGCTTGTATGTGCATGTGCCTATTCAGGTAGAATTGCACACACGCACACTGACTATACAGAAGTTAGAAAACAACTTGGTGTGCCATTCTTCTGGTGCCTTCCATGTTTTTGCTTGAGACAGAGTCCTATCACTGGTCTGGAATATTACCATGTAGGCTAGGATGGCTAGCCCAGGGGTTTCCATCGAGCCACCCACCTCCACCCCCATCTCATTATCTCTGGGATCACAGGCATGTGCTGCTATGTCCTGCTTTTGAATTGGTTTCTCAGACTCCAAACTCAGGTCTTCAGTGCTTGCAAAGCAAATATTTTATAGATTAGACCATCTTGTTGGATCCCAGTGACCAACTATGACCAAAGGAACAACGCATACTTAACCTCTCTGACCTTGAATGTGTGTGTGTGTGTGTGTGTGTGTGTGTGTGTGTGTGTGTGTGTGTAAGGTGATTATGAGAATGGATACTGGAACATTTCTGGCAGAGAGTGAGACTTCAGCAAATTGCTATTTGTGGTAGTTTGAATTAAAAAAAAATGGCCCCCATAGGTGCATAGGGAATGGCACTATTCCATGGTGTGGCCTTGTTGGAGGATGTGTGGCTTTGTTTGAGAAAATGTGTCACTGGAGGTGGGCTTGAAGTCTCAGAAGCTCAAGCTAGGCCTAGTTGATCTCTGTCTCTTCTTGCTGCTTGTGGCTCTAGGTACAGAACTTTTAACTCCCTCTCTAGCACCATGTCTGCCTGCATGCCACCATGTATCCTTCCATGATGATAATGGACTAAACCTCTGAAACTATAAGCCAGCCCCAATTAAACGTTATCCTTCATAAGAGTTTCCATAGTCATGGTGTTTCTTCAAAGCACTAGAAACCCTAATTAGGACACTGTCCTATCACATTGCTTAAGTACTGTCCAGAGCCTGCTGCTTGCTTTTCACTGTACCATAGGAAGCAGAGACTTCTGTTTGGGCTGCTCAGTTTCCAAGAAGCAAAATATATCCTGGTTAGAATGCTCAGCATGCCTGGCCAAAGGGCATCTCAGCATAGCTCTCCAGCTCAGGCTGGCAGCTCTTGACATCAGCATCATCTTGGCTTCACAATTTCTCCTTCTTGACTTATGGAAAAGAAATCCTGTAGAGACATCTCAATCTACTTCTGTGAAACACTGTGCACGTCATTCTTATATACTCCACACAGACTGCATCGTCTCAGGACACTTTCAGTTACAAATAACAGACATGCATTACTATAGGATTAGTCAAAACTAGAAACTTTAAAGTCTGTGGAAGTTTAAAGCAGGGTGCAACTGAGTCACACAACTGGGGAATCCATAGCACCTTAGCTTTCAAGGGCATGGCTGGATCTGGGTACTTAATAATATTTTCAGACCTGGTGAGCAATGCAAATCATCAAACCTCTTTTATCTAAGATCAAAATCAAAATTGCTGCAGTCAGCACATGAGATATTAAGATAGTGTGGTGGTGGTTTGAATAAAAATGCCCCCCCATAAGTCCAAAGGGAATGGCACTAGTAGGAGGTATGCCTTGTTGAGTAGGTGTGGCCTTGTTGGAGAAAGTGTATCACTGTGTGTATGTTGGGGGTGGGGGGGGGGAAGATGTGCTCTGAGCTCATACTTTGGCCTAGTCTCTTCTTGTCACCTGTGAATCCAGATGTAGAAGTCCCAGTCTCCTCTCCATCACCCTGTCTGACTGCATGCCAACATGCTTCCTACCATGATGATAAGGGACTAAACCTCTGAACTAAAAGACAGACCCAACTAAATGTTTTCCATTATAAGAGTTGATGTGGTCCTAATGTTTCTTCACAGCAATAAAACTCTAAGACAGGCCATCTTCTGTGACGACCTACTTTGTGCTATTGTCATAAGCAATGCATAGCACTGTCAGGTTACTCGCCATGTCTAGATCTAGTACAATGGATATAGCCAGAGTTTTTAAAAGGCTCACACTTTGAGGATAAACTGAAAATCCAGAACCTCTCAGAAGCCTTAGAGCCCCAAGAAAAATTGTTCAGTCTGTCAGAACCATAGAACACTATATACTAGGAGTAAAAGCAACAGACCCCTTGATTTTATAGGGGATTACATTGAGGCTCATGGCTATAGTGTAGTGTTAATCCTAGACCCTGAATCCTGATGTAGTATGCTCCCCCACCCTCTCTTTCTCCAAATGGATTTACTGGGCTTGAGCTGTGTCTTAGTCAGGGTTTCTATTCCTGCACAAACATCATGACCAAGAAGCAAGTTGGGGAGGAAAGGGTTTATTTGGCTTACACTTCCATACTGCTGTTCATCAACAAAGGAAGTCAGGACTGGAACTCAAGCAGGTCAGAAAGAAAGAACTGATGCAGAGGCCATGGAGGGATATTCTTTACTGGCTTGCTTTTTCTGGCTTGCTTAGCCTGCTCTCTTATAGAACCCAAGACTACCAGCCCAGAGATGGTTCCACCCACAAGGGGCCTTTCCCCCTTGACCACTAATTGAGAAAGTACCTTACAGTTGGAACTCATGGAGGCATTTCCTCAACTGAAGCTCCTTTCTCTGTGATAACTCCAGCTGTGTCAAGTTGACACAAAACTAGCCAGTACAAGCTGGGACTTTTTACATGCTAGGCAAACATTCTGCTACTGAGCCACATCCCCAACCCCCTGAATGTGCTTTTTTTCTTCCATACTTTGATGCAACTTTATGGCTTAGCCTCTGGTTGCTGAATATAGCCTACATACGTCTCCTGTGGTCATGGGTTGCATAAGAAAAAGGGTCAGCAAGACAGGAAGAGAAAGCCAGGAAGCAGCATTCCTCCTTGGCTACTGTTTCAGTTTTTGTTTCTAGGTTCCCGCCTTGGTTTTCTGCTTTGCTTTCCCTTGATTGGTGGACCTATAAGCTGAAGCAAACCCTTCCTTTCTTCTTGTGGTGGTTTGAAATGAGAATGGTGTCCATAGGCTCATAAATTCGGGAACTTGATCCCCAGTTGATGAAACTGTTTGGGAAGGATTAGGATGTGTAGCCTTCCATCCAGAGACTGCCCTACCCTGGGATCCATCCCACAATCAGCCACCAAATGCAGACACTCTTGCATATGCTAGCAAGATTTTGCTGAAAGGACCCTGATATAGCTGTCTCTTGTGAGGCTATGCCAGTGCCTGGTAAATACAGAAGTGGAAGCTCACAGTCATCTATTGGATGAAACACAGGGCCCCCCAATGGAGGAGCGAGAGAAACTACCCAAGGAGCTGAAGGGTCTGCAACCCTATAGGTGGAACAATATGAACTAACCAGTACCCCGGAGCTCATATCTCTAGCTGTGTATGTAGTAGAAGATGGTCTAGTTGGCCATCATTGGGAAGAGAGGCCCCTTGGTCTTGCAAACTTTATACTCCCCAGTACAGGGGAACGCCAGGGCCAAGAAGTGGGAGTGGATGGGTAGGGGAGCAGCGCAGGGTGAGGGTATAGGGGACTTTCGGGATAGCATTTGAAATGTAAATGAGGAAAATATCTAATAAAAATTGAAAAAAAAGACAACAACAACAAAAAAGATGTGTGGCCTTGTTGGGGGGAGATGTGGCACCAGGAGAGGAACTTTGCAGTTTTTAAAGTCCTTATCATTCTCTCTCTCTCTCTCTCTCTCTCTCTCTCTCTCTCTCTCTCTCTCTCCCTGCTGCAGTGTTCCCTGCCATGATCATCATGAATTATAACCCTCTGAGCTGAAATCTCTCAATAAATCATTTCTTCTATAAGTTTCCTTGATTGTAGTATCTTAGCCCAGCAATTCCTTAAGTTGCTTTGGGTCATGGTGTGCATCACAGCAACAGTAAGCAACCACTCTACTACTGAGCACATTTTTAACTCAAATGGTGCTTGCTGGTGTATATGTATGTATGTATGTATGTATGTATGTATGTATGTATGTATTTATGTTATTGTGTTATTATTTTCTGGTTTTGAGTTTTTAGGAAGGTCTAATGTAGCTCAGGTCAGCATTAAACTCACTATGTCTCAGACAGGTCCAGCCTTGAATTCACAGTTCTCCCTCCTCAAAGTACTGAATGCTGGTATTAAGGGATGCATTATCACACTTAGCTTCTATCTACTGAATTCTGCTTCTGTTATGTGGTTTCCTACGGAGGCACAAACATATGTTTGCCTCAGACAGGACACTGATGACAGGCCTAAGCAAGTATCCCACCCAGGTACAGCTTGATAAGCCAGACAGTTATAGAGTATAATATCTGCATCGCCCCAAATCTCATCCCCAGCATGGGTAATAACTCAGGAAAGCTGGATTCCTGGAGTCTCTGAGCTTGACCCTAGACAGCTCAGCTGAACAGTATTTTCTGCTCATGACTATTACTGGTTTTATGATCTTGGAGCCTGTGAGTCTTATAAGTTTCAAGAGTCCTCTGAGCCTTGCAGTATTCAGTGACTCCCTGAATCTTTTTTAAAATTAGATATTTTCTTTATTTACATTTCAAACGTTATCCCCTTTCCTGGTTTCCCCTCTGAAAACCCCCTATCCCATATCCCCTCTCCTTGCTCACCAACCCACCCACTCCTGCTTCCTTGTCCTGGCATTCCCTTACACTGGGGCATCGAGCCTTCACAGGACAAAGGGCCTCTCCTCTCACCGATGTCCAACAAGGCCATCCTCTGCTACATATGCAGTTGGAGCCATGGGTCCCTTCATGTGTACTCTTTGGTTGGTGGTTTAGTCCCTGGGAGCTCTGGGGGTACTGGTTAGTTCATATTGTTGTTCCTCCTTTGGGGCTGCAACCCCCTTCAGCTCCTTCGATCCTTTCTCTAGCTCCTCCATTGGGGACCTTGTGCTTAGTCCAATGGTTGTCTGAGAGCAATCACCTCTGTATTTGTCAGGCACTGTCAGAGCCTCTCAGGAGATAGCTATATCAGGCTCTTGTCAGCAAGCACTTGTTGGCATCCACAATAGTGTCTGGGTTTGGTAACTGTATATGGGATAGTTTCCCCACCCATGGGAGGAGATACAGAGACTCCCTGAATCTTATGAACATCTCTCTTCCCCCCTAGAGGAAGAGTTCCAGTTGACAAGAAATAACTGAGCTGCAGTGACTGCCATCTGCACCTGGATGGTGTCTTTCCTTCAGTGCCGAGCAGCCTCATGGTCTGGTTTGCTCTTGGCAGCGCCTGGCAGTGACCCTCTGGTCACTTGTTCACCTCCATCCTTGGTCATTGCCGAGATTCTGCAGCTCTGCATGTTTAGCTTCTTGGGAAGGAGGAAACACAGCTGAGTGTGCAGCAAGCTCTAAACTATTACATCAAATCCACTCATGTAAGAGGCAATTGTGCCTTTATTTATAGAAACATGGAATATTGTGAAACACCAGGGACATTAGCAACATCATCTTGCAAAGGAAAGGGACCTCACAAAGCTCACAGAGGTGTTTGTTTCGGGACTCATTGGGGCTAATTCTGTCCTGGAGGAGAGAGGGAGTCAGCAGGGTCTTGCTGTGGCTCCTTTGCATCTCCCCGGTCTGGGGTGATGTTTTCATTTTGTTTTGTTTTTGTTTTCTGAGGAGTCAGCAGTGGATCTAATTAATGCCATCAAAAGCATGGCATTTAATTAACTAAATAACATGTTGAGCTTAATGATAACACATTTCAGCACCCAGAGGGGAAGCGATGGTCTCTGGGGCCATCTCTCCAAGGAGGCCGGTGATTTGATAAAGAGGAAAGAACCTTTCTCAAGAGCATCAGAGATCCTTAGGGAAGTGGTCAGGGGAGGCACAGCCTCATAGCCACCAGGAAGCATGCTCTTTTCTTCCAGACTTTGAGTGGGGAGATCAAGAGTATCAGAAGATCCAGTTGGAGGGACGAGTGTGTGTGTGTGTGTGTGTGTGTGTGTGTGTGTGTGTGTGTGTGTGTGTGTATGTGTGTAGAGGCTGACACTGGGTATCTTTTTCTACTACACCTTGTTTGTTTTGAGACAAAGTCTCGTGCTGAATCTGCTAGGCAATAAGTGATAGCGATCCATTTTCCACTTCTGGGATTACAGATGTGTTCCACCAGGCTCAGCTTTTCATGTGACTGCTGGGCATTTGAACCCAGGTCTTAATGCTTGCCCAGCAAATACTTTACTGCCCAAGCCACCTTCTCACCCCAGAATGCACCTTTCAAGCATGGTTGGATATCTACAGGGGTAAACAAATGTGACTATTTTCTCCATCGCTATTCCAATATCTTGGTTCTTTCCAGGTCTGCTGAGAAACCACACAAGCACAATAGAGGTGGGAGGCTGTCTGATGCCAGCCTGCCAGAATCACAGGCTCTTTAAACAGCAGAGGAGTGGAAGTGGGTGCCCTCTTGTGGACACTAGAGAATCCACAGTGATACTCTTGGGACCCTCACCCAAGGGTTTCCAGGCCTTGAGGCCAGAGATGAAGTTTCCCAGTGGAGTTCCCTGGGTTGTTGGGATAAATATTAATGGATCGTTAATTAGAAGGAAAAGTATCAGGTAATAAGAATTCACCGACTCATAGCAGAACTTTGGGACCCTTGAAGGTGGTCTCAAAGACTCAGAAACCCACTCTCAGCTCAGATGCATTTTCTTAGCTTCTCTGAGGGCAAGCTGGATGCATTGGCTCCACATGCTGCACGCCATGAGTTCTATGATTTGGATTTTAGAAAAGAGATAAATAGAGGCTTGAGGAAGTGAAATAATTCATGGGGAATGATGAACTTTAGAAGGGACAGAGCCCCAGATTGTAGGACTTCACTTTCATCTGCCTTCCTCTGCTTTGTTATCTATCTCCCCATGGTGGATTGCCTTTCATCATGACAAAGGTGCCAGCTCTGGGGACAGTGCCCTGAACCACTTTTGTGCTCAGTGTCCTGAGATTATATGGGGTCTACAGGGGTTCACTAACTTGAGAGGGAAGGATTCAGTATAGCGCTGGTGAGATGGCTCAGTAGGTAGTGGTTGGGGCACACTCGTGAGGACCCGAGTCTTGAGACCCAGTACTAATATGAAGAGTCAGGTGTGGTAGTATGTGCCTGCAATCCCAACACTGTGGAGCTAGAGAAAAATCTCTGGAGCTTGCTGGCTAGCCAGCCTAACCAAATTGGCGAATTCCAGGTTCAGTGAGGAACCCTGTCTCAAAAAAGTAAGATAGAGAGGAGCTGGAAAGATGGTTCTGCTGATAAGAGCACTGGCTGCTTTCTCAGGGGATTCCGAGTTCAGTTCTCAGTACCCACAAACACTGACAACTTCAGCTTCAGATTATCTGATGCCCTCTTGTGGCTTCTATAAGTACTCTCTCTCTCTCTCTCTCTCTCTCTCTCTCTCTCTCTCTCTCTCTCTCTCTCTCACACACACACACACACACACACACACACACACACGTAAATAGAATACATAACAATGAATCTTAAAAAGTAAGATGGAGAACAGTTGAGAAGACACACAATGTCAACTTTGTGCATGCACACCCTCACACATGTGCACACACACCTGGACATGTATCGGCACACAGACACAGAACATTGAGTGCAGGGTCTGGCAGTGGTTTTCAGTGCTATTTGTTGTTCCTTTCAGGACTGCACAGTAGTATTTTCTGGTGGCTGGGACAGAGTGGATGCTCAGTCCTATTCACAACTCCTTATTAGTTGAAAGGTGTTACCCATGGTCCTTCAATAAGTTACCCTAACAGGACTATAGGATTGCCCCAACTATTTTGTGTTCAGTTTGAATATGTGTCCCCCACCAAATGAGGCAGCTCTGGAGAGGTAATATTTATATGACCTATGTGTACACTTTAGGAAACAGAACAGCTGGCAGGAAGATGGGGAAGCAGTTGTTTCTGCCCAGAAGGCACCTTGGATGCAGGATATGGCTCTGCTCAGTGTACAGTGGGGTATTATGGCTGGGTAAGATGGGAGTGAGTTTCTGTCACTTCCAATGCAAGGCTTTTTTCCCCTCTGCTCTGGGCATGCAAAAGGGTTTTGAGGATTCAGATGAGTCCTCGGATTGTCTTCACCACACGTGCACATGCATGTGTTTACACATGCACAGCCGTCTGAGGGCTTTTGGTATTCCAGTCACTAGGAGATCGTCACCAGGGAGCCTGGTGTTGCTTGCAGCCACATCAGGATGAAGAATGAGCCTGGCTGTCATGGTTGGCTGCTGGTGGCGGTGGGGGTGGGGCAGCTGTCGCGTCTAGATTGAATGCCTGTACCCTTGCATGGAAACTGCTTAGTGTGCATGAAAAGAAGCAGAGAATGCTGGTGAGGGGAAGACAGAGTCAGGGAAAGAGATGAATCCCTCCAGCTGCCTTTGGAATGGTCCGCAGGAAAAGGCAGTCAGTCCCATGAAGAGGGTACCAGCTTCCCCGGACAACATTCCTCCCACTGATGGCTGCAGATAGCCTTCTTCCTTGCCTGGCAATATCATTTTTTTGTATTTTACCAGTTGACTGTTGTTGCAAAGAGAAGGAGACATGGCTGGAAGAAGTGATGGAAGAATTCTGTTAATTGACATAAATGGAAGCTCTGTGGAATAGGGGCATAGGAGGGTTTCTGAATTTGCCCTCAAATGTCTTCTGATAGTTTTGGCTAGAGGTGGCCAATGGGTTTGCATGCCTCTCATGGATGGAATTGTTTTGTCCCCCAGTGTGTTATCTGCCATCAGTTCCAAATGTGAATTCCTGCCTTCTCCAACGTGGCACTGATCTGCCTTCACTCTTGGCGGCTGTCTGTGGGTCACAGAGGGCTCTGTGCTTTAAATAGGTCAAGAATCTTCTCATTCCACACAGCCTCCATCTTGACCCTCCAACAAGGCCAGACCCTGTGACACTTGGTGAATTAATAGTTGGTGACTCTTGATCCAGGTTAACCTCTTCATTCTGGAAGTTGGAGCATTGAGGTTCAGAGAGAGCATATGGTTTACCAGGGTCACACAGCTCTCCTGGGAGATATGTAGTCTCTGTTTATATAATGTTATCTGAAAGGGTTATAGATAACACTTACACACTGTTTCAACTTTCTAGTGAAAAATCTATGTTCCAGCCCCCTTATCCTATCTGTTCACTAGTGGCCTTCTGGGGCCCAAGGAGAAAAGTCTGACTGTGCTCTATTACCAGCTTCTTTTATTCTTCACCCCTTCTACACATTCTTGAAGTTAAGCCTCCCTCTGATCCAATACTAGCTCTGGCTTTAGGGATGGGGGGGGCTAATCACTGGGAGGGGAATTGGAGCCCCTAATTCCTGTACCCTTAAGGGTGCTGGGCCTGAGTCTCCTCAGTCAATAACAGAGAAACATGAATGAATGGAATGCATGTTTTCTTCTTTGCTTGATTTCTTGTGCTTAGCTCAATTTCCCTACTCCCATACAGTCTAACATCCCTGCCTAGGGAATGGTGCTGTCCACAGTGGGCAGAATCGTCCCACATTGATTGACTTACTTGAGACAATCCCTCACAGGCACACTGACAGGTTGATCCAACGTAAGTGGCTTCCTCTGTATCAACACATCTGTTGGGTCTCACCTCTGCAGAGTCTATGGATATGAAGGTTCTTGTGTGTTCTTTCCAACACTTTATTTGTTCTCTGGAGAACTTGCATCCTGTATTTTGACCCAGATGTTATCAGACTACCTGTGCTGGTTGCTGTGGTTTCACTGAACACTGGAACTTGCTTTGCAAGTTGATCTTGCTGCTCTGGGCTCAGCAAACATGCTTTGCATGAAGACCATGTGACAGGTGCTTTAAATTTTGTGAGTCACAGAACCTCTATATGCATCTTTCTTCTCTTTCAAACATTGTTTTAATGTAAGGACCACTGGTAGATTACAAGCTTCATAAAATCAGTCAGTGGGCCATATGTAGTTTATGACTGCAGCTCATTTTGCCTCAGGTATTACTAGCCAGGTCTTCCCTGCAAAGGAAAACCTGGAGATTATTTTAACCCACGGGGAAGGTGGGTTAAAATAGAGCTCCATTGGACAGTTTTTGTGTTAATTGGAGTCTCTCTGCAGGATAGACACAGAGGGGTGAAATCACCGAGACCCCTTTTACTTTCTGTACAAGTAGCACCTCAACTTCCTCATCTGTGGGTGGGATGAGAAATCTGTGGGAGGAGTGGGGCTGTAGTTCAGTAGATAGGGTACTTGTTTAGTACACACAGGTCCTTGGGTGTGGGGTTAGACACCTCTCATCTCAGAACTTGGAAGATAGAGCCAGGAGAATCAGAAGGCCATCTTTAACTATATAATAACCTTGAGGCCAGCCTTAAAAAAAAACAAAGCAAAACAAATAAACAACAACAACAACAACAACAACATCCCCACAAAATCTCCAACCAACCAAACCAGAAACAATCAAACAAAACAAGCGTGCAGGCACACAACAAAGAAGTCTATAGAGAGCGGTTTAGAAAGCCCTGGCTGTCTCTGGGAGAAACAATGCTAGGCAGTCCAATGCCAGCAAGTCTCTGCTGCTCTTTTCTGAAGCTCTTGCCCCCGGATGCTTAGATGGAGCTTGTTTGAAGATGCAGCATTGAAACAACTCAAGTTCTTCCAGACTCTGAGGAGGCACAGGGCAGGGCCCAGACCCCAGCAACCTCAGGGCTGCCTTGGTCTCATTTCTTCTGTTGCTCTTGCTCCTTCTTGAGGTAAGCTCCTTTTCCTAATGAGGTGTGTAGTGTCTAGGCTTTGCTGCCTCCCCACAGGTCTCTTCCTTGTGTCCCCAGGTTTTGTTTTGTCATCCCCTGAGTTTATATAGGGCCATCTCTGTGACTATGGGTATGGAAATGTCCAGTAGAGCCAGGTAGGCTCAGAAGTTGCTACTTGCATAAATATATGTAGCAACTGCATAAATATAATTATTGCCTCTCCCCAAGACTCTCTCAACAGCGAATAGTTCACCAGAAAAGGGTGGCACCCCACAATTTTCATTCCATGACTGATAGTTGGTAGGTCTGGTCTTCTGCAGGTCCAGTGTAGAACTGCTGTGAATCCATGATTTTAATGGCTATGTCATGTCCAGAAGATGTCATTTTGTGGTCTTTCTCCTTGCCTTCTGGCTTTTACATAGTTTCTTCTTGGATAGTCCTTGGGTATTGGAGAAGGTAGCATAAATGACTTGATTAGGGATGAGCATTCAACCAGCACTTATTCACAGCACTTTGACCAGTCAAGAGTTTCTAGATTTATTGCTATTCATTGCAAAAGGGCCTTTTCTGACTAATGCTGAGAGTACCATTTATCTATGTGTATAAACATAGATATGGGTATAAACATAGATGCTGTTTGATGCTGTGTCAATTTAGTGAAACAATATAGTAAGCTCCATCCCACAAGGCCCTATGACATCTCCAGCCATGGGCTTCTTGACTAGACATAGAATACTAGGCATGAATTTCTTCTGCAAAGCGGGCTTCCAATCTAATGAGAGAGTAGTTGGTTGCCTTCCTAAGAGCTGTGCCACTATTGCAACAGTGGCCTGGCTGGCATGCTGGTAGTACAGTCTGTAGGTTTCACACCTGGGTTGTGAATACTACTGATGCTCTTTCTCCCTAGCAGCCTGCATAGCACTGCATGGCATTATGAAAGCTACCCACAGGGAGGAAGTTTCCAGCTTAGTGGCATTTTATTTCTCTCGAGTTTGCATCCAAGTTATGTGGTATCTTTACCAACAGAATCTTACCTAGTTCTGGTGGGCAACCAAGATGAATAACAAGGCCCTGTATGGCATTTGTTGTTTTGGGGTCTGGGTTACTTCCCTCAGTATATTTTTTTTCTTGCAGTTTCATCCATTTACCCGTAACGTTCATAATTTAATTTTATATTACAGTTGAATAAAATTCCATCATGTATACATCCCACATTTCCTCTATTCATTTGCCTGTGGATAGACATACAAGTTGTTTGTGTTTTTAAATATTGTGAGTAGAGCAGGAGTGAATATGGATCATCAGGTGTCTATGGTAGACATGGAGACCTTTGGGAATATACCCAGGAGTGGTATGGCTGAATCACGTGGCAGATTTCTAAGGAACCTCCACTCCTATTTCCATAGTGTTTGCACCCATATACACTCCCGACAGCAGCAAGTGGGGCTTCTTCTTCCCCCACATCCTCGCCAGCATTTTCTTTGTTGCCATTTGATTTCTTGATGTTATTCATCCCAACTGGATTGTGAATGGATCTCGAAGTAGTTTTAGTTTACATTTCACTTGTGCATAATGATGTTGAACACTCTTTAAAAAACACTTCTTAGTCATTTATGTTTTTTTCTTTGGGGAATTTTCTGTTCAAACCTATAATGAATTTTTGGACTGCATTGTTAGTTTTATTGATGTATTGTTATTTGAGTCCTTTGTGTATCCTTGATATTAATTTCTGTTGGATGAATAGCTGGCAAAGACTTTTGTTCTCTTCTGTAGGCTGCTTCTTCGCTTGATGGACAACTTCTTTTGCTATACAAAAGTGTTTTCATTTCATGAAGTTGCATTTGTTGATTGTTAGCCTCATTTAGAGTGACCAGAGTTCTGTCTGGATCTTTTGCTGTACCTGGAGGCTGTTCTTGACCCTTTGTTCCAGCAGTTTCAGAGTTTCAGGTTTAACACTGAAATTGTTGATCCATTTGGAGTTGAAGTTTTTGTGCAAGGTGAGAGAAAAAGATTTACTCTCATTCTCTTGCCTGTAGAAACCAGTCTCCTGTCATTAGGTGGGCCTTGAAATCTCTGCATAGCTAAAGCTGACCTTGAACTTCTGATCCTCTTACGTCCCTAGTACTGGGTTACACCACCATGTCTAGTTTTATGTGGTGCTAAAGATCAAACTCAAGGTTTGTGTAGAGTGGGCAAGTGCTCTAACATCTGCTCTAAACTCCCAGACTTATTTTAATTTTGAATGGAGAGAATATTACATTATGTTAAAAATCTCTAGTTGCTACCCACAAATTAGTTTGCTTGGCTCTAAGAGTTTTAAACATTCAACTTAGTCATCATCATTTAAAGCTTGGAAGGACTCAGGGATCTCTAGATACCATTTAGTGTTTGTGGGAATCATAGCTCCCACATGTAATGAATATGGCATGGTAGTTATATCTATGTTATGTGCATATTTTGGGGGCCCCCTCTTTCCTTGGATGTTCCACCTTCCCATTCAACTCATTGCCATCAGCTGCCTAGATCATGGATATGTGATTTTCCAAATCCTGGAGCACAGGCCTGTGTAGCATAAGCTTGTTCCTCATGAGGACACTGATTCCCGCGAGGCTTACTACATCCTTTCAGCCAGAGAGGAAATAGACAGATTGGCATTTGGCACACACATAGGTGAGCAGCAGCGGGGACACTAGGAAATGGGTCTTGATTCTTTGCTCATCATTTTCCTCTCTGTCTTGTATGCTACCCTTCCCCCTAGACCTACGGCAATCTTGTCCCTCTTTAGGTGACATAAACAACAGCTACCATTTATTGAGTATTTACATCTTAGGTACCCACTGTTATTTAATTACTCTGAATTCTATATATTAGCACTGTGATATTTCTTTAGAAGAGGAAGATAATGGTTTGTGGCTACAGATTCATTATGTATCGAGGTCAAGATCTGAACTCAGATCTACCTGCCCACCAAATCCCCAGTTCAGAACCATTGGAGTCAGTCAGGGACAGCCACTTGTCTTACTAAGTAACATTGATGTGTAGATGTGAAAAGATGAACCTTTCATCTGCAATGGATGCTCATTTCACATGCTGTAGGCAGGAGATCCTAGTGAACAAACACATTATTAATTGGGATGCTCCAAGCAATGCCCCCACTGAGGAGGAGTGCCAGCCCTCTGGAGAGGTCAGGGGGCAGCATTGTTATGAGACAGGAAGCTCCAGCTGTCAGGATTGATGTGCTGAGGAAGTGATATGGTTCCCAATGTCAAGGAGACGTGAGGATGTAGCTGGCCTGTGCCCCCTGCTGAGTCCCACGACTGTTCCTCTTGGTGCAGTTTGATTCAGTGAGATCAGGCTGGCTGAAACATGGCATGCTTGTATTATTTCAGGCTGACAGACACCACAGAGATCACTTGGACCCTTTGTTACAGGAGAAATCTTTCCTCTAAAGATCCCAACAGACAGTTTCTACCCTATGTTTAGATGCCTAGAGAGGCCAACTCAGTGCTCCACGAAACAAACCTCTCCAAGTTTTTCTATCTGTATGTATGTAGGTATGCTTTAGTGTATGTATGCAGGTATGTGTGTGCATGTCAGTGTACATGTGTGCATGTGTGTGCACATGTATACATGTGTGCGTATATGTATTTTGAGGTCATAGGTCAATCTTGACTTTTGATTCTCAAGTATCACTCACTTTGTTTTGGGAGATAGGGTCTCTCATTTGTCAAGAATCCTCCAAGTAAGTGAGGCTGGCTGGCTAGGGAGCCTCAGTGATCCAACTGTCACTGCTTTCTCAGTACAGGAATTATAACTCTGAGTTTGATTTCTTTAGTATATGGGTTCTGGGAATCAAAATCACATCTTTATGTTTACAAAGTAGACACCCTACTAACTGAGCCGTCATTTTTATTCCCTCTTTTCCATTCTTAAAGAAATTTCTTTGGATCAGAGTCAAACTTACTTACATATTTAATCTCCTTTTCATTGTGCTGCTTCTTAGACCATGTGGACTGTCTCCCAGCTTCTGCAGATGTCAACCCTTCAAGTTGCATTGTGGTTAATGTCTTCACACCAGGTTGTCACTCCTTGGCCATAAATATCCACACTTGATTAACTGCCCTACATAAAAGAGTTTGCAGGTTCCTAGCCATCTGTGCTGATTTTTCTGTTTCCTTCTCCCCTCCACATCTATTTCTCCATTTCTTTGTTCTCATCCCTAGTCTAGGAGATTGACCCTCCAGGATGCTTTTCCAGGTTGGTATCACATGGAGCTAAGTTAATACAGGACAGGAAGGTGCCTAGGAGGTAAGGAAAGAAACAGGTGTGGGGGCTTTCCTTTCCTTCTCTCAGATGGCAGTATATGACCACACTGTCTATCTGCTTGGTTCCTGATAGGAAGCCCAGATGACACTGTATGGCTACATCGTCTATCTATGTGGTTCCTGATAGGCAGCTCAGTGAATATGAAGGAGGCTCTCCTTGGACTCTGATCATCCTTGTACTATAATGGCTGCCTGCTTGGCTCTGGGATGGCAGAGGTTTTCTCTACTGCTAATCTCTGTGTGCCTCAGTGTTGGTTATTTTTAACATTACCTGTACATTTACCAAAGAATCTTCTATGATAACTTTCTCATTTCTACCATTGTCCCTGTTACCCACTATTAAATATGTTCATGTGTACTGTATTATTTTGAATGCTTAACTCCTCAAGCCCTGAACCATCACCAAGATCACAGTATTTGGTGTTAGCCTCTGGCTCACACAATTGGCATGCCCTGGGTTTGTGGTACACTTGTTAGAACTTTTTCCAAGACCAGTCATCCAGTATATCTTCAGAATATCACTTGGTTTCAAGTGCTGCTTCTACATTGAATAATAGTCATGAGCATGTTATTTTTCCCTCCTTTGGTCTCAAATTTTAGCTTCTGTAAAATGGTATAATAATTTAAAAATAATTACTATGAAGATCAGATAATTTGTATGCATGATCATTTAGTGCTGAACACTTGATAAGCCACTGATAGACATGGTCATTATCACCAAAGCATCATAGTTTATATGCCCATATGAACATTTTGAACTAAATTCCTCTTTTTCTTTTGGGCTTTTTGCTTTGTTCTAATATCCATACCTAACTGAAAGTGCTTCTGCTGTTAAAATCCCAATGATGTCTCCTAAACGTTGATGCTTTAAGTGTGGGTCACAGATCCATGACAAGAGTGTCACTTTAGGGTTTGTTTAGAACTTGCAACTAAAAGTCTAACAGATCCAAACATGGCAAACCCGATGCTGGCAGGTCTTCCTTGGTAAACCATTAGTTTACACTCCTAAAGCTATTCGATTTCCTTATGTGGCCACTGACTCATTCTTGACACTGATCACAAAGGTTCTACTATCAAAACATCAAGGCCCAGCAATTAAAGTTCATTATTTGGCTACACAACCTAACCTGTCTAGTCAGGACTTACCCACACATCCTAACCCATATTCCTCTCTTTTCTCCTTAAAAGCCACTCCTGCAGAAACACCCGTTGCCGTCTCTGCCCAATCCAAAAGCATTCCTTCTCCCCAGCTTTCCTTCCAGGGTAATACATCTTTGAGAATTTGTGTCTGGATATGCTCTCTGCCATTCTGAGGCCCCATTCAGGAGCCCCAAACCCTGCTCTGAACTTATTGAGTCAGAGTCTGTGAGTTCACTAAGAAATCCTTGTATGCTTTGAAGTTTTAAAAGCCTGTGCCGATAACATCTGCAGGTTCTGCATCTGGCAGCTGGCACGGAGAGCATCTCCCAGGGATCCTTCATGTTCAAGGCTACCAGAGATCCTGGTGCTTCAGCTCAGATAAATCTGACTGTGCTTCCAGGTGCCAAAAGGCCTCAGTGTGAAGTGGGGAATGGTGGTTTCCCCAGCTGGGTCTGGAGTGGGATCAGCCATGTCATGAACTCATGACTGACTGCAAAGGGTTGCTGTGTGAATGAGGTTAGCTAACCTGCCCACAGTGTTTAGAACATGGTCTGACACAAAAGTTCTGTTTTCTTCCTTTTCGTGGGTCCCAGAAACCCAGGCTCTGAAGGAGAAGCCTTTGATGTTCCGGAATGATTCACTTCAAACAGGAGAGGAAGTTAGGGTTTCTTTGAAAGTTGATGCTAGCTAGCATGGGTTCTGGGCATGATGGGACAAACTGTGGTCTTTGAATTTGAAAGGATGAGGATCCAGTGTTGTTATGAGTTCAAGGCCAGTTTGGGCCATAGAGAGGAACAGGGGCTCCAGTCTCAAACCACAAAAGTAAACAAACAAACCAACAAACACCACTAACAGCAGAAAACTGTGCTTGTGTCTCATGGTGCCTGAGCACTTGAGCTCATCACTCTGGCAATCCACTTCTGAATATAGGCTATGTTTGACCAGATAACTATAAAGGGAAGAATGGCATCATGCAGAAATAAAGATAATTGACATATGAATTTGTATTAGACACCATCGGTATTCACTGTATAGGCATACATATTTACACCATGGATGAAGTCCAGATAAAGATTATGCTGAGGCTGTACCAATAACAGGAAGCAGGATGGCATCTTCTTCTCAGTAGCTGGACACTGTTCTTCTCAGCCACCGAGAACCACAGCAGATGACACTGGTGAGCCAGCTCTTCCTTCCCCTAGAAGTATAGATCTGAAGTCTGGCTGTCCAGTCAGATGCCAGGGATGGCTTTGTTACCAGCTGCTGTAGCTCTTAGAAAAACACTATTCTATTTAGTTGTTGTTTTGTGCGTGCATGCATGCACATGGGTGTGCATGGCACGGTGCACGTATGGAGGTCAGAGAACAACCTGCAGGTGTCTCTCCCCTTATCATGTGGCTTCTGTGGGGGAGGAGGTTCAGACTCAGGACACAAGGCTTGGTAACAGTGTCTTTACCTAGAGGTCCGTCTTGCTATTGACTACTATGACAGGTTTGCTCAGTGAAAAGCTCTGAAGGAATCATGATGGTGCCCAGATGAGAATAGAATCTGAAAACAGGTTTCTAACAGACCATGCCTGCATCAGACTTCACACATTCAAAACTTAATCTTCTCCAGGACCAGCACTGCTGATATTGTAAGAACTAAGATCATGCAGATAATGTATAACTCTTTTAGCTTATAAGCTTTAAAATGATGTGATATTTGCCCATTAAGGGGGTCCGTGGCAGAAAAACATGATATTACAGTCTGCAAAAAAAATGAGAGTTTAGGATTTTATCACAGTAAGACCAATTTATTTTAAATTTGCCAGTCCCACAATGGACACTTAGGGCTTTGAGAAATACATGTATCAGCAGGTAAAACACATCATGTATTTCCTTGTCTCCAATACTAGAAATGATTTGCTATTTATAAAGTATACGGTGGTGTTTAATCTTCAGTGAGGTCAGTCAGCTAGTAGTTTATTCCTGTGTGACAAATTTCTCCCAGGCCCAGAAGCTTAAAACAGTACATGTTTGTGATGTCACAGTTTTTAGGGCTCAGGACTTTTAAAAAGGAGGACTTAGCTGATGGTTCCAGCTATGGGCGTTTTGTGAGTCTGTAGTCACACTGTTGGCTGGGACTGTAATCTAAGGACTGTATCTAAGGATAGACAGTTCTTCTAAAGTCTTTTTTAGTTTGTGGAAGGCCTTCATTTTTACTGGCTATCAAAGAAGACTTCTGTTCCTCACTGCTTGCTTGGGCATTTCCATGTGACCATGGTAACACATACCAGGATTCTCTGCCTAGGGAATGGTGCTGCCCACATTTAGTTTTGTCTTCCTATATCAGCTACCTTAGTTAAGACACTGTTTCACAGACATGCATACAAGCCAAATTAATGCATAATTCCTCCATACATACTCTCCCTTTCAGTGGGCTTGGACTGCATGTCACCACTCTTTCTTTATTTTTTCACAATAATTTTATTGATTATTTGAGAGCTTCACACCATGAAACCTGTCATTCCATTATTTGTGGAAAGCTACACTTCAGCACTTTTTTTTTTACATTTTTATTAGATATTTTCTTCATTTACGTTTAAAATGCTATCCCCAAACTCCCTATACCCTCCCCCTGCACTGCTCCCCAACCCACCCACTCCTGTTTCCTGGCCCTGGCATTCCCCTGTACTTGGGGCATATGATCTTCACAAGACCAAGGGCCTCTCCTCTCATTGATGGCTGAATAGGCCATCCTCTGCTACATATGCATCTAGAGACACAGCTCTGTGAGGTACTGGTTAGTTCATATTGTTGTTCCTTCTATAGGGTTGCAGACCCCTTTAGATCCTTGGGTACTTTCTCTAGCTCCTTCATTAGAGGCCCTGTGTTCCATCCAATAGAGAACTGTGAGCATCCACTTCTATATTTGCCAGGCACTGGCATATCCTCACAACAGAGAGCTATTTCAGGGTCTTGTCAGCAAAATCTTTCTGGCATATGCAATAGTGTCTGGGTTTGGTGGTTGTATATGGAATGGATCCTGTTCCAACTTGTAATAAGGACACATGCTCCACTATGTTCATAGCAGCCTTATTTATAATAGCCAGAAGCTGGAAAGAACCCAGATGTCCTTCAACAGAGGAATGGATACAGAAAATGTGGTACATTTACACAATGGAGTACTACTCAGCAATTAGAAACAATGAATTCATGAAATTCTTAGGCAAATGGATGGATCTGGAGGGCATCATCCTGAGTGAGGTAACCCAATCACAAAAGAACTCACATGATATGCACTCACTAATAAGCGGATATTAGCCCAGAAACTTAGAATATCCGTGATACAATTTGCAAAACACATGAAACTCAAAAAGAAGGAAGACCAAAGTGTGGATACTTTGCCTATTCTTAGAATGGGGAACAAAATAACCATGAGGAGTTACAGAGACAAAGTTCAGAGCTGAGATGGAAGGAAGGACCACTTCAGCACTCTTATCACAATTATTAAGAGTTTTCTTCAATGGCTTTCTGTCTACACTGTTACTATTTTTGGAGGGAGGCCATCAGTCCTTCTTAAGAGCAAGAATTCCATAGTAGACCTCCAGTTGGGGGTATGCATGGAGGTTTCTTTATGTATTATGTGCTTTTAAGCATTATTCATATAAAGTACCCTAAGAGGAAGTACATTCATTCTCACCCACTGGGCATCTTTACTTCACAGCTCAGCATGCAGGAGCATCCCGATTGGCTGCTTTGGGTCATGTGGCTGATGCAATGCTGATTTAACACTGCTGCCCAACATCATGAGACAGCATTATACTGCTTCACTAGCTTGGGAAAAGATCCACACTTGAAGTCCAAAGTACCATTTCAACTTGAGTGTGAGGATGGTCTTCCAACCTCTCATTGCTATGGAAACATGTGACTGAAAAGCTGAAATGAAACTTCATATGACTTCATATTTGTCCTTACAGGATTAGCAGTGCTTCCATCAATCTGAACTCTCATAGCACCTCTTGCCTTCTGTGATGGCTAATTTTAAATACCAGTTTGATCGGATGAAGGAGTACCTAAGGTTTGGACTGGAGAAGCAGTTTGGTAATTAAAAGCAAGGCTGCTCTTCCTTATCAGCACCAATATGGTGGCTCAAAACTGTGTATAACTCCAGTTCCAGGGAATGTGATGCCTCTCCTGGCTTCTGTGGGTACCACACTTTTGCATGTTACACAGACACACATTCAGGCAAAACATCCATCCACATATAAAGTTTAGAAAAGTATCTAGGGTATTAATGAAGTTTGCCCTTGGATGTCTTTAAGAGTGATTCCAGAGAGGACTGCCTCAGGAGAATGGTCCCATCCTGAATTTGAGAGGTTCTATCCCATAGACTACATAAAATAATATAATAAAAGAAGGAGAGAGAGAGTGCTAGAGTGAGTGCAAGAGAGCGAGAGAGCGAGCGAGAGAGAGAGAGAGGGGGGGAGGGAGAGAGAGGGGGAGGGAGGGAGGGCGGGCGGGAGGGAGGGAGGGAGCAAGGGAGGGAGGGAGGGAGGGAGAGAGAGTCTGAGAACAGATTCACTGCTCTGGTTTCTGGTGGGTACCACAGACCAAGCTACTGCCATTTCCACGTGGACTGGCTAGTTTTGTTAACCCAACACAGACAAGAATTGTTTGGGAAGAGGGGGCCTCAATTAGAAAAATGCCTCCACTAGATTGGCCAATGGGAAAGCCAAGCCTGTAAGCCATCTTCTTGATTCATAATTGATGTGGGAGAGCCCAACTCAGTGTGGGTGGCGCTACTCCTGGGCTAGTGGTCCTGGATTCTATAAGACAGCAGGCTGAGAAAGCGGTGGAGAAGAATATTAAGGAGTATTCCTCCATGGCCTCCGCTCCAGTTCCTACCTCCAGGTTCTGGCTTGAAATCTTACCCTAGCCTCCTTCAGTGATGACTTATATAAGGTGTAAGGCAAGATAAACCCTTTCATCCCAGGTTGCTTTTGGTCATTGGGTTTTGTTACAGCAATAGAAACCCTAACTAAGATACTATGCCTTCTTGCCATGATGAAGTTTTATGCTTCCCAATTATGAGCCACAGGAAACCCTACCACCCTTACAATGTGTGTTCCATCTCCTCCTTCCAACTCAATCTACTGTATACACCCCTCCCCCACGATTTCCTTTCCCCTCTTTTTTTTTATTTTATGGCAGACCAACTTGTAATCTTCTGGGGTTTATTTCTGTCCCCTTCTTTGTTAGGCCCCATTAAGGATTAAGCAATTTGTCTTTACAGAGGGAAATCCTCCATGATGTTCATCAGGGGAGTATTAGAGAATCCAGGTGGGGTTTGAAAACTGGCCAGTGCAAGTGGCAGACACTGGCTGTCCTTTCATGTTCAAAAAAGGAGAACTTGGCTTTCCTGCTTCCTGAACTGTGTTCTTTGTGATGATCTACACCCCGGTCGCCTTTGAAGCAGCTCTTCTTTTATCTTCAACATAACACAGTCCTTTGTTCCCATCTCTGACCCTCATCTCCCCATCCCCACAAGAGCCTAAGCATTCTTCAGAGTCCACTCTGCCTATATGATGGCTCCAGCACAGGTCCGTCTTTGGTGGCTCCCAGAAGGATCTTCTTGTTTTAAGGTCTGCAGGGCCATGGAAGAACCAGTATCACTTCCTTCCCTGGAGGAAAATGAACTTCTATGTCAGCTAACAAAGGGTTGTCTTTTCTATTTATTCATTACACGGCCAGACAGATGTACCTCCCATTCTCCTCTAGTTCAAAGCCAAGTTGTCTCCTCTTTCTGCCTTTGATGCCCAACTTTGCTCCAGTGCCATGTTCCAAGAACAGCCATGGTGTGAAGGACATGGTAATCATTATCTCGTTTCCCTCTTTTCCAGTTATCACTCCCCACCAGATCAGCCAGCTTGCTCTCCTTCTTCTGCCACCTTAGTTTCTTTCTTGTCCAGTGCTTTCACCTTTTCACCATGGCCTGTCCAATCGAAACGTGTTTGAGGGTATGGTCCTGTGGGTAAAGTGCTTGCTATATATGCATAGGAACTGAGTTCAGAACCCCAGCACCCACATAAAAGGGCAGGTGTGGTGGTACACTTGCCAATAGCCTCAGTACTTGGAGAGGAGGTAGAGACAGGAAGATCACTGGGGCTTGCTGGTTGCCAGCTTATCTAAAAATACAAGCGTGTGTCTGGCTCAGTGAGAGAGCCTGGCTCTTGGAAATAAGGCAGGGATCAATAAAGGCAGACAGCTGACATCCTCTCTGGCCTCTGTGTGTATATATGAGCTGTGTACACACACACACACACGTATGTCATCAAGAAAGCTGGTTGAGCAGAACCGGAAGCAAGCGTGCAGAGATGCGTTTATTCTCTCTCTGCTCTTGACTGTGGATGGGGCATGACTAACTGCTTGAGTTCCTCCATTGACTGCCCTTGATAATGGACTGTAACGTGGAAGTGCCAGTTGAACAAATCCTTTCTCCCCTAGGTTGCTTTTGGTCAGGGTATTTTATATCACAGCATCAGAAATGAAGCTAGAGTATTCTTTGTTCTGAAAACCATTTCTCACTCTCAAGTTTGGACTAGGTCATGTTTCTTTTCCTCCCCCTCCACCCCTTTTCAGTACAAAGTTAAACCTTGGGCTTGCCTGTTGCTAGCTAGATGTTCAGCCACTGAGTTCTGGCCACAGCTCTCTTTTTACATTAAAATTAGTTTATTTTTATTTTATGTTGTGTGAATGTTTTGCCTTCATATATGTCTATGCATCAATGAATTCAGGACCTATGGAGGCTGGAAGTGAGCGCCAGATTCCCTGCAGGTAGAGTTGCAGATGGTTGGCAGCCACCGTGCAGATTCTCAGAATGAACCCAGGTCCTCTGGAAAACCAGCCAGTGTTCTTAACTGATAAGTCATTTCTCTCTCTCTCTCTCTCTCTCTCTCTCTCTCTCTCTCTCTCTCTCTCTCTCTCTCTCCTTAAGATTGTTTTGTTCAGTTGCCCAGGTTGGCCTTGTAATCCAGGTTGGCCTTGAACTCACGACCCTCCTATTTCAGCGTCCCACATGGCAGGGTGTCAGGGGTATGTCAGAACTATCTGGCACTTGTGCCCCATGTTTTAAGTCACTACTATGTTGTGTCATTGGTCTTCCTAGTATACTGGGAGGTTCTGGACAGGGGATACCAGGTTTTATTTTGACATTTTCAGGCCTAACCAGGACAATGATTATAGCCAATTTTTAGTGATCGCATATTCTGTCATGAGTTTTGTGCTGAGAGGTTCATGTCTGTGACCCCACTTAGACCACAGCCCTCTAAAGTGATATCTGTGTTTGCTTCATCTTGGATAGGACAGAGGCTTAGAGAGTGACATGAGTTCCCACAAATCTCTTAGCTAGAAAAAGACACTGAGACTCACACACAGCCAGGGTAATACTAGGTCTTTTCAGTAGGTCTAATTCTATCATTGCTAGGTGTTGAATGACTAATTTTTCTTCAGCTCCAGAGACGCAGTGGCATTGATTCTGTGCTTGAGCAATGAGTGGTGGAGAAAGGGCTGGAAGATAAGGCTCAGGCAGTAAAGTGCTTACCTCACAGCCATCAAACCTGAGGCCAGACCCCAGTCACTAATGTAGAAGGCAGGACAGGTTACATGCCTGTAACCCCTGAACTGAGAGTAGAGAGACAGGTGGATCCCAGGGACTTGCCAGCCAGTTGTTCCAGTCAAGATCACCGAAAGATCATGTATGAACCAATAAGGTAGAGAAGTGGTGGGGGAAGACAACCTGACACCAACCTCTCACCTTCCTATGTGTGTGACTGGGTAAGAGCATGACTCTCACACACAAAATGTGTGGCCAAAATTGTGGAAGGGAGATGAGTGTCGTTGAACCAAAAGGCAGAAAAATGATGGGGACATGGGTAGTGACAGGATCCCCTCTTCCAGGGAGGTGGTTTGCCTTTCATGCTTGCTGACAATGGTCAAACCTCTCTTTAACACAACCAACAAAGCCAAAGTCGCCTACAGAGGTAACCATGCCTTCCTGATGACATCTCAACCAGGTTGCTGACGACAGGCTGTTTGTAGCCTTGAGTTTAATTGACTAAACTCCTTTTTCACCCCTAAATCTAAAAAGCACCCCTCATTAAACCACTACACAACTTCATGTACAAACAAAAAACCTTTATGATAAAATAGGCAAGATAACCAGCCCACGAATTTTTACTTAATTTTTAAACTGCTTGGTTGGCATTCTTTAAGTACTGCAACCTACAAAACTACTTTCCTGGCCTTTGTAGAGATGTCTAAGCTCAGGTCCCTCTTGAGAAGTGACACCTATGCTTTTTATGCATGGTCTATTTTCCTTAGATGCTCTCTCTAAATGCCCATACTCAACAAGCCTGCTGATTTTTGCTTTGTTCTAACTCGCCTTTAAATTTTGTCATGCAAAGCAGGCAAGGGCCTGGTTTATCTGAGTGGAGGCCCCTGAGGAAGATCTCAGGCTGCTCCTGAAGCATCGCTAGGCTGCCTCTGATGAGAGTGGGTTTGTTCATGGACTTTGGTCATAATAATGGTGTTTCAGGCATATGGTTTTTGTGGTTAGTTTAAATTGTCAACCCAAGGCAACCTATATTTACCTGGAAAGAGAGTGCCAGTGAGGAATTATCTGGGTCAGACTGACCCATGGGAATGTCTGTGAGATTGGTTGCTTTAACTAATGTAGGAACACCCAGCCTGAAAGTGGGTGGCAGTAATTCACAGGGTCCTCTTTTCACAGGAATTCTCCTGCAACATATTGCCTGGACTCAGTTGTTCTAAAACTGCAGAGGCAGGCTATACAAGCCCTTCATGCTTGCATATTTCATGCCTCAGAGCCAATACTACCTAGATGACACTGGGTTTGGGCCCTGAACTGTATCAAAGTAGAGAAACTTAGCTGGGCAATAGGCATACACATTCTTGTTCAGCTCTGTTTTTCAGGGTGGAATTGTGGGCTTTTGACTGTGGGTGTATCTGCTGCCTTGCTCCTACCTTGACTTCCCCACAAAACCTGGAATTGTACACCATTAAACCCTTTCTTTTCCTGAGTTGCTTTGTTGAAGTATTTTATCACAGAGATAGAAATAAAACTAGGGCAGTCAGGATCTCCTAATCAACCAAGTTGTGTACATTGATAGGCAGTGTTTTCATGTAACTCATACCTCACTAAGAATGATAAAAGAGCTGGAGAGATGGACTCAGTGGCTAAGAGCACTGACTGCTCTTCTGTATGCCCTGAGTTCAAATCCTAGCAATCACATGGTGGCTCACAACTATCTGTAATAATATCAGATGCCCTCTTCTGGTATGTTTGAAGACAGCTACAGTGTATTTATATATAGTAAAATAAACAAATCTTCAAACACACACACACACACACACACACACACACACACACACACAGCCAAAAGAAACAGGTCATCGAGATAGGAGATGAGCAACTGTACACACCATGTCAGGACCTGGTTATCCTCAGCACTCACAGCCCAGCTTGGCACCTGCTGTCCTGGATTCTTGCACATCCCACTCCACTGGGCTGCTGTGTTTCCCAAGGCTTTCCATTTCTAGCTCCTCAGAAGAGCAGAGCTACCCTACTCGGCCCACATTCTCCAAGAAGGACCAGGAGGGGCATGCTCTGAGCATGCATGGGGTATCTTTATCTGAGCTTCCTCATTCTTCTTGCCTACCGGCCTTTGGGAAAGCTGGTGCCATCCGGATCTTAGAGACAAGGATATTGCAGCTCTTCACTGAAAAGTAACTCATGTGAGTGCTGCCAGCCTGTAGAGGACAATGTCTGTCTGTCTGTCTGTCTGTCTGTCTGTCTGTCTGTCTGTCCATTTCTGTCTGTAAGTATATGCTCCTCTGATGGAAGTTGTTTTTCTATAGTTCATCAGGCTGTAGAGACTCCCACACCCCCAGTTCTACCGGGTGTATCCTGATGGTGTTAGCACCTACTACCTGTTTATACTTTGAAGTATATTTATCTGTAAGTTTTTATGCAACTACATGTTGCACGTAGAGCATATCCCTCACCTTCTTATCTACTCTCCACTTTCTTTTCCCCATGCCTGTTAGTTTCTTTTGTTTCACGTGATGGTTTTATTTCTATTTTCATGTCACACACTCACTCACACTCACACATACACACACACACACTCATGCACATACTCACACACAGGCTCACTCACACACACTCACATACACATTCATGTACACAAACTCACACACACAAACGCTCATTGTCTTACCTCAATATGATTATCTTCCATTTGTAGCTATTTTCCTGCAAATGGCATAACAGACCTTTATTGCTGAAAACTTAGTCTATATAACACATCTTTACCCACGCTCTGTCAATGGACATCTAAGTTGATTATTATGCATCATGCTGCAGTAAACATTGGTATGCAATGACCTGTGATATATTGACATGGAGTCTTTGGAGAAAATCCTGATGTGTGGTATAACTGGGTCACATGGTAGATTGAATTTTACTTTTTATAAACCTGCAGACTGATATCCATAGGACAGACTCATTTACCATCCTGTCACCAATGTGGAAAGAGTCCCTTTGCTCAGTATCCTCCTCAGCGTTTGTGTTTTTCTTTTCTTTAAATGACTGCCATTTTAACTGGGGTGAGATAGAATCCCAATATGGTTTGGATTTGAGTTTCTCTGATGGTCAGTGAGGTTGAACTTTCTTTTTCATATTTCCTGGCTGTTTATATTTCAGCTTTCAAGAATCATTTATTTTATTAGCCCTTTTCATGATTGGGTTGTTTGGTTTGTTGCTTTAGTTGTTTGTATATTATAGATGTCAAACTCTGTCAGATGTCAAGATGAGTGGACCAATATCTTTGGCATAGGAAATTTTAAGACAGCATAACATTGAGTCTGTGGGATGGTTATTAATGATAACTCATATGCATGGGTACAATGAGCAAGAGAAAGGGAGAAATACAAGATGTATAATTTAGAGAGAAAAAGAACGAGCACCATTACAGTCTAAGCATGTGCTAAAAGAGAGGCAGAAATTCTGTCAGTAAGAATGGGACTCCTGGTCTGTAGCCGAGTACAGGGGAAAGGGAGCCCTCAGAGCAAGACCCCTTCAGGCTGAGCTTCTGTCTTGTGAAAGGAAAGCACCTGATGAGTTTCCGATTCCTACGAAGCAACTGCAAACAAGAGCCTTTCTCAGTGGTCCAAGGGGGCCAAGGTCTATCCTAAGCTAGCAGCTGCATTGGGGGTGCTGTCCAGCCATGTGGTACTGAATTGGGGGTGCTGTCCAGCCATGTGGTACTGGCTTTGAGGCATGAAATATGCAAGTGTGAAGGTTTTGTGGATTCTTCCTACACAGTTCCAGAGAGTCATGGAGTCCAGCAAACATGATAGATGGGAATTCCAGTGAGAAGGAGGCCCTGAGAGGCATTGAGTGAAGCTGGGGAAGTGTAGTTTGGGTGGTAGTGGAGACCCCAAGATGTTGGAGAAGCCATAGCCATAGCCATCTACCAAGCAGAGCTGCAGGCAGGGTGTGGAACCAGCCTGTGAGAGGAGCGTGTTTCGGGCAGCAAAGCTGGAGGGGAAGAGCTATCAAGTTAGTTACCCAGACACCAGACATAGACTTACAGTATTTGGCTTTTTCATTGCTGTGTTTTGGTCTCTCTTTGACCCATTATCTCCTCACTGTGACCCAATTCTACTCCTGCAGAATGGGAAGGTGTATGCTTTGCACCGTTATACATTGGAAGGATGTAATTTGCTTTTGGATTTTATAGGGGTTTACAGTTAAGAAATTACCTTGAGTCTTAAAAGAGATTTTGGATTTAGAACAGATTTGAGACCGTGATATGGGACTTTTGAAGATAGACCAAATGCATTTTGTATTGTGATATGGTCATGAGATTATGGGGGGTAGGGAGCAGAGTGAGGCGATTTGAATTGTCAATGTCCCCCATGAACATCACCAGTTGGAGGTGCTGTTAAGAGAGAGGTTATGGGATGTTTGAAAGGTGTGGCTTTACTGGGAAAGTGGTCACTGAGAGTGGGATTTGAGGGTTTGTAGCCTCACCCCATTCCCACTTTACTTTCAGATCCACAATTCATTGTTGAAGTGGTGATCTCCCCATTTCCTGACATTCTTTCCCAACTTTTGGGGTCCCCCTCTGGAACCATTCATCAGTATAAACTCTTTTATTTCTAAGTTGCTTTGAGTCCTGGTATTTTATCATAGTCCCACAGTGGTTACACTGTGTGTATTTATACAGCAAAGAATTTTCTCCCATTCTTTAGACTTTTTACTCAATTAATGGTTTTATTTGCTAAAAAGAAGCATTTTAATATCGTGGGGGTACTGCTTGCCAGTGGTCCCCCCTTGTATCTTGAGTGATAGGAGCCTATCAGATAGTTCTACACTGTGCCTGTGTCATGATGTTTATCCCATTTTTTCCTCTGTCAGCTTCAGAGTTGCTGGGTTTACTTTAAAGTCTTTGATCCATTGAGAGGGGCGAGATTGGGATCTAGTTTCATTCTTCTACATGTGGATATCCTCTTTCCCCAGCATCATTTGCTGAAGAGGCTGTCCTTTCTTCTGTGTGTGTATAGCATTTGTCTCTAGTTTACTTTTCTGTTGCTCTGATAAAACACTTTAACAGCAACTAGTGGAGGTGGGGAGGGTTTATTTCATCTTAACAGCTTACATTCTGTCATTGAGGAAATTTATGGCAAGAATTCAAGCAGGAACTTGAAGCAGAAACCACAGAAGAGCACTGCTTGCTGGCTCACTCCCAGGTCTATATCTAGCTAGCTTTTTTATATAACTCAGGGATGTCTACTGCCTAGGGAATGCTGTCACCCACAGTGGCCTTCCTAAGTCAGAGAATAATCAAGACAGACCAATCTGATCTAGGCCATCCCTCAAATGAGACTCTCTTCTCAGTTAACTCCAGGCTATGTTAAATTGACAGCTAAAGCAGATTAGGACAGGGAAGATCAGCCCATTCTGAGATCCTGGATCATTTCAGTGTTTGGAGGTGGAGAGAGGGCACTGACCAGGACTCTGATGTACTGAAGAACTCATCGGAGCTGACCACATGGGTAAGTGAAGGTTCCAATGGGAGCAGGGTACTCCTTGAGTCTTTGTGATCGTCTAAGCAGAGTATCCACTATGAAAAAATAATAAAAGGAGCTGGAAGGAATCCCAGAGTGCACTCAGTCAGGCTATGAGAAAATGCAAGTCTGGTTTGCAAGATTTTAGCTCCACCTTCTCAGCAACAGTGAATTCATGTTTGGAGAGAATTTTTTCCTTTGTTCTTTTTAGGAATCTCTCAATTTTGTCCTGAATGTCACCTCATTTATACTTGCCACTCTCAGCTCCAAACAGAGAGCAAGGAGACCAAGCTAGATTTTCTCAGTGCTTAGCTTTGACTGTATATTCTCCTTTGCTCTTCCTAGTGATGAATTTCCATCAGAGAAATAATTTAAGTTTCCTATTTGGGTCTTGTCAAAAATCCCTTCTTTTAGAATATATGTATTTGGGCTGGAGGGATGGCTCAGCGGTTAAGAGCACTGACTGCTCTTCCAGAGGTCCCAAGTTCAATTCCCAGCAACCACATGGAGGCTCACAACCATCTGTAATGGGATCCAATGCCCTCTGCTGGTATGTCTGAAGAGAGCAACAGTGTACTCACATATATGAAATAAATAAATCTCTAAAAAAAATATATACATATTTAAGCATAAATAATTGTTTTCATTTGTAAAAAGGGACAGAAGTCATAGGGAATGGGACATTGGGTGTGGCAAAGCACCAGGGAGATGCGTGAAGGTTGACTGGCAATCATCTAATTCAGCTTTTTTTTTCCTTTTTTTAAAAAAAGATTTGTGTTTAATTATTCTTCATATGCATTTTATTCTTATTCTGAGTGGGTATGCAGATATCTAAAGAAGTCAGAAGGCATGGGATTCCCCTAGAACTGGAGTTACATGCAATGATAGCAAGGTGCTTGACATGGGTGCTGGGAACTGAACTGGGTTCTTCTGGAAGACCACTACAGGCCTTTAATTGCTGAACCACCTCTCTATTTCCATGGCTAGGTAGTTAAGGAGCTAGATTTGTTTGTTTGTTGTTGTTGTTTTGTTTTTTGACAAAGTTAGAAATCATAGTTAAGTGGGAGATGCTTGAACATCGCTGGCAGGTGTGTGCACGGCCCTCAGTACAGTTGGAGGAATACAAGGGATCCAGGATGGAGTGTGCTTCTTAGGGGAGGAAAGACAGCTATAGCCCTGGGCTCCCCATTTATCGTAAAGGAGACAGGGGAGGTTCCCTGGGGCACTTTAGCAGAGCTTCCACTCACTACACTGCTGTTGCTACAGGAGCCTGCGGCAACATGTTGTTAGCCCAGAACAGAAGAGCTGCTGGGAGGGTGTCTCTGTAACACTGTTGTCTTTGTTTGGCTCTCATAAAGCCTTCTCTTACTTCTCCTAAGATGGATCCTGTCCAATGGCTCCTTATATAGTGCATGCTGTGAAATTAAGTATCCAGGCAAAATGGATCCACACTTAAAGATTCTAGAATGCTGGTGGACTGTGTAGAGAGAGAGAGATTTGCAGATCCAGAGTCTAATCATTCTGGGCTCTCTTTAGTTGTTTTAATAACCAGTCATTTATAGTAATTAAATAATAAGTGAGTGCCCCTGACCACCTCCATCTGCACTCTTTCAGGATCCTCCAACTCTGTGTGGTCTCTTTACTCTGTTACAAGGACGGTTCTAAGTTTTCTAAGCAGGCTGCCAGCTCTAACTTGGGTCCTGCTTCAAGGAGTATCTCAGTGAATTTCCCAACAGAGCTGTACCCCCCAAAATGACATTTCATAGTTGATGAAACTGAACACAGAGAAGTTAACAGCTTGCCCAAGGTCATACTGCTAGCAATCAGCGAGGGCAGGGGGCAGATGCATGGCTTGAGGACTCCAAAGCTTCCCCATTGTTGCACCCTTGACTACCTCACTTGACTACCTCAATCCCAGCACTATCCTGCTTTATCTGGAGATGGATTACAGGTACTCTGCCTAACCCCCACTCCTCTAGTCACTGCAGTGGCCTAGCATGTTAGAATCACAGGTAGACCTGGTAGTGATTTTTCCTCACCGCCTGGTGTGTGAGAGGCTGAGTTTGACAATGATATTTGGATTGGCCATGGAACCCCACTGTAGTAGCTGTGGAGTGGCCATGAGATGGTACCAAAGGGAGGGACACCTGGATGAATTGTTTATGCTTTGATGCAGGAAGCATGGTCAGGCAGAGCAGGAACAGTCTCAAGCTTCCAGAGAGCAGAAACCTGGCTCCTGTCCCCGGGTGACTGCAGCAGTTACCTTGTCTAGGCTGCTCCTACAGGGACACCATAAATTCCAGGACCATGGGCTTGACACCCAGCCATGGTGTGATTGAAGAGCTAACAGCAGCCAATGTGGAACCTCTGGTGGCTGCTTGCTGTATGGCCCTCTCATCCATCACACTGGACAGAGGAGCCTCACAGACTGTCACCTTCTCTTCCAAGGAAGACTCAGGTGGAACATTTAAACTCCAACTGTCCAGAGGCATTAACTCTCTGAACATCACTAGGATTTGTCCAGGGCACATGCCACAGATGATCTGGCTGCTGATGTCACAGGCAGGACCTCACCAAATTCTATTTCTTCCTGTGATTTCCTTCCTGAATCAAGTTGCTGTGTCTTCCTCATCTCATTCTAGTTTCCCCCCTGGTAGCACATATTGAATGCAGTACCTAGGGCATGCTTTCCCACTGAGCTACACCCTCTACCAGTCTCTCTACTTTGTGTATCAAGGCAATGTACTCTTGCTAAACCCAGATATTACAGACTCCTAGTCAGCTTGCTTTACAGATTCCTTAGCTCTCCATCCCTAGCTCTGGGATCCCAAGCAGGTTGTTACACCTGCCCAGCTCTACGTGTGGGCACTGGGGATCTGAACTCAGGCCTTTTTCATATTTGCTTGCACAGAAAATGTTTCATCTGCGGAATCACCTGCATTTTCTCCTTGATTTTTTAAGTCAATGGCATATCTTTGCTTTAACAGTGGCAAGACACCTCTGAGTTACTCTTTTTGGAAGTCACTCCCAGTGGTCATGTTGGGGTAGACACTAAGTGATCTGACCTGTTTGCAACCATCATACACTTTGCTGTAATCATTCTTATTTTTATTGTGTTATAAGCAATGCTGAGATAAATTTTCTTGTGCATATCTCTTGGTAGAGTCCCTCATATATTCTTACCAAGAAACCTTTGAGTGAAAGGGAAAGTGATTTTTACTATTTGATTATTGTTCTTGTGTTTGCTTCTGAAAGAAAATAAAACTTGAGACCATTGATTCAAGTAATTTATGTCAATTAGTCCAAAGAGTTGTTTCGTGAGCTTAGAAGCCTGGGGCTGAGAACATTGTGGAGCAGGCCAGGACATGCCCGGGCAGGCCCATCGTTAAGACATTCCTGAGGCTGCTTGGCCATAAAGATAAAGAGAATGACATGTCCGGATTGGCCCGGCACCTTCCTATCTCCTGCCTTCTGACATGGGTTAAATGTTAACCAGATGCTCTGCTGTTACCTCGATCTACACGCACAGTCTGCTGATGTTTAAACGAACCAATCATGTGAAACCACGCCAATTCCTCCCCCAGCCCCAGACCCTTTTATATAAAAACCCCTAGCTTTTGAGCCATGTGGCCGACAACCTCTGTCTCCTATGTGAGATACATGTTGGCCCGGAGCTCCGTAACTAGAAAGCAATGGGCAGAATGTTGTGACTGGTCTGCCTGGCAGGAAGAAATACATTCTAAAGGGACACTTGCATGTCTCTCTTTGACCATCAGACCATTTAAATAATGGATTCCAAGAATTAGAATTTCCCCAAGACTCTTCCATTGGAAGAAGAAACAGCTGAAGTCCTGGTGTAGCTGGAGGAGGAACTTGTCTATGGAACTTTCTTGTCAGATGACCTTGTAGGAGAGACTTGGAACCAAGACAATGGTGGGCAGGTGCTGTAATTACTTTTCTATTGTGGTGATAAAATGTAATGACCTAGGCAATTAGTAAAAGATTTGGGGGTTACAGTTGCAGAGTCCATGATGCCAGAGCAAATGTATGGAGGCTAAAGCTGGAAGCTAAGAGCTCACAGCTTGAGCCCCAAGCAGGAAGAAAAGAGAATGCATTGAAAATGACAAGTGGCTTTGAAACCTCAAAGCCTTCCCCACAGTGACACTTCCTTCAGCAAGGCCACACCTCCTCAACCTACCTGAACGTTCCAACCAACTGAGACCAAATATTCAAATACCTGACTGAGCCTATGAGGGGGGGGGCATTCCATTCAAAGCACCCACAACATCAGATACCACCTTACTGGGACTGTTTAGATATGCACATCTCTTGGCTTCTATTTACACCTTACCCTCCTGTGAGCATGCCAAAAGATGGGCTTAGGGGATTTTTGGATCTCCTTTGCCCTCTTACCGATGTAGACACATTGACTAAATTTCCTTTTCTGGTATTTCACTATTAGCTTGGCTGTCTTTATAGTATTATGGAAGATGAATGGTTAAATCTGGTTTCCTGGGGCACAGACTGTGACCCCAGGTTCAGTAACAAGGTGGAATAAGTTGTCCTAAGTTCATGGGCTGGAAAATGACAAAGAAGCTGGAACCTAGACCTCGACCTGCCAGACTCCGTGATCAATTCAATTCAGCATTGCACAGAACACCTCCAATCCTTATTTTTCACACTTTATCTCCCCTCTCAAGTCCTCTCCCTCTAGGGTACCAGTTGCCAGATTCTCAGGAAGTATGCCTAAGTCTCTTTGGCTGGAGATTGCAGGGTCCTCTCCCAGCCAGGTCAGTGTCAGCAATCAATCTGACTCTCCTGGGTGTGAAAACCAGCCGATTAGAGCTGTAAGTAGGTTTAACAACACAACGCATAGGCAGCCAGAGCATGTCAGCAATTTTTCCCCTGGTGGTTGGGCATTAGTGAAAACGCTGAGAGAGGCACCCGTGGTCCATGACTGCTGAGGGAGAAATTCTCACTGTGGCACATGATCTGATAAAATAGCACGCTAATGTGTCAAGACTGAGAGGACCTAGGCATATACTTCTTTGGCTCTATAATTATATGGATGGGAAAAACACGGTGCAGAGATGGAAAAGGGTGGCTTAGGGAAATATAAACTGTTATCACTGGGGCTGGTGAGATGGCTCAGTGGGTAAAGGTGTTTGCTGCCAAGCCTGACTACCTGAGTTCAGTCCCTGGGACCCACATGGTAGTAGGAGAGAACAAATACCAAAAAGTTGTCCTCTGACCTTTACACATGCATGATGGTACCCAGTGCCCCACAAATTGCCAGATAAACATTTTCTTTGGAGATGTAAGCAGAGGCCAAAACAGGGATTTATTCAATCCAATTTCTAAGACTCTTCCAAGCCAAATTTTTAATAGGATCCTCTTGTAACTGGCCCCATGAAACTAACTCCTTATTAAGATGACACCAGAAAAAAACAGAGACATCTTCACTCTACTCTCTCAGGCATACCCTGATAACCTCCTAGGAGGTTGCAGCCATTCCGTTTTTTATTTTATTTTATTTTTCTGTTTCTGTGATAAAATATCTTGATCAAAAGCAACTTAATAGAGTGAGGGTTTATTTGACTTACTCCTTTAGGTATAATATATAATATAATATAATATAATATAATATAATATAATATAATATATGTTATATAATATATAATATAATAATATATATTATTATTGGGAAGCTGAGCTTGCTAGCCATATCTGTAGCTAAGAGTGCCAAGGAAGTGAACGCATACATGCCTGTTAGTATTCAGTTCATTCTCTACTTGCACGGTCCAGGATTCTCTGCCTAGGGAATGGTTGGGTCAATTAGCATAGTACAGATAACCCTCCACATTCATGTCCACATGCCACTGTTATCTGAATAACTCCAAATTGAGACTCTCTTCCCAGGTGACTCTAGATTCTGTCAGGTTGACAAAACCAATGGTCCCATTTTAGCCATCGGTTAGTCAAAAGGAAAGGGCACATGGGTCTCTAGAATTTCTTCTGTCCTGTAAGGATGGCTACATGCTACCACATGGATTCTATGGATGGTTTCTACTGTGTCCTGTTGGCCAGAGTTGTGCTGTAGATTACACTTAGCTGCAATGGAGTCTGGGAAAATGAATATTTGGTCTTCTCTGTCTCATTAGAGGTGCATGATCAGGAAAATGGAGTTAGCCATAATTGTGTCATCTCACAAAGGTGCCTCTTTCAGTCATGCAGAAAGTGCTATTGGACTTGAGGTCACAGCCTGTGCTCCAAACACCCACATTCAGCCACCCATCCTCAGCAGGAGAATTAAAGGAACCAGATTAATAGTGGAGAGCAGAAAGGGAGATTTATTCAATATGGCCACATTGGAAAGAGGACAGAGATCTGATGATCCATAAGTCCATCTTTTGGGGTTCCAAAATGAGGGTAGGGTTTAAATAGAAGGCAAGAGATATTCAGTACAGATATTCAGTCCCAGCAAGGTGTGGACCCTGCCCACCATTGGCTCAGCCCCATTTTATCTGTCTTTCAAGGCCAATTCTCACAAGTTGTAAATCTTCCACTTCTGGCTATCTTCAGAGCTTCAGCCCTTTTCTCTTCAGCAGTAAATTCTCATTTCTTGGGATCCATTGTTTTAATAATCTGATGGCCAAAGAGGTTGCACAGTGTCTCTTCGAATATCCTTGTTCCTGCCAGGCAGTCTCCTTAGAGGAGCAGAGGAGCCAGGATCACAGCTTGGGTTTGCTTCTTCGGGTTCCACATCTCCACTGCTGTGAGTCTCAGCTGAAGTTACTTCCATAACCTCCTGAGACCCTAGACCATAGACCATCCCGAGTCTCTGGCACTTCTGAGAGGTGTCCCCGATCCCCGTACTCCTACCGGGTACAGATTTCCATTCATTCTCTTGGCCCTCTTCCCCACACCTGATCCTGAACCCCACAATTACCCTCCCTATCCCCTCTCCTCAGTTCCCTTCCTCCATCTGCCTCCTATGACTATGACTAAGACTACGACTATGAACGACTACGACTCACTATGACTATGACTGTGACTGTGACTGTGACTGTGACTGTGACTGTGACTGTGACTGTGACTGTGACTGTGACCATGACTATGGCTATTTTATTCCTCTTTCTGAGTGAGATTTAAGCATCTTCACTTGGGCCTTCCTTCTTGTCTAGCTTCTTTGGGTCTGTGGAGTGTAGCATGGATATTTTGTACTTTACGGCTAATAGTCACTTATAAATGAATACATACCATAGAAGTCATTATGCTGGTGGGAGTGCAAACTTAGTACAACCTGGAAAACAACTTGGCAGTTACATAGAAAATTGGAAATAGTTCTACCTGAAGACCCAGCTGTTCCACTCCTGGTCATATACCCAAAAAATGTTCCACCATACCACGAGGACACATGCTCCACTGTGTTCATAGCAATTTTATTCGTAATAGCTAGAAACTGGAAACAACCTAGATGTCCCTCAACTGAAGAATGAATACAGAAAATGTAGTTTGTTTACATTTTATTATGGAATATTATTCAGCTATTAAAAACAAGGACATCATAAATTTTGCAGACAAATGGATGGATCTAGAAAATATCATCCTAAGTGAGGTAACCCAGACTCAATAGGGTTTGTTTGCTTCTAAAATTCATGGTTGGGTTGGGGAGTAGGGTGAGGGGGGGGAGAGTATAGAGGACTTTCGGGATAGCATTTGAAATGTAAATGAAGAAAATATCTAATTAAAAAAAAGCTAAAATAAATAAATAAATAAAATCCATGCTCCTGACATCCAAGAATGAGCTGGTCCAGCTGTCTTTATTCCCAATGGAACTGGACGACTTGATGGTGCTTGTTAGTAGTGACTATGGCTCTCTTTATCTACAAAACAAAGGAATTGTTTAACCGAGGTCTGCTCCTTGCTAGCCCCAAGGTCGATGACTTCATGTCTTCATCTTGCTCATAGCATTCTTAAAGTCTCCTTCAAAACCAAATCAACAAGAAAATGACTGTCTCAGGCGAGTCATACATTTCCCAAGACACAAATGCATAAAACGGGATTGATTTTCTTGGAGTTTGTTTTCATGGAAGGTGGTGTGCGTGTTTACGTCTGTCCCTTTGAGATGTCTGATTCAGTTTAAGATGGTGAATGGAGATTGATTTTTGTCTGCTGTGATCTGTAAATCTCAATTGTTGAGGCTCCTGCTCAGTTGCTCCCTCCTGCACTCCCGCCTTTTCAGCTTCTTTGCACAGTTTGCTAGAGCCTTTACATTTCAGAGTGTAATTTGATTTTCTGCTGCTTTTTTTGGCTAATAGTAGTTCCTCTTCTAAAGCTGAGAACTGGGGAACAAGATTTTTGTGTTTGTCCCCAGGGCTTCAACCCTTTCTTTTCCAACAGGAGATTCCTAGGGAGAATATATATCTAAATTCCATCCAAATTCCCCTTTTCATTCCCTTCCCAACTTCACACGCTATTCTTTTTTTATTTCTAATACACTGAGTTCAACTAGTATTTGAATGTGGGGGCATCTGTTGGGCATAGGCAGCCTATAGAGCCACTTTCCTGAAGAAAACTGACTCTCCCTTTATGCTGGATAATTTTATGTCATCTTGACACATACTAAAGTCATCTAAGACGAGGGAATCTCAATTAAGAAAATACTTCCATAAGATCGGGTTATGGGCCCTATCTTGCCTTTAGGGGATTTTCTCTTTTTCTCTTTTTCTTTCTTTCTTTCTTTCTTTCTTTCTTTCTTTCTTTCTTTCTTTCTTTCTTTCTTTCTTTCTTTCTTTCTTCCTTCCTTCCTTCCTTCCTTCCTTCCTTCCTTTCTTTCTTTCTTTCTTTCTTTCTTCCCTCCCCCTCCCTCTCCCCTCCCCCTTCCCCTTCTCCTGCCCTCCCCCTCCCTTCCTTCCTTCCTTCCTTCCTTCCTTCCTTCCTTCCTTCCTTCCTTCCTTCCTATGAGTACACTGTAGCTGTAGTCAGACACACCAGAAGAGGGCATTGGATCCCATTACAGATGGTTATGAATCATCATGTGGTTGCTGGGAATTGAACTCAGGACCTCTGGAAGAACTGTCAATGTTCTTAACTCTTGAGCCATCTCTCCAGCTCTAGGAGATTTTCTTAATTGTTGTTTGATACAGGAAGGACCAGACCTTTGTAGGTGGTGCTACCCCTGGGCTTGGTGGTCCTGGGTTCTAGAAGAAAGCAGGCTGAGCAAGGCACAAGAAGCAAGCCAATAAGTAGCACCCCTCATGGCCTCTACATCAGCTCCTGTTTCCACAAACCTGCCCTGCTCCAGATCCTGTCCCGACTTCCTTTGATAATGAACAGTGATGTGGAAGTGCAAGCTGAAGATACTGTTTCACAGAGGTTTCTTCAAATCTCTGGCCCTCATAATGTTTCTGTCCCATTTTTGGCAAAGTTCCATGTGGTCCCATGTCTTGTGTCAGCCATGGGAACCCAGAAGAAGCCCCTCTGAGTCTCTAGGTTTGTTTCCTTATCTATGAGCTAGATGAGATGATATAGGTCTTAGTGTCCTCCAAACTCTCATGTCCCTACACCTGTCAGTCTGTGAAAGCAAAATAAATTAGGCATAATAAACAGAATTTCCTTCCTTTTGCTATAAGGTGATAGTGGAAGAGCTGACAGGATGGCTCAATGGGAAAAGGGGATTGCCACCAACTCTGATAAACTAAATTCAGCCCTCAGGACCTACATAATGGAAGGAGAATTGGTTACTGAGAGTTGTTCTCTGACCGACACACAGCACCTTCACACACTATCCTCCCTTGTCTGTACACACACACACACACACACACACACACACACACACACACAAATAATGATGATAACAATAAATAATAACAATGAAAAGTATCAAAAGAGAAAAGAATTATGAAAAATAGAAGCTATTATTTTTATGAACATCCGTAAACAGTCTAATTCCCCTCCATCCTCTGAATATAGCCTACCAGAGTTTAGTAACACAAGGTAATATATTTGAAATGTTACCAAAATTGGCACCTAGTCATGTGGAGTGAGCCTTGCCTGCTGGAACAGTCTATTGGCTGCCTCATGGTTTTTCTGATGGGGCCAGGAGTGAGAGCGTCTTCATGACTGAGGCCTACTTCTGTTTAGATACTGGCAGCCCACTTCATTTCTTGTCTCAGGTTTGCCCTTCTGCAAAATGTTACCACTTTCAGGAGCATATACTAACCCTATAACAATCTGATAATGCTTAGCTCTGTGTTGGGAGATATGGAGAGTAAGGTGTGTATGTGTGTGTGTGTGTGTGGAGGTCAAAACTAACATATGTGAGATGGTAGGATGGTTCAGCAGGTAGAGGCACTTGGCCCGCAGTCTGAGATCTGAGTTCAATTCCCAAGACCTATACAGTAGGTATCAGAGGAGAACCAACTCCTGCAAGTTCCTCTGGCTTCCTCACACATGCCTGGGCATGTACGTACACACACACACACACACACACACACACACACACACACACCCCACTATAGGTAAAAGCATGAATGAGAAAAGGCCACAATCTACAAATATAAAGGAAGGTGGGTGCTGTATGAATGAGGCTCTCGGGCTCCTGTTCATCTTGTCGTCCTCCCTCCCTCTCTCCCTCCCTCCCTCTCTCCCTCCCTCCCTCCCTCCCTCCCTCCCTCCCTCCCTCCCTCCCTCCCTCCCTCCCTCTTTCCTTCCTTCCTTCCTTCCTTCCTTCCTTCCTTCCTTCCTTCCTTCCTTCCTCCCTTCCTCCTAGCTTCTGTCTTTCCTGGACTCACTCCTGTATTCAAGACTGGCTTCCCTCTCTGGACAAACTCTTGTTTCTTACTAGTAACCATATGTCCCTGGTGCAACTCTGTCCTGGGAAACAAGAACCTACAAATCATGGAAGATACAGCCCACACTCACCTCTGCAGCTACAGCAATACTTTCCAGAACACTATGGAATTAAGATATCATTTCTGTCATTAGGTCATTTGCTATCATTTTTTAACCTGTTCAAATTCTCTCCGGTAAAAATCATCCCACTTATTGGAGAAATTCTAATTTTTGTTCCAACTCTCTCAAATCGATCTCCAATTCGCCACTGCCCTTGCTGCATGGATCATTTAGGGACTCTTGGAATAGTGGCCATGGAGTGTTGACTGTTTCTGTGTGTTTGTGGATTTTGTCTGTTTACTTGATATTATTCACACCTCTTACATGGTTGGAATCCTTCACAGCCTCTGCTCCTGCAATTCTCTTAAAACTATGTGGGGACTGAGGACATGTCCCAGTGGGTAATGTGCTTACTGTGCAAGCATGAAGATCATTACAACCCGTGTAAATGCTTGGTGGGTGTGGAGGGCAACATGTAATCCTAATGCAAGGGGGAAACAGAGACAGGAGATCCCTGGACCAAGCTGCTTGCTGGAATAGCTGTATTAGTGAGTTTTGGGTTCACACGAGAGATCCTGTCTCAGTAGAAAGATGAAAATTGATTGGGAAAACTCCCAACATAAATTTTAGGCCTCTACATGAATGTGCATATATGTGTGTATACTGGCAAAAGTGTGTGAATACACATGTGAATATGCATGCACACGTGCAATAGAAGTTTGTGTTGACTATGTTAGTCTTTGTTATCATCACTCTTTTTCAGTCTTACTGAGTTTGGTTCAGGGACAAGATGTTTTTACTTGAAATTATTTTCCTTCTATGATGGTTTGTATATACTTGGCCCAGGGAGTGGCACTATTTGGAGGTGTGGCCTTGTTGGAGTAGGAGTGTCACTGTGAGCTTGGGCTTTAACACCTTACTCTTAGCTGTCTGGAATCAAGTCTTCCACTAGCAGTCTTCAGAAGATGATGTAGAACTCTCAGCTCCTCCTGCACTGTGTCTGCCTAGATGTTGTCACGCTCCCACTTTGATGGTGATGGACTGAACCTCTGAACCTGTAGCCCAATTAAATGTTGGCCTTTATAAGACTTGCCTTGGTCATGGTGTCTGTTCACAGCAGTAAAACCCTAACTAAGGAGCAGAAGTAACACATACACCTATGGCTCTAAATTCTAAATGTCTAAAGAATTTGCTTCTGTGAGACACTCCTACCCCTGCCCCATGTCTGGCCTAAGGTTCCTGATTAGAGGCAACCAGGAACCTTTCCAGCTAATTGATATCCAAGCCAGATATAGTCCATGAATCCTCATCTCCCTAGGATGTTTTCTTTCTTGTATTTCTTTGTGACTCCACTTGATGTACAGCGCATACCTACTCAGTATCTTAAATGTATATGCATCGTGTGTGTGGATATACATGTATGTATGTTTTACTCTCTGAAATTTCATCACATGTGTAGGTTCCTGTATTTCTTACTTCCATATGTTGGAAAGATGGCTCAGCAATTAAGAGTATGTACTAGTCTTGCAGAGGACCTAAATTCAGTTTTAATATCCACATGATGCTTATAACTGCCTGTCACCCTAGCTCCAAGGGATCTGGCCCCCTCTTCTGGTCTGTGTGGATATTGTACTCATGTGCACATACCCACAGGCATATATATATATATATATACATATATATATATATATGTATGTATGTATATATGTATGTATACACACACACATATAACCAAAAATAAAACCTTTAAAAGACAAAACCCATCCATTTTATAGTCATCTCCACCTCTTCCCTCCCCCTGATCTGATCCCCAGGATCTATTGACCTCTTTTTCATTTCTAAATTTCTGTCATTTAAAATGTTCTATGTATGGACTGTGTGGTGTGTTACCTTGGGTGTTGACTTTTATAACCGAATATGATCCTCTGGTAGTTCTGTGAGTATTGTCTTTTCTCAAAGCACTTATATGACTATGTCTAATGTCACCTGTTGTCTATTGAAGAACATCTCCCATTTGCAAGTTATTTTAATTACCAGGAACAAAATTCCTATAAGTATGCAATGGCTTGCATCTGGAATGTTCCCCAGAGGCCCGTGTGTTTAAAGTGTGTTCCTTTGGGAGTTGGCAGAGCCTTTAACAGGTGAGCTCTGCAGCTGGAGAGGTGGCTCAGCAGTATGAGCACTTGCTGTTCTTATATAGAGAAGCTGAGTTTGGTTCCCAGCACCCACATAGGGTGAGTCACAGCTGCCTGTCACTCCAGCTCCAGGGGATTCTAAGCTGGCCTGTGCAGGTGCTAAACACATACACACACACACACACACACACACACACACACACACACACACACACACACACATGAAGAAAAAGAAAACATTAAAATCAACCAAGAGGTATGACCCATATGAAGCCTTGACTTTAGGGGTGGTCCCTTGAAGGGAATCCTAATCCTTTCTCTCTCTTTTCTATCTCCCAGCATCATAGGAGGGTTCTGTCACCACGATGCCTCACCAGAGGTCCAAAAGCAATCAGCCCAGGCTGAACCTTCAAGTCTGTGAGCCAAACTAAACCTCTCCACACCTCAGGCATTTGCTATAGATTGGGAAGCTGTGTGACACGAGGTTCTTGTGAATAGAAGTTTACTGTGACAAGTGCCCATGTGTGACTTCTGGCTTCTATGATAATTGCTTGTTTGGTTTTAGAAGAAACTGCTCAACTCTTTCCATAATAGCCACAGCATGCTTCATCCCCACTAGCAATGTAGGAATGATTTCATCCCTGAATCCATGCCAGCTGTTGGTGATGTCACTGTTTCTATTGCAGCTATTCCGATTGTCATATAATGATGCAGAATTGGGATTTTAATGTTCATTTCCCCAATGGGCATATTGAATATCTTTTCATAGGCTCCCATAAACTGTCAAACTTTTTCATTGAAGTATCTGTCATGTCTTTTGTTCACATTCTAATAGAATTTTTTTTTAACTGTTGGACTCTGTGCATTCTTTGTGTGTGGTAGATGCTAGTCTGGTACTGGACATATTGGTTGTAGATGCTTCCTCCTAGTTTGTTCTGTAACTGGGCTCTCTTCTAGTCTGAGTAGCTGCAACATCTCTATGTTGGCTCTTTAGTATAAATAAGATGTGTTGTCATGTATTTAACTATTATCTGATATGATTTATCCATATTATATAATTCTCAGTATATACATACTCTGTTTCCTATAAGTTTATAACTGTTTTTGAGTGGTTGAATATACAGCTTTTTTAGTTTCTTAAAAATTCTTTCCTTTCTACCTTTTCAAAATTTACTCGTGTAAGTGTGTGGATGCATGCCATACATGTGTGGGCATGTATGCACCACAGTACACATGTAGACCTCAGAGGACAACTTGTAGAAATTGGTTCTTTCCTTCTCTCATGTGGGTCTTGGGGATCCAACTCAGGGTGCTATTTTGGTGGCAAGTGTTTGAACCTTCGGAGCCATCTCTCCAGGCCAGTGCTGCTTTCTTTAACTTATGTCTTGGTGGGTTTATTGTTTATTTATTGAAATACATTTAATTTTGATTTTGTGCTTTTATCTTATTTCCCGTAAACCCATTGGCCTCACTTATTGAAGAAGTAGTCCTAGAAATCATTTTTTAATAGATGTCCTGGGATCTCTGCAAAGACAATGCACCTATTGCAAGAATAAATGCATTCCTTTCTCCCTAGTCTCTTTGCCATTTGTTCTTCTCCTTGTCTAGCTGGAACCGTACCCTGAATGGCTGTGAGTGGCTAGGGTGGAGATCCATCCTTGTTCTGGGTCTTGGGTGAAGCGTATCCCTCCCTTCTCCATAAGTGCCCCAGCAGCAGGAGGCAGCCTCACTTCTTAGCAGACCTGTGAGTGATGTCTCAGTGTAAGGCTCTTCTGTAACTGACCACTTTCTCTGCTCCTCCCTGATGGTTTGTGGCCTTTAAGCTTTTTCTAGTTTTCACATATTCATGAATGCCGGGGTAAGAAAAGATCCCTGACATGAAACCCTCCTCTCTACTCCACTTACACCTATTTCCCAGATGACTTGGGCTTGGTTTTTGTGCTTGAAACAAAAGATAATACAGATCCCAAGTGCATGTTTCCAGTCTTGTTTTTGCCCTGAATCCAGAGCCATGTATCCACCTTCCCACTTAACATCTTGGGCATCAGATATGCTTGCAAAGTCACCACAGACAAAGCTGGGATTCTAATTTTTGTATATGTGTTGCATTAACCTTTCCTTTTAATTGATTACATTTCTTCCTTCCAGTGGCAGAACCTTGTACTTATGCTTGCCAACCATCCCAGGCTTGCACACAAAAATCTGAACAACCAGGAAAATCTCATGTATTCCTTACTCCAAGGACATTTCTGGTCCAGACCCCCTCTCTAGACTATTGTAGTTATCTTCTTATTATCCAGGAACAGAATCATCTCTCTCTCTCTCTCTCTCTCTCTCTCTCTCTCTCTGTGTGTGTGTGTGTGTGTGTGTGTGTGTGTGTGTTCCTAGGATGCAGTGCATGGTAGGGCTGGCTAGTACAGTAATTCTTCCATACCCTGAAGAGCTTGAAAGCCCAGTTGCTTCTCGGCCTACAAACATAGGTAGCTCAGCTCCCCTGTCTTGCACTGAAGCTGAAAGCTACCTGGAGAGTCACTGATAATTCAGTCAGTATTGAAGTTGAAAAGGCTGGAGTCTGAAGTGAGCACAGGATGGTTGTGGCAACAGCAACAGGAGCAGGGATGGAGATATGGCCGGTGAGAAGAGAAGGCAGGCAGCACCCTTTGTCCCCAGATTTATATCTGGGGTGGCGAGATGGCCCAGGGGAAAATAACTTACCATGTAATGTGGATCTGATGACGTGATTCCAGTTTCCAGATTATATGGTGGAAGTATGGATGGACGGACAGACGGACACACACACACACACACACACACACACACACACACACCACACACACACACACACACACACACACACACACACACACACACACACATGAGTAAAGGTCTCTTTATATCTGGGCCACTGACTGGAAGGTGTTGTTGTTCCCTCTGTGGGACCTATCCCTGAATTAGTTAATTCTGGGAATACCTTCACAGGCACACCCTGACTTGTATCTCCTAGCCCATTCCAGATCAGATTAGATCAGATTAAGCTGACAACCCAGATTGACCATCATTCCTAATTACTCTCCTCACCCACTGATGCCCTTCAGTTATTTCCTATACTGGGAACCACAGTGGTTTCCAGAGATGCTACCATGCAGCCATGAACACCTCTTCCCCCTTATGGTGACAGCCATATGCCTTCCTCTGGCTTTGAAGATCCCCTGCTTTGTAAATTTTCTGTAGCCATATGACCTCATTTTCTTGATGAATGTTCACTCTGGCATCAAAGTGCACACTGTCTTGTAACTGTCACAATACTCCGGCCTGCTAGCGAACCCTCCTTTGGGCTGTTGCTTGGTATTTTCTGAAAACTTCATCTTCCTTCAGAATTCTTCCATTCCTTAAAGATAACTGAGTCTATGTACCATTAATCACTACTGGAATGTTCTAGATTAACTTTTTAGTTGCTTTATCAAATGCATTTCCCAAGAGAATGTCAACAACATTCTTTTTAATTTTTAGCCACATGTATGGAAGGCCAGAGGACAACTTTGTATGTCACCCTCAGAAATGTCAACTGCCTTCTTTGACACAAAATCTCTCATTGGCTTGGCACTCACAAATGAGGCCATGCTGCATAGCTAGTGAGTCTCAGGGATTTTTCTACCTCAACCAATCGAGCTCTGGGACTGTAAATATGTACCACATGTTTACAATGGTGCTACCATTTGTACATGGGTTCTGGGGATTAAACTCTGGTTCTTGTTCTTGCAAGGCAAGACTTTACCAATTATGCCAACCTCCTCCCAACTGCCTTGACTCTGGTTTTGAGGTATCTTCAGAATCTCCAGCCTCCCCAGCCTCCCCAGCCTCCCCAGCCTCCCCAGCCTCCCCAGCCTCCCCAGCCTCCTAAGCCTCCCCAGCCTCCCCAGCCTCCCCAGCATCCCCAGCATACCACAACAGGTAGAGACTGAGCCAATGAATGTCATGTGGGTGAAATGTTATGTAAGTCTAACATTTTCTATTTTTTAGTAGATATTTACTTTATTTACATTTCAAATGATGTTCCCTTTTCTGGTTTCCCTTCTGAAAAACCCCTTATCCCCTCCATCCTCCCCCTGCTTACCAAACCACCCATACTCCCTTTCTAGCCCTGGCATAACCCTACACTGGGGCATAGAGCCTTCACAGGACCAAGGGCCTCTCCTCCCCTTGATGACTGACTAGGCCATCCTCTGCTACATATGCAGCTGGAGCCATGAGTCCCATCATCTGTACTCTTTGGTTGGTGATTTAGTCCCTGGGAGCTCTGGGGGTATTGGTTAGTTCATATTGTTGTTCCTCCTATGGGGCTGCTAACCCCTTCTGCTCCTTGGGTCCTTTCTCTAGCTCCTTCATTGAGGACCCTATGTTCAGTACAAGGGTAGGCTGCGAGGATCCACCTCTATATTTGTCAGGCACTGGTGTAGCCTCTCCAGAGACAGCTATAACAGGTTTCTGTCAGTAAACACTTATTGGCATCCACAAAAGTATCTGGGTTTGGTGACTGTATATAGGATGGATCCCTAGGTGGGGCAGTGTCTGGATGGTCATTCCTTTAGTCTCTGCTCCACACTTTGTCTCTGTAACTCATTCCATGGATATTTTGGTCCCCATTCTAAGAAGAATCAAAGTATCCATACTTTGGTGTTCCTTCTGTTTGAGTGTCATGTGGTTTGTAAATTGTATCTTGGGTATAGCCAGCTTCTGGGCTAATATCCACTTATCAGCGAGTGAATACCATGTGTGTACTTTTGTGATTGGGTTACCTCACTCAGGATGATATTTTCTAGTTCCATCCAATTTGCCTAAGAATTTCATAAATCCATTGTTTTTAATAGCTGAATAGTACTCTATTGTGTAAATGTACCACATTTTCTGTGTCAATTCCTCTGTTGAGGGACATCTGGGTTCTTTCCAGCTTCTGGCTATTATAAATAGGGATCTGATGAACATAGTGGAGATGTGTCCTTATTACATATTGGAGCATCTTCTGGGTATATGCCCAGGAGTGGTATTAGTGGGTCCTCAGGTAGTATTATGTCCAATTTTCTGAGGAACTGCCAAACTGATTTCCAGAGTGTTTGTACCAGCTAGCAATCCCACCAGCAATGGAAGGGTGTTACTCTTTGTCCACAACCTCACCAGCATTTTTTGGTCTTAGACATTCTGACTGGTGTGAGGTAGAAACTCAGGGTTGTTTTGATTTGCATTTCCTAATGACTAACGATGTTGAACATTTCTTTAGGTGCTGCTCAGACATTCAGTATTTGTCAGTTGAGAATTCTTTGTTTAGCTCTGTACCCCATTTTTTAATAGGATTATTTGGTTCTTTGGAGTCTAACTTCTGGAGTTCTTTGTATATATTGGATATCAGCCCTCTATTGGATGTAAGATTGGTAAACATCTTTTCCCAATCTGTTGGTTGCCTTTTTGTCCTATTGACAGTATCCTTTGCCTTACAGAAGCTTTGCAATTTTATGAGGTCCCATTTGTCAATTCTTTTTTTTTTCCATTTTTTATTAGGTATTTAGCTCATTTACATTTCCAATGCTATACCAAAAGTCCCCCATACCCACCCACCCCCACTCCCCTACCCACCCACTCCCCCTTTTTGGCCCTGGTGTTCCCCTGTACTGGGGCATATAAAGTTTGCAAGTCCAATGGGCCTCTCTTTCCAGTGATGGCCGACTAGGCCATCTTTTGATATATATGCAGCTAGAGTCAAGAGCTCCGGGGTACTGGTTAGTTCATAATGTTGTTCCACCTATAGGGTTGCAGATCCCTTTAGCTCCTTGGCTACTTTCTCTAGCTCCTCCATTGGGAGCCCTATGATCCATCCATTAGCTGACTGTGAGCATCCACTTCTGTGTTTGCTACGCCCCGGCATAGTCTCACAAGAGACAGCTACATCTGGGTCCTTTCAATAAAATCTTGCTAGTGTATGCAATGGTGTCAGCGTTTGGATGCTGATTATGGGGTGGATCCCTGGATATGGCAGTCTCTACATGGTCCATCCTTTCATCTCAGCTCCAAACTTTGTCTCTGTAACTCCTTCCATGGGTGTTTTGTTCCCAAATCTAAGGAGGGGCATAGTGTCCACACTTCAGTCTTCATTCTTCTTGAGTTTCATGTGTTTAGCAAATTATATCTTATATCTTGGGTATCCTAGGTTTGGGGCTAATATCCACTTATCAGTGAGTACATATTGTGTGAGTTTCTTTGTGAATGTGTTACCTCACTCAGGATGATGCCCTCCAGGTCCATCCATTTGGCTAGGAATTTCATAAATTCATTCTTTTTAATAGCTGAGTAGTACTCCATTGTGTAGATGTACCACATTTTCTGTATCCATTCCTCTGTTGAGGGGCATCTAGGTTCTTTCCAGCTTCTGGCTATTATAAATAAGGCTGCTATGAACATAGTGGAGCATGTGTCCTTCTTACCAGTTGGGGCATCTTCTGGATATATGCCCAGGAGAGGTATTGCTGGATCCTCCGGTAGTACTATGTCCAGTTTTCTGAGGAACCGCCAGACTGATTTCCAGAGTGGTTGTACAAGCCTGCACTCCCACCAACAATGGAGGAGTGTTCCTCTTTCTCCACATCCACGCCAGCATCTGCTGTCACCTGAATTTTTGATCTTAGCCATTCTGATTGGTGTGAGGTGGAATCTCAGGGTTGTTTTGATTTGCATTTCCCTGATGATTAAGGATGTTGAACATTTTTTCAGGTGCTTCTCTGCCATTCGGTATTCCTCAGGTGAGAATTCTTTGTTCAGTTCTGAGCCCCATTTTTTAATGGGGTTATTTGATTTTCTGAAGTCCACCTTCTTGAGTTCTTTATATATGTTGGATATTAGTCCCCTATCTGATTTAGGATAGGTAAAGATCCTTTCCCAATCTGTTGGTGGTCTTTTTGTCTTATTGACGGTGTCTTTTGCCTTGCAGAAAATTTGGAGTTTCATTAGGTCCCATTTGTCAATTCTCGATCTTACAGCACAAGCCATTGCTGTTCTGTTCAGGAATTTTTCCCCTGTGCCCATATCTTCAAGGTTTTTCCCCACTTTCTCCTCTATAAGTTTCAGTGTCTCTGGTTTTATGTGAAGTTCCTTGATCCACTTAGATTTGACCTTAGTACAAGGAGATAAGTATGGATCAATTCGCATTCTTCTACACGATAACAACCAGTTGTGCCAGCACCAATTGTTGAAAATGCTGTCTTTCTTCCACTGGATGGTTTTAGCTCCCTTGTCGAAGATCAAGTGACCATAGGTGTGTGGGTTCATTTCTGGGTCTTCAATTCTATTCCATTGGTCTACTTGTCTGTCTCTATACCAGTACCATGCAGTTTTTATCACAATTGCTCTGTAGTAAAGCTTTAGGTCTGGCATGGTGATTCCGCCAGAAGTTCTTTTATCCGTGAGAAGACTTTTTGCTATCCTAGGTTTTTTGTTATTCCAGACAAATTTGCAAATTGCTCCTTCCAATTCGTTGAAGAATTGAGTTGGAATTTTGATGGGGATTGCATTGAATCTGTAGATTGCTTTTGGCAAGATAGCCATTTTTACAATGTTGATCCTGCCAATCCATGAGCATGGGAGATCTTTCCATCTTCTGAGATCTTCCTTAATTTCTTTCTTCAGAGATTTGAAGTTTTTATCATACAGATCTTTCACTTCCTTAGTTAGAGTCATGCCAAGATATTTTATATTATTTGTGACTATTGAGAAGGGTGTTGTTTCCCTAATTTCTTTCTCAGCCTGTTTATTCTTTGTATAGAGAAAGGCCATTGACTTGTTTGAGTTTATTTTATATCCAGCTACTTCACCGAAGCTGTTTATCAGGTTTAGGAGTTCTCTGGTAGAATTTTTAGGGTCACTTATATATACTATCATATCATCTGCAAAAAGTGATATTTTGACTTCCTCTTTTCCAATTTGTATCCCCTTGATCTCCTTTTGTTGTCGAATTGCTCTGGCTAATACTTCAAGTACTATGTTGAAAAGGTAGGGAGAAAGTGGGCAGCCTTGTCTAGTCCCTGATTTTAGTGGGATTGCTTCCAGCTTCTCTCCATTTACTTTGATGTTGGCTACTGGTTTGCTGTAGATTGCTTTTATCATGTTTAGGTATGGGCCTTGAATTCCTGATCTTTCCAAAACTTTTATCATGAATGGGTGTTGGATCTTGCCAAATGCTTTTTCTGCATCTAACGAGATGATCATGTGGTTTTTGTCTTTGAGTTTGTTTATATAATGGATTACATTGATGGATTTTCGTATATTAAACCATCCCTGCATCCCTGGAATAAAACCTACTTGGTCAGGATGGATGATTGCTTTAATGTGTTCTTGGATTCGGTTAGCGAGAATTTTATTGAGGATTTTTACATCGATATTCATAAGAGAAATTGGTCTGAAGTTCTCTATCTTTGTTGGGTCTTTCTGTGGTTTAGGTATCAGAGTAATAGTGGCTTCATAAAATGAGTTGGGTAGAGTACCTTCTACTTCTATTTTGTGAAATAGTTTGTGCAGAACTGGAATTAGATCTTCTTTGAAGGTCTGATAGAACTCTGCACTAAACCCATCAGGTCCTGGGCTTTTTTTGGTTGGGAGACTATTAATAACTGCTTCTATTTCTTTAGGTGATATGGGACTGTTTAGATGATCAACTTGATCCTGATTCAACTTTGGTACCTGGTATCTGTCCAGAAATTTGTCCATTTCGTCCAGGTTTTCCAGTTTTGTTGAGTATAGCCTTTTGTAGAAGGATCTGATGGTGTTTTGGATTTCTTCAGGATCTGTTGTTATGTCTCCCTTTTCATTTCTGATTTTGTTAATTAGGATTTTGTCCCTGTGCCCTTTAGTGAGTCTAGCTAAGGGTTTATCTATCTTGTTGATTTTCTCAAAGAACCAACTCCTCGTTTGGTTAATTCTTTGAATAGTTCTTCTTGTTTCCACTTGGTTGATTTCACCCCTGAGTTTGATTATTTCCTGCCGTCTACTCCTCTTGGGTGAATTTGCTTCCTTTTTTTCTAGGGCTTTTAGATGTATTGTCAAGCTGCTAGTATGTGCTGTCTCCCGTTTCTTCTTGGAGGCACTCAGAGCTATGAGTTTCCCTCTTAGAAATGCTTTCATTGTGTCCCATAGGTTTGGGTACGTTGTGGCTTCATTTTCATTAAACTCTAAAAAGTCTTTAATTTCTTTCTTTATTCCTTCCTTGACCAAGGTATCATTGAGAAGAGTATTATTCAGTTTCCACGTGAATGTTGGCTTTCCATTATTTATGTTGTTATTGAAGATCAGTCTTAGGCCATGGTGGTCTGACAGGATACATGGGACAATTTCTATATTTTTGTATCTATTGAGGCCTGTTTTGTGACCAATTATATGGTCAATTTTGGAGAAGGTCCTGTGAGGTGCTGAGAAGAAGGTATATCCTTTTGTTTTAGGATAAAATGTTCTGTAGATATCTGTCAGGTCCATTTGTTTCATAACTTCTGTTAGTTTCACTGTGTCCCTGTTTAGTTTCTGTTTCCACGATCTGTCCTTTGAAGAAAGTGGTGTGTTGAAGTCTCCCACTATTATTGTGTGAGGTGCAATGTATGCTTTGAGCTTTACTAAAGTGTCTCTAACGAATGTGGCTGCCCTTGCATTTGGTGCGTAGATATTCAGAATTGAGAGTTCCTCTTGGAGGATTTTACCTTTGATGAGTATGAAGTGTCCCTCCTTGTCTTTTTTGATAACTTTGGGTTGGAAGTCGATTTTATCCGATATTAAAATGGCTACTCCAGCTTGTTTCTTCAGTCCATTTGCTTGGAAAATTGTTTTCCAGCCTTTCACTCTGAGGTAGTGTCTGTCTTTTTCCCTGAGATGGGTTTCCTGTAAGCAGCAGAATGTTGGGTCCTGTTTGTGTAGCCAGTCTGTAAGTCTATGTCTTTTTATTGGGGAATTGAGTCCATTGATATTAAGAGAGATTAAGGAAAAGTAATTGTTGCTTCCTTTTATTTTTGTTGTTAGAGTTGGCATTCTGTTCTTGTGGCTGTCTTCTTTTTGGTTTGTTGAATGATTACTTTCTTGGTTGTTCTAGGGCGTGATTTCCGTCCTTGTATTGCTTCTTTTCTGTTATTATCCTTTGAAGGGCTGGATTCGTGGAAAGATATTGTGTGAATTTGGTTTTGTCGTGGAATACTTTGGTTTCTCCATCTATGGTAATTGAGAGTTTGGCCGGGTATAGTAGCCTGGGTTGGCATTTGTGTTCTCTTAGTGTCTGTATAACATCTGTCCAGGCTCTTCTGGCTTTCATAGTCTCTGGTGAAAAGTCTGGTGTAATTCTGATAGGCCTTCCTTTATATGTTATTTGACCTTTCTCCCTTACTGCTTTTAATATTCTATCTTTATTTAGTGCATTTGTTGTTCTGATTATTATGTGTCGGGAGGAATTTCTTTTCTGGTCCAGTCTATTTGGAGTTCTGTAGGCTTCTTGTATGATCATGGGCATCTCTTTTTTTATGTTTGGGAAGTTTTCTTCTATTATTTTGTTGAAGATATTAGCTGGCCCTTTAAGTTGAAAATCTTCATTCTCATCAATTCCTATTATCCGTAGGTTTGGTCTTCTCATTGTGTCCTCCATTACCTGGATGTTTTGAGTTAGGATCCTTTTGCATTTTGTATTTTCTTTGACTGTTGTGTCGATGTTCTCTATGGAATCTTCTGCACCTGAGATTCTCTCTTCCATTTCTTGTATTCTGTTGCTGATGCTCGCATCTATGGTTCCAGATCTCTTTCCTAGGGTTTCTATCTCCAGCGTTGCCTCGCTTTGGGTTTTCTTTATTGTGTCTACTTCCCCTTTTATTTCTAATATGGTTTTGTTCATTTCCATCACCTGTTTGGATGTGTTTTCTTGTTTTTCTTTAATGATTTCTACCTGTTTGGCTGTGTTTTCCTGCTTTTCTGTAAGGGCCTGTAACTCTTTAGCAGTGCTCTCCTGTAATTCTTTAAGTGACTTATGAAAGTCCTTCTTGATGTCCTCTATCATCATCATGAGAAATGTTTTTAAATCTGGGTCTAGATTTTCGGTTGTGTTGGGGTGCCCAGGACTAGGTGGGGTGGGAGTGCTGCGTTCTGATGATGGTGAGTGGTCTTGATTTCTGTTAGTAGGATTCTTACGTTTGCCTTTCGCCATCTGGTAATCTCTGAAGCTAGCTGTTTTAGTTGTCACTGTTAAGAGCTTGTTCTTCAGGTGTCTCTGTTAGCCTCTATAAGCAGACCTGGAGGGTAGCACTCTCCTTAGTTTCAGTGGGCAGAGTATTTTCTGCAGGCAAGCTCTCTTCTTGCAGGGCAGGTACCCAGATATCTGGTGTTCGAACCAGACTCCTGGCAGAAGTTGTGTTCCACTCACTAGAGGTCTTAGGATCTCGTGTGGAATCCTGTGTGGGCCCTTGCGGTTGTTGGGCAAGACTCTGCTGGCAAGGTAGCCGGGGCTTGAGTGGAGTGGAAGGGGTTTGTGCCCCAGATCAAGCCCGGGTAGCCTGCTTCCCTATGTACCGCAGTCTCAGGTTCCGCGCGATTGGATTGGGGCAGGCGCTGTGTTCCACTCCCCAGAGGTCTTAGGATCCCGTGGGGAGTCCCGTGTGGGCCCTTGCGGGTGTTGGGCAAGACTCTGCTGGCAAGGTAGCCCGGGGCTCGAGCCGAGCGGAAGGGCCCATTTGTCAATTCTTGATCTTAGAACATAGGCTATTGGTGTTCTGTTCAGGAAAATTTCCCTGGGCCCACGTGCTCAAGGTTCTTCCCCACTTTCTCTTCTATTAGTTTGAGTGTATCTGGTTTTATGTGGAGGTCCTTGATCAACTTGGACTTGAGCTTTGTACAAGGAGATAAGAATGGACTGATTTGCATTCTTCTACATTATAGCCTCCAATAGAGCCTGCACCATTTGTTGAAAATGCTGTCTTTTTTCCACTGGATGGTTTTAGCTCCTTTATCAAAGATCAAGTGACCATAGGTGTGTGGGTTCATTTCTGGGTCTTCAGTTCTATTCCATTGATTTACCTGTCTGTCGCCGTACCAATACCATGTAGGGGTTTGTTTGTTTGTTTGTTTTTGTTTTTGTTTTTATCACAATTGCTCTGTAGTACAGCTTGAGGTCAGGGATGGTGATTCCACCAGAAGTTCTTCTATTGTTGAGAATAGGTTTTTTGTTATTCAAGATGAATTTGCAAATTGCTCTAACTCTGTGAAGAATTGAGTTGGAATTTTGATGGGGATTTCACTGAACCTGTATACTGCTTTTGGCAAGATGGCCATTTTTATTATATTAATCTTGCTAATCCATGAGCATGGGAGATCTTTCCATTTTCTGAGATCTTTTTGCTTTCTTTCTTCAGAGACTTGAAGTTCTTATCATACAGATCTTTCACTTGCTTCGTTTGAGTCACACCAAGGTATTTTATATTATTTGTGACTTTTGTGAATGGTGTTATTTCCCTAGTTTCTTTCTCAGCCTGTTTATCCTTTGTGTAGAGAAAAGCCACTGATTTGTTTGAGTTAATTTCATATCCATCTACTGCACTGAAGCTGTTTATCAGGTTTAGGGGTTCTCTGGTGGAATTTTTGGGGTCACTTAAGTATACTATCATATCATCTGCAAATAGTGATAGTTTGACTTTTTTCTTTCCAACTTGTATCCCTTTGATCTCTTTGTGTTGTCTAATTGCTCTGGCTAGGACAAGTACCATATTGAATAAGTAGAGAGTGGGCAGCCTTGTCTAGTCCCTGATTTTAGTGGGATGCTTCAAATTTCTATCAATTTAGCTTGGTTTTGGCTACTGGTTTACTATGTTTAGGTATGGACTTTGGATTCCTAATCTTTCCAAGATTTTTATCATGAAGGGGTGTTGGATTTTGTTAAATGCTTTACCAGAATCTAATGAGATAATCTATGTTTTTTTTCCCTTTGAGTTTGTTTATATAGTGGATTACGTTGATGGATTTCGTATATTGAACCATCCCTGCATTCCTGGGATGAAGCCTACTTGATCATGATGGATGATCGTTTTGATGTGTTCTTGGATTCAGTTTGCAAGGATTTTATTGAGTATTTTTGCATTGATATTCATAAGGGAAATTGGTCTGAAGTTCTCTTTCTTTGTTGGGTCTTTGTGTGGTTTAGGTATCAGAGTAATTTAGTTTCATAGAATGAATTGGGTAGAGTACCTTCTGTTTCTATTTTGTGGAATAGTTTGAGGAGTATTGGTATTAGGTTTTCTTTGAAGGTCTGATAGAACTCTGCACTAAACCCATCAGGACCTGGTCTTATTTTGGTTGTGAGACTATTAATGACTGTTTCTATTTCTTTAGGGGATATGGGACAATTTAGATCATTTATCTGATCCTTATTTAACTTTGGTACCTGGTGTCTGTCTAGAAAATTGTCCACTTCATCCAAATTTCCAAGTTTTATTGAGTATATGCTTTTGTAGTATGATCTGATGATGTTTTGGATTTCCTCAGTTTCTGTTGTTATGTCTCCCCTTTCATTTCTGATTTTGTTAATTAGGATACTGTCTCTGTGACCTCTAGTTCATCTGGCTAAGGGTTTATCTATCTTGTTGATTTTCTCAAAGAACCAGCTCCTCATTGGGTTGATTATTTGTATAGTACTTTGTGTTTCCTCATGGTTGATTCAGCCCTGAGTTTAATTATTTACTGCCTTCTCCTCCTCTTGGGTGAATTTGCTTCTTTTTGTTCTAGCGCTTTCAGATGTGCTGTCAAGTTGCTAGTGTATGCTCTCTCCAGTTTCTTTTTGGAGGCACTCAGAGCTATGAGTTTTCCTCTAAGGACTGCTTTCATTGTGTCCCATAAGTTTGGGTATGTTGTGGCTTCATTGTCATTAAACTCTAAAAAGTCTTAAATTTCTTTCTTTATTTCTTCCTTGACCAAGTTATTATTGAGTAGAGTGTTGTTCAGCTTCCATGTGGACTTTCTATTGTTTATGTTGTTATTGAAGACCGTGGTGATCTGATAGGATGTATGGGATTATTTCAATCTTCTTGTATGTGTTTTGTGACTGATTATATTGTCAATTTTGGAGAAGGTACAATGAGGTGCTGAGAAGAAGGTATATTCTTTTGTTTTAGGATAAAATGTTGTATAGATATCTGTTAAGTCCATTTGTCTCATAATTTCTGTCAGTTTCACAGTGTCTTTGTTTAGTTTCTGTTTCCATGATCTGTCCATTGCTGAGAGTGGGATATTGAAGTCTCCCTCTATTATTATGTGTGGTGCAATGTGTGCTTTGAGCTTTAGTAAAGTGTCTTTTATGAATGTTGTGGCCCTTGCATTAGGAGCATAGATATTCAGAATAGAGAGGTCTTCTTGGTAGATATTTCCTTTAATGGGTATGAAGTGTCCTACCTTATCTTTTTTGCTAACTTTAGGTTGAAAGTTGATTTTATTTGATATTAGAATGTCTACTCCAGCTTGTTTCTTGGGACCATTTGTTTGAAGAATTGTTTTTCAGCCTTTTACTCTGAGGTAGTGTCTGTCTCTGTCACTGAGGTAGGTTTCCTGTATGCAGCAAAATGTTGGGTCCTGTTTATGTAGCCAGTCTGTTAGTCTATGTCTTTTTATTGGGGAATTGAGTCTATTGATATTAAGAGATATTAAGGAAAAAAGATTGTTACTTCCTGTTATTTCTGTTTTTAGAGGTGGAATTATGATTTTTTTTGTGATTATCTTCTTTTTGGTGTATTGAAAGAACAAATTTTCTTGCTTTTTCTAGGGTATAGTTTCCCTCCTTGTGTTGGAGTTTTCCATTTATTATCCTTTGAATGGCTGGATTTGTGAAGAGATATTGTGTATTTTTGTTTTTGTTATGGGATATCTTGGTTTCTCCATCTATAATTATTGAGAGTTTTGCTGGTTATAGTAGCCTGGGCTGGCATTTGTGTTTTCTTAGGGTCTGTATGATGTCTGACCAGGATCTTCTGGCTTTCATATTTTCTGGTGAGAAGTCTGGTGTAATTCTAATAGGTCTGCCTTTATATGTTACTTGACCTTTTTCCCTTACTGCTTTTAGTATTCTTCCTTTGTTTTGTGCATTTGGTGTTTTGATTATTATGTGACAGGAGGAATTTCTTTTCTGATCTATTTGGTGTTCTGTAGGCTTCTTGTATGTTCATGGGCATTTCTTTCTTCAGGTTAGGGAAGTTTTCTTCTATAATTTTGTTGAAGATTTTTACTGGTCCTTTAACTTGGGAATCTTCACTCTCTTCTATATCTATTATCCTTACATTTGGTGTTCTCATTGTGTCCTGTATTTCCTGGAAGTTTTGAGTTAGGATCTTTTTGCATTTTGCATTTTCTTTGATTGTTGTGTCAATGTTTTTTATAGTATATTGTGCTCCTGAAATTCTCTCTTCCTTTTCTTGTGTTCTGTTGTTGATGCTTGCATCTACAGCTTCTGATCTCTTTTCTAGGGTTTCTATCTCCAGAGTTGTCTCCCTTTGTGATTTCTTTATTGTTTCTACTTTCATTTTTATATTCTGGATGTTTTTGTTCAATTCCTTTACCTGTTTGGATGTGTTTTCCTGTAAGTCTTTAAGGAATTTTTATGTTTCCTCTTTAAGGGCTTCTACCTGTTTACCTGTGTTCTAGTGCAATTCTTTAAGGGAGTTATTTATGTTCTTCTTAAAATCCTCTATCAGCATCATGAGATATGGTTTTAAATTCACATCTTGCTTTTCTGGTGTGTTGGGAGAATCCAGGACTTGCTGTGGTGGGAGAACTGGGTTCTGATGGTGCCAAATAATCTTGGTTTCTGTTGGTAAGATTCTTGTGTCTGCTTTTTGCCATCTGTTTACCTCTGGTGTTAGATGTTCTTGCTATCTCTGGCTGGAGCTTGTTCCTCCTGTGGGTCTATAAGCCTGTGTCAGCACTCCTGGGAGACCAGCTCTCTCTTGTTGGGACCCGTGCATATCAGGCTATGGAACAGACTCAGCTCGTGGGCACAGATGGCAGACCACAAGGATCCTGTCCCAGCTGCTCCACTGATCTTGCACCCCATGTGTTCCTGGCCAGCCCCACTCCACACAGTTACTGGAGAGAAAGTGGCTGTCTCACCTCACAGCCCAGGAGTAAAAAACACTCCTGGGAGGACAGATCTCTCCTGGCAGGAACGGTGCACAGAGGCTGTAAAACAGCCTCAGCTCGAGGGTGCAGATGGTAGACCCAAGGCTAACATTTTCTAGATGGCACCACACAATAAAGAGTGTGTACGGACTGTGTAGAATCATACATTCTTGCATCCTAAGAGGAAACACCTACACCTCTTTCGTCAGTGGTTACAAAGAGCTCATCCTCTTAGTGTCACCCCAACTCCTAAAGGAACATGAGATTTCCTGCACATTTAGCTGGCTTCTGGGATAGATTTCAGAAATTCCACCTGTAGTTCTGGTCATTTTGTTAAACAATAGAACAACTTAAACAAGCAGATGCCCAAGGTTTGCATGTGCACAGGATTTCCCAGATGGGATGAATCTAGTAAAAAGCTATTTCTCTCTCTCTCTCTCTCTCTCTCTCTCTCTCTCTCTCTCTCTCTCTCTCTCTCTCTCTCTCCCTCCCCCATTCTGTGGCATTCTGCCTGGGAGAACCTGGTACCTGGTGAATCTGCTCTTTAGGGATGGTACTAGTTCTACTTGCTCAGCAGAGGAAATGAACTGTTGGAATACTAGCAAGTTTGTTGATTTGATCTTGTGCAGCTGACCATAGTTGCCATATGGCCATGCATGTAGAGATGATAGCCTTTTAAAGTCTTTTCCTCATCTGGCTCTTATATTATTTTCACACTCTCTTTTGCAATGTTCCCTGATCCCAGGGGTGGGGATTATAGAGATGTCTCATTGAGGGCTGAACACTCAACAGTCACAAGTTCTCAACACTTTGGGCAATTGGACAGTTGCTTCTCTGCACTAATTTCCATCTACTACAGAGAGGATCATTGCTGACCAATGCAGCAGGATTCTAGTATGAACGTCGTGTCTGCTCCCAGACAGTCCTGTAGTAAGTCAAGCCCTGAATATCAGTGCCAAACTTTATACCCCTCCAGCAGAGCTCCAGGGCTTAGGGCAGGAAGAGCATGGCAGTGGCCAAGGATATTTTCCACAGGGGATCACTCAGAGCATCAGTATTCTAAGCTGGTTTCTTAGCAACAGGAAGCCCCTGAAAACCTCCTCAGAGACTCCAGGTTGCAACTGTGCTTTTCAAATGCATATCAGGAAATGAAATGTGTTAGGTTTGCTGACTCATTTGAACTAGTCTTTTGCTCTAATGTGCCTTTGGGGCCTGTGGTTTCAGGGGACAGGTCCCAGGAAGTTTTCTGTCTAGGTTGATCTTTGGATGGATGGTCAGTTATTCTAGTCCTGAGCCTTGCTTGTGCTACATTGTCAGAGCTTTCATCTTCAAAGGTGGGAACAGACACTCCCCTTTGATGCTCAGGACCTGGTGCTAAAGACCACAGACATGCGGCCTGTGGTTTCTGCAGGGCATGAGGGCAGTGAGCCATCTCCATAAAGCCCGAGTTCTTTCTGACTGAGAGTTGTTTGATTTCCTCGTGAGCTGTCCTTCTTATTCATGTTCTCCTGTCTGGCACAGATGCCAAGCTGTTCAGGTGACACAGGGAGAGAATAGGAGCCAGAGAGGAGCCAAAGCTCTGGAGTCTCCACTTCACACTCTTGTTCTTCTCACCCAGCATTCCTGACCCAGGAGCAAACCCCAGCCATGGGCTCACATACCCCTACACACCTATTCACATACATCTTCATACTCTCACACACTTACATACACACACACACACACACACACACACACAAACAAGACACTCATGCAAACTAACACACACACACACACACACACACACACACACACTTATAGGTTCCTATTACTAGAAAAAGAGAAGTTGACTCAAAAGTGAGTGTGCCACTGGTGAGAGACAGTTGGAGAGCACATTTGGAAAGGGGGAACAAGTCTAGAATGGGAACTTATTTCCAAGTTGAAGATCAAGGCTTGCTTCAAGGAAAAAGTAGCCACCCAGTATGCTCACTGGAGAGGAGACAAACTTGGACATTGCTACTTGATGTTTTTGGTTATCATATTTTAAATATACATTTCTGTCCTGCTTTTATTCTGTGGCTGTGATAAAACACTCTGACCAAAAGCAGCTTGAAGAGGGAAGGGTTTATTTGGCTAACATGTCCAGGTTACAATCCATCCCTGATGGAAGTCAGGGCAGAAACGATTGGAGAATGTTGCTTTCTGGCTCCCTCTCTGGCTTCTTGGCTCCTGTTTAGCTAGCATTCTCAAATATCCCAGGACCACCTGTGCAGAGAATTGTGCTGCTCACAGTGGACTGGGGCCTCCTACATCAATCAATAATCAAGACAACCCCCTGTAGACATGCCTACAGGCCAATCTGAAACAGGATGATTACTTAATAAAGAGTCTTTTTCCAGGTGATTCTTGGCTGGGACAGGCTGGAATTAATGCTAGCTAGGACAGTGTCCCACTGTATAAGTCTATAGAACTCCACTACAATCTTTCTTTGAGGAATTATCACATAGAAGTGTACAGGAAGGAGATGCCTACTGATGGAGACATGATAAACCACACAAGAGGATGGTTTGTAGACAAAATAATAAGCTGCTGTGAGTGTAGAGTAGAAATACATATGTGAAAATCTAGATCTTATTTTGTATACCTACCACTTTCTGTAAAAAAAAAAAAAGTTAAATCTTTAATAGCTTATGTTATACACTACCCACCAATACTTAGAATTGTAAGTAGCTTGAATAGCTAATAGCAATTATCTTAGAAGTACAGCAAAATTTTATGTTCTGCATTTTAAAATCTTGTTCCTTTTAAAATGGCAATAATACATTCCATTTCTGGCCAGAGAATAATGGCATTTGTGTATATATGCTCTCTCTCTCTCTCTCTCTCTCTCTCTCTGGGTGTGTCTGTGTGTGTTCATGTTCACTTGTGTGTGTGTGCACACATGTGTGTGGTGGCCAGAGGTTCAAGTATGAAGCATCTTGCTTCATCCTCCTCCACCTTGTATATGGAGGCAGGCTCTATCACTTGATCCCAGAGCTCACTGATCCAGTCTACTAGGACAGCTTGCTCCGAGGTCTCCTGTCCCTCTCTCCCCTGGACTGGAATTACGTGGGTACATGCCTGACATTTATGTGGCTGCTGGACATCATGCTTCTTCGGTGAGCACTCTGCTGATTGAGCCGTTGTCTCCGTCCAGCAAATTTCCAAAAATCCACTTTGAGTTTAGTGTATATAACAGATTATCCATCCTTAGTCTCTAAGATTTTCACAGGAATCATAAAATACAAGGAAACTGTATAACTTCTCTTCCTTTTCTCTATTTCTTCCTGTTGTCTCCCAGCCTTTCCCTCCCAACCTTCTTACTCTCCTCTAACTGCTGGAGATCCACCATCCAGCCTCCTGTCCCATTGTTTATCCTTCATTCCTTATTATTTTCATGATAAAAGCTCCTGGGGCAGACAGCACTGGAGAGATGGCTCACTGCTTAGGAGCACAGAGGACCCACATTCAATTCCCAGCACCAACTGGGAAGTTCACAACTGTTTATAACTCAAGTTCCAGTGGACCCAATGCTCTCTTCCCCCATGGGCACTGTACACATTATGTAGTACACAGACATACAAGTAGGAAAAATACCCATACATGTAAAACAATCAAAATAAAATAAGGTAACATAAATAGAAACATTCATAGATCTGGGGAGATGGCTCAGTGGGTAAGAACATTCACTAGCTGTGGACAGCTCCTGACTGGTTCAGTGGGAGACCCTGTGTCACCGCAATAAAATGAAGGATGATGGAGGAGGATACTCAGTGTCCCTCTAGAGCTCTGGCAACATGTGTACATGATCTCTCTCTCTCTCTCTCTCTCTCTCTCTCTCTCTCTCTCTCTCTCTCTCTCTCTCTCCCTCCCTCCCTCTTCCTCCCCGCCCCCCACACCTAATAAACAAAAACCTCTGTTCATACTGGTCACATAGAAGTTCCTACAGACTGCCAAGGCCAGCAGTTTGCTCCTCCCACCAATAGAAGGAACATGGTTTGGGATGTGCTTTCTCAATGAACCTATCTAGGGTTATGGGTGTGCTTCTTATATTTGAGAACAGGATCATCTCTGAGACCCTTTCCATAATGACTTTTCTAGCAGACATAGAAAGTTTATGTGTTACTATGAGGCTTTCTCTCTTTCTATCTTGCTTATCAACTCCAGGGATGAACCCTCCTTTCATTTCCTATAAACGTGCTGACAGTGATGGAGCCCTGGGTGACAGGAAGTTCCCCATCTTGACATCCCCCATATCTTCATTTTGTAGCCTTTAACCACCTTATTTAAGTCCCACGACTCAGTTTTCCCAGCTTCACAGGACAAGCATCATTTCTATTTCCTCTCACTATCAGGAGAATGTTGGGCATGAATGTGCCCAACTGTTGACATGGTTTTTAATCCTCAGGCTATCATGAAAATCAGATGGGCAAACAGATGTGGCCAGCACAGAGCTGCATCTATGCTTTGGTACACTGACTTTGGAGGCCAGGCAGTGATTTGGGGGAGGCTAACTTACATACCACAGGATGCTTAGAATCTACTTACTCCATTCCAGGAGCATCATCCCTGACTCAAATTGTGCCAACCAGAAATGGCCTCAGATCTTGCTACATGTCCCCACGGGGAAAACCCCACCTTGACTGGAAACCACTGGTACTCATGTAGACAACAGGGTTTGTTAATTATGTAGTTGCTTTGCCAGGAAACAAATGAAAAAGTTCCCAAACGGAATTCCAGAGTGATGGCTCTGATGAGGAGCAGAAAATGACATAAAAGGGGCATTGAGCCAATTCATCATCATTTCTGGACAGTAATATTTCCCCTGAGAAGAATCGAGAGAGAGGGAGGGAGGGAGGGAGGGAGGGAGGGAGGGAGGGAGGGAGGGAGGGAGATAGACAGAGAGACAGACAGAGACAGAGAGACAGAGAGAGACAGAGAGAGAGACAGAGAGAGAGCACTTACTGAGAGCTCTTTTCCAAGACACAGAGAGTGAGTTTTATGGTTTCTGCTACTTTCTCGTTATACATAACGACAGGGGAGAATCTCAAAGAGTCAAGGACGCATCTGACTCCTCAAGGTCTGAGGCATTCACATTCAGGGGAATTTATCATCCAGGCGCCGCGCTGATCTGAGTACGAAGCTTATTCTGTTTTTGCTTATCACTTCCTTTTATCTTTGACTGTGGAATATTCATTTTCCAGCATCATTCTAACTGTAAGCCAGACTAATCACATTGTGAGTTGTTCCCTGTGCTTTGTGCTTGGTACTATGCTGAAGCTCTTAGGGAATCCAGTACATCTTATTATTGTCCCATGTTCTAGATGAAAACCTTTCTCTAGACTGAGAAAGATTTTAAATTCATCTCTCCCTGTCTGCAGAGCTCACTTGCTTGTCTGTCATCCCAAACACCACCATCACACAGCAAAGAAACACACAGGACAGGAGCGATCTCATCTGCCCCATCTCATCTGCTGGACTTGAGCTTACTCAGCTATTAAAAAAAATGAATTTATGAAATTCCTAGGCAAATGGATGGACCTGGAGGGTATCATCCTGAGTGAAGTAACCCAATCACAAAGGAACTCACACAATATGTACTCACTGATAAGTGGATAATAGCCCAGAAACTTAGGATACCCAAGATATAAGATACAACTTGCCAAACGCATGAAATTCAAGAACGAAGACCAAAGTGTGGACACTTTACCCCTTCTTAGAAATGGGAATAAAACACCCATAGAAGGAGCTACAGAGACAAAATTTGGAGCTGTGACGAAAGGATGGACCATCTAGTGACTGCCATATGCAGGGATCTATCCCATAATCAGCTTCCAAATGCTGACACCATTGCATACAGTAGCAAGATTTCGCTGAAAGGACCCAGTTATATAGCTCTCTCTTGTGAGACTATGCCAGGGCCTAGCAAACACAGAAGTGGATGATCACAGTCAGCTATTGGATGGGTCACACGGCCCCTAATGGAGGAGCTAGAGAAATTACCCAAGGAGCTATAGGGAACTGCAACCCTATAGGTGGAACAACAATATGAACTAACCAGTACCCGGGAGCTCTTGTCTTTAGCTGCATATGTATCAAAAGATGGCCTAGTCGGCCATCACTGCAAAGAGAGGCCCATTGGACTTGCAAACTTTATATGCCCCAGTACAGGGGAACGCCAGGGCCAAAAAGGGGGAGTGGGTGGGTAGGGGATTGGGGGGGTGGGTATGGGGGACCTTTGGGATAGCATTGAAAATGTAAATGAGGAAAATACCTAATTTAAAAAAAAAAAAAGTTCAAGGACGCCATACTGTGCTCAAGTCACTCTGCCTTGATTTAAAAGAATAAAGAAGTAATGGTAGAATTTCCCAAACCAGGAGATAACAGGGATTCAGACAGGCAAGAGAGAATCCTGGATAAGTCAGAAATGTCAAAGTTTCCCTGCAGTACTTGACAACAGCTATTTGTGGGTGGAAATGGCGGCATCATCCTTTCTCAATGTATTCGGTTTGTTTAAAGATTTATTTTTAATTCTCTCTTCCTCCCTCCCTCCCTGTGCACATAAGTGCAGACACCTGATGAGGCCAGGAGAATGTATCAGATCCCTTAGAACTAGAGTTAGAAGGGGTTGTGAACTTTCTGACATGAGTACTAGGAACTGAACTCAGGTCCTCTTTAAGAGCAGGATGTGTTCTTAGCTGAAGAGCCATCTCTTCAGCCCCCAGTGCCTTGGATTTAAAACAATGCAACCAAAGCAAAGCAAAGCAAAGCAAAGCAATGTTATTTATCTTTTCACAGTCACACTGTGTGTCAGTAGCAGACCAGGGCAGAGTCTGTATACACCTATGAATCATGTGAGTCTAAAATGTTTCCCCAAAGTTTGTTTGTTGAAGGCTTGTTCCCAATGCAGCAGTGTTTGGAAGTGAGAGCTAATGGGCTCATGGGAGCCCTTAATTCATGAATGCATTGATTTATTGGTGGAGTCATAGCTTAATGGGCTCTTGGGAGATGGTAGAAGCATCAAGAAGTAGGCCCTGGCTGGAGGAAGCAGGTCACTTGCGTTTCCTCTGGAAGGGTGTATCTTGTCCCGGGTTTCTTTCATTCTTTGTTTCTGGACTGCATGAAGAAAGTAGGATTCTTCTGCCCTTAGTTTGTGTCTTGACAGTTTAGCTTTTCAACAGTTCTTGAAACAATGTTGCCATGGACCGAAACCTCTAAAACCAGGAGACCAAACCAACCTTCTGTCTTAGTTGGAATTTTATTGCTGTCAAGCATAATCTGACCAAGGCAACTCTTACAAAGAAAACATTTAATCGGGGCTGGCTTACAGGTTCAAAGGTTCAGTCCATTATCATCATGGTGGGAAGCATGGCTCGGTGTGGGCAGAGGTGGGGCTGGAGGAGTCAAGAGTTCTAACGTCTTGATCAGCAGGCAGAAGAGGAGGACTGTGTCACTAGCTGTAACTTAAGCTATGAGACCTTAAAGCCCACCTACAAAGTGATACGATCCCTCCAATTAGGTCACACCTTCTAATATTGCTAACTGCTATGGGCCAAGTATTCAAACACACAAGTCTATGGAGATCATATCTATTCCAACCACTACATCTTCCTAAGTTGATGTTCCCCAAGTGGTTTTGTCATGGCAACCGAAAATTGATGGATATAGGTTCTGACTTCTGGACCACACTTCACCATTATATCCTTGTATGTTTTGCAGTTCTATAGCACAGATTACATACAGTGTCTGTGCTTTTGCTGAAGGCTTTGTCTGATTATTTGGCCTGGTTGGACACCTGCTTGTTTCTTTACTTAGTGTTGGGTTCTGAGTCTTTGTTCTGTGCTCTGGAAACACGCCCTTTCTCAGACAGGTTCTGCTCACCCTTTATTTCTGCCCATAGGTTAGCTTTCATTCTCTGAACAGTAGTTTTTTAATGTAGACATCTGGAATCCATATGAGGTCAAATTGGTTCTCCTTTCTTAAATGCTATTTTTATTTATTTCTTGAAAAATTTTACATATGTACATAATGTATCTTTTTACTCATATAATGTCTATAATTGGTCACATCTTCTAATCCTATCCCCAATTCTCCTCCAACTGTCTCTAAAACCTGCACAGCACACTTTTCTGCCAAATGCATGTTTTCTTATTTATTAATCAACTGAATCAAATTAATGATGCCCATATGCATATTTGTATGGAGTTAACCCCTGGGGCATAGGCAACCTACCACCTTCCTTCAAAGAGAAGTGCCTCTTTCTCCACTCAAAAGCCACCTGCAGATGTTCTGCGTTAAAAACACAGTTTCTAGAAGCACTTGTTAGACGCTTAACATCTTGGTCTGTCACATGCTTGAGTCAGTTGTCTTAAATATGAGGTTTGTTCTGGAAGTTTCCTTTTAGTATCAAGATGTACTATGTGGTGGTGTGTGGTAGACACCCAATCTGTTTCCCTTGTCTTCAGTGTGAAAATCACCATGCTGGTTACATTGGGTGCATAAGCACTGGTCAATGCATCACCCACCCATGTCTTAGACCCACTAATGATTTCTGCCACCATTATTGTGATTATAATTACAATTATCTGTCCCTCTGTCCATAGTCTTCCCCTTGATAAATGGCGTCTACCATGTAGCAGTTACTCCATTAGGCAAGGAATTAACAGCATTACTGTCTCTGTCCTCAAGCAGCCCTGGCTAATTAAGAAGGGTGATTACAGAGGGACACACATTTATAGCGATGACAACCAGGTGCAATGTCTATTTGTCAGTCTGATGAGGAGTTAATTTCCTGGGTCGGAAAAGGGAGGAAACATGAAGCCTGACAGAGTCAATTCTCCTAATTTCATAGCTCACTTCATCCCAGGGACAAAATCAGGTTTAATTGAACTGGAGCCATCTCCAGGGACTCAGAAAGTGTGCTGTGAATGGTTTTGCTGGGGACCAAGTATTTGGGGGCAGAGGAAAATTGTCCATTTGGATTTTAACTCTTATTAGCGGTGAATCAACTCTGTTCTCTGAGCATCTGTAAATAAAGCTTGTTTAATTTAGTAAACCCAGTTGGGGTCTTCAGGCTCTTGTCCTCCTGTCACCACAAACACTTTGCCCTGTGTGGGACCATGGACAGTGCTCGGGAGTGAGTCCCTCGCTGTGCTTCTCACTCGGTAGATTAAACATGGTGGCTGATTTCCTGTCTTGTCACCATAATTTTTTGTTCATGGGAATCAGATTTCCATGGATTTAAAACAGAAAACAAGAAGAGGACACGGAGTTAGATGGATAGAGAAGTCAGGTGTGGGTCGGTGAGGAATTGTGGTGTGGATATATGGATTGTGCCCAATTCTCAAAGGCCTAATAAAATGAGAGAAAAATGTAAAATCATGAAATGATAATTATTAAAAGGAAAAAAAGCATTCAGGTTCTTTATCTTCTCTTATCATTGTTTCACAGTGAAGAAATAAAAATTATGTTGACTTTTGCAGAGTGTCACACTACAGCGCCCATATTAGAGGTGGGGTACTGCCCAGGTACTTATTAATGTAGCAATGGCACATACGAAGCAGGTAGGTGTCCTATGCTGGGGATTCTCCCAGGCTTCAGAGACACAGCAGTGGCTTCAAAGGAAAATAGCCCTTGTCTATGCAGAGGCTGTGAGTTCACATCACACCCACAGTCCAGAGCAGACAGCAACGGCAGTGCTTGGCTTACATTCTCCACTCTTGTACATTCTAGAATCCCTGCCCAGAAAAACAGTGCTACCCACAGTGGACAGGTATTCCACCCCCAACCCCACCACCCCAGTTAATGTCACCAAAACAATCCCCACAGACATGGTCACAGGCAAAGCTAACCTAAGGCAATCTCTCATGGAGACTCTGTCCCAAGTGATTCTATATTGTGATAAAGTTGACCATCAACCTAGCCCGACCTCCTCAGGTCTAAACTGTGTGTTGTGACTCATGGCCTTGCATGATGGTGTGCAGATATTGCAGAAGACTTTAGGAAAATGTTCTGAGTATGCAAGGACTCACAAACTCAAAATCCAAACAGTAATGAGTGGAGGCATTTCTTGGTGCTTTTGCTTGTTTTGTGTCTGTGTTTTGAACATTCAGTGCACACACTCTCCACTGTAGGTGCTGCCGCCCCACAGAACATCAGTGCACTCTGCCAGAAACACGCTGGCTTTGACGCAAGACTACTCTGTATTATGAATTACAATGTTGTTATCACACACAAAAGTGTTCTGGTCTTAAATAGGTTAATTACAGAAAACAGAAGTCCTTAGTATTTTCTATTCTTCCCAATGTGTCAAATCAGCTTTCTGTTAGATGGTATTGTGTTAGATGCTTCAATTTTAAAAATAGCTCTTTGAGTTGCAGATTCGAGTTTTCAAAAAAATCATTAAATAAGTTTTGGCGTGGCATTAATGCAGAATTTCCAATAATTTCTGAAACATCCCTGAAGATATTTCTGTCTTGTTGTACCATGTAGTTATTGATGATTATAATACCAATGAACTCTTAAAAAAACTTGAAAGATATGTCATATACTGTAGTACCAAATATTTAGCTAGGATTTATTCCTTTTGTAAACATAAACAAATGCAGTCATCTCATCGGTATTCAAATTTTGTTTTGGTCTTTAATGAATGTTAAAGTTCTGTATGTTAAAGTTATATGTGTGCCAAATAATTGGTTTAGAATATATTTATTGATGACTTATTACTAGCAAATGCTTGATTTCTGTCCTAGTTAGCTTTGACTATCAACTTGACACAATCTAAGGTCATTTGATAGGAAAACAGAGGCTGAGGGATTGCCTAGATTAGCCTGGCCTAGGGGTGTGACTATGGGGAACCATCTTGATTATTGATATAGGTGGATCAAGTCTGCTGTGAGGGTCTCCTTGGGCAGGTGGGCCTGGGCTGTGTAAGACACTGAGTATGAAGCCAAAGAGTGAGTCACAGAAACAGCCAGCAACCCAACCACCGTTTCTGTTTCAAGTTCTTCCTTGTGTTTCTGCCCTTACTTCCTGCCATGAGGAACTGTGACTTAGAAGTATAAACCAAATAAATATTTCTTCTGCTAAGATACTTTTGGTCAGAGTGTTTTGCCACAGCAACAGAAAGAACACTAGAGTAAATTTTAGCTTGTTTTTGTACCCAATACCTAGAAGTATTTAGGTATTTAGTTGCATATTTAGCCTTTTTTAAGGGCATTTAGTTATTATAGTTGCACAAAGTGGTTTTTGTTGTTGTTGTTGTTTTGTTTCGTTTTGTTTTGTTTTTTGTTTTGGTAGAAGGGATTGCAAGTGGAATGAGTTTTAACATCTCCTGCCCACCATCTCTTTTTGGTTTCTTTCTTCCTTCCTTCCTTCCTTCCTTCCTTCCTTCCTTCCTTCCTTCCTTTCTTCCTTCCTTCCTTCCTTTCTTCCTTTCTTCCTTTCTTCCTTTCTTCCTTTCTTCCTTTCTCTCTCTCTCTCTCTCTCTCTCTCTCTCTCTCTCTCTTTCTTTCTTTCTTTCTTTCTTTCTTTCTTTCTTTTATCAAGACAGGGTTTCTCTGTGTAGCCATGGCTGTCCTGGAACTCACTTTGTAGATCAGGCTGGCCTTGAACTCAGAAATCCACCTGTCTCCACCTCCCAAGTGCTGGGATTAAAGGTGTGCACCACCACCGCCCGGCTCGTTTTCATTCTTAATATTCTGAGGTTTGAGAAATGATAAAACTGTGCTTGTGTGTGAACTAAGAGCAGGCACTGAGAATGAGCAGCGATCTCCTTAGGTTAGATACACTGGCATCGTTCATGAAGGTTCCAGACACCCAATGTCCAAGTGTAGATAACACCACCATATTCTTCAGGACAAGAGCGCCTTTGAACAAATGAGGTAGTTAATACAAATAAGAGAACATGGTAGCCAATTAAAATAGATGACACTTGCATAGGGTGGCTGTCTGCTTTAACAATGTGACAGAATCTAGACTTACTTGGGAGAAGAGCTGCTGGACAAGTCAGTGGGGGATGGTCTTGATTGTACTAATGAACATGGGAAGACATCATCCCCTGGACTGTGTAGATGGAGAAAATAGAAGCCTAATGTTGGCATGCATTCATCATTCTCTGCTTTCTGACTGTGGATGCAGTGTGAGCACCTGCTTCAAGCTCCTGGTGCCTTCATATCCCCACTGCAGTGGACTGTATCCTTGAACAGCGGGCCAACATCTGAGTATTTATCACAGCAGTAAGATAAGAAACCAAGACATATGTAATTCTCACATGTGTTATTTAGCCTTCTGAGTACCTCTGCCTCTCCAAGTCAGACCAGGGACAGAGAAGAGACAACTTTGGCTCATTGGCACAAAGGGATTCATCCAGGGTCACGTAGCTGTTGACATAATTATGGCTGGAGTACAGGCCTCCTTCTATTCTGCCAAAAAAAAAAAAAAAAAAAAAAAACCAAACCAAAACAAAACAAAAAAACAAAAAAACAAAACAAAAAAACAAAAAAACAAAAAAACAAAACCAAACCAAAACAAAACAAAACAACCAGCTGAAGTGAAGGCTTCCACCCGAGCACATTTTGGAGAATCAGTTGTAGGGATCTAACGTGTTTGGGGAAAGCTTAACTTCATTTTGAGGAAATCTGTTTCTAGATATGCCAGAGTTATCCAGACACGTCCAGCACCAGTTCTCTTGGCTCCTTGGATGTTTTAAGGTCTTATTTATCTTGTCAGAGTAAATTCTTCATAACTGCCACATGAATCAAGTAGGCGAAACGTCAAAATGTGGATGGAGTGTGAACGGAAATTCGAGAGTTAGGCTGCTCTATTTGGTAAGACAATTTCAGCATTTTTTGGGTCTGACATTAGTTTTTATCTTTCATTTACCTATTTTTTGTCCAGCCAATATTTATTTCTCAATGCAGAGTGTACTGTGATTTGACAGACAGGGGCCAGGGACATGACTCAATTGGTAGAGTGCTTACCTGCCACTCACAAAGCCCTGGATTCAGTCCATACCATTGCATTAGCTGGGTTTAGTGGTGTACATCTGTCATCCCAGAATGCTAGGAGGGAAGGTGGGAGGATCAAGAGTTCAAGGTCATCCTTTCCTTTATAATGAGTTTGAGGCCAACCTGGGCTACATAAGGCCCTGTTTCAAGAAAATTAAAAAATTTCGTGTTGTTCAAATTGTTTTTATACTAAGCAGGAGGATGATAGTTATCTTTAAAACTTAAATCATACAGTTTATTCTACAAGTGTAAAAGCAAATAAATTGTATTTTTATAATGAATGGATTTATTTTTTAGTGGGACCTGTAATTTTATTTCTTTATAAATTATATGGTCTATGTATGCATGGGAGTGCAGTGCCCGAAGAGGCCAGACGAGGGTGTTGGGTCTCCCAGAGCTGGCGACTGTGAGACAACCAGCACAGGTACTAGGGACTGAACTTAGTCTTCTGAAAGAACAGCAAGTCCCCTTGACTGCTGAGCCATCTCTCCAGTCCCTGTAATTGTATTTCAGTTAGCAAGTGTCAATTACACCACACCAGCATCTTACTGTGACACTTTCTCATAGATATAAGGTATATAAAGACCACATGCTGCCCTCTCTTGACCTATAGTATACTGCCTCTTCACAAATGGTTCTCTTTATATGTTCAAGTATTCTTTACAAAACAAGAAACAGACAAACAAGCAAACAACCTGGATTCTATATATGAAAGCAAACATGTAATGTCTGTTTCTCTGAGCCTGGCTTTCTCTCTTAATGTGATGATTGATGATCTCTATTTCTTTCTATTTTCCTGAAAAAAAAAAGGCATACTGATCCTCTTTATGGTTGAGTAAAACTCCATTTCATTGCCTTTTTAAAAAAATTGTGCTGTGTGTCTTAGTCAGGGTTTCTATTCCTGCACAAACATCATGACCAAGAAGCAAGTTGGGGAGGAAAGGGTTTATTCAGCTTACACTTCTACACTGCTGTTTATCACCAAAGGAAGTCAGGACTGGAACTCAAGCAGGTCAGAAAACAGGAGCTGATGCAGAGGCCATGGAGGGATGTTCATTACTGGCTTGCTTCCCCTGGCTTGCTCAGCCTACTCTCTTATAGAGCCCAAGACTACCAGCCCAGAGATGGCACCACCCACAAGGGGCCTTTCCCCCTTGATCACTAATTGAGAAAATGCCTTACAGCTGGATCTCGTGGAGGCATTTCCACAACTGAAGTTCCTTTCGTTGTGATAACTCCAGCCTGTGTCAAGTTGACACACAAAACCAGCCAGTACAGCTCTCTCTCTCTCTCTGTGTGTGTGTGTGTGTGTGTGTGTGTGTGTGTCTGTATATGGGTATGCACATGTATGTGCAGGTAACTGCTTAGTCCAGAGAGCCTATTGGATGCCCTGGAGCTAGAGTTACAGACAGTAGTGAGCCTGAACAGGGTGTTGGGAACTGAACTTGTGTTCTGTAAGAGCAGCAAACTCTCATAACCATGGAGCCACCTCCCCAGCTCTGCCCCATACTGTTTCCTTTATCTAGTTGTCTGTTTATGGGCACTACCACAATGTGGCTATAGTGAACAGTGCTACAATCAACACATATGCAGGCGTTTCTATTGTGTGCCACCACATACAATATTTGGTATATTCCCAGGAATGGTGTATAGCTGGGTCATAACGTAGTTGTATTTTTAGTCTTTGAAGGAACTGGCACACTGGTTTCCACTATGGTTTCTCTAATGTACCATCCCACTAGCTATGTTCAAAGGTTCCTTCCCTGTATCTTCATTAATATTTGTCACTTTTGGTCCTGTTTTATGACAGCATTTCTGAATAGGTGATATGGAATCTCAATGTAGGATTTTTTTTCATTTTTAAATATGTGACTTATTTTAAATTATTTCTATTTGTGTATATATATGTGTGTGTGTGTGCGCATGCTTGTCTGTATGTGCATCATTGCATGAACTACTTAGGGATGAGAAGGTCAGAAGATACTATTGAGTTCCTTAGAACTGGAGATATAGGCAGTTATGAGACTCATGATGTGGAGTTGGAAACCAAACCTGGGTCCTTTGCAAGAGCAACAAGCCCTCCTAAGTTCTGAGTTACATTCTCAGCCCCTTATTACTTGATTTTTTACCTCTATACCTGCATATCCCTGGTAGCTAAAATTGCTATTTTTTTCAGATATTCACTGGTAATGTGTGTATCTTCTTTTAATGAGTATTTGTTTAATTCACTTTAATCATTTATTGGTAGAACTAGTTATTCTGGTGTTTGATATTTTGTGTTTTTCATATATTCTGGATATTAGTACCATGCCACATGAACGGCTGTGCAGATTTTCTGCTGTTTTATAGACTGTCATTCACTTCTTTGCGACAATCTTGTCTCTGTAATTGCATGTCTCTCCGTCTGTCAGTTCTTACTGCTATTTCCTTAGCTACTAGGGTTTGACTCACAATGTTGTTGCCTGTGCATGTGTGGTATAGTTTCTCCTGTGCTATCTCTAGAAGATTCAAATGTCCATGGTCTCTGATTTATTTTGAGTTGATTTTTTTCGTACAATGTTTTGTCCTTCAATATATGGAATTTTCCTACTATCACTTGATAAAGGGGCTTTTCTTTATCCTTCATACACTTTTGGCACTTTTGTTGAAAATTACATGGTTGTAGTTCCATAAGATTATTGCTGGGTCTTGTGTTCTAATTTCATTGATCTGTGTCACTATGGCTCTGCGGTATAATTTGAAGACAATTATTGTGATACTTTCAACATTGCTATTTCTACTTGGATTGGATCTTTTGTGCTTCCATCTGGGTTTTAGAATTGGAGACATGGGAAATCTGCGAGTATATCATACTTTAGAAGAGAGACCTAACTATCAGTAGTCTTGGTTAGAAGGGCAAAGTCTTCCCCATACAATGCAGGACACCAGCAGTAAAGCTTATTTTTAAAGTATGGAGAGTGGATGTATTAGTCAGGATTCCCTAGAGTCGCAGAACTTATGGAATGCCTGTATATATTATGGGAATTTATCCTAATGACTTAGAGTCTGTAGTTCAACTAATCCAACAACGGGAAGCTGTGAATGGGAATTCTAAGAATCTAGTAGTTTCTTAGTCCCATGAGGCTAGTTGATTCAGCTGGCCTTCTATTTAACCTGGAATCCTGAAGAAGTAGGCTCCAACAGATGTGCTGGCAAGTAAGTGCAAGCAGATGAGGAAGAGTGAATCTTCCTTCTGTAGGCCTCCAACAGAAGGTATGGCCCAGATTAAAGGTGTATACCACCATGCCTGGATAGAACTTGCTCTTTCTTAGGCTGGTCTTGAACTCAGAGATCTGCTTGCCTCAGTCTCCTGGGATTAAAAGCATGTACTACCTTGCCTGGGCCTAAGTTTTTATTGCCACTATGCCTCAAGATCTGGATCACAGGTGTGCCCTCCAGTTCTGGATTGTAGTTCATTCCAGATGTAGTCAAGTTGACAACCAGGAATAGACATCACAGGAGGTTTCTGCCATGTGGGTGAATTTAAGGTAAAATTAGCATTAGAGATGGAGATGAGGATGGATGCTCAAGATGTTCATAAAGGCTCTCAGTTTACTCCTTGGCTATGTAGTTGAACTTATATCTTATGGAGAAACAAGTGCAGGCTGCAGACCACACCTGGGAAAAGGCAATTACAAGTCACCCTCACCTTTCTAAAAAGACAATGGGAGGAGTTTTACTCTTTGTGTATGTGTGTCCACACTCATGTGGGTATGTGTGCACAGAATAGACACTGAGAGAGCTCTATTGTTGATCGTCTTAATTTTTTAAGACTCGGTCCCTTACTGAACCTGGCATCCACTGATTAACCAGACTGGCTGACCAATAAACTCGCAGAATCGTTTTGTCTCTCTCTTCCTGACACTGGGGTTACAGGCGTGTACCACTTTGACAGGATTTGGATTGGGGTTTTCTGAATCTGAGTGCAGAACCTCACACCTGCACAACAGACACATCATATCTGAACCGTCTCCTCAAGTTCTGTGCAGGGGTGCATTTTGAGGAAACATCTACTCTGCAGTCTAGTGAGGGTTCTGATCACTCTGGACTGGTTTATTCATCTGAGTAAATTTACCCTCTGCTCCACCTAAGCCCAGACTTACCCAAGAGAAACCACAATGGCCACTCATCACAAGGGACACTAGATAGAGCCACAGTTTCACAAGCTCAGCTTCAGGTTTCTACACTCCAGTACCGTTGTTCATTCTCCAACCTTCGATCCAAGTTCATTAAAATCCCTGAAACTACCCTTGTCTCCCAGAAGGAGGGGTAGTAACGGAAATTGCATTGAAGCCCTAAATCCCCAATGCCCAAGCTTAATCGAATGGACATATTTCATTAAACAAACACCGCTGCCATCTGCCGTGCTCCAATTAGGAATGCATGAGGAACATATTTCTCAATTACGTTGGAGATTTCTAGACCCAAAGGCCCTGGCAAGCAGCCTCTCCTCAGGCACTACTGGGAATGGGGGTGGGGGGGGGAGACCAGCCTCCAGCTCACTGTGGCTCGTGTTCTTTCTGCCTTCTCTCTGGTTCCCTCTACTAAGCTCTTACCACACTCTCTTGAGTTAAGGCAAAACCCAAACAATTGCCTTGCATTCCAATCTAAAATCATTGCTATAATGAATTTACCTGGTTATGGCAGCTGATCTGGGCTATTTTATCTAGACTCTAGAGCCGTTTTATTAAGTGGACTCTCTGGTCTATAGATACAGAGCCTGTGGCTGATAGATCCTTGGTGACTTACCAAGGTTCTGCCACTTATGAGAGGTTGAGCTGAAGTTGGAACCCAAGCTGTCTGATGTCAGAACTCAAGTTCTTACCCACTGTGCTTCTGGTTCACATGGGAAGACAATACATAGAGGGTGTGAGGAGGGTGAGCCTCTTCCAGAATGCTCTTGGTCTGAGGATTTCTGGGTTTGAGGCCAGCCTGGTCAACAAAATGAGTTCCAGGACAGCCAGGGCTATACAGAGAAACCCTGTCTCAAAAAACCAAAAAAAAAAAAAAAAAAAAAGAATAATTCCATCAGTGTAAGCAGAGACAAAAGAGTTGAGGATAGCTGGTAAGTATAGGAGGTGGAACCTGGTTTCCTGAGTCTGAACCCCATTATATGGATGTAGTCCCCATGCTGGTGAGGTGTCCTGGAACTACAGAGAAAGATGCCACATCCGGTTACCTATTTGTCTCCATTCCCAAACAGCTTGATTACTAACCCTTCAACCTCTGTCTACCATGCATTTCTGGATCCTCTTTTTCTTTGCCCTGAGTCTCTCATTATTCTGGTAAACTTTTTGGCCCATGCTATTGTCCTTAAAGTCCTTAACTCCCTGATCTCACAGCCTTGTCTTCACTGTTGGAGGTAACGTTGCCATCTGTTTTACAGGGTGAAATAGAGACGCTCTTCCAGGCATTTCTTATCAGCCTCTGTCTCCAGCTAATTCCCTGCCATCTCAGTGAAATCATCAAATTAGCCATGGAGGCTTATTCAGCATGTTTTATAAATCGGTCACAACCAAAATCATACAGCCATCAGCTCAGCTTGCTCCTGTTCTATGCCAACACCCACACCCACACAAGATTCTCCACCGATGCATGACAAGACACACAAAATGATACAAGGGTGAAAGTGTGCAGCCACTCACCCTAGACCTTCACACCCTTGATGGTAGTCACTGTAGAGTGAGAAGAAAGAAAAGAACAAACATTGGGTGAAGAAGGTGAGCCAGGGTCACTCTGAGGACTGAACTGAAGGTGAGAGAGCCCACTCTACACCACAGCTCATCCTGCCCTGTGATTTTCTGCCCTCGAAATAAGCTCACTCTGCCTTGAAGTCTCATAGCTTTAGACAGGACTCCTCTTCTTTGAGGGTTGGTATATTCTTTGAATGACAGATATCAACTGCATGAGCAGTGTGGGGTTTGGGATTTCTTCTTCTGGAAGCCTCTATGTCCCCCAGCTTGTCTCTTAAGGTCTTTTGTTGTTGTGTGACTCAATGGATCCCAGTAGGGTTACATATAAGGACATGAGTGAGGTGTTGTTTACAGAAACACGGGCAGCAGGCCAGTAGTCACACTGCCCCATCCTTGCATGACCTTGCAAGATGGATCTGACTTGGTCAGCTAGCAATTGAAGAAATGACAGAAAAACAGACATAGAAAAGCAGAAATTGGGTGGGCAGGGCTCTCTGATAGGCAAGCCTGAAACTTCCCATCCCTGGAAGTGCAGAGTATTTAATATATAGCTGAACAAGGAGGCAGGTCTAGCTAATCTTGGCAGGAGCACTCTCTGTAGGGGAGCAGTCTGAGGGCTGCAAACATCCCTTGAGAGAAAGCTACAGTGAATACTTTCTGCACACGGCCCACATATTCCCACTCTGACCAGGAGGGAAGGCTTTGACATTTTCCCATGGGCTTGAAGCTTTGGCCTTTGACACGGCTGTGCCCACATCAACAACACACATCCACCTGGGACTGCCTCTGTTCCCCATACTAGACTAATGAAGGCAAATTGACCTCTTTACCTCCAGCCATTAACCACTTGAAGATTAGCAGGTTGTATGGGATCTCATGAAAGGGTAATAGGGTTTGAATGCGATCAAGACACATAACATCAAAGTATGAACATTCCATAATGAAATACACTTTAGTGTCTAGTCAATATATGTTGATAAAGGACTTTGATAAAGATACCCCTTGTATTATCTATGTGATCTAGTTATTATTTTAATACTCCCCAGCCTTGCTTGACATAATCTGTAGCTTGAATGTAGAGAGGATGGGGCTGAAAAGCTGTGGTTCTGACGTTGGTGGGAAGTGAACCCGACTATCCCAGAGTACAAACTTGGGAAATACTCTCTTTACCTACCAGTAAAGTAGAAAATAACAGGACGGCTTGCCATTTTGAGTACATAGGTTTAAATGATGTCATCTAGCATCAAGCATCCTAAACAAGGTGAGATTTGCCTGGATGTGTGTAAACATATGTGTGCATGTATATGTGCAAATACAGGTATATGGGGGTAGCTCAGGGGCTGATTTTGGGTATCTTCCTTAAGCTCTTTCTACCTTATTTTTTGAGTCAGGGTGTCTCACTGAACTTGGGGTTCATTAACAAGATTAGAATGGCTGGCCAGTTAGCAACAATGATTTCCCCTCATTTCTGCCTCCACAGCTCTGGGATTGAAACTACACCCTGCTATGGTGGACATTTTATGTGGATGCTAGAGATCAAACTCAGGTCTTCATGGTTGCATGGAAGGCAGTTTAGCTCCTGAGTCACCTCCTGAGGTCCTGGGCTTCTTAAAGCAAGGAACATGCATCATATTAGTTCTGGAGGCTGCACACTACAAGGCATTGTCAGGGCCAGGCTGTCTGATGGCTCCAGAGCAGGGATTCTCAACCTTCCTAATGCTGCAACCCTTTAATACATTTCTTCATGCTGTGAGGTCATGCAACCACAATGCTCCTTCATAAATAATTTTGCTAGTACCATGAATCATAATTATCTGATATATGACCCTGGTGAAAGGATCATTTGACCCCCAAAGGGGTCATGAGCCATAGGTTGAGAACCACTGCTCTACCGAGATGTTTCTCTTGCCTCTCTTAGATTGTCCTGCTTCCAGAAATCACTGATGTTGCTCGGCTTCTACATACTTCCCAAAAGTCATGCAGCTGTCTTTTCGGTGTGTTTACACCAGCTCCCTTCTGTGGCCACTTCTCACTAATTCCAACTGTCCTCTCCTGAGAACACCAAGCCTATTGTGTATGTCTTTACTCAGGTAACATTTTCTTCCTTTAAAAACTGTGTTTTGATTAAGTCATCATTTACAGCCCTCCTGCTCCTCCCAGACAACCCCCACCACAACACACTCTGAACTCCAGGTTCCCTCTTTCACTCGTTTTTTTACAGTATAACCTATTGAACACATTTAGCTCTGCCCACATGCATGTGGGATTGGGGTCATCCATTGGAGCATGGGAAACCCACCAGTCATCATAAACTTGTATAAAACTGACTCTCTCTCCCCCCTCCCTTCTCCCCGGCAGCATCCAAAAACAGTCAATAGCTCTTCAGCTCCAGGTAGTGTCTTGTGACACCCTCACCCATCCATGTTGGAATGGTGACTGGTTTGATCTAGTGTAAAAAGCCGCTGCTGCTGTCCAGTGGGGTCATTTTGATTTGAGCATCTCTATAAATTCCTCATTGAAGTTACGCTTCAAGACACTCTGTGTAGGATTTTTTTAACTCCCAGTAGAGAACTTTGCCCAGCCTTGGGTACAGAGTAAATGGTCGGTAACTACATCCCCCTTTCTTCTGCAGAAGCATCTCTGTCAAAGCAAACCTCAGTGGTAACAATCAAGACTGACAGAGTTGGCTTGGCAAGCACTCATGCTCTAGTCAGCTGTGGCAGCAGGCAGCCTCGGTGTTCTTGGGAACATCATCAATATTGTGACACTCTGACATGTGTCAGCCACTGGGCTTCTCCAGGGCTCCTTCTCTGGAGACACTTCCGCAGATGGAAATTAGCCTCTCCTCCCTGGCAGTCTGAGTGATGGCCTGCCTTGAGGTGATTGGGCAGAGGACCGGAGAGCCTGAAATGTGAGGACCCAGCCCCCATCTCAGCCAGTCCCTTCTGTAGCCAAGAGGGAAACTGATCCACAGCAAGCAGAGATCTTTGCGGTGGGTTACCTGGTAAGCAAGAGAGAACCTTGATCCTAGTTTGGGTACTTAGCTTCCACATGGTTCTCTTTCACACACAGAGGATTCCATCGTCAGTGCCGCCAATGCCCTTGTTCTGTTTTTACTCTGAACAGAGCTCCCTATCTTTCTATCTGCAGAATGGGAGAGTGACTTTGGCTCAGTGCTGTCCACTAGAGTTACAACACAGGCTCTGTGGTGGTTTGAATGTGCTTGCTTCAGGGAGTGGTACTGTTAAGAGGTGTGGCCTTGTTAGAGGAAATGCATCACTATGGGATGGGCCTAGAAACTCTCTTCCTAGCTGCCTGGAAACAATCTTCTCCTGGCTGCCTTCCAATCAAGATGTAGAACTCTCAGCTCCTCCAGCACTATGACTGCCTGCATGTTGCCATGCTTCTCATCTTGATGATAATGGACTGAACCTCTGGATATGTAAGACAGCTCCAATTAAATGTTGTCGTTTATAAGAATTGCCTTGGTCATGGTGCCTCTTCACAGTGATGGAACCCCTAACTAAGATAGTCTTATAGGAACCTTTACATTTTCTAGAGGACTCATTAGAACATAATGTATAGGAGCTGGGGAGATGGTTGAGTTGTCAAAGTGCATGCCACACAAGCATGACCACCTGAGTTTGGATTTCCAACATCTATGTGAAATCTAGGTACATCTGTACTCCTGGGTGGGGAAGGCAGAAGAGAACCCATAAGACTTGCTAGCTAGCCACTCTAGCTGAGTTACTGAGCCCCAGCTTCAACAAGAGACCCTGTCTCAAAAGCCAAAAATGGAAAGCCATTGGGGCAGACCTTGAAATGTTATGTGTGTTATCTTGGGGAGGCAGAATAAATGTCTCTTTACCTTAGATAAGTCACTGACAACAGATAAGGGAAGCAATTTCCCTCAAGTCCAGCTTGGAAAACCAGTGAGTTATCAGGGTTACCTGTAGAAAAGTGGGTGACACAAGGCAGCTGAGTCATTGGAAGCCCACCCTTGTACTAGTGACAACTCAACAAAAGCGTTATCTCTAGAACTTCCTGCAGGACTTGCAAGCAGTTCGATAGGTTGAGATTCTCCACTCCTCAGCACCTCTTACTGCTTATGTATCTGTGGGAAAAGAGCCTTGCAAGTGTCAGGAGCTCCTGAAGCATCCGCATGCTCATTTACTTTGAGAGTTTTATCCATCTTCCCTCCAGGATGAGATGGTTCAGTGTGGAGGCGGTGGCTACATAATGCAGATATCAATCTGGCCTACACACAAACACACACATCACATACATATACACTCCCATATACATGTATATGGATGAGAGAGAGAGAGAGAGAGAGAGAGAGAGAGAGAGAGAGAGGGAGAGAGAGAGAGAGAGAGAGAGAGAGAGAGAGAGAGAGAGAGAGAGAGACAGGATGAGAATAAAAATAAGCAGGCAAGGGCACCACCATACTACTTTTGGCTTTCCCAGTGTATCCAAGCTCTGACTTGAGTGTATAATTTTTAATGAACTACCTTGGGTACTTGACATCTTTGACATCTTTCACATATTTTGCACATTTCAGTTTTTATCTACCGCATTGCAAGGACTTGGTGACACCTCTCTAGGCCACCAGTCTCCAGCACTATCTGTCCATCACATATAGTAGTATAGGCCCATCACATCCACCTCCTAGAAAGTGACTGAAGTCTCAGGTTACATCCCCATTCTCTCCTGAAATTTTTGGTCAGAATTTCTTCTGTTCTGTGAAACTAAATGTTGACAAGCAGATGAAAAATTAGGGCATTGTTTCCAAAGTGTCTTTGTTTTGACAAACAAAATTGCTAAGGAGTACTGGATCATACTTACTATAACTGTCTACAATGTGGGGCACAGTGATCATACCTGCGACTTGAGCACCCAGAGACAAGAAGGTTACTGTGAGTTTAAGTCTAGCCTAAGCTACATAGTAAGTTCTATGCCCACATGGGCTACAGAATAAAACTTTGTCTCCCAAAGTAATAGACAAAACAGGAGGGGCGTGTCAATATCACGTATAATAAGCAATCCATATGCATGCATACACGCTTATATAGGGGATCATCATCATCTCTCTAAGATTCTAAAGTCAACTAGGGGATGGATGCAGAAGCAGCAGAAGAAACCCATTTGGCCAATTGGTTCTGAGGCTGGTGGATGATGCGGCCCACATTGCCAATTTCCCGTGGATGAGGGCCCATCTTAAGCTGAGTTGTGATGAATATTTTGCTTTCTTCTGGCTTTAAGAAAGATAGTGGGGGCTGCTGGGAAACCATTCTGTGTTCTGTCCCTAGACAGGTTAACTACAGTCTTGGTGGTGGGTCCCAGAAAGAACCTTTGAGCTGACTCCAGCTGTTATCTCTACAAAGTATTTCTGTATGGATGGATAACTGATCCTACTTTCCCTGGGAGGATGCAGTCAAGATTAACGCCCAATTTTCCTCCCTATCCAACCATGTAGAATCCTGCCTCTCCTTGCATCTCACCTCTTCTCTTATGTGCTTTTCACTACCCATTAATGTTTGCTTTGAACCTTCAAGTATTGCCTACTTCCTTTGTACTTTGGGGGTTCCACACACGCTGTCTATGAATTTTCCTGACTCTAGCTTATTTCTTGTGGTCAGCCTAAACACCACTTCCTCAGGGAAGCTTTCCTTGATTCTCCTGGGCTTGACTTGTCTCCTGCCATAAACTCCCCTAACCATTGAACTTCACAGCTTATAGCTTGACAGCATCTCCATAATTATGCGTGAGAAGCTCTGATTGACTGAAAGATCAAGGAATGACACTGGGTTATTCAAAGCTGTTTGCCTGGCGACTAACGCCGTGGCTGATGCAGCAGGCATTCAGCAAGTATTGGTTTGTAGTGTTCTGCATGCTGATGGTGTTTTATGTCAGAGTAGTTACTGTGCATGCAGAGAAAAGGACAAGCCAAAGAAGTTCACCCCTTTAAAACATTTCCTTTCTGTGTGTGAGTGTCTGTGTGGATGTGCATCACATGTGGAGGTACCCACAGAGGCTAAAAGAAGGTGTTGGGCCTCCTGAATTTGGAGTTACAGATAATTGTGAGCCACATTTTGTGGTTTCTGGTAAACCAGAAGAGCAGTGTTCTTAACTGCTGAATTTCTCCAGCATCCAACTTCTTCCGTTAAATCTAACGTTGGCTCTCACTGGTGTGATACTGCGTTCTGTGTCATGGATCCCTTCTTTGTTTGGAAGTCGCAGAACATTCTGGGCATTTTCTGTCCTCCAGCAGCTCTAGCTGAGACGCAATCATGGAAGCCTGTCATAATGGATATCTTGAGGCATGTTGCTCTCTAGTCACACCCCAGTGCTCATTAGCTGTGGGACAGGAAATCAGAAGGGTTTAAATTCAGTGAGCTGGGCCAGGTCATGGTCTCATATCCTTGTCTGTGGCTTCGTCCTGATGGGTAGGTTTGTCTAAATCAGAAGGTATGAGGCAGGCTAGATAGGGATCCAGGATTTCCAGAGGCCCCATCTCAGGCTATGGCAGCTGGAGAAATTTTGTCAGGAGTGATGTGGCTTGTGACATGTTGGATCCTCAGGAGTAGAAGCTTGCTGGAAGAATAGAGGTCACCTCTGCTCATTCAAGGTCACCAATGAGTCACTAGCTATGCCTAGAATAGAAATTGGCCCAGGACACAGTTCTGCCTGTTACTGAACACCATCCAGATGTTTGTTAGATGATGGATATTTTCCCTCTCTTTTAGTGGGTATAGATTATGGAAAGTCCAAACAAACAAGTATTCCTGCGAGAATGTACACTCTTGTCCCTGGAGGGTCCTTTGTACAGGGATTCAGGAATTGTCAACAGATTTGAATGAATCTGAAATGTTGCCAAGCTTCCTGGAACCCATTCTCCTTCCCTAGACATCAGAAGTCCGTGATGATTACTTTAACCAGATGTGGTGGTCTGTGGTGGTCTCTCTCTCTCTCTCTCTCTCTCTCTCTCTCTCTCTCTCTCTCTCTCTTTTCTCTCTTTTCTCTCTTGTAGTGGTTTTCCCATGCAGCCTTGGCTAGCCTAAAACTCACAGAGATCCATCTGCCTCTGCCTTCAGAGTGCTAGGATTAAAAGTGTGTGCCACCATGTCTGGTAACTGTATGCCCTTTTATAGTCCCAGTTGGCTCTGATTGTGATGTGCTGATGCACACACAGTTTTTTACAGAGTGATGCCTCTAGTCACTGATGTTACCAGCATGTTGAGGACAAGAATGTCCTGTGCTTTTGGTATCCAGTATGTAAGGCAAACCCTTTGCTCAATCATGCTCTGGGAAAAACCAAGTACCATTGGAATTGCTATTCCCATCTGTGAAATGGGACTAGCAGGTCTTACACTGCAGCTCTCTGAGTTTCTAATAGGGAATTTGATGTCAGATGCTTTGAAAAATGTAGAACTCACTTCATTTTTGCCTACTTTTGTCTTTCTTCCTGCTGCCTTTCTCTTCCTTATGCCTTCTTTCTTGCCATCTGGTATGTTTCAGGGATGAGTTTGTTGCAGAGGACATATGTGGTGCACATTTGGCTCATATCATGCCATTAGAGAATGCTACAGTGTAATGGGGATACAGGAATGAAAGCCCATGAATCTAGCCATTGCTTCACAACATCAATCAGTTACTAGGTGATGACCTTTCTAGGCCCTTGGTGTGTGTGTATGTGAGTGTACCTGTGTGCTCTTGTACACACACGTGTGTGCAGATCTGTGTGTAGTTAGAGGCTAGAGGTCAACCTTAGACCTTAGTTGTCATTCTTCTGGTGTCTTTCATCTTTTTTTTTTTTTTTTTTTGAGTCAGGGTCTCTCATTGGTCTGAAGTTTACCATGTAGACTGTACTGGCTGGCTGGAAAAATCAACGCAATCTGCCTATATATCCTCTTCCCTAATGTTGAGATGGTAAAGCACACGTCTGGATTTCACTGGGTGCTGGGAATCAAGTTTGAGTCTTCATGCTTATCCAGAAGTACTTTACTGTCTGAGCCATCTCCCCAGTCTCTGATTTCATCTTACAACTTATGATTGGGTACAACACTGGAGCACATGTCTCTCTCTTTCCCTTAGCAACAACTAATTTCCAGTAGGTCCCCAGTGAGGAGTGGGGCTTCGTAAGTCCCTCCCATTCTGTGATGGAACACTAATGGGTCCAATAATATGGAGATCTTATGTGTTGATGACAGCTGCTGAGAGTTCAAGAGGACAGCAGGCATGCTATGCTTGGAGGCCACTGTTTCACAGCTCTAAGGTCCCAAAGGACAGAGCTTGGCCCTTTGTGGTCCCTTCTGTGTTTCTTTGGTGCATAGACTTAGGCTTGTTCATGGCACCTGAAAATGGATTACAGTCAGATGAGAGGTAGGAGGGTGATGGACCAGAATGCTTCTAGAAGCCACCCTAAGACCTGAAGCGACTCTAAACCATTTCTGTGACTCTTTTTCAGAAGTAGGTCTTCACCTGGGCACTATTGCACTTCCTGGCAGGGACATTCAGAGTCTAGTTGGTCTAGTGATAAATCAAGGGAAGAAGAATGGCTGACATTGGGTGGGTAGGAGATTGTCTTAGTACTGGTCTATTGCCGTGAAGAGACATCATGACCAAGGCAACTCATAAAAAAGTGGTTCATTGGGGCTTGCTTACAGTTTCAAAAGGTGAGTGGGGTGAGGGGAATGGTAGCAAACAGGTAGGTGTGAGGCTGGTGCAGTAGCTGAAACTTGCATCTCATCCAAAAGTTGCAAGCAGAGAGAGTGAGTGACACGGCCTGGTAAGGACTTTTGATACCTCATAGTACACCCTCAGTGACATGCTTCCTCCAAGAAGGCCACGTCAAATCCTTCCTAAACAATTCCATCAACTGGGAACCAAACATTCAAATATATAGGCCTATGGGAGTTGGTGTTCTCATTCAAACCACTACAGAACTAAGAGCTATGGTTTCCTCATCTTGTATGGGACTGTCTTGGATGGTATAACAAGAGAAGGTCCCATTCAGCTTGACAACCATGTTCCCCAAACTACGTGAAGAACAGTGAATCTTTACACAGAACAGCCTCTGAGGGCTTGCTGAGAACACTCCACCAGCCTTGGCCTTTTATTAAAAAGAGGGTTTAAAGAAGAGTGTCGTTTATTCTTCTGTGAACTATGGTTCTGCCCATGGTCACTAGGATATTTAAACTGAGAGAAAGTTCATTGTCAGCTGAGAGAGGCTTTCCTGTCTCATCAGGGACTTGCACCAGACATCTCTTCTTACATACTAAGTTTATTGTTATTTGCATGAAACACATCTTAATTGTGATTTCACTTGAATCTAGCAACTCTCCCTGAAAGGTCATAAAGCAACAAGGCAAAAAAGTTTTATGTCAGTCTGTTTGTCCAGACACAAAAAACTCAGTGGCCCCCTTAGGGTTACACTATAAAAAAATAAAAGAGAATAAAATAAATGAAGAAGGATCTGTGTCTCCTGATCAATTTCCTTTCTCTGATTACATTATCTTCAGTCCCCTGTGGTTTTATAGATGGAACCACGATCATGACAACAATCACATTAACAAAGTAATGAGAGCTTCCGTGTGTGAACTGTCTCATTCACTCTTTCTCTCAAGCCTGGGGCATGCCCTAGCTGCCTCTTTGTTTTTGGAGTCAAAGCTGATGCTTACAGAGATCCATAACTCTCCAGAGTTAACATGCAAAGAAGAGAAAAATGTGAGACTACACACAAAATGTGACCACATCTTGTCCAGAATTGCATACCTCAAAATTGACAGCAAGCCAGGTGTAGTGGTCCAGAAAATATGTTACTGTTTGGCTTGAAGAAAGTGGGGTTTCTCGACCTGTTCTAAAACCCAAAAGGACATGCATGGAATTGCAGGGATGGAAATGGAGAGGAGCATGAGGAAGGCAAGGTCAAGCGACAGGCCCAAAGTGAGATCCAGCTCAAGGGGAGGTCCCAAGGCCTGAAACAATTACTGAGGCTATGGAAGGCTCACAAAAAGGGATCTATCATGACTGCCCTCTGACCTAACAAGCAGCTAAAAGAGTCAGATGCACTTATTTGCACCCAACCAATGGACAGAAGCTGCTGACCCCTGTTGTTGAATTAGGGAAGGCTGAAAGAAGCTGAGGCCAGCAGTCTTAATTAATCTGGACCCCCGAGATCCTTCTCATTGAACCACCAAATAGGCAGCATACACTAGCTGATATGAGGCCCCCAACACACATACAGTAGAGGACTTCCAGGTCTGTGTTCATTAAGAGATGATGCACCTAACCCTCAAGAGACTGGAGGCCTCAGTGAGTTTAGAGGTCAGGTGGAGTGGGGGGTGGGGGCACCCACGTGGAGACGGGGTGAGGTGGGGAAGAGGTGTGGGATGTGGAACAGTCAGAGGGTGGGTGGGGAGGGGCGGGGAATAGAATAGTGAGTGTAAAAAATGAATTACGAATAAAAATAAATAAATGAAAAAATAAAATCCAATACCTCAGATTGATTTTTGTACCTCAAATTTTCTTTGTTCCAACTGATCCTAGCATCGCAGAAGCTTAGTGATAGTGAAGCCATATCCATTCCCGTTGCTTTTCCTCAAGAATAGGACAAAGAATGAAGGGACAAACAGAAGTTGGGGAGTGAAGAGTAAGAAGCCACTGAATCACCTGAACGAACTTAGTTACAAAAGAGCACAGACAACTTTCAAGCAGTTACACCACTGAAGAAAATGTCTGTCCCACCCCTTAGCAACCATTAACTCTGATAGATCCTTAACTCCCTGAGGATCCTCAGGGAGGGGTGGGCGGGGTGTTGCAATTCCCTCCTCCTTCCGTGATAGAACATTAATCGGCCTGATCTGGTATAGGTCTCATGTGGAAGACAGTGTGGAGAGATCAAGCAGGCAATAGGGAGACAATGGTCTGAGACAGCCAGTTGCTCTTCTGTTACATAATTATCCTTTATTCTTTTTTTTTTCCTGATGCTCGGTTTATTTATTTTATGTATATGAGTACACCATTGCTCTCTTCAGACACACCAGAAGAGGGCACCGGATCTCATTACAGGTGGATGTGAGCCACCACGTGGTTGCTGGGAATTGAACTCAGGACCTCTGGAAGAGCAGTCAGTGCTCTTAACCACGGAGCCATCTCTCCAGCCTTATCCTTTATTCTTGAAAATTATCTTGCCCTATAACACAGGTCCTGTCTCAAGGAGGTTCTCCTTCTTTCTTAAACAAGGCATTTCAGAGGATGGACATTTCTAGGGGTTAAGGCTGTCTTCCCATTCTTAAGATGAAGTCATAGCTCTCAAGTCTTGTTTGCAAACAGGGTAGTTCTACATTCTTCTAAAATAAAATTGGAGTCCTCTTCACTACTCGACACAGGTCTACAGGTAGAAAACACTTCTTTTTTTTTCATTTCATTTTTTATTAGATATTTTCTTCATTTACATTTCAAATGCTATCCTGAAAGTCCCCTATACAGGTAGAGAATACTTTTCTTGAACATTTTTTCAAGTCAAATAGTAACTCATTTCCTCAACTGCTTCCTGGATCACCACATTTGGCTTGCCTTTCTTGAAATATAAAATCCTGGAGAGCATATGGCACATTCTGGAAGAGGGGAACTGAAAACAAGAACACAAGCAAGGGCTGTACATAGGGAAGGGGAGGAAGCTATTTACTTTGATGAAAATAGAATAAGAACCCATGAATAGAGAGTGGAGAGGGGGTGGGATACCGTTTGATGGATGGAGCTCAGACTCAAGAGGGTAATGCTTATGGACAATGTATTAGAAGGTTCAAAGTGCAATTTCCTTAGTAGTACTGGGACCTTTAAATGTATGGACATTTGTGTTTAATCCCAGCCCGAGGATGTTCCAGTCATACCATGCCCTGCTGGGAGCCCAAACATCTTTATCGAGAAGGAGGAGTCTGACCACACACCTATTCTTCCAAAAGGCTTTTAAAAATAAATCAAAAGTTTGTTGTTGTTTTTTTCCCCCCAGTGAGTTGTATGTGGGAGTTACATTGCATAGTAAGGATGAGGTTGTGTGGAGAAAGGGTTTATTTGGCATACACTTTCAAGTTGCAGTCCATTACTAATGGGAAATCAAAGCAGGAACTTTAAGTATTATGTCTACACTCAAGAGCAAAAATGAATGTACCCCATGATGCCTGCTTCCTTTCTTAGGGCTGCTGGTCAGTTCTCAGCCAGCTCTTTCAGCTTTTTCATAGTCCAGGGTCCAGCTCAGGAAATAATGCCACCCATGATGGTCTGATTCTTTCTACATCCATCCCTCACAGACACTCCCACAGGCCAACCCAAACTAGACAATCCCTCACTTGAGAGTCTCTTCTCAAGTAATTCAAGGTTATGTCAAGTTGACAGCTAAACTTAAGCAACTCAGGGTCAAGACTAAATAGCATGTGCTTCTGAGTCTCCTTCCTACAGGACAAAGTGTCGGGCTGGATGAGGTGAACTCCAATCGCCTCTCCATAAAAGGTCCAATACTTTAAACTGTCACCGAGTGATTTAAGATTGATTTAGCAGAGAGAAGTTAAATTTGACCTTTCAGGTGTTTACGTCATCATGAAGCACAGTTAGAGACACACTTTGGGATCTTTTGGAGTGAGTTTAAGTTGGCCCAACCTTGTATACCAGGCTCTTAGCTTTCCCAAAAGTTCTCCTGTGTTAAGTGGGACCAATTTGACCTTTGGCTCTGGGGACAGAATGTGAGAGAACAAACATGATTATTAACCTGGGAAGGGTGACCTGCCATCCTAGTTTGTCTTTGACTGTCTTAGAGTCAGTGCTAAAAAAATTCCACACCCATGACATAGATGTTACACATATGAAATCACAGTATGTATGGTTGTTTGCATAAGATCAAGCCAGTTAAAAAATGCCATGATGGAGCGCAGGAGCGCAGGGCAGTCCCCTAGCTGAAGAGATATTGGTCGTTGGTGGCTGCTTGGGGAGTGAGACTCATTTTTCTTTGGGGACATGACCTCTGGTGGATGACCTATCCCTCAGTGGATGAATCCACACCCATGAACATATGGACAACACTAAGTTGGACTCAGTAGTTTAAATAAATAAGTAAATAAATAAGCAAATAAATAAATGACCTAAATTTAGTAGGGAGATGTGAGAGGGAAACCTAAGGGTTTGGGAATGAGTGAGGAGTAAATGTGTTAAATATATATTCTATACATGTATGAAAATGTCAAAAAATAAATAAAAATAGTGTTTTAAAAAAACCAGTAAATTAGAAGGGAAACTGATTGAGAAGAGGGTCGGATCAATGTGAGTGGGAAGGGAACAGGAGAAAAATAAAGCCCAGATCTTAGAGAACTCCTCAGCACGGAGGAGTTAGAGAGCCTGGGCCAGTCACAAGATTGTGACCTCATATAAAACACTCATTATTAAGAACAATGGCAGCAACCACAGGCCTTGTGCTAACATGGGGAGAGACCCATCAGGCCTGGCTGTGGAGAGCCATGAGCAATCACCATCATGAGCCTCCGCTGTGCCTAACTGGTAAACAAGTAATGTGCGCAGGTGCAAGAGTAAATTCGTGCCAAGTCACTGCCCATCCCGGGGTGTAGTAGTGGGGTGATGAGTGAGCAGCTAATCAGGAGCTGACACATCACATGGAGGGGTATATAAGCAGCATCATTTTCCTTGTTCGGGGTTCTTCTTTCGCCTATGCAATCAATGCTTTCCCAATAAACGTGTGCAGAAGGATCCTGTTGCAGCATCGTTCTTCCTGGCCAGTTGAGTGTGTGCAAGACCTGGCTCTCACTACTACAGCCTGTCTCCTTTTCTTCCACCAGAAACAAAGAATTCTGGTATATTTTAAATTCTGTTCCATTTTGCTATTTTATCCTGGGGTCTCTACCCTTTTGACTTTGGTAGTCGGATCTGTTTGAAACCTTACTTTTGCTCTAGCTCAATCTTCTCTATCCTCAGTGACCTTATTTATTAAAGAGAATAACTGTCTTGGTCATAAAGATCAAATGAGACCATTGGTGTTCTTGTGCAAATGAATTGAAGAATGTATCATCAAATAATGAATAGCCCCTTCCCAAATTAGCTGTGAACTTGAGGGTGGAACAGCCTTTTATTTCCGAGACTAAGCACAAGTTTAGGTTTTGCATACTCTTCTCTGACAAATGACTGAGGGAATGAATGAATGAATGAATGAATGGGTGGATGAATGATTGAGCCAATGAATGCACCAGTTTCTTGGATGCCAGTTGCATTCAGTGAATCAGAGAAGAGGGGATGGGTTCTGTGAAGCTAGAGGCAGTGGCCCCTGCCTTGGTAGGAGCATGTGAGCCCCTCCAAAGTCTGACTTGTCACAACAGAGCCAAAGATGGAGTGTGCAGAGGGCTAACACTGGTTTAACAGGCCATGAACATTTTATTTCTCTGTTTGCTGAGCACAGTAAATACCAGTAGTAATGTAGTATTCTTTCTCTTTAGAAGGAAAGTAAGAGACACATAGGGGGAAATTGACCTATTATCATTAAAGGAGAAGAATGTGGGACAGTGTCTGGTGTATACACACACATATACATATGTGTACTCACATATATACACACTATATATGTGTATATGTACACATATATACGTGCACACATTACACACACATGTGTACACACAGAGATGTACACGCACACATATACACACAGTGACTCTTCCTTCTGACATGGTGTTTTCCTGGTAGATCAGATATTTTCAACCTTCAAAAGAGATTCTACCTGACAACTCTGGTCCTATATCCTGGCTGCCACGTGTGCACATGCACATTAAGCTTGCCCGGTAATAGCACACAGATCAGACACACTTAGAGTCGCTGTGGACTCAGGAGGGAAAAGGTTTATTGTTGTCATTGATTTCCATGTATCTGGTGAATGTAGCTTGCCTGGCTCAAAGGTGCTCTGAAAAAATCGTAAACCACCCTACGTATACACAGCACCAGCCCGTGGCCTGTGGTCCTCAGCTGAATGAAAAAAGTGGGAAGTGAGCTAAGCATCTGCCTCCGTTGCTCTCTGTTCCTGACTGAGGACAGAATGTGATCAGCTGCCTCAACTCCAGCCATCTTAACTTCTCTGATGTCATGGATTGTGTCACCTCCAACTATGAGCCCAAATACATTCTCCCTAGCTTAAGTTGCTTGTTGTCAATTGTTTGGTCACAGCAATGGAAATCTTAACTAATATAGCAAGCTCCATAGAGCTTATTGAAACATATCAAAATTTCATGGGGGTCCAACATTGAGGGTTTGGTTGTGCTGTCCTTTTTGATTAATTTACTGTGTGTGTGTGTTGTATGTATGTGTTGTTGAGTTAAATGACTAATTAATAAATCTTGTCAGTTTGCTACCTGCCTCAGTGTTTTCAAATGAAAGACACACACGCACCATCTATAATTTTAATATGTATTATACAATTCAATAGTTGGGCCATTATCTAGTCTCTGCGTGGTTAATCTTGAGTGATTATTTACTAGATTCTGTGTTCTATCTTGGCTGCTCTGGACCTAGAAGGTTGCCCAGCTGGCCCTCATTCTCCTGACTCCTTCACGTAGAGACCATGTCTCTCTGTCCTGTACTCTCCACAGGCATGGAGTCTCTCCTCTTCTCTTCCTCCAGGTCCCAAGTCCTGGACTCCTAAAATTCCCACCTCTGTCTGCCCTGCCCAGCCATTGGCTGCCAACATCTGTATTTACCATTCAGAACCAACTGGGGGTGGGGCAGGGTCCCTCAGTGTCTTACAGTAGAATACAAACAACATTGGTCCCAACCCACTACAATGCGTGTTGTATGTATGTACTGATATATACACAGGGAAGCCTGAGGAGGGGGTCAAGGGCCCTGTCCAGTTTTTATGTGGATGCTGGGATATGAACTCTGGTCCTCATGGTTTGAAAGCAAGCTCTTTTTACTCACTGAGCTGTCTTTTTGGCCCCTGCTATTTTTTTTTTTTAATTCGTGAGAGTCTCTCTGGCTGCCTATGGGCCCCTCCTCCTCAACCCACATTCTCTTGGCCTTTGAGTTTGTCCTTTATTCTAGGACAGGTAAGGCTGAGATAGTTCTTTTAGATTCCAGAAAGGGGTCTTCAGGGAACTCCGAGGTCAACCATCCTTGAAAATTGCCTTCAAAGCAAACTTCATGCAATGCTCAATAGATAAAAAGACACAGAAAGAACTTGCTTTGTTTTAAAGGAGCCCCAGGGTCCAACAGCCCTGCAGTTATTGCGACCTACTCCACCAGCATTGCTTCAGAGGTCCCAAAGGCACCTGTGAGGGAAGTTCCTGAACTCTATATGGGCAAGTTGAAAGTCTTTGTGTATCAGTGAGAAGTTCTTCAGGGGCAGGAGAGAGAAACACAGAGCTGGCTTCTGTGACATTGGGTATTGCTGCCTAGACACCTGGATGAATATGTCAGTGGTCTTCATCATCTCTGTCTTCTTCTGAGGGGATTTCAGTCTCAAGAAGCCCCTTTCTGAGTAGGAGACAGCCAGCCACCAGTGGCCTCAGGCTTACACCATCTCTATGGTGGGCAGTGCTGTTGGGCACAAATACATCATCATGCTCCCACCAGAACCAAGAAGATTGGCTTCACTGGACCATTTTGTTGGAGTGACAAACCTGGAGTCAATTATTCTGTTAGGAGTAAAGGAGCCTGCTCATTGGTCAGATCTTGACAGTGAGTTCCAAGTCTCTGAGGCACATGGACCCCAGAGGAGACATTACAGAGGAGGAGGTGGCACATCAGACAGTTACTCTGAGGAACAGACCTTGCACACTGCACAGCTGACACACAAACCCAGAACTCTCATCCGGTTCCAGTGTTCCTCCTCTTTGGTCCTGGTTCTTTTTATCTCCTTTTCTATGATCCTGTCTGATGTGTGGTGGGTAAGGGTAATTGTAGCTGACAATAAATCAATCTCAGAAGTGTATAATTTTGGTGATGAAAGGGCTCTAAGTGGGTTTATCATTCAAATGAGGCAACAGGCCAAGAGAGACCGAGGAGTCCAAGGTCAGCTGACAAGTTACATCACACTCTGGAACTAGCTTCCGGTCTCTGATATCACTTGACAGTGGCAGAGATCTTCGAACAGGCTGGACTTGGGGTGGCAGTCTTTCAAATGTTTCCTCATCTGTGAGATCATCTTATCCCTGCAGGAACCCCAAATTAGGAGAGACTGAAAATAGTTATCTATGTCTAGAAACAAAGACCGAGTCAGACTGTCCAACGCTGCGTATCCCATGGGCCAGAGCCTGGGCTAGAATGCCTCTGTCAAGCATCACACTCCTTCTTGCTATTAAATTTGAAGTAAAGAATGGATTTATGCCCCAGTAAGAAACGTGTGTAGGTTGATAGGATAATCAGTTGCTATGTTTGTAAATCTTAGATTCTGAGAAGCATATTTTATTTGTGCTATATTGAAGACAAATACAGGGACAATAGAGGCTTGTTTCAAATTTTAAACAGTAAAATTTAGAGAAAATACATAAATATTCAAGATAAAGTAAAATGTAGAGTTTTAGATAGGGGAGAAATTATGGAATGAAATGAAGAAAACCTCTTCCATCTGCCCTCTCTTTCCTCTTTCTCCTTCCTCTTCCTCCTGCTTTTCCTCCTCTTCCCCTTCCTCTTTTTGTTTTCCTCTCTTATCTACACCCTTGCCTTCCCACTATTCTCTTATTTTCTTCCCCCTTTTTTTTTCGAGACAGGTTCTTATGGAATAATCTAGTCTTTCTTTAATTTTATGATCATGTGATCCTCCTGCCTCAGTGTCCTAGGATTTCGGGTACACAGCACCCTGCGTAGTTAATTCTTTTATTAATAGTGGGGGTCCCCAGTGTTCAAAATGTTTCTATAATTTACCTCCAATCTTGCTGCTGGTTGGTGACAGAGAACAGGCAAGAAAGATAATCTCCCACCTCCCATGGCACCCAGAATGGGAGGGCAGTATGTGTTACTTGCTGGGCTGTGTGTCACTTGATGGTCTTCTGTTTCATGGTGCTTTGAGGGCATGTGGCCCACCAGCTTCTGGTGGAACTGAAGGGAGCTTGGCTGTCACCTAACTGTGGAAGTAGTTGTTGGTAACCCTGAGGGGATCCAGCTGCTCCAGTCTTTCCTATTGCCTCTGGAGGCAGCTCTGTTGGATTCTGACCAACTTGACCTTGACTCTCCAGATCTTGCTCAGTTCCCTCTTTAGCAAAGAGTCTGGGCTCTAGACTCAAGCACGCAGTAGGCAACAGAGCCCAGGGTGAACTTAGCGGTGCCCTTTTTGCTTTATGGTGTATTTTTTCCACATATGAAAAGGATACAAGTGTGTGTTGGTTTTGTAATCTCCTAGAACCCGGTCTGGTCTTGAACACAGTATGGATCTGAGGCTGAGCTTGAAGTCCTGATCTTCCTGCCTCTACCTCCTAAGTGCTCAAATTACAGGCCCGTGAGCACCTGGATTCATTTTTCAATTCATTAAGTGACCAAAAGATTTTAATTTAAAACTTCAATTAAATTTCATTCCCAAACTTATTTCAATACAAATGAACTGACTTGTAAAAACATTCTATGAATAATATTCAGTATTATTCTGTGAACAAAGATGCAGATTACCAGCAAGAGTACATAGACAGGACAACAGGGAATAAATGAAATGGAAGAATTAATGCTACAAGGACTTGTCTAATGCTCTTGTCCGAGGCGTGTAGCAATTGCCCTTCTGTGACTTTAAAGAAACCTTGATTAGTCTTCCACCACTAAAATTAGCTGTGTGACCTTGAGCTAGATGCATCCCATCTCTGAGTTTCAAAGACTCAAAAAAAAATGAAAAAGAAAGGGAAATAAAATATTTCTTTGCAAAGTTCCTATGAAAGTTAATGAATAAAAATTACAGGTACTTGGCATAGTATGTGATGCTTGTTGTATATTAAAGAGATGGCTTCTCTCAGGAAAATGTGCTGCTGGCTCTCCCCTCCATCCCTCCTTCTTTCCCTCCCTCCCCCCTCTCTATATGTGTTTGTGTGTGTAGTGTGCATGGGCATGTGAACACACACACAGATATGAGTGAAAGGATATGTGTGTGGAAATCAGAGCCCAGCCTTGAGTGTTATGAAGATTTCTTTATTTTTGAGATAGTGTCTCTCGCTGAATCTCACACTCCTGCCATTATGCTAGACTGTCCCCTGAGCCCCGGGGACCCACATGCCTCTCCTTTCATAGTAGGTGTGCCACGAAGCCTAGCTTCTATGTTAGTTCTGGGAATTAAAGTCAAGTCCTTGAACTTATAGGGCAAGCATTTATTGAGTGAGGCTTCTTCCCGGCCCACAAATGTGCTTTTGATAATTATGAATACAGAAAGGAAATGGGATAAAGGATGACACACACATTAAACTCTCAATTTTAGCCTCCCGTTTTATTGTTTCCGGTGCCGGCCAGGTAGTTGTCACAGCTGGCTAAGTGCATCCTTGCTCGGAGACATCTGCTCTCACTTAGGGAAAAGGTAAGCTGTAATCCTTGAGGCTGCTTTATTACCAGAGGAGAGACTTCACGTTTCCTTGATGTAAAAGCAGCCTTCTGGGCATGCTGGCAGAGGATTCATTTGTTATTCTTCCGTAGGAGGCCTTGGCTGCTGGGTTGTTTCAGACCAAACAAAAACATCCCTTTAAAAAATGAGCTGTTGTTTGGAGAAACTCAAGATGTAACCCTAGGGTTCAGCCCTGAGAGAAAATCTCCATTAAGCTTTCTAGGCTTCACCCTCATGGGCCACCGTATGCTGACCGGATTCTTAAATGTTGCTGTTGAGATGCTGTTTGTCTTGATCGGAGAGTTTCTTGATTTTCACTTCAGTCTTGCACTGGAAGTAGGTTCCCCCATCACACACTCTTTCACAGTGACTGGCCACACCCCCACCATGGAGAAGGCAGGTTGTAATTTTTGTTATTGCAAAGTAAGGCCTTGTGGTAGGCCTAAAGGACATAAGAGAAAGACATCGTTCTTAGTATAAACAATGAAATATCTGGCCTTTAGGAGAATAAATAGAAATATGCAGCTGCCAGGAGTTGGGGGGGTGGGGGAGAGCCTCTAGAAAGTTCCAGAGACCTGAGATGTAAGAGGCTCCCAGGACTCAATGGGGGTGATCTTAGCCAAAATGCCCAACAGTAGAGAGATGAAACCTGAAGAGACTACTTCCAGTAGATAGACAGAGCCCCCCAGTGGAGGCCTACCTTCAAAAATTTTGACCCAGAATTGTTCTGTCTAAAAGAAATACAGGGACAAAAATGGAGCAGAGACTGAAGGAAAGGCTGTCTAGTGATAGGCCCAACTTTGGATCCATGCCACAGGCGGGCACCAAACCCTGATTGCTATGTTGTACTTGCAGACAGGAACCTAGCATGGCTGTCCTCTGAGAGGCTCTATCAGCAGTTGACAGATGCAGATATTTACAGCCAACCATTGCACTAAGGTTGGGGGCCCCTATGGAAGAGTTAGGGGAGGGACTAAAGGAGCTGAAGGGGATGGCAACCCCATAGAAAGACCAACAGTGTCAACTAACCTGGTCCCCTTAGGAACTCTCAGAGACTAAGCCACCAACCAAAAAGCATACAGGGGCTGGTCTGAGGCCCCTTGGCACATAGGTAGCAGAGGACTGCCTTGTCTAGCCTCAGTGGGAGAGGATGTGCCTAATTCTGTAGAGACTTGATGCCCTAGGGAAGGGGGATGCCCCTGGGAGGGCACCTTCTCAGAGGTAAAAAGGAGGGGAGATGGAGTGAAGAACTTTGGGAGAGGGCAACATTTGGGATGTAAATAAATAAAATAATCAATTAAAAAAATACCTGGCCTTTTGTGGTGCTAATTTTCATTCCATTGTGACTGTTTCAAGAGGGAAAGAGGAGGGCTGGGGCCTTATGCATCAAGTGGAAGTAAGCCTTCGCTAATTAAGTCCAGTCTCTTATCCTTTCATTCAGCTGCTAACACAAAACTCTAACTCTTACCTCACAGAAGCTAAGAGTTAGGTTTATTTGTTTATTTGTTTTTAGTTTTTCTTTTTGTTCTTTTGAGTTCTTTTTTTCTTTGGCGCCAAATATAAGCAACAGTGGGCTCAAGAACACAGATTTAGGTTATCCTAAATTCTTTGTTCTAACCTAGTAACTGTTCTATGAAGGGTTTTTTTGTTTTGTTTTGTTTTGTTTTGTTTTGTTGGTTTGTTTGTTTGTTTTTTTAATAGGACCAGGACAATGGAAGTCATAAATCAAGAAGGAATCAGTAGAGATATTAGGTAGGAGGGTTACAGCAAAGCATCAGACAGCCTCTGGGGTATTTTTAGCTTTCTTTCTTCCTTTCTTCCTTTCTTCCTTTCTTCCTTTCTTCCTTTCTTCCTTTCTTCCTTTCTTTCTTCCTTCCTTCCTTCCTTCCTTCCTTCCTTCCTTCCTTCCTTCCTTCCTTTCTCCCTCCCTCCCTCCCTCCCTCCCTCCCTCCCTCCCTCCCTCCCTCGCTCCCTCCCTCCCTCCCTCTCTCTCTCTCTCTGTCTCTCTCTCTCTTTCTTTCTTTCTTTCTTTCTTTCTTTCTTTCTTTCTTTCTTTCTTTCTTTCTTTCTTTCTTTCTTTCTGGTTTTTCAAGACAGGGTTTCTCTGTATAGCCCTGACTGTCCTGGAGTTCACTCTGTAGATCAGGCTGGCTTCAAACTCAGAACTCTGCCTGCCTCTGCCTCCCAAGTGCTGCGATTAAAGGCGTTTGCCACCACTGCCTGGCTATTTTTAGCTTTCTAGTTGGTGAAAACTAGGGAATTTTGTTGCTGTTGCTGTTGAATTTATTTTATCTTTTATATTCCAAAAGATTTACCTACTTGTCACAATGATGTTGAGTCATTGTGACTCATAGGAGGACCATATATGGCTATTAAGGAGGCTTAACATGGCCCAAGGTGTTCTGGCTTTAAACTGGCAACATTCCAACCTCTTCACCTCCTGACATTCCTAATCAGTCAATCAGCCTTGCAGATGGTCTGGTGGAAGCTGCAGTTGTTCACAGAAACTTTTGTTTACATCTGTTCCCTTAAGCATCAATACTGTGTGTGTGTGACACAGACTGACTATGAATATAGAGACCAGAGAACCATTCTGGGAGGGTTCACATTTGTTCCTTGTACAAGTTGCAGGGGACCCGAAGGCATTTGATGATGTATCCTCCTTAAACAGGTTTATTGTGTTCAAGATGTGGTTGCTAGGTTCCCTTCCTGTATTATCGTATATTCATTATAGACTTACGGTAAAGGAGGGTGGTACCATCCCACAGGCTGGGGACCTGGACTGAATGACACTTGCTTGGCTGACAGTTAACTGTCCCACAGCTGGAAGTATGAGCTTAAGTGGCCAGTACAAGCAGCTTTTGGCCAGATCTTTCTTACCGGTTTCAGATGCTAACTTCTCATTGTATCCTTACATGGCAAGAAGAAGGAAAGAATGTTCTCTCTGGTACTTTCTAAGAGCACCAACTGTATTCTGGGGGACCTCACATGCCATTAACCCTCACAATGCCATTAGCTCTTAACCCTCAAATAAAGTCCTATTATGAATTTAAATCACGTATGAGTTTGGGAGAGATACAAACACTCAGTGCATGGATGTGGTACTCATATTTGGCGTTTTTGTATAAAACACTGCCCTACCACTTAAAGAAAACTTAAACAATTTTTATCTTTTCAAGGACCCTACATAACTGACTGTACTTCTACCTTGTGCCTTCCTAAAAGATATGCTGCCATCTTGGCCTTTGGTCTTGGAAACAAGGTCTTTATAGAGATGCTGAAATAAGGTTTTATTAGCACAGAGTGGGCCATAAATCCAGTGACAGCTGTCTTACAAAGAGAGAGAAGTTTGGATATCAGCAAATCGAGGGAAGGCCACCATGTGAAGATGTATAAAAGGTGTGGACAGACCTGTAACCCAAGGGAATGCCAGCAACTGCCAATGATGACAAGGACCAGGAAGAGGTAAGGAAGGATCCTTCTCAAGAGTGGTTGGGAGAGGAAGAAAATCTCTGCTCACATTTTGGGTCTGGTCTTCTCGTTTCCAGACCTGTAAGAAACATGGTGTGTATATCTTAAACCAGGATGTTTGTGATCATTTGGAATGGTTTCCCTGGGATGCAGGTATACGCCACCTGCTGCCTCCTCCTGTATGGAGCCTGCTGTTTCCTATTTATTTATTTGGAGACTAAGTGCCCCTCTAGTGGATGTCATGGTGGTTAGGGATTTTTGTTGTCATTGCCATTGTGTCCATTTGGCACAAATTAGGGTCATCCAAGAAGAGGGAAGCACGGTTGAGAAGATGTCACCATCAGATTGGCCTTGGGCAAGTCTGTGGGAGCATTTTCTTGATTAATGATTGGTGTGGAAGGGCACAGTTCATTGTGAGCAGCACCACCCCTGCTGAACATGAGCCTAAAGTAAGCAAGAAACACTCTTCCATTGCTGCTGCTTCCGTTCCTGCCTCTGCAGTCCTGCTTTGAGTTCCTGCCCTACATCCCTCAAGGTGGACTGTGATGGAGAAGCATACACCAAACAAACCTGATCTTCCCTAACCTGCTTTGGACAAGGTTTTGTCACAATAGAGAGTGAATGAGGACACCCATTTAATAGAAGACTGAGATGGCTTTAATTTGAGTATGCTGTGTCCATGCACACTCTGTCTGCTTTTAGAGTCCTGTCTGGCCTGGAACTGGCTACTTACCCTTGGCTGGTCTTGAACTTTCTATTCTCTGCTTGTGTTTTCCTCCCAAGAGCTGAGATTGCAGATGTGAGCCAGGTCTAGATTTGCATATTTCTTTTTTTTAAATTTTATTTTAATTAGGTATTTTCTTCATTTACATTTCCAATGCTATCCCAATGGGTAACAATGCTACACATATTTCCTTCCTTCCTTCCTTCCTTCCTTCCTCCCTTCCTTCCTTCCTTCCTTCCTTCCTTCCTTCCTTCCTCTCTCCCTTTTTCCTTTATGTTATATTCATGTTTTCTTTGGAGAAATAACTACTCCAGTTTTTATTCACTATTTTAAAGTTCTTAGTTTATTTGAGTTTAAATGCTATTTATATACTCTGGATATCCTCTCATTAGATCTGACTTGTACAAACTTCTATTACAGTCTGTGCTTTCTCTTTTCAATCTCCCAACGCTCTTGTTGAAAACTTTTAAGTATTAATGTTGAGATTTATAACCTTTTTCTTCTATGAATCACATATTTCATGTTGCATGCAAGACCTTTGCCTTGCTCAAGAAACGCTGACTTCCAGAAGACTTTTAAGTTTGTTGGAAGTTTGGGAGCTGTCTTCTAAAAGAATCAGAAGGAAATATCCTGCCTTCTCTCTAGTCTAGCAATTCCAGTGTGCTTTTTATGGAATCATGGTTTTGATGTCTCCCTGCTTAAAAAAAAAAACAAAAACAAACCAACAACAACAAAAACTGGTCAACTTCCTCTGCTATTTATCTTGCTTCTCTGAGGCCAATTAGCCTTTTACTTATGTGCATTTAAATAGTATTTGTATTCTGTCTTTGCTTCAAAGCATATTTTCGTTGCCGGCAGAACTGTGAATGAGCAGTGCTATGTCCTTGGCACCTGGTGTCACCCCATAGGCCGCTGCATCTGTCTCCTCTGGCAGGGAAGCAGCCACCATCATTTAGTGTCCCCGCTTACTTTGCACACACTCTCCCTGGCTGCTTTTAAGATTTGTCTCTTGATTTGAACAGGTTGACTCTGATGCATGCTTTTCTTTAGGTTCATGCTGTTTGGGGTTCTGCTGTGATTTTTATATCTCTGAAGTGACCTTCCCATTACCTTTGGAGCATCTCCAGTCATTTTTTCCATTGTTTTCCTCTCATCTCTGAACAGGGCTCCAAAATGCAAAGGTGCTGGGGTGCTTGATTACTCTGGGGCACTGAGGTGCTGGGGTACTTGATTACCCTGGGGCATTGAGGTGCTGGGGTACTTGGTCCCACAGGTCATGGAGGATTCTGCATATTTTTTTCACAGCATCCTTCTCTCCTTTAGACACAATCTTTTTTCCATCTCCCTTATTTAAGCCTGTTATTTTTTGTTCATATGGTTTCCATCTACCATCAATTCCATGTAATTAATCTTCCATATTTCATCTGATGAGAATACTTCCGGAGTTGCCTGTTGGCTCTTTTATGTTTTTTTCTGTAGAGCCTCCTCTTCCCCTTTATGTTTTTGAATACAGAGATAGCGATTGCTTTGAAGCTCTTGTTTGCTGATAGCATTAGGGCGATTATGGGGTCTTCTTGCCATCTTCCTTTGCCCATTATAGTGTTGGGATCATGGATGCCATGTGGTAGATCTTCTATGTTGTTATCACTTCTTCCCCCAAGGTTTTCTCCACAACTAGCTAAATTGTCAAGTGTTCATGTTTCCCTGTATGAAGAATAGGTTTCTACTACTGTCAGAGTGTGGCCAAGCCTTTGACCTTGTGATATGATGTCACCTGAAAAGTTCACGCTTGGTAAGTGTGTCATTGAGGGGTTCTGAGTTGTTTCTTTATGTTTTAAGAATCTCACAGCATTTTATATAAGATTATGATTTTTTGTTGGGCTACCTTCATAGGCCTATCCTTAGCTACATCCAGCTTAGGGGCTAAGGGCTGGACACACCTCAAGTCTTCTGGAGTAATAATGGGATATTCCTGATGGTTCTCAAGCTTTCCAGTATGATGAGAGTAAGCCTTAATTATTGTCTTTTAAGTTCAGGCATGGATATATAGCTCAGTTGATACAGTACTTGTCTGCAGACAAGAAGCTCCTGGTTCAGAGCTCAGTGCCTGTGTGTGCAAATCTATAATCCCAACACTTGGGAAGTAGATGAAGGAAGATGAATAGTTAAAGGCCACCCTTGGCTGTATAGTGAGTTTGAGACCAGCCTGGGCTAGAGATCTTGACTCTACATAAACAAAGGAATGAAATGATTAATTTAATATCAACCCATCAATTTTCTCCAAGGGTTCATGGAATGGCCTTACATCTCCCATTCAAGAGTTGATCAAATACTTAAGGGGCATACATTTTCAAGTTTTGGTATCATCCTGGTAGCTACCTTCTCTCCTGAATTTCCTTTGTCAAGTGTTTTGAACTATGGTAGCACTGAAATCCTTGGATCTTCTTAGCTCACACAGCAGCAGCACTGTCTGTGGATTATATGCAGGCTGCATCATGTGGACAAGAGAGGGTATACTTAGAAACAGAAAACAAACACAAACCTCACCTCACATAGCTTCCTTCCCTCACGGATAGGACAGGGGTGTCTGGCTTGAATTACTCTGTGACAAGTGTCTGAAATTACCAGGTATCATAAACTAATCTCTGGGTTGTAATTATAATCTGGGCCTGGGTTAGTTCAACTTACATGCCTTTGTTATTACTGGAATTAAAGTTTTTTTTTTCATTCCATGCCCCTGTATTTCTGCATAACAAAAATCATAATTAGCAGGGGTGACTCCCACCATGTCCCTGGTGGAGGAAACGAGGTGAAGAGAATTCAATTGATGGTCTCGAGCTTGCAGCCTGTCAGAAGCACAGAAGACAGCTACAGGCTATCACACTGGCTGCTGTACATCTACAGAACTGAAAATTATAGGAATGCTATTCAGGACAGCAAATAAAACAGCACAGAATCTCAAATTTAGTGTGCTAAAGAAGAAAACATCCTGTAACTGGCCTAAGCTTGTAGACTTGGTACCTACTTGGCCTACTTATGGATTGAATCTTTTGTCATCTTATTAGAGGTAGAATGGAATACTGAGAAAATGGGGCAGCTGTGGTGATTTATATGTGGGGCATTGTTTTATATCTATTTATCAAAAAAGCCCTGAATAGGAGGTAGAGGAGAGAGGAATGGGACCACTTCCATGCCCCCCCCCTTATTTCATTTAAAACTTCAATCCCATTTGGTGGTGATATAGGACTAACAATCTATCAAGTTCTAACCACCTCAAATGGCCTCATTTCCAAATACCATCACATTGATGGTTGGCATTCAGTATGTGAGTTTATGGTTCAGTCTGTAAGAGTGAAAACCTGGTCTCTATACAGAGGCTGTGTGACTGAGGTCACACAGAGCCTGGAGGACTTTGCAAACTTCCTCCCTTGCTCAAGGAGTTTGGGAAGCAGATGAGGTGAATGGGTGGAAGGACCTTTCTCTTCTTTGCCTGTGAAGTAGTCAGTACATTTGTCTGAAGATTTCTCTTGCTTATGGGAATAGTTTTGCAGGGCCTAACAACTTTGAAAAACTATGTCTTTTGCCTGAAATTTCCATCCTTAATAGTAATTCACTTGAGGAATGTCTGGCCTTTAACAGTTAGAGGAAAATCATTTTGAATTGTAGTTTGCATAAGCTCATACGTTCCTCTCATGAAGAAAATATAAATAAACATGAAATGGGAAGAGAGAGTTGTCAGTATAAGAATGGCCTTCACTATGTTACTAGCTTGAGTTTGTTTCTTTGACTTTAAGTGGGATGAGTTCAGCAAAATTTTAAGAATTGATATGAAGAAAAGAGAGAAGTTGTAGCTAAAGTTTTATTCAAAGAATCTAGCATATCACAAACTAACAATAAAAGATTAAAGCTACAATTGATGGTGGTGATGGTGTTGATGGTGGTGGTGGTGGTGGTGGTGGTGGTGGTGGTGGTGGTGGTGATAGTAATGGTGGTGGTGATTATGGTGGTAATGGTGTTGATAGTGGTAGTGGTGGTGATGGTGGTAATGGTGATGGTGATGGTGGTGATGAAGATGGTGATGGTGGTAGTGATTATAGACAATAGAAGCTACATGATTGGATGTTGTGAGAAGGATAAAAGGCATTCTCCATAGCTAGGTGCTAGTGTGACTACATTGGGATGATGGGTTCTATAGGAAAAGGGGCCATATAGAAATGAGTTTAAGTTTTGGGGCATACTGTATGTCATTTGTACTTATCAATTTGTTTTTATATTTAATGTATTTGTATTAATGAATTAAAAATTAATAAATAAAAATTATACTAGGAAGTCAATCCACACAATGAGAGAAAATATTCACAAATCATATATATAATAATGAGTTACTATACAGAGTATATAAAAACTTCTCACAATCAATTATAAAATAACAAGGCAAATTAAAAAGTATGTGAAAGACTTGAGTAAACACTCTGAGAGAAAAATGAAATTGCTAAGAAGCATAAACAAAGATATCCAATATCATAAATCATTAGGAAAATACAAACTGAAACATGAGATATCATTTTACACCCACTGGCATGGCTATTATCCCACTTATATGAAATACCTAGAATATGAAAATCATAGAGACCTGAAGCAGATAAGAAGTTACCAGGGCGGAGGAGCCAGGAGTATGGGTTATATGTAGCCTTTGGGATGGCAAAAGTTCTGGAAATAGATTTAGTGTTGCTGGCATGATATTAGAATGCACTTAGGGCTGCTGGGTTATTCTTAGAAAGATGGTTAAAATGGAAAATTACCTAATAAGAGTATGGAAATATGAGAGTGGAGTTGAGTGTAATCTATGTAGTTTTGCCCAGGACTGATATGGAATTAGGAAGAATTGTAACTCCATCTGGAAGATGGACTAGCAAGAAGCTAAGGGAGCAGCCTCATGGTAACCAAGAAAACAGCAGAGAAACCAACACTCAACTCTCATTTCTCTAGAGGACCCATTGAGACTGCTATCTCTGAGTTGGTGTTTTTAATAAACCAACAAGAGGGCAGGAGTTTGCTCAGCCAGCAAAATGCTTGCTGTGCAAATACTAGGAGCTGTGTTCAATGCCTGGAACCTACATAAAAAGTCCAACATGGCAGGGCCTACCTGGGGTTGTAGGGACAGGGGCCTGAAGAGAGGAGGATCCTGGGTTTGCTGGCCAGCCAGTCTAGTTGAATCAGCAAGCTCCAAGTTTAATAAGAACTGTTGTCTCAAATAATTCAAAGAGAAATTGAGGGAGATGCCTCTGGCCTCTATAGGCATATATACATACATGTACCTACCTATATAAAATGCACACACAGACACACACATAGACACACAGACACATGCATACACATGCATGCATGTACTCACAGACACATACATACACACACACACATGCATGCACACACAGAACCTCTTCTAATTCCCACACTATGTCATGCTCCATCTTCGGCACTTTGAGTGATGATAAGTAAGGACCAAAGGCCCAATTCCAACTCTTATAGATGCTCTAGTCTCATTGAGAATGTTAATTTAATCACACACACACACACACACACACACACACACACACACACACACTCACAAAATTACTTTGGGGAGATTTACAATTCCAAGAGCTGCATTGATTGGTTTAAAACCAAAAAGACCCCGATAGGTGAGATTCAGAGCTAGCTGGGCATGTCTGGGAGGCTCGCCCTGGGGTGGTGGTGGTGGTGGTGGGTAACATGGTTTGGGATGGCATGCCTATCAAACCTGACAGGCTTCTGCTCTCTTGAGCTATTGACGACACTCCTCATGAATGTGGAGTTGCCGAGGCTAAAGGGTTTATCAGAGCTCCCCATGAAAGCTGCTCTAGCTGGATTAGCTGCGAACATGGGCTGAGGCTTTGAGTGGGATTAACCTCAATTGCTGTGAATTAGTTCTTCTCCTTGATCCTTTTTCCTGTATCTTGCCTAGTGCAAAGCCAGGTGGGACTGGAATACAATGGCCAGGTCTATGTTCCTGGAGTTTAAAGAACCTGGAGAAGAAATCCTTCCTCAGAGATTTAATTCAATGACTTAGAAAGCAGCCCTAACTCTGCATTATCTCTCAACCCTGTAGTCTGAATTCCCTGAAGATGAGAGGGAAAACTCGAGGCTAGAAAGGTGACTTCCTGTAATAGAGTGTGGTCCTCTGAGCAGATCAGCCTCCCGATTCATTGGATCAGCTGTGCCTGATTGTAAAAGATTACAGATAGGTTTGTTGACTGTTGGGGTTCCCTCATAGAAAGAGGGGCTGGGAAGGCAATTGGACCATCATCTGAGATTCTAGCCTCTCCTCTCAGTCTATTATCTGTTTGTAATTCTGTCCTAATTGCAAGGGTAGCCTTATCATATAGGGAAGTACATATAGATTGGAGAAGGCTAGCAGAGGGGACTTCTATTTCTGTGACCATTTTTGGATGGCATCATCCATGCTGGTGCAGACTTTCACGTGTCTGCTTTGGGGTCACCCATGCTCCTGTCTACAGTTCCTCATACACAGTCTATAAGTAAGCTGAATAAACTCACTGGCTTCCCCACGTGGACTTTGATGGAATTATACTTTGACTTGTCATTAGGACCTTATAGAAAGGGGGAAACTCATTATTAAGTCTCCCCAGGGAATAAATTCTCTCAACATTTAGTTAGTCACAAACAGAAGGCAACACTATAGGGTTGTCTTATTATATTAGTTGAGAGTAACTTGGTAAGATCTAGGAAGTTCCCCACATTCTCTGGCCTCATTGCCACATTCATGGGTAGGAGTGGTTAGCGAAGCCTCTCCATTTGCTCTGGCCTTTCTCCTCTTTCACGTCCCCCATGCTCTTGTTCCTCCCACACAGAGTATTAGTAGGGGATTAAGACTAAGCTCTGAGTACACATAAATGAATGAACCCCTTGCAGCTGAGCCTTAATTAACATTTCCAAACTGAATTGAATGTGAACACTTACTCTCTTGCTCATAGGACCTTCTGCTTGAAGTCTGGCCAGTAAATAGCCAGACTCTCTCTTCTTGGTTTTCTAGCTATCTCCAGAGAATTCACTGATCCTAAGCTGCGTATCAAACATCTTAAAAACATGCTGAAGATTCATTTAAAAATATGTGTATTTTACATTTATTTGATGTGTAGGTAGGCATGCATGCCTGCATGCATGAAACAGTACCTCAGTGGAGGTCAGAAGGTCAGATGTTAACTTTTGGAAGTCAGTTCACTTCTTCTGCCATGTGGGATCCAGGGGTAGAATTCAAATCATCAGGCTTGGCAGCAAGTGCCTTTACCCACCGAGCCATCTCTCTGGTCTTCACTCAACCCCTCAATCAAACCCAGTCTTGAGATTGTAATTCTCCAAGTCTTATATATGACATCTCTTTTATCTTTCCATATGTCTTGACCTTTAATCTTCTATTCTCTTCTGGGGAGTTTTGCAAGCATTTCTCTAGATCTTTTGCTATCTGTAGGATCTCACAGTTGCCTACAGGATCTGTGTTCTGCCTCCATTCTTTCCTCCCTTAATGATTGATGTGTGCACAGTAGACCTCACTGTACACTCCTGAGCAGTGCTAAATGCACTGGGCTGTCTCTAAGCTTGCCTTTTCTTCTGCTTCCATCTTGATGGGGGGAGCATTTATTAATTGTCTTCCATGTTGCCATTCACAGAATGATGACACCTTCAGCTTCTCAGGCAATCCCCAGCATTGCTTGAATTGGTTTTAAGAACCTTTCTATTATTCCTCCAGGTTTTTAGTTGGTACACAGACTCTCCCAGCCTGGATGTGGCTATGGATTGGATTGAGGTTTAGCCCAGATCTGTTGGTTATAAGCTAATATTTGGGAAAGAGTGGAGTGAATTTAGACTTGGGCTAAAGTCACCACAGTCAATGCAAATTTGTAATTGATGTACTCTAGATATACTTATCTACCAAGTACAACATCCCTAGTGTTCAGTAGAGAACCTGGCCTATAGTAGGTACTTTAACATTGGTTGAGTATGTGAACTATAACCCTTATTCTGCCTAGGGTTAAGGTCACCAGTTACTGGGATTAGTGCTAATTCTGTACTTGGTTTTGCCTTGTTTCTAATCTGGCTCTGACTGGGAACAGACATGAGTGTGGAAATGCTCAGGGCCATTGGAGTGCTTGATTAGGGACTAAGTACCTTATCAAAGATCACAACAGAAAAGCTTGTCCAAATGGAATCTAACTACTGTTCTCAGGCTCATTATTGATGATCCTCCAAACTCTAGCACCTAGGAACAGGAAGGTCCAGATAGTTCAAAGTCACAAACATACTACCTGATTTATGATTGGATACCAGGTAGCCTCAATCACATTCAAGTGTAGACTCCAAAGGTAGTTTTTGCTGAACTCTAGATAAAAGAGTTTCTGAGTTTATTGAATTCATTGGCATCTATATGCCATAGTTTGAAAATGAATGGCACAATGTCAAGTCTTATATTTGGGATTGTTCTGTAGTGGTTGGTGAACAACATGGAGGTTTGATAGATCATGGTTTTGAGTGGCTGTGTGCCTGCATTTTCCGTTCTCTCCTAGCCTGATGTTACCTGCCAGCCTCTGTGTGGTTCTCTGCTGCAGCATCCAACTTGTGCTCCCCTGGTTCTCTGTCTCATTGCCCATCTCCAATTTTCCTTTGTCCTCTCCTGGGTTTTCAACAGTCACCTTGATGGCTTCTTGCTGAGACAGCACCTCTCCAAAAGATTAATAAGTTGGAAATTTGATCTGAGTCTGGTGATGGATGAGAAGGAATAGCTTAAGGCGGAGGATGGAACAGCAAGAGGCCCTGGAGAGATGTTCACTGGAAACTCTTTGCCTAAAGTTGGGCAAGTTTTTTCCCTACCTGTATATCTGTGTGGGGTACAAGATCTACTTTTCCCTGTGTTCCTTTTCCAATAGATTCCTGTTATCTTTGTGCCATCAAAAGTGAGCACTCAGTTTGTAGAATACCTATCATTCACAAAGCACTGGGTTCCAGCCCAGCACTTGGGAGGTGGAGGCATGAAGATCAGAAGTTCAAACTTGTCCCCAACTACTTAGCAGGTTGGAGGTCAACCTAAACTATCTGACATAAAAATTTAAACAAATGTACAGTATAATGTCCTAGATTCTTGTCTCTTCTTTGAGTCGAAAGAGACAGAATTTGATTTTAGATGGGTTAAAATTAGCTGCCTTGTGTTGCAGAAGAGTTTAATTGCTGAGAGTCCCTACTAAATGGGAAAGAGTGTCTCTATGAGGCTGGAGGAGGAATTGTCTCTTGGAGGATGAAGAAGGAGGTGAGCTTCTCAATGCTTCTAAACATAGAAGCTTTGTTTAAAGGCAAGAATCATTTCCATGGCTCTTACCACAGGTAACTTTTAATCTTAAGAAGAGGGATTTCTCCCTGATTTGGTGCTTGAACAATAACACTTTTCAGGCACCAGAGAGCTAGAGCAAAGCCTTCTCTTGGATGGTGGTTGTTTTCGAGGAATTTTAAGGGAAACAAGCTCATCTACATGTATAAACATTTTTCTTTTTGACTGAATAAGCTCACATTTATCCACATATGTCTACAAGCTTCTAGTCACAGTGCACATATCTTTAAGAGTGAATAATTTGAGCATAGATTGACATTTCTTATGGTATTCCAGAGCTACTTATGAATTATATTAATTTTCTTCTGACCTATGTGTTATTGGTATCATATAAAAGTTATATATGCCAATAAAATTTTAAAAATAAATTAAAATTGTACCTGCAAGATGGCTATGTGTATGCACGTCTGATGATCTGAGTTCAATCCCTGAATCCCACAAGGTAGCAGGAGAGAACTTACTTTGGAGCAGCAACCTCTGACCTCCTTCATGCATACAATGGAGCACATACTACACACTGCCCCCCTCCAAAAACAAAACAAAACAAAACAAAAAGATAAATTATAGCTGTTTCCTTGAACCTACCATGACAAAGATATTTCAGTCATCTGACATTTTGGGTGAGTGACACAGGCTATGAGATGCCTTCTGTGTTTCTCATCCACTGTGTGGGATAAACAATGTTTCCTAAAAAAGTTAGTTCAGAAAAAAATGGCATTATATACAAATTGCCATTGGAGACCACACAGGTCAGATGCCCCCTATTCTCACCCAAGCATACTATAAGTGAAATAACTATACACTATGGCCTTGGAAAGGAATTGATAGACAGACAGACAGACAGACAGACAGACAGACAGGGGTGCCATTCTAGAGAATAACTAGGATATTGCCCAATGTGGTGTAAGGAGATGTTGAGTGTGTGTGTGTGTGTGTGTGTGTGTGTGTGTGTGTTTGTGTGTGTTTGTACATTCAATGTAATTTTTATATTAGAGTGAGATTCTTTGTGTGCATTTCTCTTGGAATGTGATTCATGCCTTCTGGAGGCATACAGTCCTGGTGTGCATTCCTGTGGTTAGCATAATCTATTGCACATATTATTCCCATTTATGCAAACCCTGTCATGCAAATAAGGGCCATGCAAATCAATCTTCTCAGATCAGGTTATACAAATAAGGACAGTTCTAGTTGGTTAGAGGTCAGTCCTGGTCAAAAAGCTTAGATCTGCAGTTCTGTGGTGTCAGGTCACAGTGCTCAGGCTGCCCATTTGAGGTTTCTGGACCATGTTTTTGAAAAGTTCCCAATAGGAACGGGTTCCAATTCTGGCCCCTTCATAATGGATTTCCTTCCACATTAAGTACTGTAAAAGATGAAGTAGTAACATAGTTATTCCCCAGATAAATAAGGCATTAGGTGAACCTCATGAAGAAACCCAACCTAGCTGAGTGGGAGAGAACCTTAAGGTGAGGGAGCATGGAGAGAGATAGGGCACTTGGAGAGTGTGATACATGTGCTGAAGTGGCAAGAAGGGAGAGCCAAGCAAATATTTCAGATGACAGGAGCTCAAAGGAGGCCAGTGTGGACACAGCCTGGTCATCATGAGGAAGGACAGGGGGTAAAGTCTGCAGGTTGAAATTGTGCAGGACATTTCATGTCATTTAGTTCTAAGTGTGTCAGAAATCTGCTCATTTTAAATAGAACAGTGGCAAGGTTTTTTAATGTTTTGTTTTTAGATCAGTAGCTCATTCTTGATATTTCTCAACAGTGAATTACAGTGTGGGAAAGATAGTACCTCAGATGCTCTCATACATGCTTCCAGCCAGTTGTCCAGATAGAGAGACCACATAGGCTACAGTGTTTATAATAATGCCTGTGGACAGAGCCATTTCTATGGCTCCTTCCTTCCTTCCTTCCTTCCTTCCTCCTCCTCCTTCTTCTTCTTCTTCTTCTTCTTCTTCTTCTTCTTCTTTCTCTCTCTCTCTCTCTCTCTCTCTCTCTCTCTCTCTCTCTCTTTGGTGGGCATATTTGGTGTTCATATGTGTGTTCTCCTGTGTGTCTACAAGTATAAGCATATGTGTGGAGGTTAGAGGACAATCTCAGATGCCAGTCCTCAGGCATCTTCTACCTTTTGTTTGAGGGAACAGCTGTCATTGGCTCAGAAGTTCACCATATAGGCCAGAGCAGCAGGCTCTCAGCTCCTAGGGTTCCTCCTGTTTCTGCCTTCCATCACATAGTGCGGAAGTCCAGACATGCATCAACACACCCAGATTTTTCACTTGGGCTTTGGATATCCAAACTCAGGTCCTCAAGCTTGATAAGAAGACACTTTAACTAAGTGACCCACCTCCATAGCATCCACGATACATGTTTTATTAATTATTATTATTACTATCATCATCATCATCATTTACTCTACCAGACTTACTGGCAAACTGGATGTGGAGGGTAAGGAAAAACAATTACTGACCTCACATTTTACTGTATGTACACATTCATCTCTGCTTGTGACCTGTGGCATCTGGAGGTCAGAATCTGGATCTTTACATATTCCTTGAGGGTACCACAGAAGGATGTGCTGGGCATAACCTGATCAGCAAATAAACAAATGCATGTATGTATGTAAGCCTCTTTCCTACCTAAGGTTTGAATTCATCATACTTTTTGGAATGCTCAGACTCTGAGCTTGCACCAACTGAAAGGCTAGGGATGCCGTCAGAGAGCATCTGAGGTCCTTAACAGAGATTTCTCCTCTTTGCTGTAAACGGCACTGCTGATATAGTCAACTGAGGTATTTTAAAAAGTGTGTTGATTTATGACTTCCTTTTGTTCTGTTACTATAAAAGCTTCCTGAGACAGTTACCTTGTTGGAATGTGGTATTTGGGACAACCTGAATCTGAATTCCCAAGATATGTCATTTATGTTTGACTCCAGAAAAAAAAAAGCCTTTTATTCCCCTTACAAAAACAAAAACAAACAAATAAAACCCTTACCATATTTATATTTGATGTTCCTTTAGTTTTTTTGCCATAACTAAATTTAGTAACAGCATAATCACAAGCTGGCTGATATTTATCTTAAAACTGTCTCACAACTCACCAGTAGTGACTTGAAAGTCTTAAAAGAGTGATGACATCAGTCCCCCATGGCAGGTCCCTCTCACTTCATCCTCTATTTGCTGTTTACCCTCATAAACTCTCTCTCTCCCAGAAATCTAGCTTCCGACTTCCAATTGTAAATGACTACAATTGATTGTTCATCAAGAAATGAAGGCCAAGGAAAAAGACTGGAAATATGAGGTACAGATTCTCTCGGGTCGGGTTCCTATAAGGACTCCTTGGTCCAAGGAGCCAGGGTCATGGAACAGGGAGAGGTATGGCTGGAGAAGGGTTTAAATTAGAGTTGCTTTTTTTTTTCAAAGTCTGTGGAAAGCTGCTGATTCATCTTATAAACTAGGCCAGATCAAAAGCAAGGCTGAAGCAACTTCCTTGGGCATATGCTCACAGGGCAATGAGAGGCGGGCCTTCTCCCCTGTTGTTTGTATCATCTCAGTGGACCACAAAGACCCCAGTGACTGCCAGGTCCCCTGCCAGTAAACCTGGAACACATTCGTATTAGTTTAAAGCACCACACATCTTCCCTGGAAAAGCTCATGCTTTGGTGTTCTACTAGACCACCCCCTCGTACTCAGTGCTGGTATTTTATGACATTTTCATTATCGACATCTTGAATATGAAGGCAGGAAGTCATAGCTACTTCTCCAGGTGGAAGCCTGGCACAGACAAACAAATCCATTCCATCGCTTTTTCAATCAGCTGAATTTGTTGCTGTCCGTGGTGCTGAAATCGTATCTGTAAGACAGGAACTTTGGTCTACTGTGATTTTACAGCTTGCAGTACACTGGGGACCAGCCAAAGCCTTTATCATGTGCCCTTCATCCAAGCAGTCACTCAAAAAGACACATGTACTCTTTATGCACTAGAATCTAGGCCCAGAGGAAGGAACAATACGTATGTGGTGTCAGATATTTGGTGGCAGATCTGAGATAAGACAAACCAGATGTCGTAATTCTGCTCCCCATTTTGTAAATCTTTCTACTAGGAGAAAAGTTCCCTTTGTACAAAAGCACTAAATGAGGACAGGATATAGATGGAAGAGAAGAATAGGAGAGTACATTTAATGTACAATATTTTGTATGAAAATTCCTTATGTATTATAGTAGCAGGTATAATGAATGTGCACAATGAAAATAAAAATAATTTTTAAAATCTCGATGTCCCTTTCTTCTGGGCTTTTCCTTTCTTTTGAATAACAGAAAGGATGCAATTTTAACTCTGTGAGTAAGAAGCAACTTTCTGGTCTGTAGTTACTTTGGACATGGAAGCTTGGAGAACTGAAAAGGACCCTTTAGCATACTAGGCTTAGAAATATCAGAGTAAGGAAGTGTATTAGTCAGGGTTCTCTAGAGTCACAGAACTTACGGATAGTCTCTATATAGTAAAAGAATTTATTGATGACTTACAGTCGGCAGCCCAATTCCCAACAATGGTTCAGTCGCAGCTGTGAATGGAAGTCCAAGGATCTAGCAGTTACTCAGTCTCACACAGCAAGCAGGCAAAGGAGCAAGAGCTAGAGCTAGACTCCCTTCTTCCAATGTCCTTATATTGTCTCCAGCAGAAGGTGTAGCCCAGATTAAAGGTGTGTTCCTTAAACTTGGAGATTCAATCTTCTGGAATCCATAGCCACTATGGCTCAAGATCTCCAAACCAAGATCCAGATAAGGATCTCCAAGCCTCCAGATAAGGGTCAGTGGTGAGCCTTCTAATTCTGGATTGTAGTTCATTCCAAATATAGTCAAGTTGACAACCAGGAATAGCCACTACAGGAAGTATGGAATAACCTGAACTAGGAGACTGTTTATAAGTGTCAGGGTCCTCAGTAGGAGGTCCAGGAGATGAGAAAATAAAAAGACAGGAAACTGGGGTTAGGAGGTCTTACGTTACCTGATGGCTTATGCCAAGCAAGTTTATTAAGTATAGGATGTTATATACTGTTTGTGTGTGAGGGGGAATGGGACAGAGCAGCAAAAAACTATTATACATTGGGTTGAAGTCAACAAGAAGCTAATCAAACTATGTTATACAGGGGGGACATGGCATATCTCAAAGTCATCAGAGACAGGGCACACATTAGCCTTGGGACTAATAGGGTGGGAAGAGTTGGGTTCTCAGAATCTGAACTCAGGATCTGTAGTTCCCCAAGGTCTTGTTCCCTGGTCAATACTGACTCTATTAAGCATTCTCCTGGTTTAGAGAATAAATGATGTTCCATACATCAGGGGCAATCTTAAATCGGCCCTGCCCTCACCATGAGAGACTCATCTATCTGAGGCTGGGTGCCTCAGATGGGATATGCATTGGGATCTATTGGTGGGGATATCAAAGGCAGCATGACTTACCCTATCACATTCCCCTCTCTCTGTTAGTGCCATTTCTCACTAAATCAGGAGACTACCCTAAACCTGGAGACACAGAGACCTGTCACTTTGTATTACTCTAAAAGATGTGCTTATGCATTGCCTTGTGGGTATCCTTAGTTAATTTCATTTAAACAGAAGGTGGGAGAGAAAAGAAAATAGAACACAACTTAAGATATGTCTATCCTTATTTTGTGGGGCAATACTTTGAAACTATTTCCTTTAAGGTCTCCTAAACATTACTTCTGGCCAGGCACAGTGGTGTAAGTCTGTACTCCTAACAGTCAGAAGACTGAGGCAGGAAGATTGCAAGTTTGAGGCCAGCCTGGGCTACTGAGTGAGACCTTCCTGCAAAAGCAGACAAAACAGAACAAAACAAATAAATATTCATTAATTATGAATATGTTAAAGCATGAACTGGTTTGCTAAAATTTTCCCTTACAAAAAGCATTTTACTTTAAAATTTTAAAATTGAATATTTACATTTCTCATTAATTTTTGCCTTATGATAGATCGAGTATAGGGCCACAAGCATGATGGGTGAGCTCTCCATGACTTAGCTCCTTCAGCCCCCAATGGAGGCATTTTAGAATGCCAAAGCTGTGACTTAAGTTTTAATGTAAGTCTGAATAATGAATTGTCATGTAAGTGGCTGCAGGAAACTGCATTCATATTGTGCTTTCTTGGTTTTGTTATCTGCACAGTGGGCATGATAATGTCACCAAAATAAGGTAATAGTAAGTGTTAAATCAGCAACACATGTTACATAGCCAATGTAGAGCCACTCACATGGGAATGGCCCTGTGCTAAGTGGGCTGTACTGGTATAAGTATAATTCAGACGAACACAAAGATTATCATAGCAGAAGGCAGTGAAGACTAAGTGTGCAAATAATAGCACTGTTGTGAAATTTGCCATGGGCGTGTCATGTTGAATTTAGCAAGAGTTCATCTGGGCTCTTGGGGAGAGGCGCTGGGTGCAGGTTATCAACAGGGCTTCTGTGCTTTCTGACTTTTTAGAAGCACCCACTATAAAGGATCCAATATTTTCATTGCTATAACAGATGTGATACTTGCATTGGCATCTTGGGTAACTGCATTGTTATATGGTTATATGGTTTCCTGCTAAGCTCTTTGTCAGTCACCTGTCTCATTCAGGCTGCAGGCTGGGCACACTCCTGCTCTATCAACTTGTTAAAGGATATTATTTATTATGCACCAGTAATCCTCCCTGTGTTTAGTGCCACATGGTGATAATAATAGCATGGGTAAATTTGCTTACTTTCCTCTAAGGAATGGAGGGAATTCCCATGCACACAGGGAAGGGGACAGTGCTGTATAGTTTCTAACTATACAAGCACTCTGCTTCTTACAGACCTCCAGGGGATGGTGGCAGCCTCGGTGTACTTGTGAGAGAAAGAGGCCCTCTTTCTCTCACATTTATTATTTGAATAAAAGGATGGGAAGAAAAGGATGCTGAATACCAAGGAGCAGAAAATTGTATAACAAAGGTATTGATTTTATTGCTGGCAGTATTAGAAAGCATCGTCAAATGATGCTTTTTGTAGGAAACACCAGGTACCAAATGCACCCAAAAAGACCCTACTCCCAAATCCCTGCATGGATTTCAAAGGAATCCACAGCAGGTTTCATTCAGCTATGACTTTTCTTCTCAGCCGCACCCAAGGTAGACTACCAATCTCTGTGTCCTATAATTCTTCATTTGACACAGAAAGCATGAACTGAAATGAACTCTAAGCATCTAAAATGCTGGTGGGTAGCATCCATTTTGTCAATACCCAAAGCAGCAATCTCTTGTCAAAGAAGAGAGGTGATTTGTTGTCAGCCTTGGCTGTAGGATGCTCAGAAACTCAGTGTATAAATCTGTGTCTGGGTGGATAATGAGGCTGCGGAAAGAATACTCTTAATGCCAGCCTCAAATGGGTTTGTTTTTCTCCATTGGAGTCTGATGGCTGATGTCTTGGGAACTTGCTCACAGTGATTCTGAGTGCTTTATGGGCACAATTTCTCAGGATCCCAGTAACTGAATTAGTTTTGTGTGTGTGTGTGTGTGTGTGTGTGTGTGTGTGTGTGTGTGTGTGTGTGTGCTTGCACAAATGCATGCATGCAAGTGCCTTTTCCTGCCGAGCCATCTCACTGTCCCTGAAGGGGTTAAGTGGCTGGTCTGTGTACCACATAGCTCCCAAGTTCTGAAGCCATATTGGAGATCAGACTGACTTGTTCCTAGAATTAACCCTCTTCCTACTCCTTAATGGACATCCTTTCCTTCCTTTGATGTGTCCAAATCCCAATTGCTTTTAAAGTTACCTTAATCCTCAATTCTTGTTTGAAATCTTTTTTGACCTCTCCATATGGGGGTGCTCAGCTTTCTATTATGAGCTCTAATAAAAGAACTTGATTCTTTAAAATTCACAAGGCAATCGTTTGCAAAGGATTGAGCATACTTCAATCTTTCCCACTGATAAACTTAGCGTTTAAATATAACTTGACTATTTAGAATTATGGAATGCTGGCTATGGGAAAGACAGAAGGATAAAGATCCAGCACTTGACAGTTCCTGGAGTTTACCTTCAGCAGTTCATTACTTGGACTGACGATTGTGCATTCATTTACTTAACCCAAACCACATACAGCTTACGTGAAGCAAGGACACCTCTGTATATCTTACAAGCGAGAAAACGGAGGCGCAAAGAAAACAGTTAATTTTACTGTGACAGAGGCTCTAGCTTCACAGTTGCATTAATCCACAAAGCTCTGAAATGGAAAGCTTTTGCTTTTATTAAGGGAAAACAAACCAAACTAACTTATTTGGCAGCAAACCCCGGGCTGACCTGAACTCTGGTGCCTGTCCCACCTGTCAGCTTAGAGTGATTGATCTCATCCAATGCTCATATTCATGTTTTCCTCTAGAAATGTTTATAGCTTTAATTATTGAGCACAGCCCTGCCTTGCTAGAATATGGGCGTGCTGAGAGATGATATATATACCTTATAATATATGGCACTCCTGACCCTGTCTTTCATCCCCACTACATCCCAAATCTCAGACTTGGGGACAAATTTTAGCCCAAAGCCTTTTCCATAGGGTTTGTGGGAAAAGATGATTGGGTTTTTACATATAAGAATTACAGCAAAGGCACACATTTGTTTAATGATATAAGAGAGCCAAACGTCAGGAAGAAGCAGAGGAGAGTGAATGATGCTCAAAGTGTGCTTGTCACCTTCCCACCTTCCCAAGTAAGACAGCTTTTCTGTGCCCTGCCTCATCTCTCCCCCTCAATCTTAGTTCTTCACAGCCAGCAGGAGAAATTGAGAAATCAGGTGATTTGTTCAGGTCCACTGTGAACTGGTGGTGAAGAACGTCTGAGCCTTCAGGACCCAGGAGTCCAAGCATAACTCCTAGCAACCCTACTTACTGTACAGTGGCTACTGGCTTCTGCCCAGCATGGGCATGGTGGAAAGATAGCTATATATGCAGACGGAACCTTGGACATAAAATGTAGTACCACAAAATAAAACAAAGCACGGTGAGTTTTTACTTATATTTGATACTGTGAATATAACCTACAGATGGCTTCTTCTTCTTCTTCTTCTTCTTCTTCTTCTTCTTCTTCTTCTTCTTCTTCTTCTTCTTCTTCTCCCCTTCCCCTTCCCCTTCCCCTTCCCCTTCTTCTTCTTCTTCTTCTTCTTCTTCTCCTCCTCCTTCTTCTTCTTCTTCTTCTCCTCCTCCTCCTCCTCCTCCTTCTTCTTCTTCTTCTTCTTCTTCTTCTTCTTCTTCTTCTTCTTCTTCTTCTTCTTCTTCTTCTTCTTCTTCTTCTTCTTCTTCTTCTTCTTCTCCTTCCTCCTCCTCCTCGTCTTCCTTCATATTCTTGTGTTACCTCAGTATGAGCAGAGATTTTTTTGTGATTATTAAATTAGCAGAAATTATTATTATAACCACCATTGTGCAGACCCTTCCAGACAATGGGAAAGGCAAGCCCTACAGGAACCACTTTGGGTACCTGTAGTCAGCCTTGACCTTGATTTTGTGAGGTAAACCTGAGACCAGAAGTGATGACTCACTCTTCCCAACCTGAGGGAGGCCGGAAGTCTGACTTGAGGCTGTGTGGATAGAGGAAGTCCTCAGAGATAAGGCATCTACAAATGTTTCCTTGGGAACAGGGGGCTGGCTATTGGTGAGTGTCCCTACTGTCTTGCTGTTTAAAGAATGAAACACCTCCATCCTTGGGTAGGTCTTACTGAGAGCAGTTTGAGCTCATGTCAGCCAGGCCAGCATATCTTTTGTTGTCTACTGGACAGAGCATGCTAGACTAGAGAGATGCTCAGTGGATAAAGTACTTGCTGGACAAATGTGAAGGCCTGAATTTGATTCTCAGCACCTATGTAAAAAGCTTGCTGTTGTACTGTGTGCTTGTAACCCTACTTCTGGGGAAATAGAGACAGAATGATCTCTAGGCTTGAGACACCCTGTCTCAAGAAACATTAATGATGATGATGATGTAGAAGACTCCTGAGAAACAACACCCATGATTGCCCTGTCCTTGGCCTATACAAACACACATGTGCATCACAGGTCCACGCCCCCAAGTCCTCCATTCAGTTGCTCTACTGGGTCCCGAGCATGCTTCATTTGTATTCCCAGGTGGTTTGATTTACAAGCTGGCTTTGAACAGTATCCCCAAGCTGGACAATGGGTCAGGGTTGGGAGCTCAGCTACTTCTTAACATACCAACTTGCAGTGGGACCTTGGTTAGACCTTGATTACCTCTGCTTCCCAGGTTTCTCATTTGTAAACTGGAAGACAACTTTGCCTATTTCTATGTTCCGCTCCCTGATGCTGACGCTTTATAATTGTTGGTTCCAAAGCAAGGGAACTGCAATACGTGGTTCTAGGCTGCTCCTTAAAAGGAGTTTGTTTTCTTTAAATCTCCAAAGATAGACATTGTGCTGAACAAAAGACAGAATAAAGCTTGAGTAATTGATCTCAGAAAACTAGGGCAGCAATGTGGCCAAGTTTAAAACACTTCATTGTTATGGTAAAATATGTATTACAAGGACTCTACCCTCTGAACACAGTTTTTTAAAGGTTTCTTTTATTCTTCATCAAGTGTACTTGTCTGTGTCTGTGCAGAGGAATGTGTGATGCCCAGAAGGAGTTAGATTCCCTGGAACTGAAACTTGGAGACAGTTGTGAGCCTCCCTGTGTGGGTGGGGAGAACTGAACTTTGTTCCACTGGGAGAGATGCAAGTGCCCATCATTGCTGAGCCATCTCTCCAACCCTCTTTGTGCCCATCTTAAGTGAGCAGCATAGCATCTATATCCAGAGGCTCAATACTGTACATCAGCTCTCTACAACTCATACTTGGATTAATGTCTTCTGAGCAGAACTCCACCCCTATGGCATTTTTGGCTCTTGTTCCAATGAGTTTGGTGTTTTAGATGGCACACAGGAAAGGAATCATGTCTTATTTGTCCTGAGATCGTCTCATCTCACTTAGCACAGTATCCACAAAGCTCAACCCAATACAGAACATGGCCAGACTCCCTGCTGTTTTTTGCTGAATATTATTTCATTGGATGTATATACCCCATTTTCTTTATCCATACCTCCAGCAATGGACATCTGTCTTCATCAGTGTTCCTTCTGTTTCTTGGTTATTGATGGTAATATTGCAATGTATATGAGAGTAAGACAGCCTTCTGAGACTCTTAGTTTTAATTCTATTGGCTAAATATTCAGAATTGAGATTGGTGGGCCCTAAGTTCCTCTACTTTTAAGTATTCAAAATATGACAAATTCTCTGAGAATTTCATGTATGAATACAATGTATTTCGATAATAACTGCTTCACTGATCCTCTCCCTAACTCCTCTCAGATATACCTCCCACCTCCCAACCCCTTACCAATGTTTTGTTCTACTTTTAAAAATTGATGACACAGCAAGTCTAATTTTTGCTGTCTATATTCTTCTTGGTATGGTGCCATTCCCTGGAATGTAATTGATCTGCCAGAGGCCACCCTCTTACAGAAAACCAACTCTCCCTCTCTGAAAGCCATTGGCTGCTAGCAACTCCTCATTTAGAATGCTGATTGGTTTGATATTATGCAGATCTTGTGAAGTGATTGTGAATTCCTAAGAGCACTACTTGTGTAATGATCAGAAAGTACTGTTTGGCTCCTGTCCTCCCTAACCTCAGTCCTCCCCATCTCCTATGATGTTCCCTGAGCCTTGTGGAGAGTGGATTCAACTTAGAAGTCCCCTGTTAGCTGAGCACTCCACTGACACTTATTCTCTGGACTTTGAACAGTTGTTTCTGCATTAACCTCTAGACACTGCAAAAAGAAACCTCTCTAATGAGAACTGAGAGTAGCATTAATTTATGAGTGTAAAGATATGAATTTTGAGGGCAGTTTGTCACATCATTTTAGCAAATTATTATTGTTTTGTTTTTAAGTTTCTAAGAAACTTGAGTTTTCCACAGTTGCTCTGATCTTTTGTATTCCCTCCAAGGCCCATGGATCCTGTTTATCCCATGCTCATGGTCACTAGTTATTCCTAGTTTTCATTTTAAATAATGCCCTTTATTAGAGGTATAAAGTGGTTCTATTCCTTTAGGATTTTTCACATTTGTTTTCCTGGTGATCAGCTGTGTTGAACACCTTTTTATATTCCTTTTGGTGGTTATTACATCTTCTTAGGTGAAATGTCTATGGAAATTCTTGGTCCACTTTTTTTTAAAAAAATAAAATATATTATTTAGTTTCTTATGCATTGTGGAAATTAATTTTTTTGTAGAGAGACTTCTTGTGAGTGACTTTTGAAATGTGCGGTCATCTGTTTCTCTAATTATTCATGTACTCATCCAACCACTCAGACCAGAATAATTAACTCAGGAAGCCAGCCTGGGTTACAAACTGAGACTGTGTCTCAAACAGGCAAGGAAAAAAATTAATTAAGTTATGATAATTATTATGATCATAATCATAATTAAATTTAAATTAATTACTGTAGCCATGGCAAGCCTTATGGGTTACAAAGGACTACTGCACGTAGTGCTACAGCAATTCCTAAAGACAACAGCTTCTTCCTGGTGTGAGGTGCTTTACTGAAGGTGAGGCTTTAACTAAAAGTTTTAGTTTGCTAACAGGGACAGAGGTGGTTATCTTCAGTAGCTGTTTTCCCACAATGTGCATGCATCTTCATATTCATACGGTCCATGTTGTTGGAGAAAGCAGTCATCTCTGTTTTCCTCGAGTGCACCCAAGGTCTGGAGAAATGTCATGACTGGACCAAGAAGAAATGAAAATTTTGCTGCAAGAATTGATCTGTAATCTGAGCAGCAGCTTTCTCTATTTATTCCCCTCCTCCTCTTCCTCTCCCTTCTCATCCTCCACTACTCTCTCCTTCCCCCATTTCCCTCTCCCCACTCCTCTTCCTTCTTTGTGCAGTATTAAAAACATTAAAGGGTGTTAAACATAGAGTTCTGTGCATGCTAGACAAGTAATCTACCTTTGAGTTACATTTTCAGTTCTCTATCATCTCCTCTTCTTCCTCTTTTTTAGTGTTGGGAATTGAACCTGGGCCACCAACATGCTAGACAAGTTCTCTGCCACTGAGCTATAGCCCCAGCCCTGGGCTTTCTGATGGAGTACCTTCCTTTAGTCCCCGAGCCCCTGTGCTCCCAGTGACCCCACATCTTCATAGGAAGAAACATCTGCTTGCATCATCCCAGAGCACTGCCACCATTGACTCCTAACCTTCTTCTCTTCTGCAGTACTTCAGACTGGAATTTTAAAGGGAGAAAAAGAAAGGAAGCCACATCACTCCCTCTGTCCTAACCCCATTCTGTCACTCCTGCTTGCACGCTAGTGAAATATACTCTTGGCTGGGGGAGGAGAATTTGCAGGCTGCCAACGCCGAGATGGTCTTGACATTGGAGTGATGCATTCTATCAGGTTCTGGAAGGAGAAAATCTTTCACAGCATGGGCTACCCTCCAGAAGTTCACTGTGGTGTTTGTGTCTGTTCCCCTAAGTCCATTTCATAATGAGTTCTGAATGCCTACCTCTTACAGGGACTACAGATGTACACTTTATAGTACAATAAACATACAGACATCATAGTGAAGCCCGTGAGTATAGTTGAACCATCTTACAATAGGCAAACAGAAATCTAATAAATTAGGACTGATTTGTTTGGGATCATCACACACCCACCTCAGCGGACGGCAAGTCAGAATGCAGACCTTGGTCTCATTCCCTGTAAAACGTGTACAACCATTAGGCATTTCCTTTTAAAAATAGATTTCAGATGTATTCTTTGAGAATTCTATATGTCTGTATAATGTAGCCTAACCATATCTACCCCACACCTTCTCTTGCAACTTCTCTCCAATGCAACCCCCGAGTTTATGTTCTATACTACCACTGAGTCCCATTAGTGCTGCCATTGCATGGCAGTAGCCAATGCATGCATGGGCAACCTCACATGGCTACATTCCTGATGAAACTGACTTTCTGTCCTGCATCAGCCATAACAGGATCAAGCCACTAAAAAGTTTACCATGGTTGGGAGAGACGCTCAGGATGCCTCACTTTTAGCTGATTACTTGCTGGCCAGACATCTTCCATCCATCTGACTGCCCTTTCTGAAGACATTTAAATAGCAACAATGTGTGGCTGTCTCCTCCATTTGATTTAGAAAGCTAGAACTGCATAACCACTTATTTCTGTTTTATTTCTTGTTCTGTCCTGCTGGCCTGAGAGCTCCTGTCAGGGAGGAAGTGGTTCATCTTGTTCAGTGTTCATCATGGAGCCTGGGACATACTCATGGGCTAGATGCAGAAAAAAAGGAATACATTAATGAAAAATGAATTTTGTAAGCCTGGATTTTAGCATGCTTCAGTAGTAGTCCTCCCTTGGAGCATGCTATCCTTCTGTGTTTTATATTTTGTAACATACTTATATTTTTAAATTAATTTTTTGGAGAATTTCATATATAAGTACTACATTTATATTACTTCTATTCATTCCTCAACTCTCCAACTCTTGCCATGTCCCCTCTATTCCTTCTCAAATTCATGACCTCTTCTTTAATTATTTTTGTTACATATATATGATATGTTTACACACACACACACACACACACACACACACACACACACACACAAACTGAATCCTTATAGTGTTGCTTTTAGGTACATGCATCTTCTTCCATATTTAATGAGGCCATTTGTACATCTTTTATTTATTTTATGTGCACAGGAGGCAAAGTGTATTCTTGCTTTTATGATGAAAAATACAACATGATTGAAAATCATATGGTATAGTCAGAGTTGGAATAAGACTAAGATTGGCCCAAAGTTGGTTCAGCCCTCGATAACTGCTTTGTCTGAGCTGAGAAGGTTGATGGTTCTCACAGATAACTCCCTAACTCTCTTAAATCCCTTATCTCCTGTTTTTCATTGTCTTATGTGCACTCTGTCTATCTTCCTTTCTACCCATTGAGAAGATGGACAGGTATACAGTGCTTAACTGTGCCCTGGTCATAGGGGAGGATGGCTGTCAGAGACCATATTTGTATGACCAGGCGGGTCAACTGAGTTATCTTTAAGACACAGTTCAGCCTCTACCCTCCATTCTGCCTTCATCCTCAGATGCCAACCATCTCAGACAGCTCCAGCTTTGTATACTTTCTTGTGTTGGACACTTGTTTCCAAACTGGGCTATTTCTGTCTGGACAGGCTCACTGGA